>NC_079491.1:34823651-36048026 GCF_020520425.1 Spinacia oleracea
CTAAGTTTTATTTATGGAAAGACACACGATTTTTGGTTCCTTTATTGTCATGAATAATGTTGTTGTCATGTTGTTAAGGTTCTTGATTCTATGGGCTTTGCCCTTCCATGCTTATCTAACCGAAGATAACTAATTTTATGATATATATATATATATATTTATATTATTTTGTTAGGTTTGCACATCTCTGAGTGGAGATCCTTTCACCGATGAGCAAATTGATGAAATACGAGACAAATGGGAATCATACTTCACCGAACATTGTGTGTAAATAATTAACGCTTCATCGATCTCTTTTTGTGGATGTTTCCTGCTATTAAAATCATATATAATTGCCTTATTATATTTTTGGTGCAATTTTGTAACGTATGAAGTGTATAAGATATAGTTATTATAGACTTGAAACTACTTAGGTGGTTTATTTTTGTAAACATATGATGGTTAACTTATATGTAAAAATCAAAGTTTATTGAAAGTTATTGGTGGTTGATGATACTTTTGGACTTTGTATAAATGTGGCTTAAGTACAGGTTCAATATTTTTGGGATTGTTGAATATACAAAAAATATATTATTTATTAAAAAAAAATTACACATTATTCGCGGCATTTAAACTCCGCAATTTTACCAAAGTTTGAGGCGTTTAGGTAGAAACGCTGCAATACAATACTATTCATTTGAGACGTTTTTTCTACCTTACGCCGCAAATGAATGATTAATTTGAGGCGTTTTTTAACGCCGCAAATCAATACCATTCATTTGCTGCCACTCTATTTTCTGCTACGCCTAAAACACCGCTAATGAATATAAAAGTGACGCCTCAAATGAATGTTTTTCTACTAGTGATAATCAAGCCATAATCTCATGCATAATTAAGACATATTTAAAGCAATAAATAACTTAAAGCATGCATAAGATATAAATGTGATCTAGTATTGCCCTACTTCATCTTGAAGCTCCAACTTCAAACTCCGTCTTGAAAATGGATTGGAAACTCCGTCTTGAATTTCACCATGGGAGGCGCCATTTTCTACAAATAGGATAAGCTATAATGTAAACTAATTACAACTATTTGATGGTGCGCAGACCATATTTAAATTAAAAAAAACTTTGGTACTTTAGACCAATATTACATTCAAATTAATGGTGCGCAGACCATATTTTCTATCCTATTTGGGTCATACTAGTCACTTTCCATAACCTGCAAAACAGTACACTTACAATATACCATTCACCCATTCATTTATCAATGAATGGCCCACATAGCTGGTTAGTAGAACATATTATGCATCACATAAATATTTGCAGCAATTAATCAAGACTTCCAATAATCTACCAATTATTCAATCCTTATTAATTCTAATCGAGTTGTTTTAACCTTAAAGGAATGTAGACCTATCAAGAGTTTATGACTAAAACGCTCCCACTAAAACCAAGAAATTTACATGTTTTACTAATTTTAAACATAAAATTGTATTTCCTAGTCCAACCAGAAACATACAAATTTAATTAAAATTTAAAGCTCATATAAATTTATTATTTAAATCCTTTAATTTATTTTCAGTTTATTAAATTAATTAATTTAAATTTAATCAAGGTTTTAATTTTAGTAAAAAAATTAGTATAAAAAAATTTTATAATAATTAAATTATTCAAAATTACATTCCGAGAAAAAATTAAATTACGAATTTTAAATTTAATTAAAATCGTTTTTCCAACTGAAAATCAAAATTAAATTAAAACGAACCAATCGGGTCAAGACGAGGCCATAGGCTCGCGCCCATGCCTCGTCGAGTCCAACTAGCAGCAGCCCATGCCACTCGACTGATCATACCGCAAGGCCGAGCGACCACGCGCAAACGCAGCAGGCCCAGCAAGCCACGCTTGCGCGCAGCCCACTCGCCTACTGCCGAGGCACGCTGCTGGGCAACGCATCTGGACGAGCCAGCCATCGCTGCCCGCGTGCACGATGCGTTGTGCTCGTTCCTTGCCCACTCGCCCATCCCGCCCACTTGCTCGCAGCACTCAACGCTAGGCAGTGTTGTTGCCTTGCGCTCTCGTGCCACGCCCTTGCTCGCTGCATTCGTACCACATGGGCGAAGAGCTCCCTTGCTCGTCGTCGCATGCCCGCACTATACAACACCCCTTAAGGGTAACACTTAGCGTCCATTGCTTTGTGTGTGCAAGATTCGTGAACGGATTTTATAAAAATCAAAACTTTATTATTTAAATTTATCGACGAATTAATAAATCTTATTAATTTCATAAATTTAGGCCAAAAAATCTAAAATTTATTATTCAAATTAATTTCCGATTATATTGATTCAAATCTAGGTCATAAAATTTTAAAACTTTTCAATTTTAACAAATTTTATAGTGGTTTTTAATAATGGATTCCTAATTAAATTGCTATAATTATGAAAATCAAATTCTAAATTATTCGAATTTCAACAAATTAATTACAATTACAAATTAGATTGTATAATTAACAAGCTTAGGCATTAAAATTGTTAAACATATACAGTAGGTCAATCATAGATTCAAGATTTACAAACAAGAATCGCAAATATTTAATTCAACATCCAAAAAATTATAAATTTTGCGTTCGAAAAACTAATACCTCCGAAAAGTCATAGTTAGGCTTCGAATTTGGGAATTCTGGGTTCGGCATCAAATCTTTGATTTTAGTCAAAATTTTAAAACGTCGTTTACATGCGAAATTCACTATAACATTATACGATTCCGAACATTATTGACTAAACTGCCAAAAATTCTGCGAACATATAATTAAATAATCGCACGAATTTGCAATTAATTACAAAAACCAAAATTAATCACCCCTTTCATTCATTGCAAATTTGTAAAATTTAACCATGTTAACTATAATTGATTATGGAATTAATTAGAGGCTCGTGATACCACTGTTAGGTTATGACAAATATAAACCATATATTTCATGCGGAAAAACTATAAAGCCAAGAATCCAAATTAATTGCCACATAACCATTAGCATAATTTAGGATGCACACATTTGTAGCGTGCCCTCCCTAGCTGCTCCCGAACCAAACAAGAACAAGTTTAGGACTCCAAGTGTAGTCCCTCCGTAGATAGTCCACAACACGTTCGGATCCGCCTTAGATTCAATTAACTAGAATTTAGTCTAAGGTTTTATGTTATTCGATTATAATTTGTGGCAAATTATTAACTTTAGTTTTTAGCTTAAAACTATATGAATACTTTTTGATGTGTTATAATTGTGATTGCCATCACCTATTTATAGGGTAGGATCATCGCAACTAGAAATCTACTAGGATTTAATTAACCTAATATTATTAGAATTAGATACTAATTAAATCTATTAAGTTAGTGTTTAATTCAACAACTAACTCTAGTAGTTTTAGGAAAATAATCTTTAATCGAACTAATCCTAAACGCTTAAGGATTCGATGCATGCACGAACTCAACGCACACACACGCACAGCCCACGAAGGGCGCTGGGCGCGCGCGCGCAGAGAGCTCGGCCCAGCAGCGCTGCAGCCCACGCTTGGGCGTGCCAGCCTGCTGGCCTCGCTGGGCCTGGCCTTGCGTGTTGCTTGTTTGGGCCTTGCGGTGCTTGGCGGGCTGCTTGCTTGCCTTGCTACGCGCGGGCTTTGCTAGGCGCAAGCCTGGCTTCGTGCTGGGCCTTGCGTCTAGCAAGCTCGTCCGATGTTTATTTCGTACGACGCGCTTCCGATTAATTTTCCGATTCCGGAATTATTTATCGTTTCGAACAAATATTTAATATTTCCGATTCCGAAATTATTTTCCGATTCCGATCATATTTCCGATTCCGGCAATATTTCCGTTTCCGGCAATATTTCCGATTCCGGCAATATTTCCATTTCTGATAATATTTTCCGATACGTACCATGTTTCCGTTTCCGGCAACATCTACGACTTGTAATATTTATATTTCCAATACGATCCATATTTCCGCTTCCGGCAATTTCATCGTTTCCGGAGTATTCATAATTTGCCTTTTGACGATTTCAGCTCCCACTGGAACCGAGATCCGTCGATTCCGAATATCCATAAATGGAGTATTTAATTCACTTAAATACTTGATCCGTTCACGTACTATTTGTGTGACCCTACGGGTTCAGTCAAGAGTAAGTTGTGGATTAATATTATTAATTCCACTTGAACTGAAGCGGCCTCTAGCTAGGCATATAGTTCACTTGATCTCACTGAATTATTAACTTGTATAATTAATTAATACTGAACCGCATTTATTAGACTTAACATTGAATGCATACTTGGACCAAGGGCATTATTTCCTTCAAGTTTGTCACCATCCTTGGCCCTCACATTAACATCGCCGACCTTCCCTTCACTTCATCGCCACCCTCTTCACCAGCGTTGACTTCAACACTAGTTGAATATGGACTAGATGCGATTTTGGAGGTTGAGGCGAGGGTCAGTGATAGTTGAGGTGGTTTCTGATTGACGGTACGCAGGTGTTAAGCGTTGGGGTCTGGTGGAGGATGAGGGGCAGTTGGGTCGCGACGGAGGGTGCAGCTTCTTCAGCGGCGAAATTGAAAAGGCGAGTGTGCGGGTTGGAGGAGAGAGAATGAGTGGTGATGGTGGTGGAGGATGGAGGAAAAAAGAGTGAGGGGGTGTCTGTCGGTTCTCGGGGAAAGGAGGAATGAAGGATCGAAGAAAGGAAAAAAAACAGAAGGAAGAGAAGAAAAAAGGAAAAAACATAGTCGTTTTAAAAAAAAATTATAACGAATGGTTGAACGACACATGTAAAAGTTAGTTGTTGTATTGGGTTGATTATCGGTAGGGTGCAACAAACGTTAATGTGGGTGAAAAGGTTAGATTATTAGATAATAATCCAAATGTTGATTTATTAACGGAAAATCATTGAAAGGTTGGATTATTTAAAACAATTTTTCCTAAACCTGAATTCTGCACACCCCTAGTGATCAGTATATAGAAAAATCAACCCAAGTAGAAAAATATATATTAAAAAAAAATCTTGAGAAAAATCAACATAAATATAAGAAGAGAAAACGAAAATGAATTACAAATTAAATCAACTACATTTTAAAAAATAAATTTGAGTAAACTCGATCAGATAGTGCATTTTAATGTGGTGGAGTATATAGGTGCTCCAACACCATAAAATAGAATAATCAATAATGTCAAAAATTTCCTTTTATACCTAGTCAAAGATAATAACCAACCAAGCTATTCAATACATATTAGTATATTACTAATCCGATTTATACACCCCAAGTGAACCTAGTCAAAGATGTAATACTCCGTACAATAATATTTTTCTATAGCTAATTTGTCAATTTAGGGATGCTCAAAATAAGACAAGTACTCTCCCACTCCACACACCCACGAAGCTCTAAAAAAATTAGAAGGATTTCAACTAAGTAGCATAAACTTGTTATGTTATAATTCTTTTTAAACTCCCAGTAACATTGAATATAAAAATACAGTTTATATGGAGCATTATTGGCTACAAAATACAACCGGTTATACTTTCTCCGTTCCGGAAATATCGCATCATTATTGACTTTTGTTCCTCTAACCATTATATTGACTCTTAATATCTCAAATCGTGTGCAAGTAAAAATTATAAAAAATTAATATTTAGAAAATATATATCGATACGAATCTAACATGACTCTACATGACTAAAATTTTCTTACGTAAAAACTACAAAAAATGGCCAAAGTCATAGTGTAAATAGTGTAAAAAATTAATGGTGCGATATTTTCGAAACGGGGAAAGTATAATAGTACTCCGTACGTGCTATTCCATAAGAGGTATGGTGTTTGTCCGGCTGCTATGGCAATTGGCAACCGGTGGATTTGATGTTTTTCTTTAGGGCACAGCCAATAGATTTTGGTTTGGAGTGAAAGCAACTAGGAATATTCAACAACTTACTTTTTTGACATTTGACCTACAAAAGTTTTATCCATTTCATTTGGTCATCACAAACGAATTGATTTTTTTCTCCTTTTTCCTAATCCGTACAAGATTGAGAGAAAAAATTATTAAAGCACTTAATAATTCGGCGAAAGCTGATTCATGTGAATTATTTCCTCCATTTCTTAAAATGTTTGTTATCTGATGAAAAACACGACTATTAAAAATTTACATATATGTGTAAGAAAAATAATTATTATTTAACGATAAATTATAAAATTAAAAAAAGTTCATATAGGATGGTAGAACAAACTAAAACAAAGTGTAAAAAAATCAATGAAACGGAGTTAATACGATGCTTTATTGTTATATGATATTTCCTCGATCAAAATTAATCGATGGGTACGAGTACATGACAAATATGAGAATAAAACTAAAGAATGAGGCTCACCTTTCACATTTTTTACCCTTTAAAACTTACACTTTTTTCATTTAGAACCTCAAATCAACTTTCTGGTAAGTTAACCCAATACTTGTTAATCACATCATGAATATATCATCTCTGTTATATAAGTGAAAATGTGAGGTTATTTAGTAAATTCACTTTTGGTGTCCCCTTGGATTACTAAAATACCATCCACACTTATAGAATATATAATATAATGACAACTTATTCAATAGGATAAGCCCAAAGAAGCATTTTTAATCAATCTAACCCTTAAATAAATTCTTATCATTTTTATCAGTTTGTTTATATGCGTTCGGCTCTATCTACCTTATATGTTTCTTATATTCTCACGCATCGCATTTATATTATATTTTTTACATGTTATTTTAGGTTTAAATGTAATAAGATAAATTGATTTCTTATATTCGCACGCATCGCGTGCATATAGGACTAGTACCTATATTAAAAAAAAAGTCCGTGGTGTTTACAACTTTTGGGTAACTTTTTGTTCCCATACTGCCTCTTCACTCTTTTATTAATTACATACTAGTCTTACATGCACGCGATGCGTGCGAAAGTAAATTGAAAACAAAATTGTGATACTACATTCATCTTATAATGCCAATCAATATGTAAGGAAAAAATATATTTTCTAGAGAAAAAAAAAAGATATTATCTATGTAGCAAACATCGAAATAGTTTAATAATGTAATATCAAATAATTAAAGTAAGACTAAAAAAAATGTTTCACTTGTTTTTATTATATTGCCCCCAACATGTTTGTAATCCCCCGTAATTTTATACATTTTATTAATATATTTTAACGTATAAGTAATTATATTAAAATAGAATTTACGAATTTTGAAATAAATATTTAAGTAACGAATATTTATTTTTATACGTTTTAAATATTTCAACGATTTATGAAATTAAAATTATTTTAGAACTTTTTGTTGAAAAGAAATCGAATTACAAAAACCGTTTGAATTTGGAAAACAATCCTAATGGGTTTTGGATTCAAACACTTAAACTCAATCCTAGTTCTAGCCCAAAATGATAAAGCCCAAATAACAAAAACTCAAATTCTTTACTCCCTCCTCTTTCTATTTCACGTGAAAACCCAAAACCCAAAACCCCTTCCCTTCTCCTTCACTTTCACGTGAACCAGGACCCTCAACCCTCAACCTCATTGTTGCTTCCGCCACGCCGCCAAACCAGTCGTCGGAGACCACCGTTGTCCCTCACCGCAGCTTCAAACGCCGGTAACTCCTCCATCTCTTGCTTCATTGTTCTTGCTTCTCCTTCGTTCTTATTCTTATCCTCTTGGTTGTTTTTGTTGCTCTCTGCCGCCACCACCACTGCGCAACTGGTTGCGCCGCACCATCACAGCCACCGTGCACTGTTGCTGCACCGCCCAACTCGCCAACCAACGTTTTCCATCATCCTCTTTCTTGTTTCTTCATTTTCACGACAGCAGCCAAGCACGACTAAGTGCGACCACCGTAGTCACCACCACCAGGCTCCAGCCGCGTCGCCCGTTCCCCGCGACCACCGCCCTGTGCCGCGCCGCCTGTGCTCCGCCGGCCAGCCTCCTCTCTCCTCTTTAATTCTTGGTTATTTCTTAAACCCTAAGTAACTAATTATTTTAATTAAATATAGTTGTTAATTTAAATTATGTTCTTGATATTAAATTTATAATTTTTATGGTTTGAACATGATTTTCAGATTTGGGTTGAGATTATAAACGAATTAATTTTCAGTTTTTGATTAAAATATAAGTTAGGGTTTAATCATGTTTTATTAATTCGAATTATATTTTCTTGAATTAAAGTTATAGTTTTATGATTTAAATTATAGATTTCAGATTATACGAATTATATAATAAAGTTACTAATTTTCAGATTATATTATATTGGTTAAATTAGTGCTTTTAAGTAGTAAAGTGTGACTTTTGAGGTTTTAAAGGCTTTAAATCATAATAGAAAGATTATATATTATTAAAGTTATTATTTTTATGATTTTAAAGATGTCGAATATATTTTGAGTAAGCTTTTAATTATTTTAGATTGCTGTAAATTTAAAGTATGATGCTTTGAAAGTTTTCAACGAATTTCAATAATTAATATAATAATTATGATGCTAGGAAACCAAATATTCAAGTTTCGATATTGAAAAATGTTCTAATTATGTTTAGGAAGGGTTTGAAGCTCCCTAATGTTGTTGAAAATTCAATATGAATTGATATGAGTCTATATTGGTTGTTGTTAGGTGGAGAATTCTCCGTAGGCGACTTTTGAATTATTAAAGTGGTCTTGCAGTTTGTTTACACAAGGTACGTACATACCTGCGTGCTTGGAATGTGTGCTAATTGTTGAAATCATGTTGATATTATTGTTGAACTTGGTGATGTTGATATTATAGACAAACTTGGTTATATGGAATGTGCATGTTTAATACTGTTGGACAAACTTATTGAACTTATTTTGCACTATAAGAACTGTAACATGTTAGTATGGATGTTTGATACAAACATGTTGGTTGGGAACACTAGATTATTCTATATGATTGGGTTGGATCGATTGGTTGTTGTTCCCTTTCTATCTTTTCACTACTTTATAAGGGCGGAGGACCTTGTTTAGTAAGTTGAAACTCTATGCCCATATACAGGGTTGCTCATGGTTAAAGGAAAGGTTGGTTAAGTTGGAATGAGTCTTGATTTATGCTTTTATGATCACTTACTTAATTCCAAGATAAAAACAGTTGTGAACAAAGGTGAATTGTCTGTCTTATGTAATGGTTGAGTCATAACGGAATCTCAATTTGTAAATCATGTAAAGTGAAACTGAATAGCAATAGCTTTAGACTGTGCACGTCTGAAGTGACGGACAAACAGGAGTTGGGGTTCATGGTGGTAGCCCATGGCCTTTTCTGGGACCGGATTGATCACCGTGTCCTATTTTTATTTAAACGTTCCTCGATATCGCAGGTCACTGAGGTTACGGAGTCGCGCCCGTACCTCGTCTTCCTTAGTGAAGACTTCTGGATGGTCAACTCGGTCCATTGTCTATTTCAACTAAAATAATATTATTGCTAAAAGTCTAGCCTAGTCTAGTCTGGTCAAGTATGGTCGTCAAACTATCATGTTTTATCTGCCCTTGTTTGTGTTCATTAGTATCATGTTAGGGTTGCTCGTTTAATAGAATCATGTTAGGATTATTATTGATTTAGTATGTAGTACTCAGCTTTGCTGATTACGTGCTTTTGCTTGTGCATGTTGATCATGGCTATGCCTTATTGATCCTGTGATGACCCAATCTTTGGTGAGCAGTCTCTAAGGATCAATAAGCATTGTCCATCTGCAGGTTTGAAGATGTTGCATCATTGGGATCGGGAATAGAGAGCTTGTATTTAGTTTTGATTTGCTAAGTTGACTTGGGTTTGTTTAATTGGACTTTAAACTGGTCGTACTATTTATATTTCCTTATTTTTTTGTTTATTGGTTTTTGGGATTAAACCTGTAATCGATTATTTATAAACCTAAAATTAGTTTTATGTTTTCCGCTGCAAAACTCTGAATAAGCCGTTACGTTTTCACACGGGCGATAATGCCTTGATAATTTTCTACGTTTTATATTAAAAGATTATTTTAGAAAAGAGAGAATTGTCGGGGTGTTACAAAGTGGTATCAGAGCTAAGGTTTTACTTTAATAAATTTTTAGGCGCCTAACTATCTAGTTATTTAAAATAAATTTCTTAAAAATCGAGATTCTACGTATTATAGTGTTCAAAATTGGTACTTTTTTTTGGGGGGGGCAGGTCTCCTTTTATCTTGTTTGAAAGTATATAATATTTCTTATTTAAGTTCGAAATCAAATTATTTATTCGAATTAAATTGACTTTCGAAATTTTTATTCTTTTTCTTATTAATTATTATTCAAAAAAAAGGAGTACAATTTTTTTTAGAAGTTCAATTTTTTTTTAAATTGTTTCAAGAGTTAGAATTCGTTATTTAAAAAAAAATATATATATATAAATCTTCTTCGAATTAATAACTTTATTTTCGAATTTATTCGCTACGCATTTCCTTAATTTATTTTACTTTATTTATTTTATATTTTTATTCTATGTTATAATTTTATTATATTATCGTCCTTTTAATTTGTTATTTAAACTATTTCAATGCTTTAGTTTATGAGAGATGGGTAGTATAAGAAGGGCATATAAGATAGAATTATATGTGCATTAGTAGCTAGTCAATGCTAGCATAAGAAATTGATTGTTATGTACGTGCGTATGCTAATTGTTTAATGTTACATTTAAATGTGCATAAAGAATTGTTTGCTTCCACCAAACTTATTGCATTATTGAACTTTGTTTATGATTTGGCTGGAAAATCGTTAGTGAGACCTTGAATTGTTTATTTCAGGAATAAAATGTTTCTTTCCAAGTATACCAACATAGGATCCTTCGAGAAACTTGATATAGAAACCCCTGATATTTACGTGAAGAAAATTGTGTTTGGATGTGAATATTATGCTAAAATTCAAGGGCAACCTATCTTAATGAGAAAGGATATCATAGCAGCCACTATCATTAATTGTTTACCTAACCAAAAATGCCATACCTAGAACTCAAATATAGGTTTAAAGACATGCATTCTGATGATGGAACACCAAAGTTGATTAAGTATGGGACTAGGGATGGTAGGTAGAGATATGACGTAGAGATCCTGACCACCATTATTGAGGTCGTAGAAAATGGGTTCAAGGAGGGTAGAAACTCATGGAGTCATGCTTGGGATGCAGTTATAGATGAACCTATTAGAGTTGTAAATATCTAGAGGGAAATGATGTAACCGTGGAGAATGAGAATGTAGTGGTTGAGGCAAATAACCCTAACCCAGTGGCCCATGAGCCTACCATTGAGATTCCTAGTGAGTCGGATGTGGAACCTAAAGGTGATGGTGAGGTGGCAAGTGAGTCTCATCAAGATAAAGACATGAAAGAAGACTCATACTCGGAAGAAGAATTCGACGAATATTGAAGATCTAGATCTTACTCCACAAGTTTCCAAGGAAAGAATAGGTAGGCAAGATGCCTTAAACATTTGAAGTTGTAATAGTTAGTTAGTTCTTTTATGTTTTAAAGAATAAGTGGCATATCAGCAACGGTTTAAAGTTAAAGCAATAAGAGTTTGAGTTATTCTTTATTCTCTTCAAGGATATAATAAGCCTTTATAGAGTTAGCAATAGAAGTTAAAGTATTCATTTCCAGTTTGAGAGTTTCGTTATTCAACAACAATAGTTTATGTTTGTGTCGTAGAACCTTTATGTTAATTTGAGGACAAGTGCGTTATTATGGTTTAGAAATTGTTATTAATATTGTTTTGAGGAATAAAAGTTTCTTTTAGGAAATACAAGTTTCTTTTGAGGAATTAAAGTTAAATATTTAATTATCCAAGTGGTCAATGATCAAAAGTTTATTTTGGGCACGCGAATGGGAATATTATTACTTATTTGTTGTGATTGAACTTCCATTCATTGGTTTTCAAATTGTATGTCCTTGATAGGGATATTTTCTTGAATAAGTGTTTGTTGATGCGATCTCTATGATCAAATCTAAATTTCTTTCGTAGAGGGGACATATGAGTTATGTATCGTAGAGTAATTAATTTTAGGTCGCACACTAGAATGTCAAGCAATAGTGAGTTAGTTGCTACTATTCGCCTTTTGGCGGGAAGACTGGCTGAAGAGAGAACTGAGCGTCCTGATTCTACTGGGGACATGTTTGAGAGACTAACCAAAGTTAAGCCACCATACTTTAAGAAGCAAACTGATCTTACTTTTTAGAGAACTAGGTTAGAGAGTTCGAGAAACTGTTTGGGGATTTGAATTGTCTTGAGAACATGAGAGTGGGTCAAGTTGTACTGTACTTGGAAGATGAAGCTGATTTATGGTGGAGAGAAAATGGGGTTAGACTTAGCGCTGTTGAGAGATTCAATTGGGATTCGTTTTTTTTACTGCCTTAAGGGAAAGTTTTACCCTACCTTTTATGAGAAAGCAAAAGGCACAAGAATTCATAAACCTTAGGATGGAATTGACTAAGTTTGTACAAGTCTAAGATAGACGTACTGTGAAATTCAGAAAGTAAATGTAAGGAACCATATTGGAAGATTGACCTCGTATAGATGTTTTGGGTAGTCCAAGAACCTTTGGTTATTTCTGTAATGCGAGTGAGGAAATTGATGAATAGGGAGCGTGAACTATTTTTCTGTAGGGTGCTAGATGGGAGTAAAGAAGTTGGAGTGAAAATCGAGGATGTTACCTTTGTGAATGGATTCATTGATGTGTTTCCGAGTGAAATTGCGAGTATGTCACCTGCTAAAGCCTTTGAGTTCATTATAGAATTAAATCCTGAAACGACACCTATATCCAAGGAACCTTATAGCATGACACCTCCTGAAATGAACTAATTAGGACACAGTTGTAAGAGTTGTTTGGTCAAGGAATATATTAGGCCTAGTGCATCACCGTGGGGAGCTCCTGTGTTGTTTGTTAAGGAGAAAGATAAGAGTATGGAACTATGCATCGATTTTAGGGAGCTAAACACCATCAATAACAAGTATCCCTTGCCTAGGATAGATGACATATTGGATCAATTGAATTGGGCGAGTGTGTTCTCGAAGACTGATTTGCGTTTGAAGTACCACCAATTGGGAATAGCTGATAAGGGTCTAAGACCTCATTAGGATTCGTCATTGTCATTATGGGTTTTAGAGTAACGTCTTTTGGGTTAACCAATGCACCTGCATTAATTATAGATTTGATGAATGAGATTTTCTACGAATTCCGAATTAAGTTCGTTATGATGTTATTAATGATATCCCTATTTATGCAAGGAATGAGAAAGAGCATGACAAACACTTGAGGATTACTTGGAGACGCTTAGGAAGAATCTAGTTTTATTAAATGAAGTATACAAATCTTGAAGTCATATGTGTATAAGTGACACCGACAGAAAAGTGAAGGACTAAATTGATTGAGAACTATGTTACGTAAGGGAATAAATTTAAGAGAAGATTTGAGTGGTCCAGGATCGTTGGAAATCATTGTTGGCTGGAAAAGATGAAAAGAAATACATGAATTGGTGCAAGAGCTAAGAGTTAAGCCCAAAAGTTATACACCCATGAAAAGTGTAATGAGGTTCGGTATCAAGGAAAAGTTGAACAGAAGGAGTTTCTGTAGATCATGCTAAGATTCAAGCTGTGAGTGAGTGACCTACTCCAAAAAACGTGTCCGATACTTGAAGTTTTATAGGCCTAGATGACCATTATAGGAGGTTGTGAAAGACTTTTGGAAGAAAGCAAAACCAATGACCAACTTGTTGAAAAAGGAATCGAAATTCAAGTGAAGTGAGAAATGTGAGGAAGCTTTCTAGATTTAGCTGTTGTCGCGTCAATTTAAACCTTATAAGGCTAATTACCAAACCCATGACCTAGAGTTAGCTGTTATGGTGTTATCTACGAATATTTGGAGACATTACCTTTATAGGGCAACATATAAGATCCTTACCGAGAACAAAAGTCTGAAATTTTGGCAATAAGGTCCAGTTGAATCTTGGGGACAACATTGAAAATGAATATTTCTTTCCACCCTGCAACCGATAGACAGATTGAGATTACTAACGGAATTTATGTTGAAAACCTGTGTTATTGACTCTAAGGGTAATTGGGAAAGCCACCCAGGTTCGATTGAATTTTCGTGCATCAATAGTTACCATGCAAGCATTACGATGTCACATGTTGAGGCA
Source organism: Spinacia oleracea (assembly GCF_020520425.1). Classification (NCBI taxonomy): domain Eukaryota; kingdom Viridiplantae; phylum Streptophyta; class Magnoliopsida; order Caryophyllales; family Amaranthaceae; genus Spinacia; species Spinacia oleracea. The sequence continues at coordinate 34,837,832 of NC_079491.1, forward strand.
TTGTATGGAAAGAATTATAGAAGTCTTACTTGTTGGAATGAGTTTAGTGAGAATATTGTATTGAGGACATAATTCGTTGAGGAAGAAATACCCAAAGTTATTCCCTGAGATGAGTTACGAGGGCGTAACTCGTTTTCTTTAAGAGGGTTAGAATGCGATATAAATTCGCGCTTTTTACCTATTTTTATGGTATTTTATGCATTTTATGCTCATTTTTAGCAACTTAAACATGTTGGTGCAAAGTAAATAAATTCTCCGCATAAGAAAAAGGTGTTCTTGAGTAACACAAACATCTTTGAGTTGGCAAATGAGTGCACAAGAGTGTCACAAAGTACTTCTACAGTAAGAATAAGTTGAAAACTTTTGAAAAATGTGTGAATTTTCGTGTCAAGTTTCGGGACGAAACTTCTTTTAAGAGGGGTAGATTGTAATCCCCCGTAATTTTATACATTTTATTAATATATTTTAACATATAAGTAATTATATTAAAATAGAATTTACGAATTTTGAAATAAATATTTAAGTAACGAATATTTATTTTTATACGTTTTAAATATTTCAACGATTTATGAAATTAAAATTATTTTAGAACTTTTTGTTGAAAAGAAATCGAATTACAAAAACCGTTTGAATTTGGAAAACAATCCTAATGGGTTTTGGATTCAAACACTTAAACTCAATCCTAGTTCTAGCCCAAAATGATAAAGCCCAAATAACAAAAACTCAAATTCTTTACTCCCTCCTCTTTCTATTTCACGTGAAAACCCAAAACCCAAAACCCCTTCCCTTCTCCTTCACTTTCACGTGAACCAGGACCCTCAACCCTCAACCTCATTGTTGCTTCCGCCACGCCGCCAAACCAGTCGTCGGAGACCACCGTTGTCCCTCACCGCAGCTTCAAACGCCGGTAACTCCTCCATCTCTTGCTTCATTGTTCTTGCTTCTCCTTCGTTCTTATTCTTATCCTCTTGGTTGTTTTTGTTGCTCTCTGCCGCCACCACCACTGCGCAACTGGTTGCGCCGCACCATCACAGCCACCGTGCACTGTTGCTGCACCGCCCAACTCGCCAACCAACGTTTTCCATCATCCTCTTTCTTGTTTCTTCATTTTCACGACAGCAGCCAAGCACGACTAAGTGCGACCACCGTAGTCACCACCACCAGGCTCCAGCCGCGTCGCCCGTTCCCCGCGACCACCGCCCTGTGCCGCGCCGCCTGTGCTCCGCCGGCCAGCCTCCTCTCTCCTCTTTAATTCTTGGTTATTTCTTAAACCCTAAGTAACTAATTATTTTAATTAAATATAGTTGTTAATTTAAATTATGTTCTTGATATTAAATTTATAATTTTTATGGTTTGAACATGATTTTCAGATTTGGGTTGAGATTATAAACGAATTAATTTTCAGTTTTTGATTAAAATATAAGTTAGGGTTTAATCATGTTTTATTAATTCGAATTATATTTTCTTGAATTAAAGTTATAGTTTTATGATTTAAATTATAGATTTCAGATTATACGAATTATATAATAAAGTTACTAATTTTCAGATTATATTATATTGGTTAAATTAGTGCTTTTAAGTAGTAAAGTGTGACTTTTGAGGTTTTAAAGGCTTTAAATCATAATAGAAAGATTATATATTATTAAAGTTATTATTTTTATGATTTTAAAGATGTCGAATATATTTTGAGTAAGCTTTTAATTATTTTAGATTGCTGTAAATTTAAAGTATGATGCTTTGAAAGTTTTCAACGAATTTCAATAATTAATATAATAATTATGATGCTAGGAAACCAAATATTCAAGTTTCGATATTGAAAAATGTTCTAATTATGTTTAGGAAGGGTTTGAAGCTCCCTAATGTTGTTGAAAATTCAATATGAATTGATATGAGTCTATATTGGTTGTTGTTAGGTGGAGAATTCTCCGTAGGCGACTTTTGAATTATTAAAGTGGTCTTGCAGTTTGTTTACACAAGGTACGTACATACCTGCGTGCTTGGAATGTGTGCTAATTGTTGAAATCATGTTGATATTATTGTTGAACTTGGTGATGTTGATATTATAGACAAACTTGGTTATATGGAATGTGCATGTTTAATACTGTTGGACAAACTTATTGAACTTATTTTGCACTATAAGAACTGTAACATGTTAGTATGGATGTTTGATACAAACATGTTGGTTGGGAACACTAGATTATTCTATATGATTGGGTTGGATCGATTGGTTGTTGTTCCCTTTCTATCTTTTCACTACTTTATAAGGGCGGAGGACCTTGTTTAGTAAGTTGAAACTCTATGCCCATATACAGGGTTGCTCATGGTTAAAGGAAAGGTTGGTTAAGTTGGAATGAGTCTTGATTTATGCTTTTATGATCACTTACTTAATTCCAAGATAAAAACAGTTGTGAACAAAGGTGAATTGTCTGTCTTATGTAATGGTTGAGTCATAACGGAATCTCAATTTGTAAATCATGTAAAGTGAAACTGAATAGCAATAGCTTTAGACTGTGCACGTCTGAAGTGACGGACAAACAGGAGTTGGGGTTCATGGTGGTAGCCCATGGCCTTTTCTGGGACCGGATTGATCACCGTGTCCTATTTTTATTTAAACGTTCCTCGATATCGCAGGTCACTGAGGTTACGGAGTCGCGCCCGTACCTCGTCTTCCTTAGTGAAGACTTCTGGATGGTCAACTCGGTCCATTGTCTATTTCAACTAAAATAATATTATTGCTAAAAGTCTAGCCTAGTCTAGTCTGGTCAAGTATGGTCGTCAAACTATCATGTTTTATCTGCCCTTGTTTGTGTTCATTAGTATCATGTTAGGGTTGCTCGTTTAATAGAATCATGTTAGGATTATTATTGATTTAGTATGTAGTACTCAGCTTTGCTGATTACGTGCTTTTGCTTGTGCATGTTGATCATGGCTATGCCTTATTGATCCTGTGATGACCCAATCTTTGGTGAGCAGTCTCTAAGGATCAATAAGCATTGTCCATCTGCAGGTTTGAAGATGTTGCATCATTGGGATCGGGAATAGAGAGCTTGTATTTAGTTTTGATTTGCTAAGTTGACTTGGGTTTGTTTAATTGGACTTTAAACTGGTCGTACTATTTATATTTCCTTATTTTTTTGTTTATTGGTTTTTGGGATTAAACCTGTAATCGATTATTTATAAACCTAAAATTAGTTTTATGTTTTCCGCTGCAAAACTCTGAATAAGCCGTTACGTTTTCACACGGGCGATAATGCCTTGATAATTTTCTACGTTTTATATTAAAAGATTATTTTAGAAAAGAGAGAATTGTCGGGGTGTTACAATGTTCGACTAACCGCATGCACTTCAGAGATGTATCGATTTGCAACAAATAACCAACAATATAAAATAAAGAGATAACACGCACGAAAAAAGCTTTGTATCCAAATAGATAATATTTTTTTCCTTGGCCCATTTGTGTCACTTAGGCTGCAAAAATGTAAACACTTATCTTTTATATGAAATACAATTTGAATTAAGCAAAGATTAAAGATTGTTTTTAGCAAATGGTAAGCCTTCTATGCTTTGATTTTTTTTTTTTTTTTTAATATTGGTTGTTTCTTGATTTTGTACATTTATTATTTTACATAATTCGTTAATATTGTGATTTGATACTTAATATGGAATTATTTTAATTTTTAATTTTTTTTGGGTGAAACTGTGAGTAAGATTGTTTTAATTGACTTTCAAGAAATTTACCATGTATGATTTGGATTTTCTCATGCGTACAACTGGAGTTCATGGAAAATTATTTTGAATTACTAATATAATTGATTGAGCGTTATGGTGACATTCATGAGTTGCATAATTGTAATTTTCTTAAGTTGAGGCATTTTTCTTTGATACGATTTGCAGCTTCTTTGTTTTTTCCTCTTATAATTTCATCTTCCTTTTACTTAAATTTCCGTCTTTTGTTATTTTGTTGATGTCATAATTTAATCGTGATTTAGATATGTGATTAGGATGATAAAAATTGAGGTATTATTGGGATACTTTTTTGTTTTCTTTCCTAATCACTTATTTATTTGATTGGAATATTTGGAGTATTTTGCTACTTTTAGGGAATTATAGGTAAGTTTTGGGCGTGATTAGGATAATTAATCAATATGATTGAGTGATTGAATATTTGATTGGAAAAGGGAAATTATAACATTTATAGGTTAGGTTTTAGCATGATTGGAATAATTTAAATTAGTTTTATGTTTTCTTTTAATTTAAATTATCATTAAAGGTATTATAGTTTATTCCATAAGGGACACCAAAAGTGCAATTACTAAATTGGCCTCAATAGTTCATGATTCTTAAATATGGCGACACTTGATAGAATGAGGCCATGAGGGTGCTCTTCGTCCCATTAAGGTTGTAGCATATGCATACATGTGTTTAAAGTAACAGGATTGAACAAAGAGAAATTATTATAATTTTGATTTGGGTGGAGTCGAATAGAATTAACCAGTCATAGGAACAACCAATAATGGACTTGTAACACAATTAAGGGATGTTTTTCAGCCCAGAGTTACCTGTCAATGGTGAGTAGAAAGTCTGGATTGGTTTACGTTTCAAATTCCCATTACTATACAGAACCGATGGAAGCTTTTTCTTCATTATTCATACTCGGTACCTAATAATTGGCACAAACTCAAGATGTTAGTGATATATGCAAGGGTAACTAACAAAACCAATTACAATTAGAATTAGGAATAATTTGTTGTCAATTTCAAACGCCTATTTCTTTTCTTCTTCTTCTTCTCTCTCAAAACCCTAACCTCTCAGTTTTTAATAGATCTGTTCAATGGGCTGACTTCTTAATTAGCATAATGGTTTATATTGGATTGGTTGTAGTGTAACTGTTTTTTTTTTTTTTTTGCACGTTATGTTTATATTGGATTGGTTGAAGTGTAACTGTTTTTTTTATATTAGAGTTTGTTTTTTTTTTATATAATTATGGAGGGAAGATGGACTATTTATAGGGGGACACGAAAAGTGTAGTTACTAAATTACCCCTTCCCTCTTGCCTTATATAATAGAGTTCAGTTTAGTTTTTTTTTATTAAAAATATTTGCATGACTGCCAATTGTTAATCGCCGACAAAACAAACACCAGCGATCCAACATCATCAGCGTAAAGGAAAAAAGTTAAAAAACATTTAAATGCAACTAATTGCGTTTAGAACATTAATAATTAAAGGAAAATTCTCTCAGAATTCATCAAATATCTAATTGTCTAACCTACTAATTTCGATAAATAACTAGCTTTTATCCGTGTGAAGCACGCGTTTTCTAGTTTAAAAATTTATGTTATCTGTTAACCCCAAATTTTTGGCTGCATAGCTATGCATGCAATTTTGCATGCATATGCGTTTCAACTGCTTCGTTTTGAAAGTTTCTGCCTTCCTGTTTCATTTTTTTAATTTTCAGTGTTAAATTTTAAATTTAAATTTTAAATTTCAAATTTTAAATTTTAAATTTTTCAGTGTTAAATTTTAAATTTTTAAATTTTAAATTTTTTTTTTTTAAACTTTTTATCACGCTTGTTTTCAAAAAAAATATATTTCATTATTTGAGTAAGCTGCAAGCACACATAATAAACAAACAAATGGACATTTAAAGTAATTTAATGAACATGTCATTTATTTTCTATATGTTTCCTCTATTTTAGTTGTTGCTGCCTATTTTCTCTTTCTATATGCTTCTAATTTTTCCGCTTCCTTTCGGCTTCCACTTTTTTCGCTACACCGGTCTCTTCTCTTTCTATCGGCTTCCTTATTTGCAGATTTTTTTTCTTGTTGCTTCCGCCTTCAATTCTTGGAGCCTCTCTTAATACCACATCTTCCATTTCTAAATCGTTTTTTTCTCTTTTGTTGGCGCATTCATATTAACTTTTTCCTTCCTGCAGAAAAATCATAATGTTGTTATAATTGAACATTATTATGTATAAGTTGAATATATGACTTGAGAAACTGAACATCACACAAAACTATTTTTATTTATGAACATATCATAGTTTTATAAGTTGGATTTAGTTGAACATGATTATTTATAAGTTGAACATGAGACTTGAGAAACTGAACATCACACAAAAGTGTTCTTATTTGTGAACATCATCTTTTATAAATTGAACATCATATTTTATAAGTTGAACATGAAGAATTATAAACTGAACATGACAATATTTAGACAGCGCCACTTTTTATCTTTTAGTAAAGAATAATAAACATTTGCTTATTACTGTTGTTGCTTGCCTTTAGTTGAACATGATTATGTACATAATTATTTATAAGTTGAACATGAGACTTGAAAAACTAAACATCTCACAAAAGTATTAAACATATATTAGTTTTATAAGTTGAATTTAGTTGAACATGATTTTGTATAAGTTGAACATAAGACTTGAAAAACTAAACATCACTCAAAAGTGTTCTTATTTGTGAACATCATCTTTTATAAACATCGTCTTTTATAAGTTGAACATGATGAGTTATAAACTTAACATTAATATTTAGAGAGTGCCAATTTTTTAGTAAAGAATAATGAACACATGCTTATACAATTTGAACATGATCTTTTAGTAAAGAATTAATGATAATCTGTTTTTAATTAAAAATGAACTTGACATGATATCAAACATAGTATGAACATTAAATTTCTAAAACTGAACATTGAGCTTTAAAAATTGAACATAAACAAGAATAATAGGTGATTTTTTTAGAAACTATAAAAAGTCACCTATTATTGATTTAAACACATTTACTCCAGAATCGAGTATTAAATAATTTAAAAATAATTTAAATTTACAAACCCAGAAATCGAACATCACACAAAGGTATTGAACATATATTAGTTTTATAAGTTAAATTTAGTTGACATGATTTTTTATAAGTTGAACATAAGGCTTGAGAAACCGAACATCACAGAAAAGTATTGTACATATATTAGTTTAATAAGTTAAATTTAGTTGAACGTGATTTTGTATAAGTTGAACATAAGACTTGAGAAACTGAATATCACACAAAAATATTGAACATATTATAGTTTTATAAGTTGAACATGATTCTTTATAGGTTGAACAAGAGAGTTGAAAAACTGAACATCACTCAAAATCAAGACTAACAAAGTAGCAAATTAATCATTTCTAAAGAAGAAAATATTTGTTCAACGATATTATCAGCGTAAATTAGATGAAGCTAATAATAATTACTATGATTAATGAAATTAATCCATATCACAACCAAAAGTGAAGCAGTGCAACTTGATTTAACATTTCACAGTTACACGAACTACATAATTAGATAGATGTTTTTGGTGCAAAACATAGTTGATAGATAATCACATCATATATTGTTCAAAAAATAAAAATAATTAACATCACACAAAAGTGTTGAATTTAGTTGAACATGATTTTGTGTAAATTGAACATGATTCTTTATAAGTTGAACACGAGAGTTGAGAAACTAAACATCACACAAAAATATTGAACATATATTAATTTTACAATTTAAATTTATTTGAACATGATTTTGTGTCAAAATTGAACATGATTCTTTATAAATTGAACACGAGAGTTGAAAAACTAAACATCGCACAAAAATCTTATTACTTGTGAACTATCATACATAACAACAATCCTAACCACAGTACCACCAACAATAACAATATCAAAATTAACAAATGTAGTTAAATTTAGTTGAACATGATTTTGTGTAAAATTGAACATGATTCTTTATAATTTGAACACGAGAGTTGAAAAACTGAACATCACACAAAAATATTATTATTTGTGAATAAATATTCAGCAATAACTATCACAAGTACAACCACCAAAAATACAGAAATTAATCGACAAAAATAAAAGGAAATGAAAGAGAAATAGAAATTACATACCACACCAATCAATATAGCTTTCTTCAAAATATTATTGGCACCATGAGCACACCTCTCCCTCTTGCAACACTCCCATAACTAAAGATGAAAGCCAAATCAGTCAACAAAATTTATTAATTTATTTATTTTAATACTTGAAATTTAAAATCAATCGAACAATAAATTAATGAATCTGATCAAAACAAACATGAAGCAGCCATACTAATAGAAAATGATGAAGCTAGAAAAAAGGTGAGATTAATGTGCATAAAAACGCATAAATTGTGGGAAAGAAAAAGGAGGAGATGGTTAAAACTTAAAAGTATTAGTTACCTTCAATGGCAATGCGAGAACGAGAAAAAGTCTTGGATCTACGGTTTGAAGCCCTGCCTCTCTGCCAAAAGACGGTGCAATCATCAGCAATCTCCGCTCGATTTGGACAACAGATCGTCGTAGGTAGGAAGCCTCTCAAGCGTCGCGACGAAGAACACTAATAGATCGGCGAATAAGTACAGTATTTTCCGACGGCATATCGTCGGCAGCGGTGGAAGAAAATCGGAATAGGTGTTAGCGGCGGAAGGAAAGAGTGAGCACATCATATCGACGACGGCGCATCAATGGAGGAAAGAGAGTGAGAGGTTTTGATGAGAGAGAAAATGGTGAGAGAAAATGGGCGGAGGTTAGAGGAGAGAGAAAATGGGTATGTGATATAGGCGCGTGATTTCTTATTGATGAAACACAGTCGTTTCATTGCATATGCATATATAGATGGGTGCATACCTATCTATATATTAATAACTAATCTGTTAACATAGCAAAGGATACAAAAGATTTAAAATAAAATATGATTTGTTTGGAGTATAATGAAATTGAAATTAGAATGTGAAACGAATAAAATTAACTAGATTTAAGTACGTGTAATGCATTTTTTTTAATATATAACTTGTTAATCGTTCTTAATACTATAGTCACTTACTATTGTAATCAAGAATTGCGCTAATTAATCATTTATTTTATTTTATTTTTAATCGTGAGATCCATTTTTTACTTTTTATTTTTTTAAACTCTTATTATTTATTACTATGGATAAATAACAAACGAAAACAACTACTCCCTTCGTTCATGATGTTACACTTTAGTATTTTGACAATATTCACAATTAAAGAGAATCTTCTAAATTCTTTCTAATACATAAGAAAAAACATATTCATGTAGGATATTGTTTGATTCGTTTCGGTGAGTACATTTAATAATATCAAAATGTAATTTTATTTAATGTATTATTAGAGATAAAAATGATACAAAATGTGCATTGACAAAAGTGAAAATTAAAAACTGGAACATCATTATTTATTTTTTTGGAACGGAGGGAGTACTTAGAGCAACTCCAATGGTTGGAAAATTGACCTGTTCACGAAAAAAAAAAAATATATGAGCAGGTAGCCCACCATTGTTGCAATAATGACATCAGCAACTACTAAAACATTGTAGCTACTTTGGACAGGTAGCTCAAAAAAATTAAAGGGGAAAGATATAAATTAAATATTATAGGGGGCTACAAGAGATTGTAGCCCACCAATGTGAAAGTTTGTACCTTAAATTAATTGTAGTTAGAAATATGATGTGGCAAACTTAGCTACATCACTTTATAGCACACCATTGGAGTTGCCCTTAGTACATAGTAAGTTTGATTGTTTGTTAAAAAGAAATTTAAAGAATTACCTAAATTATTTTTCTAAATAAACCCGCACAAATCATTACAAAAAGTGTTAATTTAGTGATATTATTTTAAGAGGGTGAGGGATTAGACGAAATTCCCACAAAGACTAAAAGCAAACCAACAAATTATAAATTATATAAACAATGCAGAAACAAAAAAAAAACCTAAACTTTATATAGAAATCTAAAAAAGAAATTAGAAATTAAAATTTGATCATATAAAACTCTATAGTTTGATCATCTTTATTGATTTTATCCAAATCATATTATGGGAGTATTCATTTACCTTTTCATAGATAGATGTTAGCTCTTTTGAATTTATCACTTTTTATTTTCCATTAGATAATATTTCTTAAAATCTATCGATGGAGGTGTGCTTTACTAGAATACAAATACAATTTTTTCTAATTTTTTATAATCTTATCTTACAATGTACTATTATATTTTTCTTTTTATGTTAAAGGACTTAAAATATATATACTACTACACGTATGTTTTTAATTTTAAAATAGTTGTGTTAATCTTTAATTTTAATTTCAATATCTATCTTGTTCATTATACTTGACTCCCGGAGTATATAATTGCCAATAAAAACTACAAAATCCAACCTAACTTCTCCAACATAGAGTTATATAGTGTCTCATATATAATTTCATATATCCATAGCCTCGCATCTTGAATTCATGCTCTTAAGTAAATAAATTTTTATTTTTATTGTCAAAGTACGTACTTCATCTTTTATATTTTATCATGTCTACACTTAATTGTGTGGCATTTGTAATTCCAGTATGTAATTAATTACATTAACAAATATATAATCAAATTTACAATGTTATACTAATATACTGATTCAAATTGAAAATAACTTTTTTAAAAGCATAGTACTACTACAACGACATAACAATGGATTTGGATAATATAAATGGGTGTAATATTAGTTACATATAAATATTGATGAGCATATATTTGTACCCTACAATAATTACCTAATAAAATTGATTTCGGAATCAAGATTCCAGAGTTGTTTTATCTCTCTTCTCTCATCCTTGCAAACAACCAACACATTATATTCTTCATATTTTCAGGATTTCCTTGAGTGTCACGGTATGATTGGAAGTTTAATTGAGTGTTAAAATCTAGTTTATCGTAATATTAAAATTTAAATAAAAAAATCTTAGTAAAATATTCGGATTAAAATCCTAAAAAGCAGAAGATAATTTTATTTATGGATTATTAAATTAATTTAAAGACCCTTTCAATTCTGATTTGTTAGTTTTTTCTTATGTGGCGCTTGAATATTTTAATTCTAAATTAAGTTGTTTATCTATTTTCTCATTCGTCCAATTTCAATAATCTCTGATGTGGCGCTCTAACAATTTAACAAATATGCCTCCTTTTTATACATACTAGTTTTAAGCTCGTGCGATGCACAGATTTTTATTTAGTATCCTGTACTATTATGTATGTTAAACATCAACAACAAATACATTTATCTATTTCTAAGTCCATTCATTTAAACTATTTAAGTATTTGTTAAATTCAGTTTCGATTGTAAATCTCATTATTACGCAGTAGTTTATCAACTCTTGTGATATTGTAGTTTATTATGATACAAATTCTACTTTTTTTAATAGTAAAATCTACTTTTTTTTTTAAAACTATTTTAGCTATGGTAGATACGTGGAAGTACCGAGATAGTATCAAGGTGATAATTTCCTGTCCAATTGGAAATTCAATCTTTTGTTAATCCTCTTGAGTAGTTTTTTTTTGTTTTTTTGGTGATATTGTAATTTAATCTTTTTAAAATTATTATATTTTGGAGTAATATATTTTCATAACCTAATTTATAGATTTTAAATTATTTTAATATTATAACCATTTAATTATTTTTCTAATAATTTCATAGATTATTTGTTAATCATTTTTTTATAGGAAGATGATGAATACATAATTAAAAGATTATTTGATTATTCCTATTGAATGATTTGATAATTAATATTGGATGTCAAAAATATATATTTTTTGATAGAAAGATTACATAAATCAATAGAGTGTTTGATTATTCTATTGATATGATAATTAATAGTGGTTGATTTTGGCTTTTATTTTAGATTTATTCTTTAATTTTAGAGTGTTTGATTTTGGGTTGAATTTTATTAACAATTTATTCTTTAAGTATTATAGTGTTTTATTTTGGATTGAAGACTCTTGTGCGTAGATATTTATTATTCTTTAGATTTATTCTTTAATCATTATTAGAGTTGCATTAGTAAGTAAATTAAATAATTATCTATGTGGCACAATTAATTTTAAAATAAATCAGAAATCTTATTTCTCATTAGAAGAAACATACTCCCCCCGTTCTTGTTTATTAGTCCCTTATGGAATATTGAACAATCCACTAAAATGACACTTGCATGTGAATCTCTAAAGAATCTAACCCATGTGGGTAGGAGAGAGAAAAAAATAAGAAAATATGGGTAGGTGGAGTGTTTAGTGTTGTTAATTAGAAAATAAAGGGACCACTTGCATATTTAATTGGAATGAAAAGGGAATCACAATTTTAACATAAGGGTAAAAGGGAAATAATGGTTGAACAAATAAGAAAAGATTCTAAAATGGACTAATAGAAAAAACATCTCAATACGGAAAGGGGACTAATAAACAAGAACCGAGGGAGTAATAATTTTCTATGTGGCGCTCTAATAATTTTAATAATTAAAGTGTTTGGTTTTGGATAGAGTTGTATATATATTAGTAATTAGTTAATTAAAATATCTACATGGCACCTAATTATTTATTTACGTGACACTCAATTTTTTTAATTCAAAAATTGAGTGTTGTGTGTGTGTTTTTTTTTTTTTTTTGCAATGATAATATGAACACATGTAATAGATTAATGGTAAAGGCTTTATTTATCTTGTTAAAGGATGATTATGAACACTACATGCTTTTCAATTTCAAAATCTCTATTTTCATTCTTCTTTGCATATATTTGAGCTTCATATTTTGTTCCTGTTATCAACACTCTCATTTCCCCTGCTTTCTTCACATCTGATGACAATATATCATCTTCTATTTTTTGTTCTTTCTTTTTAGCAAGTTCTCTTATTCCAGCAGCAGAGCAAAAGAAGTATTTTCCAATAACAATAGTGGTTCCTTCTTTATATCTATTCTTCCCTTTTCGAACACTAAAATCGATAATAGCAGCATGTTGGCAATATAGATCATAAATTTCATTAGTTGTTTTCCTTGCTTCTCCAATTAAACAACCAACTAATTATAAATTTAAAGTTGTTGTATGGTTATCACAGTAACTATATTACATATATGTATAACTATATCAACGTATATAAAAGTTACTATATCATTTATGCATAAACAATATCATACATATTCATAATTATAAATTTAAAGTTACTCTATGACTACTAGAGTAACTATAATAATTTAAGAATAACTATATCAAAGTAAGAGTTACTATATGATTTTCGTAGTAACAATATCACATATATTAGTAATTATAATATTAAAGTCATTGTATGACTACTACTACAGTAACTATATTACATATAAGAATAACTATATCAATGTAAGAATTAATATATACTTATTAAATGAACTATATCATACCTTCTTTAATATAATGATCTGCAACCAGACTTGCTGAGATCTAGTTTCATCTTCAACGCCGTAGATATTTGGATGATTCTCTAAATTTTCTAGAAAATAAAATTACGTAATCAGTATAATTCAAACTATAATTCTTCGTAGTTACTAGGATTACAATATTACTTTCGTAGTTATTTTCGTGATTATATAGTTCATATTCAATTGCGCGATTTAAATCGATATTCAAATCGATTAAATCGACCTTCACTGTTGAAGCTGGTGAGTTGCTGGAGGAGAGAGATTTTAGGATTTCGTTCAAAATTGGACCGCGAGTTTTTTTTTTTTTGGATCACGTGAAATCAGCCTAATCAGCGCTATTAATTTATAAAATTACCCTGATCCACGTCAATTATAGCGTGGGTTGAGTCCATGAAAGTGGAATTCATTGGAGTGTGATCGATTTAACTTTGGAAAATGAAATTTTAATACCCGTAGGTATAGGAAAACGGCGAGGCCAATATCAGAGCCAACAAAACAGGAAAAAGAGAAGCACTAAAAACAAACGCCATTTTTCAAAAACAAACGTCATTTTTCACATAAAAACACAATTTGATTGTTGTGTGTTGTCCTTTAGTGCTTGTCTTTTTCCTATTTTATCGTGTTGTTGGCTGATATGTATTTTATAATATATTTCTGATATTAAAATTAACTTCCTCGTAGGTATAGTAGGACTTGTAGCCGTTGGAGGAACTATATTCCAATCTCAGATATGTTTCTACAAAAATATATCAAACCAAAATAAAATAAAAGTGGTACAATATTTTAGGAAATGAGGTTTGAGTTATGTACTCATAAGTTCAAATATGATACTCACTTTTCAAATATGGTACGCAGAATTTCGATATGGTGTTCATTTTTCAAATATGATAATCATAAGCTCAAATGACTCTTTCAAAATAATAGTGTAATTACCACCATACCCTCATATATGTGTTTGGAGACACATATCTAGTAGATTGCATCAAAGTGACGTGCAAGTTCAAGAACGCCAACAGTGATCCATGTAAAGCTGACGTGTAGTGGGGGCCAACACATTGGTGGGTTGAACTGCAATAATCAACAGCATCCCCCATACCCACTACTCAACTTTTGATTTTTGAATGAAGGAATGATTCCACTATATTCTATTTTGGGTCCCACTCCACAACGTCAAACCCGTTTCCCACATGTGACATTTTCTGATATGCTATAATGCTACTTCGTATATGGTACATTGGTACATGATATGTCCATGATATGCATGGCCATGACATGCAATTAAAATGGGCCCTTGATTTGTGGGGCATGACGAGGATGATTAATTAGAAGAAATTTAGGTGTGTCCTAGTCATTGCTGAGTCAGAAACTCTAAAATTTTAATACGGAGTACAAGCGACATCAATGAGTGAGTCACGAGTCGACTCACGACTCACAATATTGCCGGCCTTAGCAGCCAGCTTCCTTCCTTCAAATATTAAAATCATCATCTTCAACAACAAATCTACAAACGGGCTATCTCGTACCGTTTCGTTCGACATAATAATTTCGTAAACAAAACATTATCTATTAAATTTTACTTGTATATGTTGATTTTTTTTAGGGGAATATTATTTGTGTATTTAGATACATACATACCAAATACCTTAATAAGATACTCCGTATTTCATTACCCGTCAAAATATATACTCCGTATATATGTATTTTATTTACGGATTTCGTATTCGTTATCCTTCATTTAAAAATACTCGTAACGTTTGAACCTTTTATACTATTCACGTATTTTACTTTGACTATTGTTGGTGATTTATATATCAGATAAAAAATAGTCATGTGAGATCTTGTTAGATTCCGATCAATGCGTATTTTCAAAATATCAACTTTTTATAATTTTTGCTTAAAAAGAATTTAAGATATTAACAATCAAAATTGTACAGTTGCGAGTATTTCTAAACAGAGGAAGTATATATCTATATAGGTTGAAGTTTCAGTGAGAACTTCCCTTCTCATGGGAACCGTAAAAAATATTTTCACCATAAGAGTGTTTTCATGTGAACCTAAATATATATATTTATAACCATAATTTAAAGTTATGGGATGCATAACTGCATATTCCCTCCGTTCTTGAATGTTAGTCATCTTTCTTAATTGAATTGTTCTTTTATATTAGTTCCCTTTGAAATCTTCCTAATTTGTCTAACATTTATCTCCTTTATACCCTTATAAATATCTCAAAGGCCCACTTATCTACTTTCAAGTAAATTTGTATCCTCATTATATCTCTCAATTATTTCTCTCTCCTATCCACACGGGTTATATATTCTATTGAAACTAGTCTTATATGCACGTGATGCGTGCGGGATTATATAAAAACTTAAAATTGTATTACTACCATTCAATATAAATATTAGATAAAAAAATGTTCACAAAGTTCATATTTAAAAAAAATTAAGGTTATACTATACAATCATACATCTAAATACTGAAAAAGAGTAATCATGCCTTTACATAACAAAGAATCTAAATCTTACTACCAAAATAAAGAAATTAAATCAATTTGTTGGGAAATGATACTAATAAAGTTTTCTTTGGCTACAATAGAAAAATTATTATATGATGATGAACGAAAACAAAGAAAGAAGCAACAACATAAGAGATTTCCCAGGTTTATAACAATGATAGGTCCATATGGAAAATCTACTCTAAACTTTCCATCTTTATCAAGCTTCCCTTCCCCTCTTGTTTCCACCTCCCAATTCACAAGTTTGCAGTCAATGGTAACTCTAAGCCCTGCATTTATAAAACCTGTTTGTATCAGAAACATACATATATAACAGATAACAGAAGCAGACAGTACAACGAAAAGGCGTTAACTTATATATACCTTCATAAGCATGGTTGTGTTTGATATTGTTCTGCTGACAATCACCACATTCACTAATACCAATGACCTATACCGTCTTTTGATCACCATAACAAAAGCTTGCAGCTAACAATAGGGTCAAAAGGACATGGAATGCCTTGCGACAGTAAAGTAATTTCCGCATGAGAAACCCCTTGATTATACACGCGCTCACAAATGAGCTTAGACTAATGCAATGAGCAGATAAAATAGGACTAAAGGCTTAACCTATTGGCCTGGTATATAACTTGAAGAAAAAAGAAAGGCCTTAAAAGGTGAATTTATATTGCCGATGTGAGATTATACAACCAACCCTAATAAAGGAGTCATATGTTCTTCAGGGTCCCCGAAAAACCTTGCAAATTAAGGCTCATAATTAATCACCGTTTAGGTAGATATCAAAGGTCAAGCTATGATCCATAAGAGGTCTTCTTCACAGTTTAATGTGTACTAATCCATCAATTCCACATGTACAAATTAAGAATTGTGGCTTTTTTTATATCAGTTTTTGCACACCTACTTCCCTGCAATCATCAATGGTATGGTCTTTTCTACACACAAAAAATATTTGGCTCCTAGCATTCTAGCAGTGTGCATGGACTGTGAATCCAAACAACCCAGTTATCCCAAACATACCTCAGGAATTCATCTACGTATAACATCCTTGAATACGGGCTCAAGAATCCGTGTATAATGTAAAATTTACACATTAGGTCTAAGATAAATGTTGTGTCATAGGACTATTGTACTCTGAAGTACTGATCCAATGCGTTCAGTGAAAAAACAACAAATTGATGTGTACTCCGAATTTTATGTATTTGTATTTTTGAGAAACAAATAAGTATAGCATTCAATACAATCTAGGTGTACCCGAGAACACAATAGAACTCGTAACTGCTAAGTGCACCCGAAACCCTTGTACATCAGTGAATCCACAACTTTTAGGAGTGAAATTCGGGAAATCCCACAAATAGGAAGTAATTAATTAAAAGCAACTCGATTTAGAGTTTAATTGATGCAAAACTTACTTACAGTTCATCATCTTCATCAAACATTCAAACTTGAATTAATTGAGTAAATTAGCAGGAACAAAGAACGAATTAGTGATGAAATTAAGTTGAAATTTGTTAGGTTATGATACATATGACATTACATAGATCATGCGGAAACAACCATTAACCCAGGACAACATATTATTTACACATAATCATATAGCATAATTTAGATGCATACTCTTTGTTGCGTGCCCTCCCTAGCTGCGCCCGAACCGAACAAGAACAAGTCTTTAGGACTCCAAGTGTCGTCCCTCCGTAGATAGTCCACAGCACGTCCGGATCCGCCTTAAGATTGACCAACTAGAATCGCCCTTAAGGTACTAGAAAATTTCGGCACTTTATGAGCAAGATGTGTGTTTTAATTTTCTCTCAAAAAACTCACTTTTGAATACTTTGAAACTTTGTGTATAAATTATGACCCCTAGGCCTTTATTTATAGAGTTATGGAAAAGGAATCGTAATCCTAGTAGGATACGAATTAATTGAAATTAGAATCCTACATGAATTCTATTTAATTAATTTATCCAATTAGGAATAGAAATTTAATCATACACTGACTCTTGTAGATTTAGGAATCACGCATGAGCACAAACTCACACACACACGGCAGCCACAAGGGCTGCCCATGCGCGTGCGAGCAGCAGCCCACGCAGCGCGGCCCACGCAACGGTGGCCTTGGCGCGCGCTGGGCCTGCCTTGTGGTAGGCCTGGGCGCTGCCTTGGCTGGGCTTGTGGCGCGCGCGTGCTTGCTGGGCGATGGCCCGGCTTCGTGCTGGGCCTTCGTCCGGCAGGCCTCGTCCGATGCTAATTCGTACGATACGCTTCCGATTAAATTTCCAGTTCCGGAATTTATTTCCGATACGAACAATATTTAATATTTCCGATTCCGGAATTAATTTCCGTTTCGAACAAATATTTAATATTTCCGTTTCCGGAATTATTTTCCGATTCCGGTAATATTTCCGATTCTGACAATATTTCCGTTTCCGGCAATATTTCCGATTCTGGTAATATTTCCATTTCCAATAATATTTTCCGATACGTACCATGTTTCCGTTTCCGGCAACATCTACGACTTGGATAATATTCATATTTCCGATACGATCCATATTTCCGTTTCCGGCAATATCATCGTTTCCAGAGTATTCATTTCTTGCCTGTGACGATCTTAGCTCCCACTGAAACCAAGATCCGTCGGTTCCGAATATTCATAGATGGAGTATTTAATGCCATTAAATACTTGATCCGTTTACGTACTATTTGTGTGACCCTACGGGTTCAGTCAAGAGTAAGCTGTGGATTAATATCATTAATTCCACTTGAACTGAAGCGGCCTCTAGCTAGGCATTCAGCTCACTTGATCTCACTGAATTATTAACTTGTTAATTAATACTGAACCGCATTTATTAGACTTAACATAGAATGCATACTTGGACCAAGGGCATTATTTCCTTCAGTCTCCCACTTGTCCTTAGGGACAAGTGTGCATTTCCTAATTCCTTTGTCGCTCGATGCTTGCTCTTGAACATAAGGTAAGAGTTGTCATCCTTATTATGTCCAGAGGTGTTCCTCGGTTTCAGAGTTCAACTGATCAAATAAACAGATAATCATAGCCTATGATTCATCCGAGCACGGCCATGCATTTCACAGTTTCTAGCTCTCCGAGTGGCCTTGTACAACTTTTAAGCATCTCATCCCGATTTATGGGAGGACAATCCCAATCTTGCGATCTTGAGATTAGACTTCGTTTGATAGGTGATTACCTGAGCGTTGCCTTTATAGCCTCCTTTTACGGTGCGACGGTTGGTCAACGTCAAAGCAACCAGTTCTCAAACAAGTAATCTCAAATCACTCAGGTATTGAGGATTTAGTGTCTAATAATTTAATGAAATTTACTTATGACAGACTTTCATCTCTTACAGTAAAGTTTCATAGGTCTTGTCCGATACTAGTCTTCCCAAAGTAAGTATCTATGCAAATGATTATGACATTGCCATGTCCACATAGTTCAAGAAACAGAACTACTAGTCATCTTGCATTCTAATCGTCTAACGTTTTCTATGCGTCCAATTTTATAGAAAACTCCGATTAGGGACCATTTTCAATCTTTGACATTCAAGTTCACTTGATAGACATTTCTTAGTCACAGGACTGGTCCTGACAGTCTATCTTGAATATATCGTCAAATTGAAGTGACTCATCATTTAATACTAAACCAAGATTAAATGGAATATGAAAATACATTTCATATATGATAAATGTTCAACCCCAATGTTTTACAAGCATGGGCCTCAAACCCATCTTCTAAAACAGTTCATGGAATTCAAAGCTATGCTTGATTTCCAGTGCTACAATGTGAGTGTTGCTTCTCACTTGTTGCATAGGTTTAGTTATCATGCTTTGCCAATCTTAACATCCTTTTCATCGAATGTTCTTTGAGATATGATGATAAGATCTTTTCGAGTTTGTTTATTATGTGATCTAGTCTTTCTTACTACATTAGTGGTTCTACGCATTTTGCAATGAAGAACCATTAAGTTAGCAGACGTTTTTCTTGCTTCAAGAGTGGTTCCACGCATTTTTCAATGAAGAACCATCAAGCCAGCAGATAGGTGATCTACCCAAGTTCAGTGAAGAACTTTAAACAACCCTGTTTTATTGCTTCTTAGGCAATAATTACTTTTACTTCAACTTTATAGGTTGCTAGTGATGCTTTGTTTGGAATTACTTATCCAAGCAGTTCTCAGATATGTGGAATACTCTCAACTATATCTTAGAACATAGAAATCATTATTTTAATTTCCCACGCAACAACTCATGGTCTCCAACCCATGTTGCCATTTCAAAACACGATGCTCTATAGCTCGTCCTTGTCAATGGTTAACTCCAAAGGGTCTTGCTTGATCCTTTGCCAGTGTTTATGCGTGTAGCATCAATATTTAGCGTATCTTTATTTCCTTGAATCAAGAACTATTCCTATGTACCTTTTCAAGTACCATAAGTATTCTTGGTCTCAATCTAGTTGATCTTCACTTAGATCAATAGAGATTGGTATATGTTCGTCATGCCTAAAGTCATACGATACGTTTTTGGCGATCCTCATATTATATCATACATGATAAATTCTTTTGCAGAATAATTCCCAATTGAATTCTATTCATGTAACTTTAGCTCATTCAATTTTAGTAGATACTGAATCCAGCTAAATTCTTTGACATATAATATAGGTTAAGAATCTCATTTAGACTCTTTGATGTTTAACTTAGTAAATGCTTATACATAGTTCAAACATTCTTTACTTAGATTTATTCACATGGGTCGAATATCTCCAATGGAGACTTTCGTGTTTGATTTAGTAAATGCCATTACTTAATCTAAAACAATATTATAAGATCTTTGTAAATAGATCTTAATACCCAATATGTACTAAGTTTCGCCATGGTCCATCATTGATGAATAATTTCAAATCTAAGTCATTAGCATTTGAATGTTATTTCACAATAGAGAGATATGTGTGTGATACACATAGGACCAAATAAGTTTTTATGTACTCCCACTAAACTTCTTATACATCTATAAGAATCATGTACATTTTATGAAACTAAAATACTTATTAGCTTCACTAAAATACAGTTCCAACTCCCAATTGCTTGCTTAAATCTGTACTTAGATTTTATAAGCTAGCTTTCTCTTTCAAGCATTTATTTGGATCCACAAATCCTATGACATACCATGTACATAGTTTATTCCAACATTTGATTGAGGAATACGTTTTGTCATCCAATTGCTATATGTACCAATATGCAATCATTGCTTGAATTATAGACTTGAGCATTACGATTATGCATGAGGTTTCAACACAATTTACACCATGAATTTGCTTGTAACCTTTAGCAACTAATCTAGCTTTGTGTGTGAACACAATTCCATGTTTGATGGTTTTTATCCTTAAAACAAACTTGCAACCAATAGGTGTGAACCCATTCTTGCAAATCAACAAAATTTCAATTTTGTCATCAAAACATTGAGTATGTTTTATGGCCTCTAACCATTTAAAACATTTGAGTCTATATATGGCCTCTAACCATTTTAGGGAATCTAGGTTTCGTCATAGCTTTCTTACAAGTCACAAACTCATTAATCTACATGATAATAGTTTGACTGCAAGTTGTAGGTTTCTTCACTATTTAATAGAAGAATCTCATAGCTTCATTGACCTGATCTCTATGTTTCTTCACTATCTAATAGAAGAATCTCATAGTTTCAGTGACTTGAATTCTATGCCTACTTGGGTATAGAACATCAAACAATAGAATATCAATAGCCACTTGAAAGTCCTTTGAATATTCTGTTCTCCTTGAAGCACTTGTAAAGTCTTCTAAGAGATGTTTATTCTTTAAAGCCACTTGTAAAGTCTTTACAGAATAAGTTCGGATTTTCTGAAGCACTTCGAAAAGCCTCCGGAATGTCCGTTTATGTTTGTTGTTCGCCTCGAAGATTTTCGAGGTCTATTTTCTCCCACTTGTCATTTTGGAAACGAATCTCCAAAAGGACATTATTTCAAGCAAACAAACATTATGTTCTCAAAAATTCGTGGTAGAAACAATACCCTTGTGTCTCATTTGAATAAATCACAATGAAACATATATCTAGACTTGGGCCTTAGTTTGTTGAATAACAAACACTAAGCTCCCACTGAGTTTAGCAACTCTTAGATATATATAATTGAAAAGATATCCTGAAATTACTTTTCAATAGCTTTGACGAATTTGGTTTAGTTTGGTGGTAGTTGAGCATTTTGTTTTAGAAATTATAGGAAAAGTCTTTATGATTCATCATTGATCGAATCAAGTACTAATTGACTTCGATCATTCCAACGTAGATATGCCATATCTTATGGAGCTAGATTGTGAAATTACAACACACAATCATTGATGATCATATTTGGTCTTAAGTAATCATCAACATGATCTAACCTAGATCTTTATGATTTCTTGCCGAGTGGATTTTATACTTCTGAATCTTTGAACTAGCCAAACAGATTCAACTTATATCACATTTGAGTAAATAAACCTATATTCACTCAAATCCATGTGAAATAATAAAGTCATAAAACCTTTCTTTAGCTTTGAACTCTATCGTCTAGGCGTTCTAACAATAGTTCATATTCTTTGTTACTTTCAACAAGTAAGACTAGCTTGTCTTAAGTTGATCTAGAAATCAACCAACTTTCAAAAGTCCATCAAAATAGAGCTTATGAATGTTAACTTGTTGATATGGTCTAAGCAATAATGCCAAAGATTTAATGGAACTCAAATCAAGGGTTTGATTTGAACCTAGTAAAGTTCTTTAAAGAGTTGTTTGTTTTAATCAAGCATATTGACTCAACCAGTAATTGACCATTTCATTCAAATAAACAAACAAACAAGCATTGTTTTTGTTCTTCTGAATGTGAGTCTTTCTGTGTTTGAAGCAGAAATTTAGGTATGCTGATTATGGAACAAAATAGCCATTAAGTTCCAGCCTTTGAAAGGACTTAAAACAAACTAGATGACCCTACAACTAATGTAGCATTGCCATGCTTCATTTCCCACTTGTAGGTCATTAGTGTATCCTAGCTTCCATTATTTGAGTTATTACCGAAGTAAGAACCTCAAGCGGTATATGATACCAAGGAAGTTTGATTGCTAGGTCACTTCTCTTTAAACATAAATTTATAGGTAGAAACGGAATCGTAAATTCCTTTCATTTGTTCCTCGTTTTCCTATTTCTTGTACCCTTTCTTATATTCTTAAGAATTGAATTCTTTAGTGTTGACTTTTATACTTTGTTAGACATGTCCAATGTCACCAACAAGGTTCTTTACCATTTTAATTTATGTTGAATATTCTGTTTCAACTAGATGATCTTACCAGAAGCTTCTAAAGTTCTCTAAGCATCGATCTATTCGAATGTCTAGGAACTAGACTCATTCGAGAATTAAATGGAAAAAGGATTTTAGGTTGTTAACCATTGGTAAAGCTGAGCGTTTAAACTCAATGCTTTATGATCTCAAAACCACATTGTATTTTGAATTCACAAGCACCAATCGGTTTGCCATTCGACTTTGATACTCGAAAACAACCATAAAAGTCGATATAAGAAACGTACATTTTAAATTGCTCACTTTCTCTCTTTTCCGTGAATCGTTCTTGGATTCACTACCAATCGAGGAAATTTACTGTTACCTTTCTAAAAGGATTTACTGCAGTGCAAGATATTTAATTATAAACAATAATTAAAACATACATTGAAGCATGCAAAGTCTAAACATTTATCATGAATAATAACTTGAAATTAAAGCAACCATGCAATTCAAACAAGTTATTAGCATTTTATTCGAATTATGTGTTCCGGCAGGTGTGAATAAAATGATTCCAAGACCCTAAAATCATTGAAGAACTAAGCACAGTTTGTCGACTTAATCCTAGAACATCTTAGGTAAGCAAAAGCCTTTTGCTAATAGTCTAGAAACTATTCTTGGTTGATAGGTACGTCTAAGAACTTATTAGGTAAACCTATCGAATTTGCCACGACATAAAAGGACTCCTTACTTATATCGTTGAGTTTCACCAAAACTAACATGTACTCACAATTATTTGTGTACCTTGCCCCTTTAGGACCAATAAGTAACACCTCGCTGAGCGAAAACTATTACTAGATTGATGTAAAGGATATCCAAGCAAGTGTATATTTTGGCATGGCACCTTTTAACTCAATTTTTAAGTTTGGAACTTAAGGCTCTTACTATGTTGGTTAGATTTTAAGTGAACTAAAATCCTTAATCATGCAACATAATCAAGCTTTTGATCTCATGCATTTTAAGACATATTTAAAGCAATAAATAACTTAAAACATGCATAAGATATTTGTGATCTAGTATGGCCCGACTTCATCTTGAAGCTTTGACTTCAAAGTCCGTCTTGAAAATCTCCGTGGGAGGCACCATTTTCTTCAAATAGGATAAGCTATAACTAATTACAACTATTTGATGGTTCGCAGACCATATTTGAATTGAAAAATAACTTTGGTACTTTAGACCAATTACATTCAAATTAATGGTACGCAGACCATATTTTCTATCCTATTTGGGCCATACTAGTCACTTCATAACCTGCAAAACAGTACATATACAATATATACCATTCACCCATTCATTATCATGAATGGCCCACATAGCTGGTTAGTAAAACACATTATGCATCACGTAAACATTTGCAGCAATTAATCAAGGGCACCAATAATCTACCAATTATCCAGTCCTTATTAATTCTAATCAAGTTGTTTTAACCTTAAGGATTTGTAGACCTAATCAAGAGTTTATGACTAAAAAGCGCTCCCACTTAAACCAATAAATTCATATGCTTTACCAATTTTAAACATAAAAATGTATTTCTAGTCCAACCGGAAACATACAAATTTAATTAAAATTTAAAGCTCATATCAATTTATAATTGAATCCAAAAATTTAATTTAATTTCAGTCGTATTTAAATTAATTCATGATTTTAATTTTAGTAAAATAATTAGAATAAATAACATTTATTATAATTATAATATTCAAAATTAAAATCCAAGAAAATAATTCAAATTATTAATTTTAAAATTAATTAAAATTACGTGAACTGAAATTTTCAAATTAAACATTCAAAACGATCTAATCGTAACGCAAACACCCTACGCGTTGCACGCCCATGGACCGTACGCACACAGCCATTGCTGGCCATGTGCGCGCAGCCCATGCGCTCGTCGCATAGCTGCTGCTTCCCTATCGCAAGCCTCCGCACACATTGTGCTCGCTGCGCGCGCCAGCGCTCATCGCACGCGAGCTATCGCTCGCAGTGCGCGCGCGCGACATCGCTCGCTGGGCGCGCGACATCGCTCGCTGGGCGCGCGAGCCATCGCTCGCTGGCGCGCGACATCGCTCGCTGGGCGCGCGACATCGCTCGCTGGGCGCGCGACATCGCTCGCTGTGCGCGCGAGCCATCGCTCGCTGGCGCGAGCCATCGCTCGCTGGCGCGCGACATCGCGCGCTGTGCGCGCGAGTGATGCTGGGCGCAGCGCTCGTGGCACGCGAGCTTGCGCTCGCTGCGCGCGAGGCTGCGCGCTCTTGTGCGAGGCAGCGCGCGCTGTGGCGCAGCTCGCTTGCTGCCCACACGCGACTGCCTTGGCTCGCCCTTCGCCCATGCCCATTCGTTCATTGCTCGTGGCACACGACACAAGGCAGGGCTGCTGCCTTGTGCTCGTGCACTACGCCCTTGCTCATTGCATTCGTGCCGCACGGGCGACGAGCTCCCTTGCTCGTCGTCGCATGCCCGCATTATACAACACCCCTTAAGGGTAACACGAAGCGTCCATTGCTTCGTGCGTGCAAGTTTTATGAACGAATCGCATAAAAATTTAAAATTTATATTTAAAATTAATGACAAATTAATAAATATTATTAATTTCATAATTTTAGGGCGAAAAAATCGAAAATTTATTATCCAATTGATTTCCGATTGTTATGGATTCAAGTCTAGGTCATAAAAATTTAAAATTTATCGTAAATTTACAATTTTTTATGGTGGTTTTTAATCATAGGTTTCTAATTAAATTACAATTAATTATGAAAATCAAATTAATTCTAAATTATTCTAATTTTCAACAAATTAATCATAATTACAAATTAGATTGCATAATTAACAAGACTAGGCATTCAAACTTGTTAAACATATGCAGTAGGTCAATCAAAAATTCAAGATTTATCAACAAGAATCGCAAATATTTAATTTAACATCTTAAATTTACGAAATTTTGCATTCGAAAAACTAAAACCTTCGAAAAGTCATAGTTAGGCTTCGAATTTGAGAATTCTGGGTTCGGCAGAAAAATACTATTTTTTGTCAAAATTTTAGAATGCCTTTTACATGCGGAATTGACACAAAAATCACTCAATTCGGATGAGTAACGAAGAAACTGCCGAAAAACTGCGTACGTATAATTAAATAAACGCAATTTGCAATTAATTAACAATTACGAAAATTAATCACCCCTTTTAATTCTTGAAAATTTGTAATATTTAACCATGTTCATGCAATTTAGATTATGAAAATAATAAGGGGCTCGTGATACCACTGTTAGGTTATGATACATATGACATTACATAGATCATGCGGAAACAACCATTAACCCAGGACAACATATTATTTACACATAATCATATAGCATAATTTAGATGCATACTCTTTGTTGCGTGCCCTCCCTAGCTGCGCCCGAACCGAACAAGAACAAGTCTTTAGGACTCCAAGTGTCGTCCCTCCGTAGATAGTCCACAGCACGTCCGGATCCGCCTTAAGATTGACCAACTAGAATCGCCCTTAAGGTACTAGAAAATTTCGGCACTTTATGAGCAAGATGTGTGTTTTAATTTTCTCTCAAAAAACTCACTTTTGAATACTTTGAAACTTTGTGTATAAATTATGACCCCTAGGCCTTTATTTATAGAGTTATGGAAAAGGAATCGTAATCCTAGTAGGATACGAATTAATTGAAATTAGAATCCTACATGAATTCTATTTAATTAATTTATCCAATTAGGAATAGAAATTTAATCATACACTGACTCTTGTAGATTTAGGAATCACGCATGAGCACAAACTCACACACACACGGCAGCCACAAGGGCTGCCCATGCGCGTGCGAGCAGCAGCCCACGCAGCGCGGCCCACGCAACGGTGGCCTTGGCGCGCGCTGGGCCTGCCTTGTGGTAGGCCTGGGCGCTGCCTTGGCTGGGCTTGTGGCGCGCGCGTGCTTGCTGGGCGATGGCCCGGCTTCGTGCTGGGCCTTCGTCCGGCAGGCCTCGTCCGATGCTAATTCGTACGATACGCTTCCGATTAAATTTCCAGTTCCGGAATTTATTTCCGATACGAACAATATTTAATATTTCCGATTCCGGAATTAATTTCCGTTTCGAACAAATATTTAATATTTCCGTTTCCGGAATTATTTTCCGATTCCGGTAATATTTCCGATTCTGACAATATTTCCGTTTCCGGCAATATTTCCGATTCTGGTAATATTTCCATTTCCAATAATATTTTCCGATACGTACGATGTTTCCGTTTCCGGCAACATCTACGACTTGGATAATATTCATATTTCCGATACGATCCATATTTCCGTTTCCGGCAATATCATCGTTTCCGGAGTATTCATTTCTTGCCTGTGACGATCTTAGCTCCCACTGAAACCAAGATCCGTCGGTTCCGAATATTCATAGATGGAGTATTTAATGCCATTAAATACTTGATCCGTTTACGTACTATTTGTGTGACCCTACGGGTTCAGTCAAGAGTAAGCTGTGGATTAATATCATTAATTCCACTTGAACTGAAGCGGCCTCTAGCTAGGCATTCAGCTCACTTGATCTCACTGAATTATTAACTTGTTAATTAATACTGAACCGCATTTATTAGACTTAACATAGAATGCATACTTGGACCAAGGGCATTATTTCCTTCAAAATTAGATGATGAATCGATTACCTTTGGCTTGGTGGAGAGGAATTGATGGAGTTGTTGGCTACTTCCATGGATTTATAGCTCATTTTCTGAACTTTTTCCTGTCTCACCCATTCTCACTCAGAAGTGTGTTTTATGTTCTTGCATTATAGTTAGCAATTCGTTAATTTTTTTTTACATACATGATATATTGTTCTTTTACATGAATTTGTTCCTGTTAGTCTGTTACAGTATGCAGTTCTGAATGTATAAATTTTTTTTTGTTAACTTACTGATATTTCACCCTTGTCTCAGTTTTGTTCCTGCAAACAACGAACCACAGTTGCATTTAGAATATACGCGTAACAATAACAGAGGAAAAACAGAATTCTGACTACAAGAAAAACTGTAGAAAATCTACAACAGAAATTTCAAAGGTTTTTTTGTTCATAACAAAGAAGCTGATTAATTTCACATTGGTTTTTACCAAATGTGACAATAATTTCAGATTTATACATCACATGAGGGGGGTAATTAAGTAAAGCGCATGCCAAAACTCTCGGGTTGTAATACATTTTTTTTTTCTACAGAGAAATTATAAATTATATAACCAACTTTAAAACATGAAAGAAAGGTTGTACATCTTCAGCAAATTGGGAAATGAATTTACAGGTAAGGCTCCCTCTTTATGCTGCAAAGATTGCGAAAAGGGGAGTCAAACCCACCACCAACCAAGCATTTTTTTTCTTTATCTACCAGTCTCAACATTATCGTCACCAGCCTGAATATCTCTCGATTCTGACAATGAAAGCCTCCCGGTCTTTTCCCATGCTCTACAGTCTACATAACATTGACCATTGCCCATAAATTCAATATCTTGGCATACTTTCCAAATTCAATTTACCCTTAAAAGGCTCAACAGTTAATTAAGTTTTCAATCTAGTCCTACCTTAGCCCACAATCCATAAAATTATTCAGCAGTTAATCAGCCAAAATATTATATCACAAATAACCAAGCAAACTCAAATTGCACATTTTAGGATAAAAAATAATAGTTTCTGCAAAAGATTTCAAAAAAGGTGATTGATTTACCTGAAAACTGGTGCTCCTAATCTTGTCATCCGGCTTAGGATAGCTAGAACAGTAACTAATAGGCTAAGAACATACCCAGTTGTCGGAGTGACAATAACATTTTCCATGGAAAATATTTTGTTATAGAAATGCATATGTCGCTTCCTGTAGGAAAATGAGAGAAGTAATGTTACACCAAGTAATCAATCATACCCAAGAAACCATAATAAACAACTGAAAACCTATTGAATGCATAAAAAGATTTAATGCACGGAATTTGGGAAAGCATTAGTGAGAAATTGTTGAATTTACATGAAAGATGTTTCTTTGTGAGGTTTGTAAAACAAAATTATGAAATATAGTTCATGACTTATTGTGCTTCTTGTTCAGAAATCACTTAAATGGGAAGGACCGTAGAAGGATGTGAGGTTCATGATTGCAAGAATGTGAACTTTTTTGGCGATTCAGTTATTCCTGTTCTAGGAACAGATAATCACACTTTATTTGTTCACGCCATCTAATATTCACATAAATCAAAAGGTACAAAACTTGGTATCACCCGAATTTCTGGGCTTTAATATACTCCATGCCATCAAAAGCACTAATCAATAGGAACTCCATCAGCCGTCAAATATCCAGTTCAACGATCTGACGCCGGATTTTTGCATCACACCTTCCACAAACGCATTCGCCTAACAAAACCACCAATTAAATTGAATCACCAAAAAATCAATATTCAATCACACATTGTCGAAAAAATCGATTGTGAAATCCAAATCAGATTTAAATTGAGACTTGTAGGCAGAACTTATTAGGAATCCAAATTAGATTTCTAAAACCTAATAAAAAGAAAAACTTCGTTAATAATATGCTTTCAATTAGTAATGAAAATTGCAAAAACGAAAACAAAATAGCAATTGAAATCCCTAGTTTGTAAAATCGGACTCGCAAAAACAGAAACAAGTCCGAAGAAACAACAAAATCCATTCAAAATCAAGGAGGAAGAGAAAGAGGGGGAGAGAGACATACAACTTCCTATGAATCGCATTTGATTAAAAAAATATATAAAAAAAAAGAATTGACGCCAACATAAACGGAAGTTGGTCCGGGTCAGCCATTATACTCCCAGGAAATATAGTTAGGGTTTTGAAATTGAAGGAAATATAACCTGGATTGCGTGAGGCGGCGACACGCGTAACTCCGGGGGTGGAGGCGGCGGCATGGACAGCGACTGCGTTGGGAAATCCCTAGTTCTTCTTCTCGCCTTCCTGCAACGTTGAAGCTAAGGGATTTGAGTTAGCCAATTGATGTTCCTCCCCTTGACGCCACCGTCGCCGCTTTCTATGGCACCGGATCTAAGGAAGAGGTACAGTGGTAGTGAATCTTACGACGCTCGGTTGAAGAATATTTGAATAGCATAATGTAAATAAAAAATTCACCAACAAAAATTTAAACCTGAAATGACGAATTGAAGCCTGAAAAAATTCTAGTGTGAACTAAGGGGAAAAGGAAAACCTTTCAGCGGTGGAAACATTTAGAGAGACGTCATCAAAGCAAGCGAACTAGAAAGCAACCACTGTGACTGATCTTCCTTCCATTTTTTCCCTCCTCAGTTTTCTCTCTCCTCGGTAACGCCCACTTGGATAATGGAGACTGGAGAGTAACGCACGGGATTGCATCAATTTTGTGAAGATGTGAAGGGTATTTTTCTATTTTACATGGGGGACACCAAAAGTGTGATTACCGTAATGTCTCTCCCCTCTTCCCTTATATAATAAAGATTCATGTTGCAATTGTACTTTTGTTGGATTGTCTTAGATTCCAAAAGAGACTAACATTCAAGAACGGAGGGGGTACATTAATTTAAAAACTTCCAATATACTTCGCATATAGTTGTGACTTGTGAGTCTTGTGAGGTGTGAGTCCTTGTGAGTTGTTAAAGGATAACATTATTGTAATAAGTCTCGGTTTCACTCATTGCCCTTTTCCTATCCACATTTTAAATCTTTTACTCCCTTCGTCTCAAAATGTTCTTTAGATATTCCTTTTTGGGTGTCCCAAAGTGTTCTTTACATTGGATAATCTTTCTTTTTATATCATCACATAAATATCTTAATATTCTACCAAAATTTGCGCCCAAGGATTATTTTAACCAATTAAATTTATTAGGGCGTTTAATCTCTCACACTTTTTCATTGGAACATTAAATCTTTCTCATTTTCCCAATATCGGATTTTAATTTGATAAAAGTGAGAATATTATAAATAAACGTACTTTGCCTTGTTCAAATAAAAAAACACTTAGGAATCTCAATACACATTAATTAGTCGTTGCATGCATACTGCCAAACGTAAAGAACATTTTGGAACGGAGGGAGTAAAATTTTATACGAAATGTAATAATACAAGTATACACTACAAGAATTTCTATCTTTAATGACAATCTAATTGTAGGGTTATGAATATATAAACAATATAATTCATGCGGAAAAACCATAAAGCCAGGAATCCAAATTAATTGTCACATAGCCAATTAGCATAATTAGGATACATACAATGTGATGCGTGCCTTCCCTAGCTGTTCCCGAACCGAACAAGAACAAGTATAGGACTCCAAATGTTGCCCCTCCGTAGATAGTCCACAGCACGTTCAGATCCGCCTTAGATTCAACCAACTAGAATATTCTCTAAGGTTTTATGTGCACTCGGGAAACTCACAATAATATTAGGCAAGTATTAAATTCTCTCTTGAACTTAATAAGTTAGAATAGTATATTGAATTGCATTCTAAATTGTGACCATGAACCACATATTTATAGGGTGGAAATAGAGGAGTTTGAATTCTACTAGGAATTGATTAACTAAATCCATTAGGATTCTAATTAATTAATAACATTAGAATTCTAGGGATAATCAAACACAAAGTATTTCAGATTTACGTAAAACATCTAATTTCAGTAGAATTAGGAAAACACGATTACTTGACTCGCAAGAAATCCTAGCCGGCCAAGGCTTTGCACGTGTGGCCTTGAGCCCACGTTGCTTGGTCGTGGAACACGCAGCCCGCAATCCCGAATGGGCGTTGCTGCCTTGCTCGGCCCATGTGCGTTGGGCGTGGGAGCTAGTAGCACGCGGCCCACTCGTTGGGCACTGCTGCCTTTGCTCCGCCCATGCCTCGCTGCTCCGCGCGGGCTTACTTGGCGCTTGCGCTGGGCCTTGCGTCTCGCAAGCTCGTTCGTCAAGCGTTCGCAAGTCGCGCTTCCGATTCGTTTTCCGATTCGAAAAAATATTTACATTTCCGTTAATATTTCCGATTCCGACAATATTTCCGATTCCGGTAATATTTTTCGTTTCCGGCATTATTTTCGATTCCAGCAATATTTCTATTTCCGATAATATTTTCCGATACGAACCATGTTTCCGTTTCCGACAACATCTACGACTTGGATAATATTTATATTTCCGTCATGATCCATATTTCCGTTTCCAGCAATATCATAATTTCCGGAGCATTCTATATTTTGCCATTTGACGATTTCAGCTCCCACTAGAACCGAGATCCGTCGTTTCCGGATGTTTATAAATGGAGTATTTAATGAATAATATATTCACTTAAATACTTGATCCGTTCACGTACTATTTGTGTGACCCTACGGGTTCAGTCAAGAGTAAGCTGTGGATTAATATTATTAATTCCACTTGAACTGAAGCGGCCTCTAGCTAGGCATTCAGCTCACTTGATCTCACTGAATTTATTAACTTGTTGAATTAATACTGAACCGCATATATTAGACTTAGCATTGAATGCATACTTGGACCAAGGGCATTATTTCCTTCACTAATTACGACGTGTCAAAAATTCCGTCGCAAAAGCCTTTTGCGACGGGACTAACAACCAAACGAAGATGGGAACAACCGTCGCAAATTTCTTTTACGACGGGTTTACGACGGGATTTTTCATTAATGACGGCCCCTTTTATGATGGGTTCGCGACAGAAAATTCCGTCATTAATCAACGATTATTGGCCTTTAGCGATGGGGTTTCCCCTCGTTAATGGTAAAATTTCTTGTAGTGGTAGGCAGTATGTATTAAACTTCCCTATTCTCAAAACAGATCCAGTGCCTATCCAATTTTGTTAGGAAATAAACACAACTTAATTAAACCAACGAGTATAAGAATTGGAGTTTGGGGTCAACAACCGTTTATTGTATGAGCCAAAACTACAAGCAAGGAGCACAATGGATTGCGTAAGGGTGCGTGGAGCATTAAATTGTCATTGCATGAGAATAATATCTTCAAGCAGCAAATCCTATGCTATTACGGAGTAAATTATCATGGGAATATATAATTCCTTAGCTTGATATGTTATTTAGTTTCCTAGTTTAATTAGAATGGTAATTAGGAAACTAGATAGTGTTTTGGTATGTAACAATCTCTAGAATTATTTAGACTTGGAGAGCAAATATAATTCTTGTAGACGTGAGTTTCTAGTTTAGCCTAAAGATGGCTGTGGGACGGGCCGGCCCGAAGCCCGACCCGACCCGGCACGAAAAAAGCACGGCCCGGCACGAGCACGCAAAAAGCACGGCCCGGCACGGGCACGAAGTCGTGGGCCGTGGGCCGGGCCTGGGCCTTACTTTTTTGGAAAAAGCACGACTCGACCCGGCACGACAAAGCAAGTTAAATTTAGTCAAATTAGCCTTAGGCACGACGGGCCAGCCCGGCACGGCACGAAAGCACGTGGGCTTGGGCCGGGCCTGGGCCTTATTTTTATCTTTTCGGCCCGGCACGACATGGCACGAAACAATGTGGGCCTGGTGTGGGCCTGGCACGGTTAGGCCCACGACCCGTGGGCTCGGCATGAAGCACGGCCCGACCCGGCCCACAGCCATCTTTAGTTTAGCCTATAAAAGGGGGCTTAGGCCTAGCTAGAAAATAAGGGGGGAAAACTCATTGGTGAGAGGGATCATCAATTGAGGGGTTATTGTATTATTTTGCAGGAACTTGATAATACGATAATATTTGAGGGGAGAAAATCTAAATTTCCTCATAAACACTTAGAGCAACTCCAATGGTTGGCTAAATCATATTATAGCTTGTGATGCCATATCAACTTTCCAAGCTACACAATTCCTAGCTACTTTTTACTCCAATGGTTGGCTACTTGCCACTTATTATTTTGTAATTGTGAAACATCATTTTGTTTCTGCCATATTTTTCAAGCTAATTAGCTCTACAAAGCTAATTTGCCTAACAAAGCTAATTTAGGACATGTGCACCAATGGTTTAGCTACTAGCTTAACGTTTATAATATTTGCAAGCAAGTCCCTACAAGAAACCATTGGAGTTGCTCTTATGTCTTTTATTATTGTTTTTAGGAAATTTTGGTATTTACTACCTTAAAAATACACCACTTTTGTATTTACTACCTTATGTAATTTTTATTTTAAATTACTACCTTTAACTTCCATTTTTTTTTATTTACAACCACTTTACAGATTTCTCATTTTAAAATTAAGATATCTCTTTCATTTCTTAATCGTTTAATGTGATTCAAAGTTCGTTATTCTCCTTTCTCTATAGGGATTTCATTGAGAACGACATTTCAAAATAATTCGTTCGATAATTCATATATATTTTAAACTTTTACATATAATATTTAAATCGTTTAACCTTTTACAAAATTTTAAAAGCAAGATCTCTATGGAATCCTTACACATAAATGAGAAGAATGGGCTTTGAATCACTTAAAATGATTAAGAAACGAAAGAGATATCTCAATTTTAAAATGAGAAAATTGTAAAGTGGTAGTAAATAAAAATAAATTGAAACTTTAAGGTAGTAATTTAAAATAAAATTTTCATAAGGTAGTAAATACAAAAGTGGTGTATTTTCAAGGTAGTAAATACTAAAAAATCCTTGTTTTTACTATTTGTTCTATATTGTATTTGTGGGTTTGTTCTCAATCGTTCGTGGCACGCGTTTGGTTATAACAAATTTCAATTTGAAGGGTAACCATTTTTTGGTTGCTACGTAATCCAAACTAATTCCAATTAATCAAAGTTATTTTTTATGTTATTTCATTCTCAATCCAAACTATAATTAAGAAATCAAATTATACAATGCGTCATCATTTTAAGGCCATATTTGAAGCATGAAGAGCCAATGCATGCGGTTTCACCAAATAATAATATA
The DNA here is from genome assembly GCF_020520425.1 of Spinacia oleracea. Lineage (NCBI taxonomy): Eukaryota > Viridiplantae > Streptophyta > Magnoliopsida > Caryophyllales > Amaranthaceae > Spinacia > Spinacia oleracea. Next base: position 34,872,839 of record NC_079491.1, read on the forward strand.
CGAATAATGTGGAGCATAACCTAAAAAATATTGTACGTAATCTTGCACAGTTGCGCTATTTATTCTTAAAAATGTGTGTATTCCAACACGTACTATATATATAGAGGTGTAAAGTTTGGCATATGCATAATGCATGCCTTATCTTTTTCCTGTATAGTATGCATGCTAAATATTCTATTAACATTGATTAATTTTTATAGTTTAAGATTTGCGTAAGGGTAATGGATTATTCACAAAATGCCATTGGCAAAAACCATTAGTTTTTTAACGTATTATGATCATCATTATTCCAAACCATATATTAATTCATAAATTTAATATTTTGTGAAATTGGACCGTATGTGGAATTCCATATGTGTGGTTGTGCATTGAGTTGTGCTAAACAATTTTTAAGGTAGGTTACATTATCGGATTAATACGAGTACAATATTATCTTCGGATCATTAGGTTTACTCTCTCATTAAGAGTATACTCCGCATCTATATATTGATCAAACAAGCTTAGTGGAGATAGTTGAGAACTCACTTTGTGATCACATCCCTAGCTATGCTTTTAAACTACTGATCACCTTGTGCAATTAAGTTGTAGCATATGAATAGTCTATACTGAAGGAAATAATGCCCTTGGTCCAAGTATGCATTCTATGTTAAGTCTAATAAATGCGGTTCAGTATTAATTAACAACTTAATAATTCAGTGAGATCAAGTGAGCTGAATGCCTAGCTAGAGGCCGCTTCAGTTCAAGTGGAATTAATGGTATTAATCCACAGCTCACTCTTAACTGAACCCGTAGGGTCACACAAATAGTACGTAAACGGATCAAGTATTTAATGGCATTAAATACTCTACCTATGGATATTCGGAATCGACGGATCTTGGTTTCAGTGGGAGCTGAGATCGTCACAAGCAAGAAAAGAATACTCCGGAAACGATGATATTGCCGGAAACGGAAATATGGATCGTATCGGAAATATAAATATTATCCAAATCGTAGATGTTGCCGGAAACGGAAACATGGTACGTATCGGAAAATATTATCGGAAATGGAAATATTGCCGGAAACGGAAATATTGTCAGAATCGGAAATATTATCGGAATCGGAAAATAATTCCGGAAACGAAAATATTAAATATTTATTCGAAACGGAAATTAATTCCGGAATCGGAAATATTAAATATTGTTCGTATCGGAAATGAATTCCGGAACCGGGAATTTAATCGGAAGCGTATCGTACGAATAAGCACCGGACGAGGCCTGCCGGACGAGGGCCCAGCACGAAGCCAGGCCATCGCCCAGCAAGCCAAGCGCGCCACACGAACAGCCAAGGCCACGCCAGCCCAGCGCAAGGCCAGGCCCAGCAGGCCATGGCAGCGCGCGCAGCGCGCGCAGCAATGGGCTGCGAGCTGTGCTGCTGCTCACGTGGGCTTGCGGCTCGCATGGGCCGAGCGGCCGTGTGGGCTGTGCGCGGGCATGGCCTGCACGCTCATGGGTCATGCTCGTGTAGAGTTTGTGTTCACATACGAAACCTAAATATTATAGGATTTGTTTGATGATTAAATTCCTAATCCTAAAAGGATAAAATTAATTAGTTAGAGTCCTACTAGGATTCTAGTTTAACTAATTAGTATCCTAATAGGATTCCAGTTCCTTTTCCATACCTCTATAAATAAGGGGACTAGGGTCATTATTTGCAGGTACGATTAAAGTATTCAAAGGGTAAGTTTTTGAAATATAAATCAGCCATACATTTGCAATAAGAGCCGAAAATCCTAAGCACCTTAAGGGAGATTCTAGTTGGTCTAACTTGAGGCGGATCCGGACGTACTGTGGACTATCTACGGAGGGACGACATTTGGAGTCCTAAAGACTTGTTCTTGTTCGGTTCGGGCGCAGCTAGGGAAGGCACGCTACAACATGTATGCATCTATTCTATGCTAAATGATTATGTGTAAATAATATGCTTTCCTGGCTTTATGGTTTTTCCGCATGATTTATGAATTGTCATATGTATCATAACCTAACAGTGGTATCACGAGCCTCTTATTATTTTCATAATCTAAATTGCATGAACATGGTTAAATATTACAAATTTGCAAGAATTAAAAGGGGTGATTAATTTTCGTAATTGTTAATTAATTGCAAATTGCGTTTATTTAATTATACGTACGCAGTTTTTCGGCAGTTTCTTCGTTACTCATCCAAATCGAGTGATTTTTGTGTCAATTCCGCATGTAAAATGCATTCTAAAATTTTAACAAAAACGTTTTTTTCGGCCGAACCCAGAATTCTCAAATTCGAAGCTTAACTATGACTTTTCGGAGGTTTTAGTTTTTCGAATGCAAAATTTCGTAAATTTAAGATGTTAAATTAAATATTTGCGATTCTTGTTGATAAATCTTGAATTTTTGATTGACCTACTGTATATGTTTAACAAGTTTGAATGCCTAGCCTTGTTAATTATGCAATCTAATTTGTAATTATGATTAATTTGTTGAAAATTGGAATAATTTAGAATTAATTTGATTTTCATAATTAGTTATAATTTAATTAGATACCTATGATTAAAAACCACCATAAAAATTGTAAATTTATGTTAAATTTTAAATTTTTATGACCTAGACTTGAATCCATGTTAATCGGAAATCAATTAAATAATAAATTTTCGATTTTTCGCCCTAAAATTATGAAATTAATATTATTTATTAATTTGTCATTAATTTTGAATATAAATTTTTAATTTTTATGCGATTCGCTCATATAACTTGCACGCACAAAGCAATGGACGCTACGTGTTACCCTTAAGGGGTGTTGTATAGTGCGGGCATGCGACGACGAGCAAGGGAGCTCGTCGCCCATGCGGTACGAATGCAGCGAGCAAGGGCATGGTGCACGAGCACAAGGCAGCAGCCCTGCCTTGTGTCGTGGGCTGTGAGCAATGGGCGTATGGGCAAGGGCGAGAGCAAGGCACGAGCAGTCGCATGTGGGCAGCAAGCGTGCTGCGCCACAGCGCGCACTGCCTCGCGCAAGCATGCGGAGCCTCGCGTGCAGCGTGCTTGTTGCGACGTGCGACGAGCGCTGCGCCCAGCGATGGCTAGCAGCTTGCCTATTGCGACGTGCGACGAGCGCTGCGCCCAGCGATGGGCTGCGGCAACATGCTTGTTGCGACGAGCGCTGGCGCGCGCCTTGCGATGGGGAGCAGCAGCGATGCGACGCAGCGCATGGGCTGCGCGCACATGGCCAACGATGGCTGTGTGCGTGTGGCCCATGGGCGTGCGTTGCGTGGGGTTGTTGCGTTGCGATTAGATCGTTTTGAAATTTTAATTTGAAATTTTCAGTTTACGTAATTTTAATTAATTTTAAAATTAATAATTTAAATTATTTTCTTGGATTTTAATTTTGAATATTGTAATTATAATAAATTTTATTTATTCTAATTATTTTACTAAAATTAAAATCATGAATTAATTTAAATACGACTGAAATTAAATTAAATTTTTTGGATTCAATTATAAATTTATATGAGCTTTAAATTTTAATTAAATTTGTATGTTTCCGGTTAGACTAGAAATACATTTTTATGTTTAAAATTAGTAAAGCATATGAATTTATTGGTTTAAGTGGGAGCTCTTTTTAGTCATATACTCTTGATTAGGTCTACAAATCCTTAAGGTTAAAACAACTTGATTAGAATTAATAAGGACTAAATAATTTGTAGATTATTGGTGCCCTTGATTAATTGCTGCAAATATTTATGTGATGCATAACGTGTTTTACTAACCAGCTATGTGGGCCATTCATGATAATGAATGGGTGAATGGTATATATTGTATATGTACTGTTTTGCAGGTTATGAAGTGACTAGTATGGCCCAAATAGGATAGAAAATATGGTATGCGTACCATTAATTTGAACGTAATTGGTCTAAAGTACCAAAATTGTTTTTCAATTCAAATATGGTCTACGTACCATCAAATAGTTGTAATTACTTTAATTATAGCTTATCCTATTTGAAGAAAATGGTGCCTCCCACGGAGATTTTCGAGACGGACTTTGAAGTTGAAGCTTCAAGATGAAGTCGGGCCATACTAGATCACATTTATCTTATGCATGCTTTAAGTTATTTATTGCTTTAAATATGTCTTAATTATGCATAAGATTGTGGCTTGATTATGTTGCATGATTAAGGATTTTAGTTCACTTAAAATCTAACCAACATAGTAAGAGCCTTAAGTTCCAAACTTAAAAATTGAGTTAAAAGGTGCCATGCCAAAATAAACACTTGCTTGGATATCCTTTACATCAATCTAATAATAGTTTTCGCTCAGCGAGGTGTTACTTATTGGTCCTAAAGGGGCAAGGTACACAAATAATTGTGAGTACATGTTAGTTTTGGTGAAACTCAACGATATAAGTAAGGAGTCCTTTTATGTCGTGGCAAAATCGATAGGTTTACCTAATAAGTTCTTAGACGTACCTATCAACCAAGAGTAGTTTCTAGACTATTAGCAAAAGGTTTTTGCTTACCTAAAATGTTTTAGAATTGAGTCGACAAACTGTGCTTAATTCTTCAATGGTTTTAGGGTCTTGGAATCATTTTATTCACACCTGCCGGAACACATAATTCGAATAAAATGCTAATGACTTGTTTAAATTGCATGATTGCTTTCATTTTCAAGTTATTATTCATGATAAATGTTTAGACTTTGCATGCTTCAATGTATGTTTTAATTATTGTTTATAATTAAATATCTTGCACTGCAATAAATCCTTTTAGAAAGGTAACAGTAAATTTCCTCGATTGGTAGTGAATTCAAGAACGATTCACGGAAATGAGAGAAAATGAGCGATTTAAAATGTACGTTTCTTTTAGCGACTTTTATGGTTGTTTTCGAGTATCAAAGTCGAATGGCAAACCGATTGGTGCTTGTGAATTCAAAATACAATGTAGTTTTGAGATCATAAAGCATTGAGTTTAAACACTCAACTTTACCAATGGTTAACAACCTAATATCTTTGTCCATTTAATTCTCGAATGAGTCTATTCCCTAGACATTCGAATAGATCGATGCTTAGAGAACTTTAGAAGCTTCTGGTAAGATCATCTAGTTGAAACTTAATATTCAACATAAAATGGTAAGAACCTTGTTGGAGCGACATTGGACATGTCTAACAAAGTATAAAAGTCAACACTATAGAATTCAATTCTTAAGACTATAAGAAAGGGTACAAGAAATAGGAAAACAAGGAACAAATGAAAGGAATTTACGATTCCGTTTCTACCTATAAGTTTATGTTTAAAGAGAAGTGACCTAGCAATCAAACTTCCTTGGTACCATATACCGCTTGAGGTTCTTACTTCGGTAATAGCTCAAACAATGGAAGCTAGAATACACTAATGACCTACAAGTGGGAAATGAAGCATGGCAATGCTACATTAGTTGTAGGGTCATCTGGTTTGTTTTAAGTCCTTTCAAGGCTGGAACTTAATGGAAATTTTGTTCCATAATCAGCATACCTAAATTTCTGCTTCAAACACAGAAAGACTCACATTCAAGAAAAAAAAAAACAATGTTTGTTTGTTTATTTGAATGAAATGGTCATTTACGGGTTGAGTCAATATGCTTGATTAAAACAAACAACTCTTTAACAATAAGAACTTCACTAGGTTCAAATCAATCTCTTGATTTGAGTTCCACTAACCTTTAGCATTGTTGCTTAGACCATATCAACAAGTTAACATTCATAAGCTCTATTTTGATGGACTTTTGAAAGTTGATTGATTTCTAGATCAATTTAAGACAACTAGTCTTACTTGTTGAAAGTAACAAAAGATATGAACTATTGTTAGAACGCCTAGACAATAGAGTTCAAAGCTAAAGAAAGATTTTATGACTTTATTATTTCACATGGATTTGAGTGAATATAGGTTTATTTACTCAAATGTGATATAAGTTGAATCTGTTTGGCTAGTTCAAAGATTCAGAAGTATAAAATCCACTTGGCAAGAAATCATAAAGATCTAGGTTAGATCATGTTGATGATTACTTGAGACCAAATATGATCATCAATGATTGTGTGTTGTAATTTCACAATATAACTCCATAAGATATGGCATATCTACGTTGGAATGATCGAAGTCAATTAGTACTTCATTCGATCAATGATGAATCATAAAGACTTTTCCTATAATTTCTAAAACAAAATGCTCAACTACCACCAAACTAAATCAAATTCGTCAAAGCTATTGAAAAGTAATTTCAGAATAACTTTTCATAAAATATATCTAGAGAGTTGCAAAACTCAGTGGGAGCTTAGTGTTTGTCATTCGACAAACTAAAGCCCAAGTATAGATATATGTTTCATTGTGATTTATTCAAATGAGACACAAGGGTATTGTTTCTACCACGGATTTTGAGAACATAATGTTTGTTTGCTCGAAATAATGTCCTTTTGGAGATTCGTTTCCAAAATGACAAGTGGGAGAAAATAGACCTCGAAAGTTTTCGAGGCGAACAACAAACATAAACGGACAATCCGGAGGCTTTTCGAAGTTCTTTAGAAAATCCGAACACGTATTCTTTAAGGACTTTAGAACTGGCTTTTAAAGAATAGACATCTCTTAGAAGACTTTACAAGTGCTTGAAGGAGAACAGAATATTCAAAGGACTTTTAAGTGGCTATTGATATTCTATTGTTTGATGTTCTATACCCAAGTAGGCATAGAGTTCGGTCACTGAAGCTATGCGATTCTTCTATTAGATAGCGAAGAAACCTACAACCTGCAGTCAAACTATTATCATGTAGATTAATAAGTTTGTGACCTGTAAGAAAGCTATGACGAACCCCAGATTCCCTAAAATGGTTAGAGGCCATATATAGACTCAAATGTTTTAAATGGCTAGAGGCCATAAAACATACTCAATGTTTTGATGACAAAATTAAAATTTTGTTGATTTGCAAGAATAGTTTCACACCTATTGGTTGCAAGTTTGTTTTAAGGATAAAAACCATCAAACATGAAATTGTGCTCACACACAAAGCTAGATTAGTTGCTGAAGGTTACAAGCAAATTCACGATGTGGATTGTGTTGAAACCTCATGCAAAATCGTAATGCTTAAGTCTATAATTCAAGCAATGACTGCATATTGGTACATATGGCAATTGGATGACAAAACATCTTCCTCAGTCAAATGTTGGAAGAAACTATGTACATGGTATGTCATAGGATTTGTGGATCCAAATAAATGCTTGAAAAGAAAAGCTAGTTTATAAAATCTAAGTACAGATTTAAGCAAGCAATTGGGAATTAGAACTATATTTTAGTGAAGCTAATAAGTATTTTAGTTTCATAAAATGTACATGATTCTTATAGATATATAAGAAGTTTAGTGGGAGTACGTAAAACTTAATTGGTCCCATGTGTACCACACATATCTCTCTATTGTGAAATAACATTCAAATGCTAATGACTTAGATTTGAAATTATTCATCAATGATGGACCATGGCGAAACTTAGTACATACTGGGTATTAAGATCTATTTACAAATATCTTATGATATTGTTTTGGATTAAGTAATGGAATTTACTAAATCAAACACGAAAGACTCCATTGGAGATATTCGACCCATATGAATAAATCTAAGTAAAGAATGTTTGAACTATGTATAAGCATTTACTAAGTTAAAACATCAAAGGATCTAAGTGAGATTCTTAACCTATATTATATGTCAAAGAATTTAGCTGGATTCAGTATCTACTGAAATTGAATGAGCTAAAGTTACATGAATAGAATTCAATTGAGAATTATTCTGCAAAAGAATTTATCATGTATGATATAATATGAGGATCGCCAAAAATGTATCGTATGACTTTAGGCATGACGAACATATACCAATCTCTAATGATCTAAGTGAAGATCAACTAGATTGAGATCAAGAAAAACTTATGGTACTTGAAAAGGTACATAGGAATAGTTCTTGATTCAAGGAAATAAAGATATGCTAAATATTGATGCTACACGCATAAACACTGGCAAAGGATCAAGCAAGAATCCTTTGGAGTTAACCATTGAAAAGGACGAGCTATAGAGCATCGTGTTTTGAAATGGCAACATGGATTGGAGACCATGAGTTGTTGCGTGGGAAATTAAAATAATAATTTCTATGTTCTAAGATACAGCTGGAAAGTCTTCCACATATCTGTGAACTGCTTGGATAAGTAAATCCAAACAAAGCATCACTAGCAACCTAAACAGTTGAAGTAAAAGTACTTATTTCCTAAAAAGCAATAAAACAGGGTTGTTTATGTTAAAAGAGTTCTTCACTGAACTTGGGTAGATCACATGTCTGCTGACTTGATGATTCTTCATTGAAAAATGCGTAGAACCACTCTTGTAGCTGGACAGACTAGATCACAAAATAAACATACTCAAAAGATCTTATCATCATATCTCGAAGAACATTCGATGAAAAGGATATTAAGATTGGCAAAGCATGATAACTAAACCTATGCAACAAGTGAGAAGCAACACTCACATTGTAGCACTGGAAATCAAGCATAGCTTTGAATTCCATGAACTATTTTAAAGATGGGTTTGAGGCCCATGGTTGTAAAACATTGGGGTTGAACATTTATCATATATGAAATGTATTTTCATATTCCATTTAATCTTGGTTTAGTATTAAATGATGAGTCCCTTCAATTTGACGATATATTCAAGATAAACTGTCAGGACCAGTCCTATGACTAAGAAATGTCTATCAAGTGAACTTGAATGTCAAAAATTGAAAATGGTCCCTGGTCGGAGTTTTCTATAAAATTGGACGCATAGAAAACGTTAGACGACTAGAATGCAAGATGACTAGTAGTTCTGTTTCTTGAACTATGTGGACATGGCAATGTCATAATCATTTGCATAGATACTTACTTTGGGAAGACTAGTATCGGACAGACCTATGAAACTTTACTGTAAGAGATGAAAATCTGTCATAAGTAAATTTCATTAAAATTATTAGACACTAAATCCTCAATACCTGAGTGATTTGAGATTACTTGTTTGAGAACTGGTTGCTTTGACATTGACCAACCGTCGCACCGTAAAAGGAGGCTATAAAGGCAACGCTCAGGTAATCACCTATCAAACGAAGTCTAATCTCAAGATCGCAAGATTGGGATTGTCCTCCCATAAATCGGGATGAGATGCTTAAAAGTTGTACAAGGCCACTCTGAGAGCTAGAAACTGTGAAATGCATGGCCGTGCTCGGATGAATCATAGGCTATGATTATCTGTTTATTTGATCAGTTGAACTCTGAAACCGAGAAACACCTCTGGACATAATAAGGATGACAACTCTTACCTTATGTTCAAGAGCAAGCATCGAGCGACAAAGGAATTAGGAAATGCACACTTGTCCCTAAGGACAAGTGGGAGACTGAAGGAAATAATGCCCTTGGTCCAAGTATGCATTCTATGTTAAGTCTAATAAATGCGGTTCAGTATTAATTAACAAGTTAATCATTCAGTGAGATCAAGTGAGCTGAATGCCTAGATAGAGGCCGCTTCAGTTCAAGTGGAATTAATGATATTAATCCACAACTTACTCTTGACTGAACCCGTAGGGTCACACAAATAGTACGTAAACAGATCAAGTATTTAATGGCATTAAATACTCTATCTATGGATATTCGGAATCGACAGATCTTGGTTTCAGTGGGAGCTGAGATTGTCACAAGCAAGAAATGAATACTCCAGAAACGATGATATTGCCGGAAACGGAAATATGGATCGTATCGGAAGTATAAATATTATCCAAATCGTAGATGTTGCCGGAAACGGAAACATGGTACGTATCGGAAAATATTATCGGAAATGGAAATATTGCCGGAAACGGAAATATTGTCAGAATCGAAAATATTATCGGAATCGAAAAATAATTCTGGAAACGGAAATATTAAATATTTGTTCGAAACGGAAATTAGTTCCGGAATCGGAAATATTAAATATTGTTCGTATCGGAAATGAATTCCGGAACCGGGAATTTAATCGGAAGCGTATCGTACGAATAAGCATCGGACGAGGCCTGCCGGACGAGGGCCCAGCACGAAGCCAGGCCATCGCCCAGCAAGCCAAGCGCGCCACACGAACAGCCAAGGCCACGCCAGGCCCAGCGCAAGGCCAGGCCCAGCAGGCCATGGCAGCGCGCGCAGCGCGCGCAGCAATGGGCTGCGAGCTGTGCTGCTGCTCGCGTGGGCTTGCGGCTCGCATGGGCCGAGCGGCCGTGTGGGCTGTGCGCGGGCATGGCCTGCACGCTCATGGGTCATGCTCGTGTAGAGTTTGTGTTCACATACGAAACCTAAATTGTATAGGATTTGTTTGATGATTAAATTCCTAATCCTAAAAGGATAAAATTAATTAGTTAGAGTCCTACTAGGATTCTAGTTTAACTAATTAGTATCCTAATAGGATTCCAGTTCCTTTTCCATACCTCTATAAATAAGGGCCTAGGGTCATTATTTGCAGGTACGATTGAAGTATTCAAAGGGTAAGTTTTTGAAATATAAATCAGCCATACATTTGCAATAAGAGCCGAAAATCCTAAGCACCTTAAGGGAGATTCTAGTTGGTCTAACTTGAGGCGGATCCGGACGTACTGTGGACTATCTACGGAGGGACGACATTTGGAGTCCTAAAGACTTGTTCTTGTTCGGTTCGGGCGCAGCTAGGGAAGGCACGCTACAACATGTATGTATCTATTCTATGCTAAATGATTATGTGTAAATAATATGCTTTCCTGACTTTATGGTTTTTCCGCATGATTTATGAATTGTCATATGTATCATAACCTAACATATACTTCCTCCGTTCTTTTGTAGATGACACGCTTATTTATCACGTTTTTCAGTGTGACATTTCAATCATTAATATCTTTAAGTTTATCATTGGGTAATATCACTACAAAAAATTATACCATTAACGACGGGAAATCCCGTCGCTAAAGGCCAATAATCATTGATTAATGACGGGATTTCCTGTCGCGGACCCGTCATAAAAGGGGGCCGTCGTTAATGGAAAATCTCGTCGTTAACCCATCGTAAAAAGACAATTGCGACGGTTGTTCCCGTCTTTGTTTAGTTGTTAGCCCCGTCGTAAAAGGCTTTTGCAATGGGATTTTTAACACGTCGTAATTAGATTGTCGTTAAAGATATTATAAAAATTTAATATTAAAAAACTATATAATAAGACGATTATAACAAGACCGCGTGCACATGATATTTTCTTTAAGTGTAAATCACAATTTCTAGTGAAAGAGCATTATATGAATTGTCAAAATTAAACCGTATCAACTAAAAAAGCATTGAGGAAGTAGATATCAGTGTTGCTTTCAGTTCTAACATTATTTCCATCTAACATTTTACGAGCATTCTTCTCTAGTGGCCTGGTAGCCCAAAATAGAACACTCCATCTCTAGATATAAAAGACATTAATTAGATAGTACTTCCTCCGTTTCAAAAAGATCTTTACAGTTACTATTTACACGAACTTCAATGCAATATTTAACTACTAATATATCCAATTTTGTATGTGAAAAAATTATAAAAATTTAATATTCTCAAAATACATACCGAGACCAATCTGACAAGATATTACATGTAACGTTTTGATGTATATAATAGTGAGAATTTACGGTCAAAGTTTTTATACTGTGGACACATTTTCCAAAGCGTAAAGAACTTTCAGAAACGGAGGTAGTATCATACTAATGAACTACGTACGTCAGCCAACACTAGTAGAAAATTGCAACATAAAAGTATAAACGTCGTTATCGCGAGCTTGACCAAAAATTATGTGCATTAATTAGTATGTAGATTATAGTAATTATATGTATATATTTGCATGGTGTAGGTGCAAATATACGTAATCAAAGTTGTGGAATGGTTTGAGCAAACAAATTAAAGCAAATTTGTGGGTGATTTTCTCCTATAGAAATTGGTTCAAAATAGCTGACATAGGAAAGAAACGCCAATCATTCAAGAAAGAAACGAATCAACTTGTGGTTTGCTTTTAAAATTAAAATTATAGTAGAAACGACATATTTTAATTTTGTGCTTCCATCACCCGGAATATACGTCCCGCCTACAAGAAACGGTGAGGCCTAAATTTGAATTGACATCGTGACCCATCGCTAGCAACATACTTGCTCTGTTTCACAATAGATACATCGTTTCTCATTTGCGCACTATTCATTAATCAACTTTGACAATCATTTTTTCACTGTTGTGTAAGAAAAAACATAGTCAAGTGAGATCTTGTTAAATTCGTATTAATGCAAGGATTCCAAATATCAACTTCTTATAATTTTTACTTATACGCATTTAGAGATATTAATATCAAAGAAGCGTATTGGCATACGTGCAAATAGAAATGATAAATCATTTGCGGAACGGAGGAAGTAGCAAATAGCAATAGTCGGCCTCTTCCAAAGGTTTTGGCGCGGCTTGTTAAAGAGTATAATACACGGGTGAGGGTTAGAACTTGTTATTTCACAATTTCACAATTTCACATTGAATAAGTAGAAGAAGCTTGACTAACATACTTCTATAAGATCTACTGCACCTATCACCAATTGATTTTATGATGGAACTATGTCAGCTTATATATATGTGGTCATTCGGGACTTGCTAGTAAAACGAGTCACTTCTACTTTTACGTTAATTATTTTTAAGGGAAATCAAATTAACTAGCTAGTACGTGTACTACGTATTTTATCCAAATCATTTGTACGATCTATAGGAGTTCTAAAATTTGAAATTATTTTACGCTCATTTTCCTTATTTGATCGATTTAGTATAGTGATCCGATGAATAAGATAGTCTTAGATAAGTTTGACTCAAACAGTGTTATTAGTCAATTAATCAAGCAGCACGAGTCTAAGCATCCTAGATCGTAAATGATCTATGACGATCTTTAAAGGTTAACTACCATGAAGCCCTTGGAAATGTGATTCAGTCACAATTCATCAGTGTGACTTCATTAGTTTTCCTTAATTTCAATTCTTTTGATTAAATGGAATTGTTTGCCAAATAATTAAGCTTGTGCATGACACAAATCGACAACAACAAATTTGGCCTTACTAAAATTGGGGCTATATTTGCCAAATTAACCTTTTCAAAGTTTAAAAGGACATTTAAAATTAAAATTAAAATATATAAATATGGACGAAATATTTGTTATGTTGTTGTTCAAGGACGGTTGCATGGATTATGGTAGTTTAAATTATGGTTGGCTAAGCATGCAAGTATGATTCAATGGAAAACAACATTAATTGTAAATTAATCTTCATTGCGGTTATTAGTTGGACTTAATGCGGAACTAAATAGTGGAATTGGATGAATTAGTCAATTCTAACCTAACACAATTAAGAACAAAGTAGAACCTTCTTTTAATTTTATGGTACGTCGTTGTTCTTTGTTTACCTCATGGAAATCGGACATTCCCTTTTCATAAGCTTAAAATATTATGCATAAAGGTTGAGTTACCATTGTTATTAGTATAAAAATGATATACGTAACTATAACGATATACAACGTAGTAATATAGTACGGATATAAAAGAAGCTAAAAGTAAAAATAATAACTTAATTATACTTCGTTCTAGATATTACATAGTATTAATTACACCAATTGATCGACTTGTGATTTTAACATGTATCAAGATTGAGTTACTATAGTTAAGGAATGAGGACAAAGAATTGCTATATTCCGCCTCAAAGCTAAGCCACCATGAGCTATATATCCAAAAGAACTTTGTTTTGGCATACAATAGTTGATAATGAAACATGTTATCCCTATGTCTCTTACTGTTTGATCCATATGTTAAAGATGTTTTATTAAAAATGGGCTGGGTATAATTGAGAAAGACAAAAGCGGTGGTCCAAATATGTTTTATGTGAGAATAAAATTGTGATCTCATTCCATTTTTAGTAATGGGGTGTCAGTTTTCATGTATTAACATGAAACTCTATTGAGAGAAAACTCAAGTAATTGAGAGAGAAAGAGAAACGAATTTGAGTTGTATTGAATTAGTGAATAATATTGCAGCAAACTATACTATATATACAGCTGATTAGATGATGCATGTGCTCTAACCAATAGGAAGAGAGCTAAAGGCTAAGATCCAATGAGAATCATCTGCTTGTACACCTAAGCAATCTAAGCTGATTATTACAAGGTGGATCAAGTAACTAACTCTCTAACAAACTACCGTGAATCTAGGGAAGTTTGTTGAGCATGCTTGCTTCTAGAATCTCCCAACGTGAGTGTTGCATTGTTGGTTGCATGGTCATGCAATGTGTGACTTGAGTTGAAGTTTGTAGAGCCTGCAGGGAGTTGTAAACCAGCACCCCCCCCCCCCCCCCCCTCAAACTAGGGATGGGATAGACATTAACCATGCCTAGTTTGGATGGGAGAGTCTTGTCTTGAGAACTAGGGAGAATTTTTGTAAAAATGTCAGCTAGCTGATGTTGAGTTGGCAAATAACTTAGTGTAAGCATGCCTTCTAGGACCTTGTCCCTAGTAAAGTGGCAATCCACTTCTATATCTTTGGTACGTTCACGGAAGATGGAATTTTTAGCAATATGAATGGTAGATTGGTTGTCACAGTGGAGTTCCACTGGTTGCAAAGCAGTGACACCCAATTCTTCCAAAAGTCTAACCACGCAAGTAACCTCACTTGCAGTTGGGACATAGCCCTATACTCAGCCTCTGAAGAGCTTATGGAAATGGTAGATTGTTTCTTCGATTTCCAGCTAATAGTAGAGTTACCTAAGAGAAAAATGTAACAAATTACTGATCTTCTGGTGGTAGGACAAGCAGTCCAATCTAAATTAGAAAAGGCTTGTAGGGTTAACTGACCAATAGCTTTAAGTAAAATGCCTTGGCCTACAGTATGAGAAACATACCCGAGGGTGTGAGTAAGAGCTTCTATATGTTGAACCTTAGGAGAATGCATGAATTGACTTAGATATTGGACATCAAAGGCAATATCAGGCCTTGTGTGAGTAAGAAAGTTCAGTTTTAACATATGGTCACTTGCACCACTATCCAATATCCATTTTTTCTTGAAATTAGATAAAAGACAAAAAGTACCTTGAGTTAGAGAACTGTTTGCTAGACCAAGAGAGCTAGAGCCATTGTTCTCAACTTGGCTAGCAGCCTGGTGATTATTGAGGTGCTTCATCAACTGATTATACTGCTCCTCAGTGAAAGTGTCATGGACTAGACCTTTGTCTTCTTGAGAAGAATCCTCATTAGCATAGCATTCTTCCCTTTGTGCAGCAGCTGCAACTCTCTTGCCTTTCCCTTTAAAATCTTTAGGGTAGCTATGCAGAACACTTGTCAATAGTATGATTTTTCATCCTGCAATGGTCACAAAATAAGTTGTTCCTGGTGTTGCTTCTTGATTGTGCTCCAGGAAATGTGCCTTGATTATTAAAACCAAAGGTATACTGAGACATGTACTTGTTGTTAGTAAATTTTCTAGCAGTAAACACTATCGATTCTGAATTCATATGGCTCTTGTTGTTCTGTACTTCTCTTTGTTGATCATCTTGAAGCAACAGGCCATATTATTTAGAAATAGTAGGCAAGGGATTCATCATAAGAATCGTGCTCTTAGGATGTTCATACTTTGGATTGAGTTTCATCAAGAACTGAATCAGCCTTTGATTTTGCTGAGACTTGATAGCTTCTGAGTGAGAGTGCAACTACAGCCAGTACATGAACAAAAAGTCAAGGGATCTAGACTGTCAAGCTGGTCCCATAAAAGTTTAATTTTAGTATAAAACTTGATATTTCCTCATCGTCATCTTGATTGAGATTATAGCTTCAACTGAATAGAAAACAATTGAGGACCAGAGGACTCAAAATCTATCTTCTTAATCAAGCCATATCTCCCTTGTTGATTTCAAATACATAACACTTCTTGCAATTGAAGGCTCAAGAGAAGCTAGCATCCAAGAAATAACCAGATCATTGCATCTGGTCCAAATTCTATGATTTAGAGAGTTTGTTGCTGGTTGATTTAATGAACAATCAACAAAACAAAGTTTGTTCCTAGCTGATAATGCAATGACCATGGAACGTTTCCAATCATTGAAAAATTTTCCATCAAAAACTATGCTCACTGGTTTTGAAGCATTAACATCATTGTTGCTAAGAAAATATGCGAAATTTGGATTAAGAGAAGGATTTGTTGCTTGACCAACAGGCATTTTGATTGAAAGTTAACTAAAACAAATTGAGGAAATTGGAATGATTACCAAGAATTTGCTGAAAATCAAACAAAAGTGTAGCCTGCAGCAAGAAATCAAGTCAGAAATTGAAGAATTTCAGCAAGATCAGTTGATCTGTTGTGATACCATGTCAGTTTTCATGTATTAACATGAAACTCTATTGAGAGAAAACTCAAGTAATTGAGAGAGAAAGAGAAACGAATTTGAGTTGTATTGAATTAGTGAATAATATTGCAGCAAACTACACTATAACTATTGAGCTAAAGGCTAAGATCCAATCAGAATCATCTGCTTGTACACCTAAGCAATCTAAGCTGATTATTACAAGGTGGATCAAGTAACTAACTCTCTAACAAACTACCGTGAATCTAGGGAAGTTTGTTGAGCATGCTTGCTTCTAGAAACTTCCAACGTGAGTGTTGCATTGCTGGCTGCATGGTCATGCAATGTGTGACTTGAGCTGAAGTTTGTAGAGCCTGCAGGGAGTTGTAAACCAACATGGGGAAATATTTTAGGGACGGACTAAAATAGTAAACAGGGAAAACAAAAGAGACAGTAAGAGTACAGAGAACTACATATTCCGTACTACATATAAACATACTCCGTATACACGAAGTATTAGTTTAATGGTTTCATTAACTTTTTACTACAGGCGCCAAGTCTTAAACCATGACCTTAATTAATACATTTGGTCGTGTATTTTAGAGTATACGATGATAATTATTTTTAAGGTAAGATGAAGTATCCTACCGGATCGAAACCCCGCATGGGTCAGCCCGCCTGGGTATATATGATGATGATATAATGTGTGGTTTCACTTCTTCATGTTTTCATCATTTCTCTCCGCCTTCATTTTGTAGCTTTTTCCGTAACATACTTAAATCAGTACCAAAACCTGGCTGGAGCCGCGGCTATTATCGTGTTGGGCTTACGATATCTAGCAGTCAATGCAACTTATCTCTATTATGCAAAGGAATGTCTGAGGCGACGTCAGAAAAGTGTGCGTCTCTTTTACCCTTTACTTAAATCAGAGAAAAAAAAACAAATTAAATAAACCATCTAAGCATTATTGTGTGTGCATTTTTAAATTACAAGCAAACATCACATGCATGTAAATTTATTTGTCTTGTATTATAACTTTGTGCAACACTAACTCACCAAACATGTCTAGATAAACCTTCATTTAGTGCATGAGAATATGAATCTATATCCTAGCTAGTTCCCACTTCATGTCTATGATGGAGGAGATATATATACAGGTGGTTGTGCTTGATTTTCAAAGAAACAACAATATGCTTATGAAACAAAGTACGTAGTATAAGCAGGAGATACGAGGTATTATTTATTAATCATATATATATATATATATATATATATATATATATATATATATATATATTATTTATTAATCATATATATATATATATATATATATATATATATATATATATATATATATATATATATAGAAAAAACAATAATATAAAATTTCAGTCAACTACCACCTATTTCATTTCCTTGGGAAAATATCCATCATTTTGCCATTACAAATATTCAACGTATTAACAAAACCAACTATTTACTAATATATAAAATTTACTAAGAAAATAACAAGAGAAAGAATAAAAAGTCTAACTAACTCTGCTCTCGTCAGATATATATAGTAAAAGATAATATTTAGTAATATCGATATTAAGCTCTGCCTCACTAATCAGCTATTTACATTGTTTAAAAAAAGTGGTAGAACTACTAAACCAATAAATTGAAATTGAAATTGAAATTCAACCCAATCACATATTCACATAACTGAGCAGGCGTTGGGATTCTCATCACTGAACATCTGGGGCGGGTGAGAAAATTCGGGTTCATGCCAATAATCTGCAACTTGGTGACTATAGCTGCTTTCCCCTTGCTGCCTTGGGTCATAAGTGTATGCTTGAGCGCCATACCCATAACCGTAAGGGTTATACTCCATTTTGTTCACCTCTATTTTCGTTACATTTTCTCCCTTTGATGCATTCCCCTCACCCCCATCTTTCTTTCCT
This sequence comes from Spinacia oleracea, assembly GCF_020520425.1. Lineage (NCBI taxonomy): Eukaryota > Viridiplantae > Streptophyta > Magnoliopsida > Caryophyllales > Amaranthaceae > Spinacia > Spinacia oleracea. Next base: position 34,891,174 of record NC_079491.1, read on the forward strand.
CCACCTTCCTTTTTCTCCCCGCCTCCTTTACCTTTTTCCGATGATCCACCACCACCACCACCTTCTTTTGGTTTTTCTGATGACCCACCACCACCGCCTTCTTTAGGTTTTTCTTTTGCTCCACCACCACCGCCTTCTTTGGGTTTCTTGTCCCCACCAGCTTTGTCATCTTTCTTTGCAGGAGCAGCAATCTCTACGTTTCTCTTTAGCTTAATATTCAAGTAAGGCAACATATCTTTCATGTTCATTGTACCCTTAACCGTGATCACATCTTTTTGTAAGTCCACATTAATATCTTGTACACCTGCCAAATTAAACCAAACATTAGACACTTATCAACTAATTATATAATATTAACAATTTTTCATTTTTATTTTATTTAGAGTTGGAAATAACCCCCCGATTTTACTAGAAAGTTCCTGCTTAACAAATTAAGTTAGGTGCTTTCTTTTTGACAAGCGAAACACGCTTAATAAAATTGAGAGGAAGAATCAAATTTTGTTTCTATGCACAACAAATGCTGCCAGATATAGGAAGGTGAGACTCTGTACCTGTACCTGTACCTGTACCACATAATAGCATTTCAATTCCAAATTCTACTATTCTAAACATAAGTATGGAACAGGACCACTTAACTTATTGCAAGATTGGTTTATGTCATTATGTAAGAGCACCCGGTAATCCAACGCCTAGTAGATATTTTTCTTAAAATATCGCTAGTTATAGTACTACTAGTCTACTACGGAATATTTATAATTAGAAATTTTAAAATAATAAAGAGAGGATGATGATTGGGTAGTGAAGCATGCCAAAGTTTAAGATCAAAATCACTCACCATCACACTTGCCAACAATTTTCTTTATTTTTTGAGCACATCCTTCGCAGTGTACCCTCGTCTTCAATAATACGGTAGCCACTTGAGGCTGCAAAAATAAACCAATTCTTTTTAATAAATCAAATTATTAAGGATTTAATGACGATACACATACATCATCATCTTAATATTTGCCACTAATTATATAAATTAAAAAACCCACATCAACATCAAATATATAAATTATGGCTGATAAATTTTTAGAAATAAAAAACATACTAAGATGATTTCAATTCAACAAATACATCACTATCATACCTTTGCACGGATGAGCTAGCAAGTGTGTTACAAAATTATAAATTAAACAAAGAACAATATGAAACCAGTTTTGTATGAAATCGATTATTATTATTATTATTATTACTATTATTACTATTCAAATTGTAGTTAAACTAATCCCACCAATTGTTATTACGTACTCAGACTTAGAATCGTTTCGTTTCGTCTTGTCCACACATGAATCATGATGATCTCCAAGCCAGAACAGATATAATAACACGACAAATTTTGCTGTGCTTAAATATGTAATCCACTTTAATTATTAATTTGATTACGTAGATAATCATTATTAGTAGAGTGGCCTTATTTGAATGGAGGAGAAAAAAACAATAACAAAAACTACCTAACTAATTAAAAATTAATTTGCTTAACAAAACCATATCCTTTTGGCATGTATGAACTTGGACCTTCTGTTGGAATGTTATTGTCTACGGAAAGCAATAGAGATATGGATCAACTTAAGTTGAAATGGATTTCCGTTCATCTAAAACTAATAATAATCACGTTGACAGTGTAATGTGACAACGGATTATTAATTAGTGACATGATAACTAAATTCGGGTTGGGGTGTAAAATACGACACTAGTTAGGTTTCTTAAATCCATTCTCCTCAATTGATTTCAAACGGAGACATCATAGCTAGGAAACTTAAGTTTGAAGCATTCCCCTCACTAAATTAGTAATTTCTATTACTGAGTATTCAGGAACAGACGGAGTATATCTTTATTCATAGCTTTTTTTTTTTTTTGTTAAGCACCCGATTCACCCTTGTGGCTAATCCGGATTCGGGGCAAGTTCTGGTGGATAGATTTCAGTCCCCTCCCAATTGTTGTTGCGGGGGATCGAACACGAGTTATCCCTACCAAGTTCAGCCCCAATCACCATTGAACCAACAGACAATTGGTTATTCATAGCTTATTTGCATGCTCCGTCCACAAAAAACTCCTACCGTATTAATTAGATAATCTATTGGCATTTTTAATTCCTGACATTCCTCAAACATGGCATGTTATTTGTCATAAGTTCCTAAATCAATACCCAAACAAATTTAAGAAATATGTAATTTGTCATGAATTTTAAATCACTACTAGTACATGTACAACTGTACAAGTATTATTTTAAGCATTGTATATTTGTATTTAATGCTTTAAACATGAAACAAAACGCATATTCCCTTTTAACTCTCTTATTTTAATTTATAATTTTGAGTATTATGAGTTAAACTTTGTATTGATATCGATAAGTGTACACAAAATTAACACGATTTATACAAGCAAGACTGCACAATCAATATCATTATTTCATAGAGTAGAAAAGTTGAAATTGATATAGATACCAAACATACACTAGAATCGAAAACATTATGTTCAAAACATGGTCTTTTTTGGTAGCCATGGAAATTAAATAAGGGGGGAAACTGGAAAGTCAAAACAGAGGAGCTCAGACTATAAAAAAAAATTACCTCCTTGGGCTTTTCCTGGGCTTTCTCCTTCTTATCCTCTGACTTCTTGTCATCAGATTTCGCCTCTGACTTTTTATCATCGGCTTTTTTCTCACCGCCATCGGACTTTTTCTCACCTCCACCACCATCGGACTTTTTCTCGCCGCCGCCGCCACCGCCACCTTCCTTGTTAGAGGGCTTGTTTGGTTGGAAAGATAATAGTTCCACCTTTTTCTTAGTTTTCTCCTCCACCCTCTCCTTGATCTTTACTGGGTCCACCTTTCCAACCACCGTCAGTTTGCCTGCTGAACAATCTGTCTTGACACTTTCCACTCCTACAATTTTACACGCAAACACACCTTTAGCAAAATTTACAATTATCTGCATTAACTACTACGGAGTAATTAATTAAGAATAAAATATTCACTGATAAATAAACGCATTGATATGCATAATTAACATTAAGAATTTTGATTAGGCATTAATAACGGTCAAAATTATCAATCAATTCGGAAAATTTCAAGAGTGAAACGGAAAAATAGGAAAATGAAACAACCGGCTTAATTAACACAAAATTAATTAAAATTGAATTTTGCGAGAATTTTACCATTGAAATTCTTCATTGATCTCCGGACCTTCTTAGCACAGCCTTCACAATGCATGTCAAACTTCAAAACGACGGTGGTGGATCCACCATCTCCACCGCCGCCCTTTTTCTGTCCATCGTTCTTCTTCTGATCTCCTTCTTTCTTCTAAAATAAACAAAAATACATCAATTTCGTGTATGAAATTTCTTTAAAATAACTCCATGAAGAAATTAAGAGAGAGAATGAGAGGGAAAAAACTAACCTCACCCATTTTCTGAATTTTTACAGTGAAGAATGCTTCTGCTAATTCTAGATTATAGAAAATTTGAGCAGTTTAATTTTGGGAAGTTAGAAAAAATAAGGGGTTGTTTGTTTGGAGGGTAAGAAAACTACTCTAAAAAGAGAGGGAATTAAATCTTTGGAACGAACGAAGAGAGTATCTAATTTTAGGAATATATATAGGTGAACGAAGGAGGAAATTTCCTAATTATTTATTGCACCTTCTATTTATTTTATTAATTTATTTTATTTAATGTTTAATGCTAGCTTAATGTTGTGGCTCATGCGTATAGTACCTTTTTATTCACCGTTTAAGGCGTCTTTATTATTTTTAATTTCAATAATAATTCAAAGATATCAATGGATCATATACTACTAGACTAGACAAGATCACTGGACTAGTTAGTACTAGTAGGCAAGTAGGGTGTCAATTCGGGTAAACAAGTGGAGTGGATAGGGACTATTCGGGTCTAAGTTTGTATATGGTTGAATTCGGATCGGGTATAAATTAGGTTAATCTGTAACAAGTAGGATCTAATTCTTGTAGGATACTATTAGATTTGGGTCAACTCGTTTCGATTTTAAAAGTTCTTTTGATGGGTCAAGGGTTGAGGTAGACTTAAATTAGTTTAGTTAATTTTGGTTTCAGGTCGATTTTGGGTCGGATCATTTTCATTTCGATTAGTTTGAAGTTCGGGGGCAGTTATTATAAAGTAATTGAGGCGTTATGGGAAAATTCTCTATATATTGTGTCATTAACGATTTGTAACGGGTTATTCTTTAGATCGAATCATTGTTAGGTCACTTGCTTACTTTGATCAATTGCAATTTATAATACGATTATATAAACTACTCGGAAATTAAAAGTAAAATCGTTTATTAACTATCCATGCGTATATAACCGGATATGGAGAGTACAATGCATAAGTGTTAAAAGAATTGTTGTTACTGTAATGAGTGATAGACTAATAAAATCGGGTCACTAGTTATATCGGGTCGGGTCAATAACATTTCAGGTCTAGTCAGGTATTTTTTGGGCCTAATATAAACAAGTTCGGGTTCTCTTTAAATCGAATACAAATCGTGGTTCATAACTTAGTTTATCGAGTCTAGATCCAGATTGACTTCGGGTCGGAAACAACCAGTGACGGTTGTTGAGTACGGAGTAATATATTAGAGGGTGCAATATGTGATTTTTGTATTTTTAGTGGGTGTATGTGGTCAAAATATCTGTAGAAAAAAAAAACTACATATTCTCCAATCTTATGAATTTTTTTTACAAAAAAAAAAAATCTAAATTAAATGGGGTCAAATGACGTACACCACAACCAAATACAGAGTAGTTAAATTACCTCCGTGCATGGACACAAGCTAGTTTCTGGTCTGTGATTATTCGAGCCTGTTCGATTTTTATTGAGTCGGATCGAGTACGAATTACACTAGAGTCTAAAATTTCTCAGGTCAAAACCGGTCGGTAAAGTTTAGGTACAGATCACTTGACGACTCGATCAAGTTTCTTTCTGACATGCACCACTACTGTACTAGTATTAGAATTAGACGTATCTATAAGACTATAAGGTTAAAAATATATTATAAGGTTAAAAATATATTAGTACGGACTAGGGACTAGGGTGTGGTATGTAATAGTCAATCCACATTTTTGTTGATCGTTTTGTTTGCTTTCTCATATGTAAGGAACACAAAGTTGAATGTGGACAAGTTTCAACTAATAATTAATGTCTGAGTACAACAAAAGTCTTAACTAGACTTATTGATTTGTCCGATTATTTTCCTGTACTCCGTATAAGCTATGTGTGGTGTTTTGAGGTTGAATTACGACTCTTGATTTCTTTTAACACATTGTTAGACCTTGTTCGGTTCACCTGATTTTTTTAAGACATAATTATTTACTAATTGTTTTATTTTTTTGGTTTAACATATTTTATTTACTATGGGTGTGTTCTACTCAATTAAATTTAACTTATTTTTCTAAATATAACATAATTTATCAGAACTTACTATAACTTATCAAAACTTATGTTTGTTATAAATTCTCCTTGTGTACGTAGCTTTTATTTTACTTGTAATAGGTGGAGATACATTGAAAAAAATAGGACTTAAATTTACTTTCACTAATTACAACTTTTTTTTTATTGTATGAGATTACTTATTTTTATCGTTTTACATGTATTACAAATGAACTTTGCTTAAAATTATTTAATTAACCAGTGATATGAACATCTCTTTTATACAAAGGAACGTCCAAGATGGTGTCAAAAAAGTGATTGTTTATTTTAACCTTTACTTAAATCAGAAAAATAAAAATAAATTAAGCACAAAAATATTTGGAAATTTTGTGAGAAAACACTTTTTAAATTACAGTTTTTGTGAAAAAAATACCTTTTACATTTTTTTTTTTGAGAAAACACCTTATATGTTTATATTGTTTAATAAGCATACCTTAAGCTCGGATTGCAACCATTCAAGTTTTCGGACATTGATTTTGACTTTTTATCTCCAACTATGTGGGTCGGTTCCTATGGTAATTGTTAATAGTGTCATCGCCTAAATATTTGGAGGAAAAAATGGAAATCAATTCATGGAAACTTAAATTTTTTGTCGAAATCCGACCTTAAGGAGTGTTTATTAAACATTATTAACATACAAGGTGTTTTCTCAAAAGTTTTAAAAGGTGTTTTCTCACAAAAGTTATAATATAAATGGTCTTTTCTTACAAATTTGCCAAAATCCCTATTAAATAAAGGAACAACTTAGGCGACGTCCAGTAATTGTATTTTACCATTTATTTAAATCAAAAAAATCATAATATGTATAAGAGAATCAATTTAAAAGATATTTACCAAAATTACAAAATATTAAAACTATAAAAATTATCAATAAAAAAGGCAAAAAATAATTACCAATTGAATATAACGTACTGTGTGTGTGCATTTTTATATTACAAGCACGCAATGCATGCATAGAAAACTTGTATTTTACGAAGTATATTGCAACATAAAATGGAATCAATATAAAATATATTCACCAACTCATCAAATATAAAACTAGAAAAAAGTATCAATAAAAAGGACAAGAAGCAATTCACCAGATAAATATTATTGTGTGAGCATATTTAAATTATACTAGGTTAGGCCCCATACAACGCACATATATAAATAATTTGTTTTTTTTTCATTCTACACTAATTTGTTAAAAAAATCATCAAAAGGTCTTGCGCGCACAAGGTGTACAATAAATTTATTGTACACCAAGATAACTTTTACCCATTTTTTTGTAACTTTAACTTAGTTTTGATTAACTTTTACATTATTAAAAAAAATTTGATAGATAAACATTTTAAAGGGTTAAATGATTAATTTTATGCATTATTAGTGATTTTGAAGAAATAAGTTTTATTAAAATGAAAAAATTTATCACTAAAAAAATATAACTTTTACATATATAACCTTAACTTTTAAGCATTTTAAGTCAACGTTTACTCCGGTGTACAATATTTATTGTACAACCCTTGTAAATAAGAATTTGTGAAAAATCATTACGTTTAATAAATCGCTTTGTCAAGAATTGATGGGAACAAAAAAACTAATTAGTACCATTTATTCAAGTTAGAAAGTAATTAGTACTATCCCTTAAGAAAAAGTAATTAGTGTTATCTTAAAAGTTTAGGGTTTCAATAAAAATGTTTAAGGCGGAAAGAAAAAGAAAAAAAAAATTAGGTTCAGTTATCCGTTGCTTTTGTCAAACGTTACCTAATATTATGTTCAGTTACTCATAAAAGCTACTAATTTTAACGTTTGATAAAAGCTATCAAAACGCTACTTTTACCGCTAACCGCTACCTAAACCGCTACCTTGCCAAACACTTACAAATTTTACAAGTAGCATCTTGATTAGGTTAAAACGCTACCCGCTTTACAAATTTTACAAGTAGTATGTATTAAAGAAAAAATTTACCAACACGGACGATACACGCGATACTAATACTCGATATGTCCCGGAATACTCATATATACCACTTTCCTTAAAAAGTCATCCCGAAATACTTGAATTGTTTTTATAAATGGCATACTTTTTAAATTTTATATATTATTTCTCTCACTTACCTAAGTTCACACGTGTATTCTAATATCTAAACAAACATTAAAAAAATCACCCCTACTCCCACCACCCTCAAAAAGTTAATACATTTCCCACTAACTAATTAAAAGGATATTCAATATCAACTAATTAAAAGGAGTATTACCTAATTAAATAATAAGCTAATTAAATTGCCTTAAACTATGTGAAGGTCAAACCAGTGCGAGTATTCCGAGACGGAGGGAGTAACATATTTAACAGGTAAATTTTGGCCGAGGACTATTTATAGTGGAGGCTCCTTTAGTCATGATCGTCTTGAGCTTAGCAAAAAATTGTACTTGATAAATCATTATTTTCCTTGAACTTATTTTATCTGAATTTATCTGGACTTAACATCACACGTATGAATTTGTTTTTCCTAAAATAAATGGAAATAAGGAGAACAAAACAAAGCTTTATAAATGACACGCCATAGTTAAAACCGATGAAGTCAATTATTATTTTTTGTGCATGATGAAGGTACGTTCTTTTCACCTGAAGTTAACTTATATTATTTTACTAGTTTAGGGCCCGTGCAATGCACGGCTACCACTAAAACAATTTATTATTTTAATAGTAACTAAAAGACTTGTGATATTAGGAAAACATGAAAGTAAAAAGTGTTGTGGGGTTTTTCCGGTGAGATACCTGGGAGGTTTCTTGGTAACTTTTACAGATTAAACAAGATTGTATTTTTATAGAGAGAGAAAGTAGAGAGAAGGCAGAGCAGTAATTGCTCTAGAATGTATTGATTGTGACCCTTTTTTCTAGGGAAGTGGGAATATTTATAGTACTAGGTTTTTGGGGGAATGACCTAATATTCCCCTTACATGATTGGCTGGGGAATGGGAGGAGGACACGTGTCCTTTCTCCTTACAATTCTCTGGCCTCTTTTAGCAATAGTGGGCTGTTTGGGCCTATTGTGCTTAGTCATTCACTTGGGATACATACTAATTAAGCCCCTTTCCAGGTATAGGTTTTATACATACATTTATACACACTTAAATACATACACTGTAGATACCTAGATTAATACCCATGCCTCGGAGTAGACTTCGTATGATTTCTGCTTTAGGGGGCGCAATACGTGCCATGTGTCACGTCCTCATTGGTACACGAAGGCACGGTAATTTTGCCCACAACATTTGCCCCTCAAGAAGGGCATTTCTGGAAATACATTCCGGGTATCGCTTCTTGACTCTTGTTTTGCATCTTCATCTTTGGGTCAGGTGTTGAGATGGTGACACGTGTCACCTTTCTCCATTTTGCCCCTCCCTATATATAGAGGTGAGGGGGGGTAAATTTCATTTTTTACATTTCATTTTCACAGAGCTTTCATAGGCGATTTCCGGCGTGTTCCTACCACCATCAGGCGATTTCCGGCCACCAGGAGACTCATCCTTTTCCTCGTCACACTCATCCCGTTCTTCGCGAAACTCATCTCGTTCTTCGCGAAACTCATCCTGTTCTTCACCAAGTACTTCGCAGATCTTTCAAGGTTAGTTTTCGCCTTTCTTGTTTTTGTTATCCTCTCGTCATTTTTCCCTTTGTTAGCGGCCGACCTCTTAGTACTAGGTAAGGGTTTAAAGGTTTTATTTAAGATTTTTCCGCCGTTCATCTTTTGTCGGGGCGGACGTCCAATCGCGTCTTTTTCTTCATTGTTGGTCACCCCTAAGCCGTGCTTCGTTCACTATGCAGAAGGCATGGCTAGAACCAAGCAAACGGCAGATCCGACGCGCCTGCGCTTGCGGGAAGAAGCATCGACACCTCCTAGGGAGAGATATTCTTCCACCGCCTCGGCAGTCGACGAAGAATTTGCCGAACTCTTTCAAGAGATCGACGAGTACGTCGAGGCGGGGGAGCAGGCGGCAAGCTCGTCGGAGGGTACAGCGAGCCAGGCAGTGGGGGAGCCAAGCGTCGCTCCATTGTCATCGGCCGCCGAGGAACAAGAAGCTGCTCCCCAGCTTATTAGGCCCAGAGGACGGGAGGAGGCCCAATTGCTTCCGTCAGAGATTCACCCAGACGTGGGCTGGATGCGGTGGCTAGACAGGCACGGAGCCAAGATGAGGGATGACCTCTGCGTGGGGGAAGGGTACCAAATGCGCGTGCCGGCCGGTCTGGACTCGACCGTCAGCCTGCTTGCCGAGGGAGAATTCCCTGTGTATGCCGCGTCAATCAAACTCGGCATGAGATTCCCTCCACACCCCTTCGTTGTGGAGGTGTTAGATGGTTTCAATATTGGGGTGGCCCAGCTGACCCCCAACTCATGGGCGGATATCTTTGGCTACATTGCCAAATGTGCATTGAACGACGTGGAGCCGTCCTTCAACGCCTTTCTGCATCTGGTCTCCCTCTCTCGTTCCCCCAGTGCCGCCAAAGGGTGGTTTAATCTGAGCAGCCGTGGTACCTACCAGACAGTGGTCGGCAAGCTCAGCAAGTGGCATATGTGGAGGAAGAGGTGGGTCGTGTTTTATACTGACGACCAGGAGATGTATGAGAGAATGAGCCGTTGGAACTGTGACGCCAACTTCATGGATCGTGACGAGCCCCTTCCCCCCCTTACTGCCGAAGAGTGGGATCAGATAATGGTCCTGTTCAGGGCCAACACTTACCACTTAACAGTGGATAAGAGTTTCCATGTGCCGGCCGAGTGGTTGCCGCACATTAGCCAGTTTCGGAACGAGGCCTTTCTAGCGGCCGTAGGCTTAGGATATTCCATGACTCGAGGTTGTATGCCAATTTATGTGCCGTTCTGCGTTGGTCTATTCATTTTTTCTAACTTTGGATTTCTTTTGTTCACAGAGGAAGGAATGAGCAAGCTATCGGCGGCGGATATTGGGAAGGGCGATATGACCGATTGGATGGCGGACATCTATGAGGCCAAGATGCAGAAAGCCAAGGCCGAGTTGGAGGAGAAGGTGAGTATTCTTCTTAGGTTGTCGTTTTTTTTTTTTTTTTTTTTTTTTTTTTTTTTTTTTTTTTTTTTTTTTTTTTTTTTCTTTTTGCAAGTTAAACTTCTCCCGTCCAGCGTCTATAGTGGACGTCTTTTTAGTGACGAGCCGATATCCTGATATCTGACCCGTGTTTGCTAAGGTAGGCCTCGTCACTTTTTATTGACGGGCCCCTTAGTTAGCGTTTTTTCAAGTGACTCGTGATTGATAGGGTACGCCTCGTCATTTTTGGGACGGGCGTCCTTTTTAATGACGAGCCACTTTTCTGCGATTGACTTGCCCTTGATAAGGTACGCCTCGTCATTTTTAAGACGGGCGTCCTTTTTAATGGCGAGCCACTATTTATTGAGTGACTTGTGATTGATAAGGTACGCCTCGTCATTTTTAAGACGGGCGTCCTTTTTAATGACGAGCCACTATCTTGTGAGTGACCTGTGATTGATAAGGTACGCCTCGTCATTTTTAAGACGGGCGTCCTTTTTAATGACGAGCCACTATTTGTGAGTGACTTGTGATTGATAAGGTACGCCTCGTCATTTTTAAGACGGGCGTCCTTTTTAATGACGAGCCACTATCTTGTGAGTGACTTGTGATTGATAAGGTACGCCTCGTCATTTTTAAGACGGGCGTCCTTTTTAATGACGAGCCACTATTTGTGAGTGACTTGTGATTGATAAGGTACGCCTCGTCATTTTTAAGACGGGCGTCCTTTTTAATGACGAGCCACTATCTTGTGAGTGACTTGTGATTGATAAGGTACGCCTCGTCATTTTTTTAAAACGGGCGTCCTTTTTAATGACGAGCCACTATCTTGTGAGTGTCTTGCGATTGATAAGGTACGCCTCGTCATTTTTAAGACGGGCGTCCTTTTTAATGACGAGCCACTATCCTGTGAGTGGCTTGTGATCGATGAGGTACGCCTCGTCATTTTGAAGACGGGCGTCCTTTTAAATGACGAGCCACTACATGGTGAGTGACTTGCGATAGATGACGAGGCCTAATATTTGACTGTCCTTTCTTTTTTAGCAAGCTAAGGACGCGGCTAGGGCGTCAGGGAAGAAGAAGGGGACGACTCTGTCCCAGCTGAAGAAGAGAGCTGTGCCGGCTGGCTCGGAGACTCCGAGTACCTTCAAGAAGCCAAAACCCCTACCTCGCCGTCTCGTGAAGAAAGACGAGTCGAAGGTTGCTGAGGGGGGATGCCCTGATGACGAAGAGATGGGCGTGGACAAGCCGTCTCTGGTGGTGGACTTGGTGGAGGACCCTCTTTCGGGAATCCCGGCCGACGTCCGCTCTCAGATACCGGCGGAGGTGGCCCGCCGAGCTAGGTCTTCGGGCGGTAAGTATTATTCGAACGTCGTTCAGACGTATCGAGCCTCCTCTGGCAGTTCTTCTTACTCTCCGCGTCATCCTAAGGCCATTGTTTTTCCTATAGCCAAAGACAAAGGGAAGGATGCAGCTGCTGCCGAGGATGAGAACGTACCTGCTACTCCACACTATTCGTCAAAGGATAGGGTGGCTATATGCCGCAAGGTTTTTAAGGCCGTCCCCGCTGAGTATGTTGCTTCTCTTCCTGGCCGCAAGACTGACGCCCAGTTTGGTGCGATCCAGGCCACTCTTCTCGACGTAAGTCTATTTCCAACTTGCTTGTACTTGTCTTCCCTTTTAGAGTCATTTACTAATATGTAGCTTCTTCTGCAGTTGTTCTGCCGCATGGAATTCTGCAAGAGCTGGAAGGCCCGCACTGCTGAGGAGCTCAAAGCTCAGGTGGCTGAGTCCACCCACCATGGTGACTATGCGTTCAAGTCCATTGAAGAGGTCCGCCTGCAGATGCAGACGACCATAGACCTTCAAGCGAAGGAGGTGGCTGCGTTGAGATCTGACAAGGCCGAGCTGCTTAAGAAGATCTTGGCGCAGGACAAGGACATGGTGGCAATGGTCGAGGAAGCCAAGACAGCGGCGGCGGAAATACGGGCGCTTCAGGACCAGTTGCGGGAGTACCCTCAGGTCAAGGAGGCGGCTGAGGAAGCCGAGCATCTTCGTGGGGAGCTAGAGACGGCCAGATCGCAAGTTCGCACCTTGCGTGAGCGTCTTCTGGAATCCTATGATCAGGGGGAACAAGCGACCAAGGACGCTGTTAAGCACGCCTGGGAGAGCCACATGTCAGAGTATGATCTTGGGTGGTTCCAGCGGCGAATGGAGCACAGTGCCGCTGTGTTGGCTGCTGAACGTCTTGGTCAGCCGCCCCCTGAGTTTGTATCATCTGATGACGAGGACGATGCGGCCGCCCCCTGATTTGCTTCCTTTCCTATTTTTTTAAAAAATTTTATTCAAGCGTTCCAGTGCCTAAGGGCAAAAACAATTAGGTTGTAAAGTTTTGGCGCTGATGGCGTCTGTATCATTGTGCCTGCTGAGCACACAACAATTCTCTTTCTTTTTCCTGGTCAGGAATTCTGAGCTACTTTCACACGCCTTTCTACGGGCGTTGTTTTATAAGTAAATAGGTTTTTTGATGTTTCTCCTATCTCGCATTTACTTGCTCTTCATAATTTGATTATTCCTTGATCAATAGGCTTAATAGGCTTAATCAATAGGTATGATTGCCAAGGTGCATCCGAGAGTACACTACGCACGTTAATGCCGCAGGCAACTGAGTAGGCGCTAGGCCCTACTTTGGTCGTCACTTTCTTTGGCGAGCGTGTCTATAACGATATTGATTGGCGCAAGTCAATCAATAGGTATGATTGCCGCTAGACATGCTCGTCAAATGGACTGGCCGGCCAAACATTCGTGCCGCCGCGCTTTTTAGCAAGCAACCTTTGTTTCGAAGTTAATCGTGCCGCTGAACTTTTGAGCGGACAACCTTTGTTTCCAAGTGTTTGGTGCCGCTGGCAACTGAGCATGCGCTAGGCCCTACTTTGGTCGTCACTTTCTTTGGCGAGCGTGTCTATGACGATATTGATTGACGCAAGTCAATCAATAGGTATGATTGCCGCTAGACATGCTCGTCAAATGGACTGGCCGGCCAAACATTCGTGCCGCCGCGCTTTTTAGCAAGCAACCTTTGTTTCGAAGTTAATCGTGCCGCTGAACTTTTGAGCGGACAACCTTTGTTTCCAAGTGTTTGGTGCCGCTGGCAACTGAGCATGCGCTAGGCCCTACTTTGGTCGTCACTTTCTTTGGCGAGCGTGTCTATGACGATATTGATTGACGCAAGTCAATCAATAGGTATGATTGCCGCTAGACATGCTCGTCAAACGGACTGGCCGGCCAAACATTAGTGCCGCCGCGCTTTTTAGCAAACACCCTATGTTTCAAAGTTTGTTCATGCCGCTGGGCTTTTGAGCGAACAACCTATGTTTCAAAGTTGTTCATGCCGCTGGGCTTTTGAGCGAACAACCTATGTTTCAAAGTTGTTCATGCCGCTGGGCTTTTGAGCGAACAACCTATGTTTCAAAGTTGTTCATGCCGCTGGGCTTTTGAGCGAACAACCTATGTTTCAAAGTTGTTCATGCCGCTGGGCTTTTGAGCGAACAACCTATGTTTCAAAGTTGTTCATGCCGCTGGGCTTTTGAGCGAACAACCTATGTTTCAAAGTTGTTCATGCCGCTGGCACGTATTATGCTGTACTGGTCGGCCAGCGGCTTGCTTATATTAGGAGGGTAGTTGGATAGGTGATCAGCCTACAACTTGGTGCTAATCTGGGCCACTACTTAGGCTTCAAACAATTAGTCTTGCTGAGTTTTTGCTAATCTGGGCTTAGGCTTTGGTTATGCATTGGAGTGTATATGTTTATATTCATTGTGCGAACAATAAATATTACGAAACAAATAGAGTAGTATTATTTATAACTTTGCAAGGCGAATTTAGCCGGTTACAAAAGTAATTACTACCCTACTATGACCATTAGAGGCCGCCCCTTGGGCAATGGATCGTGGTAAGTAAGACAAGGCTTAGCACATATCTTAGAAGAAATATTTCTTGAGGTTGTCGGCATTCCAAGTGCGTGAAATAGGGCGGCCTTGCATGTCTTGAATGCGGTAGGTTCCATCTCTAACTTCATCATAGATCTCGTAAGGTCCCTCCCAAGTGGGCGTCAGCTTACCTTGTTCATTTGCTCGTCCTGTGGACTCCATTTTTCTGAGGACAAAATCTCCCACTTTGAGCACTCTATTAGAGACTCTCTTGTTGTATTCTCTTGCCATCCTTATCTTGTACAGCTGTTGCCTGAGCGCTGCATTTCCTCTAACCTCGGGCAGAAAGTCCAAGGCTGCTTTCATTGTCTCCCAGTTAGCATTTTCGTCATACAGCATGACTCTCAACGTTGGCTCACACATTTCTATGGGTAGGACAGCCTCGGCGCCATAGGCTAGCAGGAAGGGCGTTTCACCGGTTGAATTCTTAGCCGTGGTGCGGATGGACCATAAGACATTTGGCAGCTCATCAGCCCATAGACCTTTGGCTTCGTCAAGCTTCTTTTTAATTCCTTCAGAGATAATTTTGTTGAACGCCTCAACCTGACCATTGGCTTGGGGTCGTCCGACTGATGCAAAACAGGTGTGTATACCGTGATCTGCCAGCCACTCTTTCAGCTTAGGCGTCTCAAACTGGGGCCCATTATCGAAGACTATAGCCTGTGGAATCCCAAAGCGAGTCATGATGTTCTTCCAAATGAATGCTCTCACATCAGCAGTTTTTATGTTTTTGAGCGCTTCTGCCTCCACCCATTTGGTGAAGTAATCTACGGCAACGATGACATAACGCCTTCCTCCTGGTGCGGTCGTGAATGGGCCTAGGAGATCCATCCCCCATTTAGCAAATGGAATTGGGCTTATAATGGGCGTCAGAACTCGTGCCGGTTGATGTATTAGGTGAGAAAAGCGCTGACATTTGTCACACTTCTTGACCAGTGAGATTGCGTCCTCCTTAAGGGTCGGCCAGTAATAGCCGGTTCGAAGTGCCTTTTCAGCCAAAGCCCTTCCACCAATATGCGAGCTGCACAACCCCTGATGAAGGTCTTCTAAAATTTCCTGCCCCTTCTCAGGTGTTACACATCTTAACAAAGGACGGGAGTAGGCCTTTTTGTAGAGGGTGCCGTTCCACATTTCAAACCAAGAACATTTCTTTTGAAGTTTTGCCGCTTCCCTTGAGTCTTCGGGCAAGACTCCATTCATTTTGAAGTTTACTATGTCATCCATCCATGTGGACGTTCTGTCAAGAGTTTCCACTTCCATTTGCTCAACACTTTTGTGCTCTTTTACCTCCCAGAACACGTGCCGAGGGGTATCACAAGACGCGGAACTTGCCAACTTTGACAGGGCATCAGCTTGGTTATTTTCCGAGCGAGGGACTTGCCTTACTTCAAAACTTTTCAGTGGCTCTACTTCCTGATGGACGGCCTGCATGTATTTGACCATAGTCGGATCCCTAGCTTCGTAGGTCCCATTAACTTGGCTCACAATCAGTTGGGAGTCAGATAGTGCTACAATCTCCTCGGCGCCTGCCGCCTTACACATTTTAATGCCACAAAGCAGGGCTTCATATTCGGCTTCATTATTTGACGCCTGGAAGTTAAATCGCATAGCATATTCAAAAGTATCTCCTTCTGGGGAGTGACAGATTATCCCTGCTCCACATCCATTCTGTGTGGATGAGCCGTCTACATACACTGTCCACACTGTGCTTGTATTCTTGGCAAAGTCTGGCCTCGTCATTTCAACAATGAAGTCGGCACATGCCTGCCCCTTGACAGCTTTCCTCGGCTCATAGGTGATATCAAAGGCGTTCAGCTCTATTGCCCAATTCAGCATTCGTCCTGACGCCTCCAGCTTTGTGAAGGGCAGTTTGAGCGGCTGATCGGTGTAGATCACAATTTTGTGAGCTAAGAAATAAGGACGGAGCTTTTTGCTGGCCATGAACAGAGCTAAGCCAAACTTTTCCACTGTAGGATATCTAACTTCAGCATTTTGAAGAACATGACTGACAAAGTATACCGGCATCTGTATTCCCTCCCTCTCTGTCAGTAGAACGGCACTCAACGAGTGCTCGGACACGGCGAGATACATGTACAAAGTCTCTCCTAGCAAGGGACTAACAAGACGAGGCAAGGTGTGTAAGTGCTCCTTTAATCTGACCAATGCCGCCTCGGCCTCGTCCGACCATTCAAACTTGGCCTTCTTTCTGACAGATCTAAAAAAGTAGTGGCACTTGTCTCCAGCCCTGGAAAGGAATCTGCCCAGGGCGGCCAAGCAACCTGTGAGCCGCTGGACCTCCTTCACTGTCTTTGGTGAGCTCATATCAATTACTGCCTGGATTTTGTCTGGGTTAGCTTCAATTCCTCTTTCATCAATCAAGAAACCTAAGAATTTGCCTGCCGTCACTCCGAACACACACTTCTTAGGATTCAACCTCATGTTGTAAGCTCGAATAGTCTCAAATGTCTCTCTGAGATCAGTTATATGCGCCGCCCTCAGCTTACTTTTTACGATCATATCGTCAATGTAAGCTTCAATATTCCTGCCGAGCTGCTTAATGAACACAGTGTTAATAAGACGCTGAAAAGTGGCCGGTGCATTTTTTAACCCAAACGGCATCACCTTGTAGCAGTAAAGGCCTTGTTCAGTAACAAATGACGTTTTCTCCTGGTCGTCAGGCCACAACGGAATCTGGTGAAACCCTGAGTAGGCATCCATAAAGCTCATCATGGCATGCCCCGCTGTAGAGTCGACGAGCCGGTCAATCTTGGGCAATGGGAAACTGTCCTTTGGACATGCCCTATTGAGGTTGGTGTAATCAACACACATTCTCCAGGTACCATTAGGTTTTTTGACGAGGACCACATTAGCAACCCAGTCGGGGTACTGACTAGGCCTGACGAACCCAGCCTCCATCAACTTCTGTATTTCCGCGGCTGCCGCCTGATTTCTATCTTCCCCATGGTTCCTTTTCTTCTGACGAACCGGTTTAACGGTTGGGTCCACATTCAGCTTATGGACGGCCACAGCAGGGTCAATACCCGGCATTTCGTCCACCGTGAAAGCAAAGATATCTTCAAATTCTCTCAAAAGGTGGACCAATTCTGCCGCCAGCGGGTCGTCAGGAGAAATCCCAATGGGCACTACTCTGTCAGGTTTGTCTGTGTTTAAAACCACATTGAAATGGGCCCCAACAGGCTCTGGGCGTCTCTCTTCCATGTGCCCTGCTGAGATAGTTAATGTTTCTTTGACGACCTTGGGTTGCGTGTCGCCACATTTTCGTTTGTTGCTCGACGTCCCTTTCTCTTCACCCGTCCCCCATGCTTCTGGACTCAAGGTGGTTAGGTAGCAATCTCTAGCTTGTTGCTGGTCACCATGTATAGTGCTGACGCTCCCATCGTCACAAATGATCTTAAGAAGCATCAGATGAGTCACAATGACAGCCTTTGCCCTGTTCAATGTGGGACGCCCCAAGATGATGTTATATGCCGTCAGATCTTTCACTATGAGAAAACGGACATCCATTTGCCGAGATTCCTTTTTATTTCCCATCCTCAGAGGAAGGGTAATTATGCCGACTGGGTGGATGACACTACCTCCGAAGCCTATAATGGGATAGTGGATTTTCTCAATTTTTGAGGGATCATGTTGCAGCCGATTCAAGCACTCTAGACTAATTATGTCCGACGAACTTCCTGTATCAACCAAAATACGCCTAACCCTTAGGTTAGCTACTTTTAACTCAATTACCAAAGGATCGTCATGCGGGGTGGAGATTTTACCACGGTCGGCCTCGCCGATTTCAACTTTTGGAAACGGGTCAACTGTGGCCTTGCCGGACAGCATCACTTGTCCCAGTCGCTTGGCATAATCCTTCTGGCCCCTCATGGTCGGCCCGCCGGCGGCCAATCCTCCTGAGATGACTGCCACGCACTCCGGGTCGGTACGATTCCCATCTTCCTCCGAGGGGGGGGATTTGTTTTTCTTGTAGAAGGGTTTGCCAGAACCTCCCGTGTTCCTGCTGATATAACTTTTTAAGAACCCCTTGGTGGCTAGGCCATCCAATGCCCTTTTCAAGCTCTTACATTAATTGGTGTCATGCCCAATGTCACTGTGAAAGTGACAGTACAGTTTGGGGTCCCTACTTTCTGGTGGTGACTTCATGGGAAATGGACGATCAATGTCATATTTGGACCCGACGGTCATCAGGATTGTGTACATGTCTGTGTTATACTCGAAACGCTCCCGATCATAAGTTCTGGGCCGTTTCTGACCTGCCGCTCCGGGGGCCCTGTCTGATTCTTTTGCAATAGCCCACGTCCCGTTAGGCCGGTTCTTCTTTTCAAATTTCTCCTTTTTTGCCGCTAGCTCGGCGTTATCACTTCCTCTGGGGTCTTTCGGGACGCTGCAAATCTCTGTTGCATGAATGAAGGCCTCCGCCTCATCCAGCACTTCTGCCATTGTTCGGACGCTTTTCTTTACCAGATCAAACTTGAAAGAGCCCTTTTTAAGCCCTCGAATGAAGTTATCGAATGCAACACCATCTGGCAAATCCGGAATTTGCCCTGCCTCTAGATTGAATCTCTTCACATAACTCCTCAGGGACTCGTCCTTCCCTTGCTGAATCCTACTCAGATGCATGCTCGTCTTCTTCTCTTCCTTGTGAGCCATGAACCGAGTAGAGAACAATAGCTCGAGCTCCGAAAAAGAGCGAATAGTTCCGGCTGGAAGTCTCTCGAACCACTTAGAGGCTACTCCTTTGAGTGTGCCCGGGAAATACTTACACCAAGTTGAGTCAGTTGTTCCTTGGACATACATGTGATGCCGGTAAACCAAGAGGTGCATGTCCGGATCTGTGGTACCATCGTAAGCATCAATGTTGGGCGGCTTGACTTTGGGTTCCCTCGGGGCTCTCATGATAGAGTCTGCAAAAGGGGTGGTGTGCCCTAATGCCATGTTGGACACCCCCTCCTGAATGTGATATACAGGGTCTTGACGCCTGGAGTAAGGTAGCCGCAGGGAGGACTCGCGTCCGCGAGTTTGACGGGTTGGACGGGTGGCCCCTGGACGTGCCTGGCTCAGATGCGTATAAGTTGGATGAGGGAGAGGTCTATCCGGCATGACGGGGGTTGACCCGGTGTCAGAAAGTTCCGACTCAGAGTCGGGCAACTGCTCTGCGCGTGGCTGCTCACGTCCTCGGGACGTTTCTCCGACCAGCCGCCGTGGCATTCGGCGTGGTAGGTAAGACATGGTCTGATTTGGCTGACTTGTTGGCGGCTGTCTCCTTAGGTCCTCGCCTGTCAGCCTGGTCCAGACATTTGGGGGGCGTAAAGAAAGTGTTGGCCTATTGCTTGCCGGCCTCTCATGATTTGCAGCCACAGCAGTGGTGTAAATCAGCATACTCTTCTGTACCTCAGCATTAACTGTCTTCCCTACATCAGCTTGGAACTCGGCCAAAATAGCCCGAAGAGCACCCACAGAGACAGGCATATCAGGGTTCTCCTCTATTACCGTATCCACCCGAGGATCCAGGTGTCCTCCAGGAGGGGTGCGATTGGCCTGGTCGTCCTCCTCGCTGAGCACCTCTACCTCGGAAGTGTGACGAGGGGTGTGCCCGGCCGCAAATGTACGTGCGGCATCTTCAGTGATTCTTGTGGCCGGCGTATGATGTTCAGTCGGCATTTCTCTTTCGAGGGGTGGCCGCTCTACGCGTGTAGGCCGCCCAGCATCGTTGTCCTGTCGTTGATCTTCCATGTTACCGTACCTCCCCACAGACGGCGCCAAATGTTGTGGGGTTTTTCCGGTGAGATACCTGGGAGGTTTCTTGGTAACTTTTACAGATTAAACAAGATTGTATTTTTATAGAGAGAGAAAGTAGAGAGAAGGCAGAGCAGTAATTGCTCTAGAATGTATTGATTGTGACCCTTTTTTCTAGGGAAGTGGGAATATTTATAGTACTAGGTTTTTGGGGGAATGACCTAATATTCCCCTTACATGATTGGCTGGGGAATGGGAGGAGGACACGTGTCCTTTCTCCTTACAATTCTCTGGCCTCTTTTGGCAATAGTGGGCTGTTTGGGCCTATTGTGCTTAGTCATTCACTTGGGATACATACTAATTAAGCCCCTTTCCAGGTATAGGTTTTATACATACATTTATACACACTTAAATACATACACTGTAGATACCTAGATTAATACCCATGCCTCGGAGTAGACTTCGTATGATTTCTGCTTTAGGGGGCGCAATACGTGCCATGTGTCACGTCCTCATTGGTACACGAAGGCACGGTAATTTTGCCCACAACAAAAAGTATATATGAAAAAGTATAAATTCAAAGTTGTGTAAAAAAATATTCAAATGAACTAAATTTGCATATTATTATACAAAGTTAAAAATTATTACTTGTATGTAGAACGATCTAACAACGTTAACCAAACCCGAATGACTGAAGACTAATTTTCGAAAAGACCCGATCATAACCGAGTTAGTCAAATTACAACATATTTTGAATTGAGTAAAATCTTGATAAATAAACTTATATGTTAGTCTACTTACCATGTATATTATTTTAATTAACATTCTTACTTACCAGTTACCATGTATTATATTATTAATAGTAGACTAACATTAGAAGTTCATTTATCAATATTTTTTATATTTCTTATCAGATTAAAAAGCTATAATAATACATAAATAAAATTAAATCATAAAGGAAAAAATAATATTGATTTAGCTTTCCTCCAATAATATATTATGAAGTACACATCTATGGTAATTAAAATATGTTTTTATTTTAGTTTCCTAAAAAAAACGTAAAGTAATTTATTTATTTTAAAGTAAAAAAGTAAAAAAAATATTTTGGCGGGAAAAATCGCACCAGAAAATGACAAATGTTATTACTGGTGTCTCTTTTAGTATATAGTAAGTAATAGATTTTGTTTTATTTTATCTTATCTTGCCCTTAGTTGAAAATAATAATTGAAATGTGAGGAGAACAAGCCGAATTGATGATGGATGTCATATCATTACATGTATGTATGGTGTGTTAGTATCTTAGTATATTAGTATGTTATTGATGCATGGCTGATTCTGTAGCATGAGTCGTGAACCTCATGATAGAAGCTTCATGGTTGCCGTCGATTTGGACCAAACCCGTTGGGTTCCTGATTTTTGACGGTTTTGTTTGTGACATCCCGCAAAGACTTGTGGGGCCGTGGGGCCTTATTGACGGATTGTAAGGGATAAGTGGGAGTGTGGGACCCACCATTCATGCGAAGCCGCATAATTAGATTTTGCTAATGAACGTGCCGTATTATAAACCCGGATCGATACGGACTGACCCGGATCGGATCGAAGACCGAATTTTGATAATTCAAGACCCGAATACCTGACCGATTATTGTAGACACCTACTTTTGTCCCTATTCCCGAAAGGGAAGGTTCAATGATGAGAACATAAATCCCCACTTGGCAACGCATCTCCTATAAAATAACGAATTTCGATCACCTTTTTCATTTCAGCCGAACCTGCTATTTATAGAAACCTGCTAAAAATAGTAACTGCCATAAAAGATAGTTGTTAAAAGTGGCAAGACATAAAAGATAGAAACCTGTCAGAATTAGGTGTTGCACTCCAACATAAATCCTAAAAGAGATAGAATTTACAAGAGGAATTCTGTTCCTAGTATAATTCGAAAATGAGAGTTACGTATTAATTAAAATCCTAACGAACCTAGAGTTCGTAACGGGCTCAGACGCATTCCGTCATAAAGTTAATACGCACTAAAAGACTCGGAAAAGTCTCAAAGGCTCTGTATTCTACGAGTCCAAATCTGACAAGGAAATATGTTAACATAATGAAATATGTTTGAATTCAATAATTTGAAATCATTCCTTTAATATCAAACTAATAAATCAAGTAAAAATCATTTCTATAAAGCTTTTACATATAAACCAGGATAATTAAACTAAAAATATAATAATTAAACTAATTAGATGAACTAAATGAGCTAGAATTAGAGATTGAATTATACCCTTGGAAAGTAGGGGTTCAAGGTGCAACATTAACAGCGAGATCAACAACACAACAAGGAGCAACAACAACAGTGGCCTGTCGAGCCACGGGTCCCCGACAAGCAAAGTAGAAGAGGAAAGAGGAGGCAAGGGGGGCAGAGGAGGGAGAATAGGGCATCAACAACCGCAACCAACATCACGGCAACAACGGTAGCGAAACGGCGAAACTCCGTTGTACCGACAGCCCAAAAGGGTGGCGCACCCATGAAAAAGGAGAGAGAAAATGAATTAGTTAGGGTTTGAGTTCCATAATTCAAAATCAATTCGATCAATTAAGGAAACACTGTTGAAATGAATTACCGGTTAGGGATGAAGTGTGGATGGTGGTGGATTAGTGGCCACCATCGATGGCGGCGGCAACACAAAGCAAGAACGAGAGGGGAAGCAGCGAAGCAACGCAACGATCAACAACAACCTCAACACCGACGACAACTGGCGAGGAAGCTAGGGAGGTGAGGGAAGCAGTGGCGCTGTGGTGGGGCGTCGTGGTGGAGTGAGGAGGGGAGAGAATGAGCCGAGTGAAGAGGATGGAGGAAGAGGAGCACGGGTGAGGAGAGAGAGAAAGTGAGTTAGAGATTTTTTTTTTCCTTTCTCTTTTTTTTCAGCAAATGGTTTAGTAAAAAAACAATCGAAAGATCGAGTTTGATGGTTTTACTAATGATGATTCATCTTTCAAACAAAGGAAATCATACATTAGGAAAGAGAATATTCGATTAGCTTAATTTAACTTGAATAAGCTTAGATTAATTTAATTTGGAAAATACTTCTTTAACTATATAAATTAATGAAAATAAAAATAATATATTATCACTAATTTGATTTAAAATAGGAATCTGTAGACACCTACTTTTGTCCCCATTCCCGAAAGGGAAAGGTTCGATGATGAAAGCATAAATCTCCACTTGACAACGCATCTCCTATAAAATAAACGAATCTCAATTCCCCTTTCCATTTCACCCAAAACCTGCTATTTATGGAAACCTGCTAAAAATAGTAACTGCCGTAAAGGGTAGCTTCTAAAAGTGGCAAGTCATAAAAGATAGAAACCTGTCAGAATTAGGTGTTGCACTCTGTAGACACCTACTTTTGTCCCCGTTCCTGCAAGGGAAAGGTTCGATGATGAAGACGTAAATCTCCACTTGACAACGCATCTCCTATAAAATAAACGAATCTCAATTCCCCTTTTCATTTCACCCAAAACCTGCTATTTATGGAAACTTGCTAAAAATAGTAACTGCCGTAAAGGGTAGCTTCTAAAAGTGGCAAGTCATAAAAGATAGAAACCTGTCAGAATTAGGTGTTGCACTCTGTAGACACCTACTTTTGTCCCCGTTCCCGCAAGGGAAAGGTTCGATGATGAAGACGTAAATCTCCACTTGACAACGCATCTCCTATAAAATAAACGAATCTCGATTCCCCATTTCATTTCACCCGAAACCTGCTATTTATGGAAACCCGCTAAAAATAGTAACTGACGTAAAAATGTAGCTTCTAAAAGTGGCAAATCATAAAGGATAGAAACATGTCAGAATTAGGTGTTGCATTCCAACATAAATACTAAATCAGATAGAAAACCGCGAGAATCCTATTCCTAATAGGATTCGGAAATAAGAGTTACGTATTAATTAAAATCCTAACGAACCTAGAGTTCATAACGGGCCCAGACGCATTCCGTCATAAAATTGATACGCACTAAAAGACTCGATTAAATCTCAAACTCTACGGATTTCAGGAATCCGAATCTGACTAAAGAAAACAGCCCAGACCCTATTTTCAACGCTTGGCTCTACGTGTTTTTTCCTAATTCTTTGTGGATTAGAACTCTGCAATTCTATCTTTCCACGAACTCTTCCCTATAAATAGGCCCCTAAATTCGACGTGAAAGAACGCACAACAACACACAATTATATTCTGAGTATTGACTCCAACCCTTAGCCTAAGCCTCTCGCTGCGAAATTGTTCACGCGTTCTGTCGCAATCGATCCATAAATCGAACAGAACGTATCCTGACCCATAATTGAGATTCGTTAAATAAAAAGGAGAAATAGCAAAGTCAAAGTGGTTAGTTTTCTGAGAACCGTGACGCACCTCTCAAGGGTGCGTCGTAATGTGTCCCTTTTCGATGATTTAACTGCTCTCGGTACTCCTCTCGGTAGTTACAGTCCCCCGAACCCTCAATCTCTACCTTGCGGGTGTATATTGAGAGATCCCCACACCAGGGATCACAAGGGAACCTACGGCCGTCGTGGTCAAACATAATTGCACTCCCTTTATGTCACGATAACCGGGTTTTGTCAGTTTTTCTCATTGTCGTTAAAAACTGAATGGCGACTCCTATATTACTAGTCAATTGGGTGTATACTCACAGGAAATCCAATTACACTTGATTGAATAAAAAGAATCGTCACACCCACGAGGGACAAGGTCACGCATTAGCCTCGCGCTTTTTCGACCCCCTCACAGAGGGCGTATGAAAAGGCACTCGATTCTAAAAGCGACTAAAAAATAAAAATAAATAACTCTTTGTGTCGTTGTTAGGCCTCCTACGACGACAATGCTCGGCACCAAAACCGAACATGCTAATAACTATGAATGTCACACGGGCAAAGTAATCAAAAAATAATGTTCAAATAGAGTCTTCAAGAAAAATATATAATGTTCGAATAAAAAAATAAATCCGAGTCTAGACTAGGCTATGCCAAAGTACAATCTTAATCCTACGTCTTAGTTGTCTTATCCATAGAATCGGTCCCAATGCTTGGTGTCGTTCTGCAAGTTAAAAGGTTAAACCATATTGAGTCTCCCCTCCTAAAATTTAAATCAATAAGCACCCATATGTAATTGTCATCCCTTGCTAAGAATCCACGGCCTCAATACTCTCTCACCAATAAAAAGAATATACTATAGTATTTGCAAAATGGAAACAGTCACATTCTGGAAATCATCCCCATAGTCGCACAACTCCAAAGTGAACCTAAGGTGTCAATACCATTGGCAAGAAAAATTAATGGCCTCAAGGCTTATAATCACATTGGGTCACGACTATCATAGTCCTCTCGAGTCACTCACTCCTTGAAATACTATTAAGTACGGACTAAAAGATTTTCCATGAATGCAACATGACCAACCATGAAAATACCCAAATCGGCATACCAATAGGGCTACCATTGGGGTAAAGCAATACACACTAAGAGAGAAGCCGCACTAATGATTCTAGTCTTGCAAAAATAAAAATTCGATCTCCCCAATTAACTACCTTGCCAACATTAAACAAAATGGCGCATGACAAATGAACACCCAAGGGTTAAAATCTAAAGTGTCAACCAACGAAAGTTATGGTCCAATTAGCCTAAGTCTGAGAGTTGCTTGGTCAAGTATTATAAGCTTACGCCACGTCATTATTTTGAGTTTAGGCCACCTCCTTGTATTCATACACGGGTTATAATCAGAAAGATTACTGAAAGTTTGAGTCTAAATCACAACTTCCAATTAAATCCCACAAACTGGAATCTGAAAAGAAATAAAAAATTACTTTCGATGTAATTCTTTCGTTAAAATTCAATAAGGTAAAAACAACATTTTGAATCTACGCTATTTGCATATTTTAAGAAACGACTAAATACGCTTGCAAAGTAAGACAATTTAAAGGTCCACCCTAGGCCTACTAAAATTAAAGGTCCACTATAGGCCTACCAAACGAGGCTCACTCAGTCTTGCCTCGTGACTCAAAGACCACAACCATCTACCTTTTAGCCCAAATTAAAAATTGAAGAATTTATGTTGGGGAGGAATCCCAAGAAAAAAGAAAGAAAAAATAGAAAGAGAAAAGGGAGAGCGAAAAGAGCAAGCCATGGAATACTTATCCCGTAGTGCAACATTTACCTAAGTAAACGAAGGAAAAGAATTGAGTCAACCAATCCAAATCATAAAATTCTACGATGTCTACCCTTTTCAATCCTTATGCTCTTAGACGCCTTCGCTCTGGGGTCCCTGTTCATCTCATTTAACCTATCCATGTTCTCATTGCCATGACCCAAGAAACCATTACCTCGACTCTTGTTCTTGAACTCGTTGTCAACCGCAAACCACGCACGGCCATTGACACGTGCGTCATACCCCTTATTTCCAAAACCTGCTCTTATACCACCATTAGCATAATGACCATATAACTTGTGTGGATACATCCTGTTGATATACCCTTGAGCCGTCCCCATGCTGCTCATTGGTCTTGGTTGATGTAAACTCGTGACACTAGCACGAAGCTGCAAATTGTGAGCCCTAGCAGATATAATCCTCATGCTTGACCAACACCTATACAAATTCTCCTATCTCATTCAACCCATCTTTCAAGCCGTCTTGAGTCACAAACCAAAAAAAAGGAAACAAATGAAAAGTGCAAAAAATAAATAATAAAATGTGAATAATAAAAAAGAAACTTTGCAAAAGCGCCTCTAAAGTTAGTCTAAAAAGAAAATAAAGAAGCATTTAGCGCACCAAAAAAATATCCGCCCAGAAACCATTTTCAGCGCCCAGAGCTGGGCGCCGAAATCTTTAGCGCCCAAGCCTGGGCGCCGAATCTCTCTGCTTGCTGAAAAATTTGTCCATAAGTGCTCGTCATTTTATCCGCACATGCACGGAAAAATAACGAACACTTGGAGAGGTACAACACGTATTCAGGTATACGTACCAAAAAAAAAAACACATGAAAAGAAAATACATGTACTCAAAAATATAAAACAAATATTTTGGCTTACGGCAAGGCATCATATTTAAATAATAATAAACTTCACTTATTCTACCGTTTCAAATAATATGTTTCCACCTCAGAACATACTTGTTTAAAATCGGCATTCTATGAAACCATTTTCTAGGCTAAGAACTACGCAAGACCTGATTCCAAATTAAATCTATTTAAGGCGGATACGTAGGCAATCCATGATTCGGTCCAACCAATTTGCAAAAATATTAAAGCCTATAGAATAACAAGAATAAAAATAGAAGTCCCTTATTGAAATTTAATTACTTGCAATCCAAGTCGAAAGAAAAACTTAAGTCAAAAGAAGAATCCAAGTCATCAAGATGCCAAAATTAATGAGCACACATCGAAAAATAATAAGGGCACGTACCCTTGCCAGAAGGAGCACTCACACTCCTAGGCACTTAGCCAAGACTCAAAAGATCGCTCTGCCTCAATTGAATGGGGGCTAGCGCAAGCATCCATGACCTCTAAAGTACTCGACTTGACCCTCCCTAAAGCGAACTAACTCACTTAAAGACTTTCTCTCACCACTAGACATAAGTCGTTCGCTTAAAGGCCTTATTTCACCACTAGACACAGTCATGATCGCCAACAAGTAGTAAAGGCAGTAAGCTTGCAAAGAAAAGAGAATTGTTCTACGGCATTGCCCCATTGTTCCTTCGAACTCAGGGCACCCGTTCATGATAATTCAAATGCTTGCGAATCCCCTTTGAAAAAAAATTCAGACATTGTCAATAGGACTTGGCACTTAACCGAGGCTCACCCTACTCAGACATATGACACGGGCATCTAAAATCGAAATCTAAAAGCATCATTAATGGGAAGACATAATAGCAATTGGGGGCTAAAAGATTGAAATGAAAGAACTAGGGAAAGAACTAAGTATACCTTGACCTTTTTTACAGACATACACCAAGTAAATCTAAGTCGATTTGAAAACGGTTATATTCTCGCAATTCTGGAAAAGATGGCCCTAAAAGCTTAAAGCATATGCCAAACGGGCATAGTATGTCTTGACGCCTGCACCATGGCTTCCAGCAAATCCTTAGGCAGCATTCCAAAAATCGTAACAGTATTTTGATTCACTCATGTAATCCTGTACGAACCCTTCTATAAAGCAACCTACTTAGGACACCTCGGATTGTACACAGTAGGACTCGGATTTTAAATAATTTTCAAATGATTTTTAAAGACTTCTTCGAACATAATAAAGTGTCGTTGGTTTAAGCTAAGTATGCGTTTATCTGAGTCAAAAAGATTTCTAAATATGATTATGGGTAAAGAAAGGCACCTAACTTTTGGTCAAGGCACACTTCCACATGTTACTACCTTGACCAAGGCGATGTCGCATAATACGACATTTACAAGAAAAGTAGCAGGTCACTACTCGAACATACCTCGCACTAAACGAGTCTGGTTCAAACTATTCATGATCCATGTCACCATGAATGCATAAAGACATATGCAAAGCATTATAGCACCAAGCCAATCCCGTAGCTACAATTGGGGGCTTGAGAAAAACACTCTAAAAATGCTCGAAATGACGATTTTATCGCAAATTCTCGACGCTAATGCTATACATATGTCATAGGGGCTCAATCCTAAGCTTTAATCGTGCAAAACGAACCTTAGAATGGCTACAACCCCTCCCAAATTCTAAAGCACTACTTAGAATATATAAAGTCACCCCACTAACAAGGGTAACTGAAAATCGCGAGTCACCAAAACTCCGATCAAACCACTGCACATAACGCTCGCCCTATAAAGCGCCCGTTACACAGTCTACATCGTTCCAAAGCAAAAGCGAAAGAAAAAAAAATCAAAAAAAAAACTGTCAAAGTTCTGCCCAGAAATCATTTTCAACGCCCAGAGCTGGGCGCCGATATCTTTAACGCCCCAGCCTGGGCGCTGAATATCTCTGCTTGCTAAATCTTGCCCTGATATAAAAACAAGAAAGAAACACCTATGAATCCTCGCATCGAACGAAGTAATAAGTCGTGCAAACCCATGCAGAAGGTGCTACACTTATTCGAGCACCTGAACAAGGCATGATGAAATACTCCAATGCAAATGATATCCCAACACCTGGAAGAATGTTCTAAGACACGCCGTTAGGCCACACAAGCCTACGTCGCACCATAAGTTCAACCGTCCCACGGTACAAGTCTAAAAGAAAAGTAAGGCATGTTGCACTAATGTAGGCACGACCAAGAGCACGTGTAAAAGAGGCAAAGACTACTTATCGCCCAAATTCAAAATGCAAGCCACACGACTTCTACATTAAGGATTAAAGGTAGCAAAATATTACCTACCACGGAAGGGATATCTCGCACCTACACGAGCGGAACCCCAAGGCATCTTTCTCGAAAAAACCTACAAAAATCGTACGCCAAAAAGGAAGCATCCCAACATGCATACTTGGGAGCTCCAAGCTACGAAACAACCATAGCTAAATAAAAAAAATCTCGAAGTAAATGTTTGAACAATCGAAAGGGCACGATGTTTGAGCCCACTTCATGAATGGGCCTGAACCCTATCAAGCTTCTAAGCAAACTATTCAAAATCAGTCGTTGCTCAAAAAAAAAAAAAAATGAAACAATTCAAGCAATCTGATTAATGGACCGCACACAACGGCCATTCTATGAACGCTCGTTCGCACATACATATCATCATTCACGAACACGTTCAAAAAATATAAGAGCGATCAAAGTCTTACACCTCAAGGTATGTTCCTCGGGCCATATAGACTCGCCCAACTATCGCAATAACTGTACGCCTTAAGAGCAACAGTTCCTTAAAATAATCGCCCCAAAGCAACAAGCACCGTAGTCCACCAATCGGCTACGGCTTCTCAAGAAAATCATCACGTTCTAAAAACAAAGAAAAAAAACAAAAGAATAGAGAATACATAGAACTTCCAAGTGAAATAAGCGAATGAACAAGAGGCCAACTATGTCATCAAGAAACCTCGCCAGAAATTATTTTCAGCGCCCAGAGCTGGGCGCCGAAATCTTTAACGCCCAGGCTTGGGCGCCGAAAATGATCACAGACCCAAAAAAAAAACAGCTCTGACTTCTATAGGGCCCTGCCATATTCATTCGACTTTAAAATTGCCGAAAGTCGCACCTCACGGCTTTGTTAAAAGTAGCACGCCACTACAAAGATCGCTCGCACTTACGAGCGCATTCCCAAACACGATCAAGGACATTACGAAATGCGTATCCCCAATGAACCTCTTCAACAAGAAATGACCGTCAAGCACGAATTCTTGGGGGCTCGAAAGAAAATATAGAGTATAAAAAGTTAAAAACAATATTCCCAGACTACGCTATACGAAGTCCCGTGTTTGGATGTCTCAAAAAATCAAAAAAAATAAACCGGTTTACGACCTCAAGACAAAGGTCGCCGTTGATACCTATACATAGTCCCCTAATCAAGGACCCAGGTAGTGGCAAAATTGAGCCGTAAGGACTAACTCAAAACCATAAAGGATGATGACCACAAGACAATGGTCCGTCTAAGCATGTTGTCAGCCCACATTCAGGTTGCAACTAAATCCGAGCATCCCTCGAAAGAATTCGCTCCCGCAAGAATAAATGAAAAGAAATTCTCAAAAGAAATCACAAGAAAAGAAATGAAATAGGGACTTGCCCACCTCAATCGGGCAAGATCGCGGCACACGAATCCCAAATCGAAAAGATGAATTCAGGTTCGCTCACCTTCAGCGAGCGGGGCGTCCACCCTTAGCGGACAGGGCTCGCCCACCTTCAGCGGGCGGGGTCTGCGTCACTAGCCGCGCAGGTCCTCAGTTTTCGAAAAATAAAGTCTTCAAATTTAAAATAGGCTCGCCCTCTTCAGCCGGCGGGGTCTACGTCACAAACCACGTAGGTCCTTATTTTCAAAAAAAATAAACACAAAACAAATTTCAAAATAGATTCGTCCACTTCTATCGGACGGGGTGTCCACCCTTAGCGGACAGGTTCACCATCTTTAGCCGGCGGGGTCTACGTCACAAACCGCGTAGGTCCTTATTTTCAAATATTCAAAAACAGATTCGTCCACTTCTATCGGACGGGGTGTCCACCCTTAGCGGACAGGTTCGTCATCTTCAGCCGGCGGGGTCTACGTCACAAACCGCGTAGGTCCTTATTTTCAAATTTCAAAAACAGATTCGTCCACTTCTATCGGACGGGGTGTCCACCCTTAGCGGACAGGCTCGCCATCTTTAGCCGGCGGGGTCTGCGTCACTAACCGCGCAGGTCCTTAGTCGCTGCAGCGATAACTTTTGCTGGATTTTCCTTCGTTTTACGTCCTATAAAAACAAGGGTGCTGGATTTTCCTTCGTTTTACGTCCTATTAAAACAAGGGTGCTGGATTTTCCTTCGTTTTACGTCCTATAAAAACAAGGGGGTTTTCTCGTTTAACTAGCCTTGAAAATGAGAATTTTTAAAAAACATTTTACCTCGTGATTGGGCTTGGCCAGGCCCAATTACACTTTACAGCTTTGATTTCGAAAAACTCTGTAGCTACTCCCAATGACAAAGTGAGGGAGTTTCTACGCACCTTTAGATCCTTCCAATGACAAAGTGAGGAAGTTTCTATACTATCAGTTGACAAATCCCAATGACACGTGAGGGATATGTCGACACTTCAAGTGATGACCCTTAAGTCAAATGTTATCACTCGGGGGCTCGTGAGACCCTCGCAAAACAGGTCACAATACACCATGGCTTGTGTGACGCACTCCGTCTAATACTTTGACCATCGTCTTACTCCAAGACTCAGTCAAAGTGGGGGCTAACTGTAGACACCTACTTTTGTCCCCATTCCCGAAAGGGAAAGGTTCGATGATGAAAGCATAAATCTCCACTTGACAACGCATCTCCTATAAAATAAACGAATCTCAATTCCCCTTTTCATTTCACCCGAAACCTGCTATTTATGGAAACCTTCTAAAAATAGTAACTGTCGTAAAGGGTAGCTTCTAAAAGTGGCAAGTCATAAAAGATAGAAACCTGTCAGAATTAGGTGTTGCACTCCAACATAAATCCTAAATGAGATAGAAAACTGCGAGAATCCTATTCCTAATATGATTCAGAAATAAGAGTTACGTATTAATTAAAATCCTAACGAGCCTAGAGTTCGTAACGGGCCCAGACGCATTCCGTCATGAAATTGATACGCACTAAAAGACTCGATTAAGTCTCATACACTCCGGATTCTAAGAATCCGAATCTGACAAAGAAACGGCCCAGACAGCAATTTCAACGCCCAGCCCTGGGCGCTGAAATTGCCTGGATCCTATTTCCAACGCCCAGAGCTGGGCGCCGAAATCTTTGACGCCCAGCCCTGGGCGCTGAAAATACTCGGGACGTGTTTTTTCCTAATTCCTCAAGGGTTAGAGTTCTGCAATTCTATCTTTCCACAAACTCTTTCCTTTAAATAGACCCCTAAGTTCGACGTGAAACACACAACAATGACACACAATGTTAGGTTATGATTCATATGACAACTCATAAATCATGCGGAAAAACCATAAAGCCAGGAAAGCATATTATATTCACATAATCATTTAGCATAGTATTGATGCATACATGTTGTAGCATGCCTTCCCTAGCCGCGCCCGAACCGAACAAGAACAAGTCTTTAGGACTCCAAATGTCGTCCCTCCGTAGATAGTCCACAGTACGTCCGGATCCGCCTCAAGTTAGACCAACTAGAATCGCCCTTAAGGGTGCTAGGATTTTTGGCTAGTGTCTGCAAGTGTATGGCTAATTTTATTTCAAAAACTTACCCTTTGAATACTTCAATCGTGCCTGCAAATAATGACCCTAGGCCCTTATTTATAGAGGTATGGAAAAGGAACTGGAATCCTATTAGGATACTAATTAGTTAAACTAGAATCCTAGCAGGACTCTAATTAATTAATATTTATCCTTTTAGGATTAGGAATTTAATCATCAAACAAATCCTATACAATTTAGGTTTCGTATGTGAACACAAACTCTACACGAGCATGACCTACGAGCGTGCAGGCCATGCCCGCGCACAGCCCACACGGCTGCTCGGCCCACGCGAGCCGCAAGCCCACGCGAGCAGCAGCACAGCTCGCAGCCCATTGCTGCGCGCGCTGTGCGCGCTGCCACGACCTGCTGGGCCTGGCCTTGCGCTGGGCCTGGCGTGGCCTTGGTTGTTTGTGTGGCGCGCTTGGCTTGCTGGGCGATGGCCTGGCTTCGTGCTGGGCCTTCGTCCGGCAGGCCTCGTCCGATGCTTATTCGTACGATACGCTTCCGATTAAATTCCCGGTTCCGGAATTCATTTCCGATACGAACAATATTTAATATTTCCGATTTCGGAATTAATTTCCGTTTCGAACAAATATTTAATATTTCTATTTCCGGAACTATTTTCCGATTCTGATAATATTTCCGATTCTGACAATATTTCCGTTTCCGGCAATATTTCCGATTCCGGCAATATTTCCATTTCCGATAATATTTTTCGATACGTACCATGTTTCCGTTTCCGGCAACATCTACGACTTGGATAATATTTATATTTCCGATACGATCCATATTTCCGTTTCCGGCAATATCATCGTTTCCGGAGTATTCATTTCTTGCTTGTGACGATCTCAGCTCCCACTGAAACCAAGATCCGTCGATTCCGAATATCCATAGATGGAGTATTTAATGCCATTAAATACTTGATCCGTTTACGTACTATTTGTGTGACCCTACGGGTTCAGTCAAGAGTAAGCTGTGGATTAATATCATTAATTCCACTTGAACTGAAGCGGCCTCTAGCTAGGCATTCAGCTCACTTGATCTTACTGAATTTATTAACTTGTTAATTAATACTGAACCGCACTTATTAGACTTAACATAGAATGCATACTTGGACCAAGGGCATTATTTCCTTCACACAACACATAATTATATTCTGAGTATTGACTCCAATCCTTAGCCTAAGCCTCTCGCTGCGAAATTGTTCACGCGTTCTGTCGCAATCGATCCATAAATCGAACAGAACGTATCCTGTCCCATAATTGAGATTCCTTAAATAAAAAGGAGAAATAGCAAAGTCAAAGTGATTAGTTTTCTGAGAACCGTGACGCACCTCTCAAGGGTGCGTCGTAATGTGTCCCTTTTCGATGATTTAACTGCTTTCCTCGCCCTTTTTATGAACTGTTAAACTAACTAAATCTGATTGTTCTATCACGCCTAACAAATATAATATTTTCGGGAAATCGGATTATCATGCTAGGTCCCTTAATGCTATTTAAATCAGATAATCACGATCGAATTAGTATTATATGTCGCATATTGCTAAAATCAACTCAGATTAGTTTAATAGTTAACGCATGTCCCTTCAATTATTTATGTTGAGCTAGTAAGGATATCCTGCCTCTGGAGTTATCGACGAGCGAAGTACTCCTCTCGGTAGTTACAGTCCCCCGAACCCTCAATCTCTACCTTGCGGGTGTATGTTGAGAGATCCCCACACCAGGGATCACAAGAGAACCTACGGCCGTCGTGGTCAAACATAATTGCACTCCCTTTATGTCACGATAACCGGGTTTTGTCAGTTTTTCTCATTGTCGTTAAAAACTGAATGGTGACTCCTATATTACTAGTCAATTGGGTGTAAACTCACAGGGAATCCAATTATACTTGATTGAATAAAAAGAATCGTCACACCCACGAGGGACGAGGTCACGCATTAGCCTCGTGCTTTTTCGACCCCCTCACAGAATCATATCCATTAAAGTTATTGAGTTTAAATAAATTAATTTAGAATTAACCAATATAAACTCTTAAAACAAATAAATTTCCAAAAATTTATCTCAAGGTAAAACTCGAGAATCAATTCGAAAACTAGCTTAGATATACTAATGGAAATCTCAAATTACACTACTAGAAAAGGGGTTTATAACGACAAACGTTTTCGTCGTTATAAGTCTAAAAGGTCGTCGTTAAAACCAGTTTAGTAAAATTTCAAGATCTTAATCTCAAATTAGGTTAGGGAGAAATTATAATGACACGTTTATGACGATAATTACTCTTAATATCATATTAAGAAATGCTTAAAGCCAGGGTTGTTACATCAGGTGTTGCTTCTTTGCTGGTTGTGGTTGTTGTGAATCATGGTAATAAACTTGGGGGGATTGTTGGAAGTAAAGCTTGAAAAAGTAGTCCGCCCGATGGTCAGCGGGCGGATTGCGCCCGATCGGGCGCGCGTTCAAAGA
The DNA here is from genome assembly GCF_020520425.1 of Spinacia oleracea. Classification (NCBI taxonomy): domain Eukaryota; kingdom Viridiplantae; phylum Streptophyta; class Magnoliopsida; order Caryophyllales; family Amaranthaceae; genus Spinacia; species Spinacia oleracea. Next base: position 34,926,774 of record NC_079491.1, read on the forward strand.
AAAAATGGGCGAGTAATTTGCCCGACAGGGCGGTTGTCGCCCGATCGGGCGGTGGGCGCCCGATCGGGCGGTGGATCGGGAGAAATGCAAAAAGACGTAAAAAGACGTTTTTTGGACATTAGCTTTGCTTCCTTGGGATTCCTTTTTTGGCAGCCTTATTAAGTATGGTTTAAGGGTTGTTAACCTTTCTGATTATGGTGAGTTAAGTGAGTTTAACTCCTAATTGATTAAGGGGGTTTCAACTCTTCATTTTCATATGTTAATTGTCATGATTAAGATCATTGGATTCCTTTGAGTCCTTTGATTTCCTTGGGATGTTTGGTATACTCCACTAATCCTATAAATACATGCTTCATTCTTTTTGTTGTTTACAGAAAAAAACATTCTCTTATCATCTCCTTTTCTTCCTCTCTTTTGGGCATAAGTTCCAGTAACTCCATCTCACACCCAAGAGTGTCATTGTGTGTTGAGAGTTGTGTAAACCTTAGGGAACGAGTCGGTTAATACAATTGTGCACCCCGGTTGCACCGAATCTCGTTTTCAAGACAGTGGTTTGGTTACCACGGCACAACAAGTTCCGTAAGTCTTACTTTCTTGTTTTTCATTTTAGCCTTGAAAACACTTATAATACAACAATTTGAAAACGAGATATTATGTCTATTGTTATGGCTAACTCTATGATGAACAAGACCCTTCCCGACCTCTCTAAGTTGGAGCCTCTTGATGGTAAGAACTACAAGAGATGGTCACAAAAATTATTGATCTTTTTTGAGCAACTTGAAATAGATTATGTGGTCTATGAGGATGTGATTGAAGCAATTGAAGCAAGCAAGGCGGTAGCACCGGATCCCTCCCTTTCGGCAGAAGATGTCAAGAAGGCGGCCGAAGCATTGACAAAGAAGGAGAAAGACAACAAACTTGTTCGGGCTCACATTCTCCATCATGTGAATGGAGTCTTGTTTGACCTCCTCATCACCAATCGGTTAAGCAAGTCCATTTGGGACACCTTGCAAAAGAAGTATGGAGCCGATGATGCCGGTAAGAAAAAGTATGTTGTTGGTAAGTGGATCAACTTCAAGATGACGGATGACAAGTCGATCATGGATCAAGTCCATGATTATGAGAACATCGTCACCGACATCTTGGGTGAAGGTATGAAGATGTGTGAAACTCTCCAAGCCAATGTACTCTTGGAGAAATTTCCACCATCATGGAATGACTACCGCAATTCTTTGAAGCACAAGAAGAAGGACATGAACCTTCAAGAACTCATTGGTCATATGAGGACCGAAGAGGCTAACCGCCTCAAGGATAAGTTTGAATCTCTTTCTTTGAATTCTTCTAAAGCTAATTTGGTTGAATCTAGTTCTCCTATTGCTAAAAACAGGTTCAAAGGGAAGAAGAAAAATCATTCAACCAAAGGAAACTTCACTAACAACCACAAGATTCAAAAGACCAAAGGAGCTTGCTATGTGTGTGGAAATATAGGACACAAAGCCTATCAATGTGATCACCGCCACAAGAGTAACTCCAATGGTGCCTCCCAAGCCAACCTTGTTGAAAATAATGAGGTGATAGCCGCGGTGGTGGTTGAAGCCAACTTGGTGGAGAACAAGGTGGAATGGATCTTGGATACAGGAGCATCAAGACACTTTTGTGCTAACAAGGCTATCATGACGGACTTTGAGGATGCTAGCGATGGAGACCATGTTTACATGGGAAATAGTAGCACCGCCGGAGTTCTTGGCAAAGGGAAGGTCCACCTTAAACTCACTTCCGGAAAAACTTTGTTTTTGAATAATGTCTTGTATGTTCCCTCCTTAAGGAGGAATCTTGTTTCGGGTGCCCTTCTCAACAAAGCAGGCCTAAAACTTGTCTTTGAGGCGGACAAGATTGTTATATCTAAGAATGGAGACTTTGTTGGGAAAGGTTACCTTAGTGAAGGCTTGTTTGTGTTGAATGTTTTGAACAATAATGAAAGTACTTCTTCTTTTGCTTACATCATTGAGTCTATGGATGTTTGGCACAATCGATTAGGACATTTAAATGTTTCTTACATGAAAAAGTTAAAAGACATGAACTTGATTTCTTTTGATAAAATTGACAAAGCCTCTAAATGTCCTATTTGTGTTGAGGCCAAACATACTAAGAAACCTTTTAAGCAAGTGACAACGAGAAGTACTAAATTGTTAGAGTTGATTCACTCGGATTTAGCGGACTTTAAAAATTGCACTACTAGTAGAGGTGGGAAAAATTACTACATAACTTTTGTTGATGATTTTTCAAGGTTTACTAAAGTATATCTTTTGAAAACTAAGGATGAGGCCGAAAGTGCATTTTTAAAGTATAAAGCCGAGGTTGAAAATCAACTTGACCTTAAAATTAAAAGAGTTAGAACCGATAGAGGTGGTGAATATGGGAAATGTTCTTTAAAAGAATTTTGTGAAACCAATGGGATCATCCATGAGTTAAGTTCCCCTTACACCCCACAACAAAACGGTATTGCCGAAAGGAAAAATAAATCTTTAAAAGAGACTATGAATGCCATGCTTCTAAGTTCCGGATTATCCAACAACATGTGGGGGGAGGCGGTTTTATCCGCTTGTTATGTACTCAATAGAGTGCCCCATAAGAAGTTGGATAAGACACCCTATGAACTTTGGAAGGGTTATAGTCCTAACATGAGTATTTTGAATGTGTGGGGGTGCTTAGCCAAGGTTGCTTTTCCAGATTTTAAGAAAACCACAATTGGGTCTAAAACTTTTGATTGTGTGTTTATTGGTTATGCTCATAATAGTGCCGCATATAGATTCATGCTTTTAAGTGATCATTCTATTTGTGAATCTAGGGATGCAGTTTTCTTTGAGCATATTTTTCCTTTCAAAACCTCTTTGTCTTCACATGTGCATGAGTAAAGTGTTGATGTGCCTTTGGATGTTTCTTTGACTAGTCCTAGTGTTCTTCCTCCTCCCACTATAGTGGAAGAAGCCCAACCTAGGAAGAGTAAGAGGCTTAGAGTATAGACTACCTATGGACCGGGTTTCTTGACCGTTTTCCTTGTTGAAGACTTTGATGTGGATTGTTTGAGTGAATTTGTTGTTTCTTTGTTTCTCTTAGAAGAAGACCCAAAGACTTATAGTGAAGCTATGAAATCCATAGATGTTAGTTTTTGGAAAGAGGCCATTAAAAGTGAATTAGATTCAATCATGTCTAATCATACTTGGGACTTATGTGATTTGCCTAAAGGGTCTAAACCCATAAGTTGTAAATGGATCTTTACTAAGAAGAAGAAACCCGATGGATCTATTGATAAGTTTAAATCTAGACTTGTTATTAGAGGTTTCACTCAAAAAGATAGAATTGACTTTTTTGATACCTTCTCACCCGTGACTAAGATTGCCACCATTAGAACCTTGGTTGCTTTAGCGGCAATTCATGACTTAGTGGTCCATCAAATGGATGCTAAAACAGCCTTTCTTAATGGTTATCTTGATGAGGAAATTTACATGACTCAACCGGAAGGGTTTGTGATTAAGGGTCAAGAGCATAAGGTGTGTAGGCTTAAGAAGTCTTTGTATGGTTTGAAACAAGATCCTAAGCAATGGTATGAAAAGTTTGATAGTACTCTTAGGGGTGATGGCTTTGTGACTAATTCTTCGGACTCTTGTGTGTATTCTAAAGTGTTTGATTCCTCTTGTGTTATTATTTGTCTCTATGTTGATGACATGCTTATTATGGGCACTAACATTGAGGTTGTGAATTACACTAAAGATTTTTTGTCTACTAAGTTTGAAATGAAGGACTTAGGTGAAGCCGATGTGATCCTTGGTATTCGGTTGACCAAATCCAATGATGGGTTCTCAATGAGTCAATCTCACTATGTGGAGAAAATCTTGAAGAAGTTCGATTGCTATGATGTGGAGCCATGTAAGACTCCTTATGATGCAAGTGTAAAGCTTACAAAGAATAAGGGTTCAAGCGTATCTCAAGAGCAATATGCCAAGGTAATAGGAAGTGTGATGTTTTTGATTAATTGCACACGTCCCGACATTGCCTATGCGGTAAGTAGATTAAGTCGATATACTCATAATCCTAGTAGTGAACATTGGAATGCACTTCATCGTTTGCTTAGGTACCTAAGGGGTACCATGGAGGTATGTTTGCATTTTAATCACTTTCCTAATGTTTTGGAAGGTTATTGTGATGCTAATTGGGTGTCTGATAATGATGAAGTTGTTTCTACTAGTGGCTATGTGTTTATGTTGGGTGGAGGTGCTATTTCATGGAAGTCCTCAAAACAACCATGTCTAGCTCGCTCCACCATGGAATCTGAATTCATTGCTCTTGAGTTGGCAGGTCAAGAAGCGGATTGGTTAAGGAGCCTACTAGCCGATATCCCGTTGTGGGGGGAGAGAACTTCCCCGGTATCCTTGCATTGTGATTCGCAAGCGGCGATTGGTGTGGCTAATAATAGCAACTATAATGGTAAGAAGAGGCACATACGCCTTAGACATAGTTCGGTGAGGCAACTACTCAAAAATGGAGTGATTGCATTGAACTATGTAAGGTCCGAAAGAAATTTGGCGGATCCTTTGACTAAAGGGTTGGCAAGGAACCAAGTTCTTGACTCGTCGAGGGGGATGAGGCTTAAGCCCATGAAGTGAATATGATTAGCATTACTAATATTCCATCCCTATGGCACTTTGTGGTTGTAATGATTGTTGTAGGTTGAATTCGTTAGAATTCTTAATGGATTTATACTTACGTGGTAGGTGCTCTAGCTAAGCATTTGAGAAACCCACCGTTGTAATTTTTTTTTTTGGAGGTTGAGTTTGTTTAAACTCTTAATGAATCCTAAGAGATGTTTGTGTTATTGAGAAGCACAAGGGATTCACCTACGTGGTTGTGAAGACTCGCCATCTTCTATAGAAACTTGGGAGGTTTCCTAGAGCTTCCATGAGAACTAAGGTAAACGCATGGCTTAAAAGGCGTTCACTTTGCGGAGTTTACTAGATTTTTGGAGTGAGGTATGTGTTGTGGGGGGCTTGGCTTAAATCTTAGAGTTTCAAGGTTAGTCCACTCTTTGATCAAGAGTTTAAGGGTTTCAAGGTTTGTCCACCCTTGGACTTGTAAGTCATGGTTCCACTCACTAAGCATTTGGTTTCAATTTACTTAAATGTAACACCGGATGTTATGTATTAATCTCCTCTTATGCCCAGAAATTCATATCCTCTCCATCATTTTTTTTTCTATCTTTAGTGGGGGATTGTTGGAAGTAAAGCTTGAAAAAGTAGTCCGCCCGATGGTCATCGGGCGGATTGCGCCCGATCGGGCGCGCGCTCAAAGAAAAAATGGGGGAGTAATTCGCGCCGACCGGGCGGTGGGAGCCCGATCGGGCGGTGGATCGGGCGAAATGCAAAAAGACGTAAAAAGACGTTTTTTGGACGTTAGTTTTGCTTCATTGGGATTCCTTTTTAGGCAGCCTTATTAAGTATGGTTTAAGGGTTGTTAACCTTTCTGATTATGGTGAGTTAAGTGAGTTTAACTCCTTATTGATTAAGGGGGTTTCAACTCTTCATTTTCATATGTTAATTGTCATGATTAAGATCATTGGATTCCTTTGAGTTCTTTGATTTCCTTGGGCTGTTTGGTATCCTCCACTAATCCTATAAATACATGCTTCATTCTTTGTGTTGTTTACATAAAAAAACATTCTCTTATCATCTCCTTTTCTTCCTCTCTTTTGGGCATAAGTTCTAGTGACTCCATCTCACACCCAAGAGGGTCATTGTGTGTTGAGAGTTGTGTAAACCTTAGGGAACGAATTGGTGAATACAATTGTGCACCCCGGTTGCACCGAATCTCGTTTTCAAGACAGTGGTTTGGTTACCACGGCACAACAAGTTCCGTAAGTCTTACTTTCTTGTTCTTCATTTTAGCCTTGAAAACACTTATAATACAACAGGGATTCTGAGGAATCTTGTTACTTGTTATACGATTGCTCCTGCTAGATGTATGTCCCTTAATTTGGCTGTCAAATATGCTGATGTTATCCAATCTGTCATTCTTCAAGTCAGTCTACTGCTTTATAGTTAGAACAGAGAGAGCTGCAACAATATTTTGCAGAAGTATCATTCTTTTAGCCAAGGTAAAGAGACTTGTTGTGGCACTTGGTCTGTGGTAATTTAGCTTTAAAGCTTTTCTATTGAATTGTATTTGGTGCCTGGATATTGAAATGGAATGAAATTAAAGAAAATATGTTTAAATTTGAGAAGTTGTGATTATTTATTTATGTGAATTGTTATGATATTTGTCATTGTGATCATGATGCAAACAGTTCTATATTTACATGGTTGACTACTAATTTAGCAGCTTCTTATTGTTTGGTTCTCTCTTATGATCTGATTTAGATGGTGAAGATATTTGTGAATGGAAACATTGAAACAACACCGTCAAGTGGGTGGTTGAGCGTCTGAGCTAAGTTCTTAACCTATATATGAAAAGGTAGAAATACAAAATAATTTGGATCAAACAAAATTCTAATTCGGAAAAATCATGATCGTTGTAGATGAGATCTGACAATGATGAATACCCTCTTTCACATCGCTGTTTGATACAACCTTTAACGAGGGGGTCTTTCGATCTGTTGTAGGTTTGGTATTGAATTAAATCCGATTCAATTGATTGTATCCGTTGTAACCCCGCACAAATCTTCATCAATAAATCAACTTTTCCTGCGAAATTAAAAACATGACCCCAAACTCTCACAAGGAGAGAGATAAAACCCAATAAATGGGTACAGATAGCCCAATAAATGGGTAAAAAAGCTCTCCAATAGGGAGAGAATGAAATTTTTATTCCGAACATGAAATCAAAAGCTATAAAAAACAAGTAAAAGGGGGCTTACCATCAACCTAAAGTTTGGTGGTAGCCCCTAGAAAATTAGGGTTTTGAAAGAGGAAGAGAGAAAAGGGAGAGAAAAAAAGAGGAGGAGCGGGTATGTCAGTTAACATTAACCACTTAGTTGTTACCACAATGCATCGGAAATCAGGTCAAAATAATGGAATATTATCGTCACTAAGGATAATAATGATGCATACTACTAGTACTCTGTAAATAAAATCTTATCAGATTTGTCTCAATATTTACTTAAAAGTTTCTTTTCATTTTTTTTATTAGTACGCAGGATATATGTGTTTGAGTGTTTCTTTCACCTTATTTAAATTCCACTTATCTATCATCTCTCCCTCTTTTTTTTTCTAGGGTTTATTTTCTTGGCCGTCGTAGGTCGGAAATAATCTAATTTCTTTTTGTTTTCATATATTCAGTTATTGTCTCTTAAATATAATAAATTTTCAACATATGGGCGGAGTTCGTCCTTGTTCATAAGTCTCTCAATGGTGGAGTTAGTTTTATGCTTGGTTTGTCGGTTACTCGTAGTGGATTTATGTAGAATTGGTTGGTTGGTAAAATTTTATGCGAGATCACGACAGATATCAATTTTTCGAATACATTCAAATGAATTAAGTGGAAATCATCCTCGCGGCTACAACAAATTGTTAGACCTCTCTCTGAAAAGGCTGCATGTTCCAACGTTATTTACGGGACAGTGCAAGATCTATTCAACGACCGTAGTTTTGATTGTTGGAAATAATGCAAAGAAAGAGTTTTACCATATTGTGAAAATGTCCCACATTGGTAGAAATGAAAAGGAGGCTTTTCAAGTGGAGTATTTAAAGAAAAGAATTTTGTCCCACATGGAAAGAAAACAAGCTTTTCCCTTTGTTTAAATATAGGGAAGAAATGTTTATACTTTGAAGTACTTCCCCAAGTGGTTTGGGCTAGAAGGGGGAATCCCCACGCGCGCCGCCGCCGCCCGTTCGGCCGGTTCGATTCGTGGCACGTGCGCGGTGGGGTGGGGCCTCCTTTTTGGGCCAAGTCGTAACTGACGGTCCAGTCTTTATGAGACCGGTCAGTTACGTAGCTCACTCCACCCTCTTAAACTAAAATGGTAACGGTCGTATTTATTACGTCCCTTGATTTCCGTTTACGTTTTAATTACTCAAATCAATTACTGATTTTCAGTTATCAGAAGTTTTATTACATGATCAATTGGGCGGTTACAGGTCTTTTAATTACCCCATTAAATGCTGATTTTCGGTTATAAAATCTTTGTGGCTTTATAATCGGCTTGGGTATCAGTTTTCAAAATACACCGAAAATCAAACTCTCTCTTCTCCTATTCTGAGCATTATTGTGAGTTCCATGTTTCTCCTTAGTTGAGTGCACATTTTGGAGAAACGCTGTGTAAAATCTTGGGGGCAACGCCTTTTCCGATTGCACCATAGTCGGGGCGAATTTTGCTTCTAAGACAGTGTTTCGTAACACGTCACAGCTTTATTTACATCAAATATTCGGCCCACATTTTATTAACATTTTCGGATTTTACAGTATCATTTCCTACAATTTAGAAGCAAAATTTCCAACTGTGAAATCTGATTATGGATTCTTCTCTAATCAAAACTCTTCCTGATCTCTCCAAATTGGAACCTGTTGACGGTACCAATTACAAACGATGGGCACAAAAATTACTGATCTTTTTCGAACAATTGGAGGTTGACTACGTTCTGGTTCAAGACTGTCCTCAACGTCCTCTCACCGAGACATCAGATGCTGCCACTGCCATACCAAATGTTGATGAACGGATCGCCAAGTATGAGAAGCACACCAAGTTCGTCAGAGGTCATCTTCTCAGTCATATGGGTAACTCTCTTTTTTATCTTTTCATCAATAACAAATCTGCTAAATCTATTTGGGAGACCTTGGAAAATAAATATGGTACATATGATGCTGGCAAAAAGAAGTATGCTACGGGAAAGTGGCTACAGTTCAAGATCGTTGATGACAAGCCAATCATGGATCAAGTCCATGAGTACGAGAATCTGGTTGCTGACATTCTGGCAGAAGGTATGAAGATGTGTGAAGTGCTGCAAGCCAATGTTCTGATCGAGAAGCTTCCTGATTCATGGTCCAATTACCGCAATCATCTCAAGCACAAGAAGAAAGATATGTCCCTTGAAGAATTGGTCAGCCACATGAAGATCGAAGAAGCCAACCGGTTGAAGGATAAGGATTCTTCTCCTTATGAACTTTCTGTTAAAGCTAACATTGTGGAATCTTCTTTCCCAAAATCTGACAAGTTTAATAAACAAAACAAGAATTCTGGAAACTTCAAGAAGAAGAATCAGAATTCAAAACAACTTGGTGTTCAAGGCAAGAAAGGTGGAGACTTCAAGAAAAATGGGAAGTCAGAGAAAGGATCTGGTGGCTGTTATGTTTGTGGTAAGTCAGGCCATAAGGCTTGGCAATGCTACAACCGTAAGGATGTTACGAGCAATGGCCAGAAACCGGATCAAAAGAATCAAGCTCATGTTGCAGAAGATACTAATGAAATTATTGCTGCTGTAATTTCTGAAATTAATTTAGTTGATAACAAAACTAAATGGATTGTTGATACAGGTGCAACTAAGCACATCTGTTCAGATAAGGAACTGTTTGCAGAATTCGAAGAAGCTTCGGGAGGTGAACAGGTCTTTATGGGAAATTCAAGCAGTTCTGAGGTGCTTGGCAAAGGGAAAATTCTCCTAAAGCTGAATTCTGGAAAATCTTTATCTTTGCAAAATGTACTGTATGTCCCTTCTCTTCGCAGGAACTTAATTTCTGGTGCTCTCCTAAACAAAGCTGGTGTGAAACTTGTTTTTGAGGGTGACAAACTTGTTTTATCTCGTAATGGGGAATTTGTGGGGAAGGGATATTTGTCTGGTGGTTTGTTTATTTTTAGAGACTGTATCTGTTATTGATTTTATGAATAAGACTACTTCTTCTGCTTACTTGCTCGAGTCTGTTGATCTTTGGCATGGTAGATTAGGACATGTCAATTATGGCTCTTTAAAACGTTTGCAAACAATGTCTCTAATTCCTAATCTGAATAGTAATGGTCATAATAAGTGTGAAATTTGTGTTGAGGCTAAGCATTCTAGAACTCACTTTAGACCAGTTACTTCTAGACAAACTGAATTGCTTGAACTAATTCACTCAGACTTAGCTGATTTTAAGAATACCGAAAGTAGAGGCGACAAACGGTATTATATCACCTTTGTAGATGACCATTCTAGATATACCAAAGTGTATCTTTTAAGGACCAAAGATGAGGCAGAACAAAAGTTCTTAATTTATAAGGCAGAAGTTGAAAATCAATTAGACCGTAAGATTAAAAGGTTTAGGTCTGATAGAGGTGGTGAGTATGGTACAACCTTTTTAAAGGAACTTTGTGAACAAAATGGAATTATTCATGAATTTAGTGCTCCCTATACTCCCCAACAAAATGGCATTGCTGAAAGGAAAAATAGAACCCTTAAGGAAATGATGAATACAATGTTGATTAGTTCTGGCTTACCTGATAACATGTGGGGGGAGGCCGTACTTTCTGCTAATTATGTGTTGAACAAAGTACCCCATAAGAAGTTAGACAAAACCCCTTATGAATTGTGGAAAGGTCATGGACCCAACCTAAAATACTTGAAAGTGTGGGGGTGTTTAGCTAAAGTTGGTTTACCTTCCTTTAAACGGGAAAACATTGGTCCAAAAAATTTTGATGCAGTGTTTGTTGGTTATGCTGAAAATACTGCAGCTTATAGGTTCATGTGTTTGAGTGATAGGTCAATGTGTGAATCTAGAGATGATGAATTTTTTGAGCATATTTTCCCTTTAAAGAATAATGTTGTTTCACATAACAATTCCCATGATGCTTCACATGATGTTTCTACTTCTGTTCCATCTTCATCCTCTATACCTTTATCTTCTCCTATTGTTCAAACTGATGTTGTAGAACCTAGGAAAACTAAAAGGCATCGAACTGAAACTAGCTATGGTCCTGATTTTTTGACTGTGTTTTTGTCTGAACTCAATAATGTGGATGAAATAGATGAGTTAGTTGTATTTCTTCACTTGTTTGATGATGAGACCATGAGTTCAATTGATGCTAGTTTTTGGAAAGAGGCGGTTAATAGTGAAATAGAGTCCATTATGTCTAATCATACATGGGAATTAGTTGAATTACCTAAAGGTAGTAAAGCCATTGGTTGTAAATGGATTTTTAAAAGGAAAAGAAAAACTGATGGTGCAGTTGACAGGTACAAAGCAAGACTTGTAATTAAAGGTTTCACACAGAAATTTGGTGTTGATTTCTTTTATACTTACTCACCAGTAACTAAGATCGCCACTATTCGTGCTTTACTTGCTTTAGCTTCAAGTTATAAGTTAATTGTGCATCAAATGGATGTAAAAACTGCTTTCTTGAATGGCGACTTAGAGGAAGAAATTTATATGGTTCAACCTCCTGATTTTGTAGTTCCAGGACAGGAACATAAAGTTTGTAAGTTAAAGAAGTCTTTATATGGTTTGAAACAAGCTCCAAAACAATGGTACGAAAAGTTTCATAAAACTATTTTAAGTTTTGGATTTATTGTGAACCGTGTTGATGCTTGTGTGTACTCAAAAATGTTTGGTTCTGATTGTGTTATTGTCTGCTTATATGTAGATGACATGTTGATTTTTGGTACACATATTGATGCTATTAACGAAACAAAAAGGTTTCTATACTCTAAATTTGAAATGATAGACATGGGTGAAACTGATGTGATCTTGGGTGTTAAAGTCACCAAAACTAGTAATGGTTTCTCTTTGTCTCGATCTCACTATGTGGAAAAAGTGTTAAAGAAATTTAACAGTTTTGATGTTGTGCCAGTTAAAACTCCTTATGATGCTAGCATACACTTGAAAAATAATAAAGGCAATAATGTGTCTCAGTCTGAATATGCTAAAATAATTGGGAGTTTAATGTTTCTCATGAATTACACTCGGCCTGACATAGCCTATGCAGTTAGTAGACTTAGTCGGTATACCCATAACCCCGGTAGAGACCATTGGATTGCTCTTAGGAGGTTATTAAAATACCTTAGGGGCACGATGGATTAGGGTTTGCATTATGTTGGATTTCCTGCTGTTTTAGAAGGTTATTGTGATGCAAACTGGGTATCTGATAATGATGAGGTAAGTTCCACTAGTGGATATGGTTTTACTTTATGTGGAGCAGCTATCTCTTGGAAGTCTTCTAAACAGACTTGTATTACCCGGTCAACTATGGAGTCCGAATTTATTGCATTGGACTTGGCCGGGCAAGAGGCAGAGTGGTTGAGAAATTTATTGGCCGATATTCCATTGTGGGGGCGTCCTGCTCCACCTGTATCTCTACATTGTGATTCTCAAGCTGCTATTTGTGTTGCTAAAAACAGTGCTTATAACGGCAAAAAGAGACATATTCATGTGAGGCATGAATCTGTGAGAACATTAATAGAGAGTGGTGTAATTACCATGGAATTTGTGAGATCTGAGAGAGCAGATCCTTTAACCAAGGGACTAAATAGAAGATTAGTCCTTGATACGTCGAGGGGAATGGGGCTTAAGCCCGTTAGTTGAGAAATTCATGGTGGACACCCGACCTTGTTCACACAAGGTTTCTTGTGGTCTAACTAAGCCATGGAAAGACTCATTCTTGTACACTTCCCATTCCTATGACTTGTACATATTTTTCATGAGGTTAAGCTTTTGTAGCTTTTAATGAAACTCATATCCCAGAATCTGGGTGGTCCTAATGAGAAGGACTTGATGAGTTCACCGTATGTGTATTGAGAGGTTGAGAAATAGCTCTTAATGATTTCATATCCCAGGATATGGGTGGTCTATGTGATAGACTTGATGAAATCACCTACTTGAGTGTGAAGGTTTGGCCACCTTCTACGAAAAACTTGGGCAAGGTTTTCTAGAGCACTCATGAGCATCCCAAGTATAATGGCCGTTGTTGATTGTCTATCGCGGAACTCATAATAATCTAAGGTATGATATGTGTTATTGGGTTTTATTTCTTGGTTGGGATAGTTCCAGATTTGTTCACTTTCTCAATAAAGGAATTGCCTAATCTTCACTATGTGTTGGTTCAATCGAAAGACACCAACATTTAAGTATCAAACCTTCCATAAAAATGCTCATAATTCTTTTTCTTGTTTTTCAAATGGGTCTTTGCATTTGTGGGGGATTGTTGGAAATAATGCAAAGAAAGAGTTTTACCATATTGTGAAAATGTCCCACATTGGTAGAAATGAAAAGGAGGCTTTTCAAGTGGAGTATTTAAAGAAAAGAATTTTGTTCCACATGGAAAGAAAACAAGCTTTTCCCTTTGTTTAAATATAGGAAAGTAATGTTTATACTTTGAAGTACTTCCCCAAGTGGTTTGGGCTAGAAGGGGGAATCCCCACGCGCGCCGCCGCCGCCCGTCCGGCCGGTCCGGTTCGTATTCGTGGCACGTGCGCGGTGGGGTGGGGCCTCCTATTTGGGCCAAGTCGTAACTGACGGTCCAGTCTTTATGAGACCGGTCAGTTACGTAGCTCACTCCACCCTCTTAAACTAAAATGGTAACGGTCGTATTTATTACGTCCCTTGATTCCCGCTTACATTTTAATTACTCAAATCAATTACTGATTTTCAGTTATCAGAAGGTTTATTACATGATCAATTCGGCGGTTACAGGTCTTTTAATTACCCAATTAAATGCTGATTTTCGGTTATAAAATCTTTGTGGCTTTATAATCGGCTTGGGGATCAGTTTTCAAAGTACACCGAAAATCAAACTCTCTCTTCTCCTATTCTGAGCATTATTGTGAGTTCCATGTTTCTCCTTAGTTGAGTGCACATTTTGGAGAAACGTTGTGTAAAATCTTGGGGCAACGCCTTTTCCGATTGCACCATAGTCGGGGCGAATTTTGCTTCTAAGACAGTGTTTCGTAACACGTCACAGCTTTATTTACATCAAATATTCGGCCCACATTTTATTAACATTTTCGGATTTTACAGTATCATTTCCTACATTGATGAAGGAAAATTTTATTTGATTCAACTTGTCATGTATTTGTTATATCTATATTTCTCTTGTAGATGTCGTGTGACTCTTTATTAATGAATTAATTTTCCTTTGAAAAATATCCCACTTATCAACTTATATACTTCGTATATTTTTTTTTTTTTATCAAGTGTAAATAAAAGTTGTTAGGAAATAAACACAACTTAGTTAAGTTGACAAAAATAAGAAACGGACTTGTTTGATTTAATATCTTGTTTCCTAGTTTAATTAGAATTGTAATTAGGAAAGTAGATATATTTTGATATGTAACAATCTCTAGAATTATTTAGACTTGGGGAGCAAGTATAATTCTAGTAGACGTGGGTTTCTAGTTTAGCCTATAAAAGGGGGTTAAGGCCAAGCTAGAAAATAAGAGGGAAAAATACATTGGTGAGAGGAATCATCAATTGAGGGGTATTGTGTTATTTTATAGGAACTTAATAAAACGATAATATTTGAGGGGAGGAAATCTAAATTTCCTCATAAACACTTGTGTCTATTATTATTGTCTTTGCTATTTGTCCTATATTTTATTTTTGGGTTTGTTCTCAATCGTTCGTGGCACGCGTTTGGTTATAACAAACTGGTATCAGAGCTGGGTTTAGTCATGGATGATTTCGAGAACAATTACAAGGTAGAACTTTTTAATGGGAAGACGAATTTCTCATTATGGCTGACAAGCTAAAGTCGTATCACCTAATCAAAAATAACCTAAGGTCCACTAGCTAGGTAGCAAGGGAAGTCAGGATCGAATCAACAAGGAGACAGGCGTTCTTTCTACTATTAATTAATTAAACTAAACTATTGGGAACAAGATTTGGTTGATTGTTTGTAAACTAATACTACGAATGATAATTAAATAAGTATGAATCAAGATATTAAGGGAATCTAGGGCATAGGTTCACCAACAATTAACAATCCAGGACAATGAACAATCGTGATAATCAACAAGGTAATTAATTAGACTAACATGCTCTCTCGAATCGATACTAGTCATAGACTTAGAATTAACGGGCTCTCGCTACTTATTAATCCCAATTCTACCTATTGACACAAGCCTAAACATCAAATTGCATCTCTCGACTTTTAACTTGATATTGCATAACTACACAATTAAACCTGCGCAAATCTAATTGAATAGTGGAATAAACCAATCAATAGGAATTAATCACAATGTCAATAATCACAATTATTCAAAATCCCATCATATTAATTCATGTATCCTCAAACCCTAGAAATTAAACTACTCACACATATTATCAATAAACAAAGCAAGCATATTAATTGGAAGCATAATTGAAACAAAGTAATAAATCAAAGTAAGAAAATAATACCTAATCGAAGAACAATGGAATACCAAAGTTTGAACTTTTAATTGGAAATAAAACTAAGTGTTGGAACAATTTGAGAGAAAACTAAGCTTAGGAAAAATAAACTAAGTGTTTGATACTAGAAAATAAGGTCCTCTAAAAATCATTAAAGCTTGTTTATATAGTTTTCCAAAATAAAGCCTAAAAAAAACGGAAAGTAAATGCGCGAAAACTGCTGGAGGTTTGCGTCGCCCGATCGGGCGAAGCTTCGCCCGATCGGGCGATGCACTCGATAGTCGGCCCGATCGGGCGGTTTGCGAAGATCCAAAACAGCTTCCTAATGGGCGCTCGATCCGGACCGGGCGAGTTGTGCCCAATCGGGCGCGTGTAGATGACACTAATTCTCTTTTAAATCCGCCCGGTGGTCGCATTTCGCCCTCCGCTCATAGGGCGATTTGCAATCTTCAATATAGCTCGCCCATCTCACTGAGTCTAACTCTCGGGGCTCAACCATAAGCATCCAAGACTCCCTAAAGTCGACAATGAAGGTCCCGAACTTCCTCGGGCTCATATAGTGGCCTAGATCAACATGAAACGGGTCTAAAAAGACCAATTTCTCATAATAGAACCTGAAACTCAAGGCACACTCAATAACACACATTAGTACTAGAAACGGCTCCTAAGAGCACGTTTGACACATAAAAGTACTAAGGGATGGGGGTAAAAATACTATATAAAACATGCATATCAAACCTCCCCAAGCTAGATCCTTGCTTGTCCTTAAGCAAAGAAATCATCGATGAACACAAAACCAACTTCACCCCCAACATAATTCAAAATGAAAAACATAATTCGAGGCAAAATCCAACAAGCATGCATCAATGTCAA
Organism: Spinacia oleracea; assembly: GCF_020520425.1. Classification (NCBI taxonomy): domain Eukaryota; kingdom Viridiplantae; phylum Streptophyta; class Magnoliopsida; order Caryophyllales; family Amaranthaceae; genus Spinacia; species Spinacia oleracea. The sequence continues at coordinate 34,942,986 of NC_079491.1, forward strand.
CCAATCAAATTCATTCAATCGCCAATCCACCTTAACAATCGTCACGCAAAGCGAACCACAAATGTACAATGGAATTCAAGACTAGTGCTCACACACTCGTCACTCATTTATGTGGCGGATAAAAAATGTACCCGTTCGCTCCCCTCCCAACATATAAGTGTACAATGCCCTCCCAAACTCACAACACTCGTGTGTCTAGAAAAACATACACTCAACCTAGTAGTCGACTCGGAATGTGTCATGTCATAACTTGCATTGATAAACAACTATTTTCACATAAGTACGACTCTATGCACAAAGGTCGGAAGGTCTTCAAGGCTTGTAATGTTAGGCTTAGGTAAGGGTGCGGTAAATTTGGATATAATGTGAGCTTAAAGCCTTGGCTTTGGGGAGCATGAATCCTAAATACAACCACGATCGAACAATATAATGATCACAACTCTCCCACTCAACACATGATGAAACAACAAACACTAACACCATACTTTCTTGCCTTTTTTTTTTCACAACTATAACTAGTCACTCATGAAGATGAAAAATTGCAATACCGGAGTGACAAAAACTTTGAATTACTTTGAGATTAACGATTTTTTTTCTTCTTTTTGCACAATCTCTTTTTTTTCTTGTATATCCTTTTTTTTTCTTTCGGAGCCTTCACATTCTTTTTATTCTCCCCATCGCATTTTTTTTCCTTTTTGATTTTCAATAACACTCATGATAAGGAGAACCTCTCTTTTTCCACACTCAATATGCCCAAAAATACACCACACTACAACTCCATCACCTCACTACTATAAGCTCCCCCAAGCTAGGCTTGGGACTAGTAACCAATGGGGAATTCACGGGTTTGTAATGTGGTTAGTCACCGAATAAAAGGCACAAGCACAACATGGGTAGAAAAAGAGGGAACAAATATATCTAAATTCATCTGAAGGCTACCTAAATAGAAAAATGCCTTCGTCCTCCGCAGTGTGCATGTATATGAGTCATAAAACACTACTAACAGTTGCAAACCAATACTCAAAATCAATGACACACCAGGAAGCTATCACACATCCTAACCAAGTCAACTAGTCAAGCACCAAGTCCACAAATAGTTAGTCGGAGTTGACGCATGTTAAGGCATCAAAGCAATCGAATATCAAATCATGGATAACATATCTACATTGCCCATCATCAAATACCAAGAATCAAAACAATTTCCGCTCAAGGGGCACAGGGAAGCATGATTTTGTATTCATCGGAACGTATTTTTGTATTTTTTTTTTTCCAAAGCAATAAACTACTCTATAAAGCAATAAACACACCAAAGAAACACACCAAAATAAAGAAGGAATGCAAAAAAGAAAAGAAAAACATACCTACAATGTACAAGTAATGTGAAACCCCCCCCCCCCCCAAACCAAATCAGACAATGTCCTCATTGGCTCAAGGGTATCGAACCAACTCGATCCTCATCACCATCATTGACGGCCTTGGCCGCCATCATCATCAACATCATCACCGTCATCTCTGCCACCATGCCCGCTAGGACCCCCTCCCCACCCTCCGTACTGGGTAGGTGTGAAGGTGCCCATAGAACCCGGAGCTCCATATCCCTCAGCGGGATAGGTATACCAGGTAGGGTGCTCATAATCTGGGGCAATGTAGCCCTGCCTGGCATACTGATCGTAGAATGGGAACATGGTCCTCTGGTGATCAGCTGCGAACTCCTGGAAACCGATCTCAAGTCTGCTCAACCGCTCATGAATGGACCCCTGCTCCTCATCTACTACCGGGCCACCCTGGGGCCTCCCCGCGTCTCGACGCCCCCTCCTAAAGTAGGTGCGAGGCTCTGGCTGGTACTGGTGGGGCTCTGGCTGTGGGTCAGGCTGAGGCTGGGGGTCAGGCTGAGGCTCTTGCCCAAATCCAACATATAAGTAATGAGCCTGACCGGGTCTGAAACTAGTGCGGCCCTGAGGGTCAGGCAAGGTGAAAAGCCTGTTTCCCTCAAACATCCAATACATGGCTCCCGGCCTAAACAACCCATGCTCTCCCTGTAGCCGACAGAGTCCAGCAAAGTAAGCCAAGTCAAGTAGGTTGCTACCCAGAACTGGAGTCTGGTTAGCCTCAGTAAAGTTGGCCGTGGCCATGGCTATGTGGGTGATCAACCCACCAATGGTAATGCGAGTAGTATGGGTGGAAGTGGCTATGGAATAGAATTGAGAGGCCATATGATGTGCAAGGTTCATTTTGTAGCCATCCTCCCCTTCTAAAACGTAGCCACCTAGAATCTCAAGCTCCGTACTCCTAATATTTTGGGTCTCATCCCTACCAAAGATCGTAAATCCCAGAAACCTGTAGAAGACAATAGGGACCGGGTGTTGTATCTTGGAAGCATGCAAATGTTGCATACTCCCGGGATTGGCATTACCCGTAAGCTTTCCCCACATTTCACAGTTATTATGGGTTTCCTTAGGTTTCCTACTATAGGTGGTAGACAACCCAAAAATCCTACCAAAATCAGCTAAACTCATAGTGTAAGTTCGGTTCATCACACGAAATTGAACCGACGACACGGTTCGATAACCATCTCTACGCACATTGAAACTACTCAAAAATTCCAGAGTTAACCGTCTAAATGTGAGACGGAGCATGCTATACATATTTCTCATTCCAACACCAACAAAGACACGCTTGACATCACTTTCAATACCCATTTCATGTAAAGATTAACGGCGCCAAATTTTGAGAAGCTAAAGTCGTATCACCTAATCAAAAATAACCTAAGGTCCACTAGCTAGGTAGCAAGGGAAGTCAGGATCGAATCCACAAGGAGACAGGCGTTCTTTCTACTATTAATTAATTAAACTAAACTATTGGGAACAAGATTTGGTTGATTGTTTGTAAACTAATACTACGAATGATAATTAAATAAGTATGAATCAAGATATTAAGGGAATCTAGGGCATAGGTTCACCAGCAATTAACAATCCAGGACAATGAACAATCGTGATAATCAACAAGGTAATTAATTAGACTAACATGCTCTCTCGAATCGATACTAGTCATAGACTTAGAATTAACGGGCTCTCGCTACTTATTAATCCCAATTCTACCTATTGACACAAGCCTAAACATCAAATTGCATCTCTCGACTTTTAACTTGATATTGCATAACTACACAATTAAACCTGCGCAAATCTAATTGAATAGTGGAATAAACCAATCAATAGGAATTAATCACAATGTCAATAATCACAATTATTCAAAATCCCAACATATTAATTCATGGATCCCCAAACCCTAGAAATTAAACTACTCACACATATTATCAATAAACAAAGCAAGCATATTAATTGGAAGCATAATTGAAACAAAGTAATAAATCAAAGTAAGAAAATAATACCTAATCGAAGAACAATGGAATACCAAAGTTTGAACTTTTAATTGGAAATAAAACTAAGTGTTGGAACAATTTGAGAGAAAACTAAGCTTAGGAAAAATAAACTAAGTGTTTGATACTAGAAAATAAGGTCCTCTAAAAATCATTAAAGCTTGTTTATATAGTTTGCCAAAATAAAGCCTAAAAAAAACGGAAAGTAAATGCGCGAAAACTGCTGGAGTTTGGCGTCGCCCGATCGGGCGACGCTTCGCCCGATCGGGCGATGCACTCGATAGTCGGCCCGATCGGGCCAAATTCCGCCCGATCGGGCGGTTTGCGAAGATCCAAAACAGCTTCCTGATGGGCGCCCGATCCGGACCGGGCGAGTTGCGCCCGATCGGGCGCGTGTAGATGACATTAATTCTCTTTTAAATCCGCCCGGTGGTCGCATTTCGCCCTCCGCTCATAGGGAGATTTGCAATCTTCAATATAGCTCGCCCATCTCACTGAGTGTAACTCTCGGGGCTCAACCATAAGCATCCAAGGCTCCCGAAAGTCGACGATGAAGGTCCCGAACTTCTTCGGGCTCATATAGTGGCCTAGATCAACATGAAACGGGTCTAAAAAGACAAATTTCTCATAATAGAACCTGAAACTCAAGGCACACTCAATAACACACATTAGTACTAGAAACGGCTCCTAAGAGCACGTTTGACACATAAAAGTACTAAGGGACGGGGGTAAAAATACTATATAAAACATGCATATCAATGGCAAAGTACAATTAAGGATATTCTTATACATCAAGGTCTTCACAAGACTTTGGAGGATAAGAAACCCGATTCGGTGGACAAGAACAATTGGGAGGATATGCAACTACGGGCTACTAGTACGATCAGATTGGCTCTTGCACCGGAGATCAAGTACAACGTCTTAGAGGATAATAATCCAAAAGAGTTGTGGGACAAATTGATTAAAATGTACGCATCTAATTTATTGGCCAACAAGTTGTTCGTGAAAAAAGACCTTTATTCACTCGAGATGGAGGAAGACAACGCACTACAAGATCATCTGAATAAGTTTAATGGATTGATCACCCAATTGGCGAGTTTAGATGTGAAAATCGAGGAGGAGGACAAAGCAATTTTATTGTTGACATCTCTCCCTAAAAGGTATAACTCTGTGATAACTAGTTTACTTGTAGGGAAGACAACAATTACTTTGGACGATACTGTGGTGGCGTTATTCGAGGCGGAGAGGTTCATGAAGCAAGGGGGATCATCATCAATCCATGGAGGAGCAGGATTGGTAGCGGAGGGTAGTAGCAATAGCTGGAAAGGCAAGAAGAAGGCGAGCAATACAAACCCTAATATCAAGTGTTTGTATTGTGACGAGATAGGACATATACAATCAAAGTGTCCTAGGTACAAGGAAGACTTGATGGCGTTGAGGAACGGAAGGGTTAGTGGTGCTGCTACTATTGCTATTGATGAGGATATGGCTCTAATGGTGGAGGAGAGTAAAGATCCAAAAGAGGGTTGGATTTTAGATTCTGGATGCTCACAACATATTTGTTGTAGGAAGGAGTGGTTTACTTCTTATAAACAAAGTGATGGATTGTGTGTTACCTTGCCTAACGGGGAAGAGGCTAAGGTTGAGGGTATAGGTGAGGTTGAGATCAACACACATGATGGGAAAACTCAAAAATTACGAGAGGTGAGGTACATTTTGAGACTTGATCGCAATCTTATATCTTTGGGTCGTTTGGATGGCTTGGGTTATGCTATTCATATTGAGGGAGGTCGTTTGAAGGTCACCAAGGCTAGGAGTGTGATCTTGAAGGGACGACATAACAAACAAAATCTCTTCATACTTGAAGGAGGTAATGAGGGACAAATTTTGGCTCAAGGGAAGGCAAGCTCCGAAAGTTGTGCGTTAGTTCGCGAAGAGACTAAGTTGAGTTCAAGGGAAGGTTTGTTAGGAAATAAACACAACTTAGTTAAGTTGACAAAAATAAGAAACGGACTTGTTTGATTTAATATCTTGTTTCCTAGTTTAATTAGAATTGTAATTAGGAAAGTAGATATATTTTGATATGTGACAATCTCTAGAATTATTTAGACTTGGGGAGCAAGTATAATTCAATTCTAGTAGACGTGGGTTTCTAGTTTAGCCTATAAAAGGGGGTTTAGGCCTAGCTAGAAAATAAGAGGGAAAAATACATTGGTGAGAGGAATCATCAATTGAGGGTTATTGTGTTATTTTGTAGGAACTTAATAAAACGATAATATTTGAGGGGAGGAAATCTAAATTTCCTCATAAACACTTGTGACTATTATTATTGTCTTTGATATTTGTCCTATATTATATTTGTGGGTTTGTTCTCAATCGTTCGTGGCACGCGTTTGGTTATAACAAAAGTAAAGTTGGTAAATATAATATAATACAGGTCATAGTTGAATATATTGATCAATCGATCGGTTGCAAGTTGTGCGAAAAAACTAAGTTGGTTATATTATCACCACTTAGGTAATTCATGAACCATTTCTGATAAGGCCGTATTCTTTTCGTCCTATTTTTGCTGAATTGTAATGTAAAATTTCCCTTCTCTATAATTCACATACATCTTAGACATTTTTGAAAACAAATGAAAGATTGTTTCACATATGTAACCCAGCTCAACTAATTAAATACCAACCCAATCAATCACCAATTCACCATTTCCACTCCTCGCTAAGCAATGTTTTCGACAAGAACTTGTCGAAAGGATAGAGAAGACTAATAAAGTAATTTGATTGCTTTAATAAACACTCAAGGATAAAACACTGTATACATGCAGTGTTCAATCTTAAATACTACGTACGTGAAAAGTGATTAGTTTGGGAAAGGGTACGTAAAGAAATAGTCCATGTACTACATATCAATATATCATATAGTTCCAAAACTCTAGGATTGAGGTGTTGATTGTTCAATACTTTTAATTTCAAAACCAAGATTGCAACGATCACTTCCACCTAAGTATGTGTAGATAGAATTTCATCAATCACTTAATTGGTTCAGAATTAATTATCATATAGTCTCGACCTCGTTAAATTCTAACAAATCCCGATATTATAACCAAATGCGTGCCACGAACGATTGGAAACAAATCCTGCAAATACAATATAGAACAAATAGCAAAAACACCCGATTTAGTCGGGTGAGACTGCAATTGATGGAGAGTTCTCTGAACAAGTGTTATACGTTACGTTCTCATAATTTGAACCTCGGGGTCTTGGTTAAGATGTAAAACTCGCGATCCCTTACCAATTATTATTTCAATCACTTCACTTGTTGGTAGTACTAATTACCCCTTATCTAACACTTAGTATGACAAATCTCACTAGGCTAAGTCGAGTCGGCCAAGTAAAAGGAGAGGACAACCACATACAAGTTTGATAGGATTCAACATAAAATCAATTTGTAATAGCTGGAGTAGCCCATAAATCATACGAATTACTACCTCCATTTCAAAAATATCTTTACACTTTTCATTTTAGTCCGTTTTATAATGTCATTCACACTTTGCTTTATTCTATTTTTGGACATGAAAATTTATTACTCTACCCTTCTTACCCCACAATATTTACTATTTTTCTCTCAATTTTGCTTACTTAATTCATTTTTTTTCTTACACCCAACCACATTTCTACACATTTCTCTTACTTTATATATATTTTTATCATATTCAACCAACTTTTCTACTTTTGTCTTAATATTTGAGCAAATAGTAGCTGTAAATATTTTTCTGAAACATAGGTAGTATATGTTAGTCATTTTTCAACCACTTTTCCATATGAGACAATTATTCCCGACTCACATGTGGGTTATTCTTTGTAACATAGTACAAGTATCATGTTATATATACTTCATCCGTTCCATAAATATCGCACCATCTTATTTTTGTACTCTATTCACATTAGATCTTTGTTAATTCTTTGTGATTCGTACCTAAGAAAATTTGTAGTAATGTGAGATATTGTTAGATTTGTATCGATATATATTTTCTAAATATAAATTTTTTATAATTTTTACTTATACATAATTCGAGATATCAAAAGTTAAAATATGCGTTGAAAAGCGTAAAGTCAACCATGGTGTAATATTTAATGAACGGGGAAGTAACTTATTTTGTAAGGCCCACACATAGACTCAATGATTAAGTCATTATGAAGGCAAGGCTATTATAAGCTTCTTTTCCCCTCCAAGTTTGTGGTTGATTGGAGAAGTATATGAATTTTCAATGACAAAAGCTTTATTGGTGTCCTCCATTTACACATACTCCGTAAATTGCTTAGCAAAGAAAAGGATAAAGGAAGACTTAAAATAAAGGTATAAAAATGGTCGATTTGAAACATCAAGAATTGAAGATTAAGTTGATGATAATGCCCTTTTATCGTCGGCTATAAATCACACAGCTAAGGGCACTTGATGTATATGTATTATGTAATGCCATTTTCATATTTATTAAATCAATGATTAATTGTCCATATTTTGATAATTAACATTTGGGTTGGAATATCGTTTACATTTCCTCCTCTTCGGATATTGACATGATTAATGTCACATATATGCCACTATGCAACCATTTTTATTGAGAAGTCACTATTCTACAATGATTAATGTATTCAGATTTCACAAATTTAATTTTTATCACAGGCGGTGTGCAATAAATATTATACACCGCAGTAAAATTTGAGTCAAATTTTTTAATCAATTTTTTATTGATAATTTTTTTCATTTTAATAAAAATTATTTCTTCAAAATCACTAATTAATAATGTATTAATGGATAAAATTAATCAATTAACCCTTTAAAATGTTTATCTACCAAATTTTTTTCTATAATATAAAATTTAATCAAAATATATTAAAAGTTACAAAAAAAATTAGGCAGCTATAGATATTGGTAGTAATAACCTAATTTTAAATCTCTATTCACGGTAAGTATCAACACAAATTCTTATTTACATGGGGTGTACGATAAATATTGTACACCGAAGTTAAAGTTGACGTAAAATGCTTAAAAGTCACCCTTATATATGTAAAAGTTATCTACTTTTTAGTAATAAAATTTTTCATTTTAATAAAAAATATTTCTTCAAAATCACTAATAATGTATAAAATTAATCATTTAACACTTTAAAATGTTTATCTATTAACTTTTTTTAATAATATAAAAGTTACAGAAAACTGAGTAAAAGTTAGAAAAAACTGGATTAAAGTTATGTTGGTGTACAATAAATTTATTGTACAACTTATGCACGCAAGACCTTTTAAAGAATCAATCAAACATGTTTATGAATTAATCATCAAGAAAATTTGTTACAGAAATAAAACTGCATGTAAAGTGGGTAGTAAAACATCTTTCAAACGGAAATTTACTAAAAATCCTACATTTATATTTATATGAATAGGAGGATGATTGTCGTCATACGTACAATTCATTATAATTTTTTTTCAAATCACATTCTCGTAGAGCGCATAATTTATTTTAAGTTTTTCAAAAAAGATCAACATTTTTTGTGACCATCTCTTGTAGTTCTTGCCATCAAGAGGATCCAACTTAGATATTTAGGGAAGAGTCTTGTTCAACATAGAGTTAACCATGACAATAGACATAATCTCGTTTTCAAATTTTTTTCAAGGCCAATATGAAAAACAAGAAAGTAGGACTTACACAACTTGTTGTGTCGTGGTAACCAAACCACTGCCTTGAAAACGAGATTCGGTGCAACAGGGGTGCACAATTGTATTCACCGTTTTGTTCCTTAAGGTTTACACAACTTCCAACACACAATGGCACTCTTGGGTGTGAGATGGAGTTATTAGAACTTGTGCCCAAAAGAGAGGAAGAAAAGGAGAAGATAAGAGAATAATTTTTCTGTAGACAACACAAGAAATGAAGCTAGCATGTATTTATAGGACTAGTGGAGGAGATAAAACAACCCAATAAAATCAAAGGACTCAAAGGAATCCAATGATCTTAATCATGGCAATTAACCTTTGATAATGATGTGTTAAACCCCCTTAATCAATAGGAAGTTAAACACACTTAACTCACCATGATCATAAAGGTTAATAGCCCTTAAAACATACTTAATAAGGCTGTTACATAAGGAATCACAAGAAAGCAAAACGGATATACCAAAAGACGTCTTTTGGTATTCGCCCAATGGTCCGCCTGGTCGGGCGCCATCCGCCTGATCGGCAACCACCGCCCGGTTGAGCGCGCGTCTATCAAACCTCCGCCCGATCGGGCGCCCACAAGTGAAAATTACGAGCCATTCGCCCGATCGGGCGACGACCATCATGTCGGGGGAATTACTCACCCACTTTCACATTGTACGCGCGCCCAATTGGACACCATCCACACGATGACCATCAGACTGACTTATTTTTCAAGATTTACTTCCAACAAGGTATTGCTTAATAAAGATCTTTACGGTTATTGTTTGCACAAATATTAAAACAAAAGTAAAAAAGTTGGTTGAATATAATAAACTATGGATAAATTAAGAGAAATGTATATAATGGTGGGTGAATATAAGGAAAAAAAATGAATAAAGTGAGAGAAAGTGAGTGAAAAACATTGTGGGGGTAAGAAATATAAGGTAGTAAATTTTCATGGCCAAAAATAGAATAAAGCAAAGTGTAAAGAACATATGAAACAGACTAAAACGGAAAAGTGTAAAGATTATTTTGAAATGGAGGTAGTATATATTAAAAGGAATTTTTACAAACATCTACGTGCCATGTGGCGCTCTCCTTCAATTCATATCCACTTTCATTTAAAAAATGATGGTTTGCATAAGATTCGAACATGCAACTTCCACTTTCAACAATATAGCATCATCCAATTGAGTTATGATCTTTTACATGTTATCTATGCCAAATTAATATTAATATGATACAGAAGAATTAATTTGTAAAAAAAATTCAAACTTAATTTCATTAAATAATATGATAATTAATTGTTATTCATGTAATAATATGGGACATCACCCAAGCCCAAATACTAGTTATTTTTTGTAAATGTTGTTTATTATGTAAGATTTAGTATAAGTAACTTCCCGAATAATATTCTTGTCATATGTTTAGGATAATATTTTGTGTTAATACAACAACAACAACAACAACAACAACAACAACAAAGCATTAGTCCCAACCAATGATGTCTTGGTTTAGTGGTTAAGACTGAGGGCCTGTTACAATAGGTCTCAGGTTCGAATCCCCCCGCCCCCATTTGTAATTTATATTGCCCTTGTGGCTCATTCGTACCAAAAAAAAACAAAACAAAAAAAAAACAAAGCCTTAATCCCAAAATATTTTGGGGTCGGCTAACATATATATATATATAAGGGATAATAAAAATATGTAAAGTTTAAAATAAATAAATAAGTAAATTAAGTACATTTCAAAAAATAATAATAACAATAATAATAATAATAATAAATAAATAAATAAAAAATAAAAAACATAAATAAATAAGTAAAAGTAAAAGTAAGAAGAGTCAAAATGAAAGTTGTATAAGTTAAATGAAGTCATCAATGTATATTCTCTCCCTCCACTCTGTCCCATCCAATGCCATATTTTCCTCAATCCCAAGAAAGCTCATATCGTGCTCAATCACCTTCCTCTAAGTTTTCTTAGGTCTTCCCCTACCCCTTGCAATTCTATCACTTTACCACCTTTCTAGCCTCCTAACCGAGGCATCACTTGCCCAATCTTAAACGATTTTCCATCATCTTAACTTAATCGGTGCAACCCATACTTTCTTCATAATAATCTCATTCCTCAGACGATCCTTTCTTGTATGCACACACATCCAACGTAACATGCGCATCTCCTCCACATTCATCTTATGCACATGACAATGTTTCACTGTCCAGAATTTCGTGCCGTATAACAACGCCGGTCGAATTGTCGTGAGGTAAAATTTTCCCTTCAATCTTTGGGGCATGCCTAGATCACATAGGAAACCCGTGGCACTTTTCCACTTCAACCAACCTGATTTGGTTCTATGAGCCACATCGCCATCCAATTCCCCATCCTTCTGGATAATAGATCCTAAATAACGGAATATTTCAGAACATTGGACAATTTTCCCATCTAAGGTAATTGCCCCTGTCTCTCTGTCTTAGACTCCACTAAACTTACACTCCATATATTACGTTTTGTTTCTACTCAGTCTTAAACCCCGAGATTCCAAAGTTTTTCTCCATAACTCCAACTTACTTTCCACTCCTTCTTTTTGTTTCACCAATCAACACAATATCATCGGCAAACATCATGCACTAGGGTATACCATCTTGAATTGACCTCGTCAATTCATCCATGACTATAGCAAAAAGAAACGGGCTAAGTGTGGAGCCTTGATGCACTCCAATCGTAATGAGGAACCTTGATGCACTCCAATCGTGACACTATTAACCGATTAGCAGGTTAATCTTGGTTGAGAACCATGTAGAGCTAGTGGATACTCCGCAAATTAGATCTAATCATGTGCTACCCGGTTAACTGGCCCAACCTTATCCACCTTGAAAATGGAAGATTTTGGTAGATTTTTGGTTAGTTATAGTATCGGCCAACCTAAAAGATCCGCTATTTTGACCCGAAATAGCAAATTTTGTGCATAAAAGTATGTCCCCCATGTGGAAATAAAAAAAAATTGGGACATAATTGACCAACCAGTTGGGGGCTTGGGGCTATAAGCATATGTTTTTTTCTGAGTCAAAGTTGGGCTTGAACTAAATATCATTTGGGCTTGTTACTATAATTCTATTCCGAACACGGAACACCCGATATTATCGAAATGAGAAATGACCGTTCTGGTTCAAAAAAAATAGAAAACCGGAACCGGGTTGTTCTTGTTCCAACTTCCAAACATCCAAGTTCCGGGTAACTTGGTTTTTTAGCTCATCGTCAGTCAATTAAGCGTTTTGGCGCATCGACGCTTATAATTCCCCCCCTAGTAATCATCTTCTCTTTTTGCCCCTATTCGTCTCCTTCCCTCTCCATTCTTTCTCAACCATCCATGGCTGCAAATCCTTCCCGCCTTATCCTCCGCCCAAGCCTCAACGTCTATTTCAACTCCCCCAATTCTAAAACCCTAACTTTCCTCGACCATTCTCTCTCCTCTCCACTCTCTCTCCTCGCTCCTCGTCGCAGGCGTTGCTTCTCAATCGGAACCAGGTGCTTCTCTTCTCTATCATCCTCATCAATTGAAACTCACAATGTAAACCCGAGCTCCTCTGAAAATGGCGGACGTTCGGGCGGATTTATGCCGTCTCCGATCACCGAAACGCCGCAGAAAGTCGATGTCAACCCCCCCAAAGGTACCAGAGATTTTCCTCCGGAAGATATGCGGTTGCGAAGCTGGTTGTTTCAGAATTTCAGAGAGGTCTTTTCGTCGATATTTTGAATTTCTTTTTCATTTTTAATGAAATTGTGGAGATTTTGCTGAATTTTTGTTCTTGTTTTGGTTTAATTTGCAAATGTAGGTTTCACAATTGTTTGGTTTTGAAGAGGTTGATTTCCCGGTGCTGGAATCGGAGGCACTGTTTATTAGGAAGGCTGGAGAAGAAATCAGGGACCAGGTTTTTTATCCAAATTTTTACCTTTATTCTTCGATTTTTAGAACAATTGAGAGTTCTATGTCATCTGATTGTAGACTGAAGAAACAAGTTACTTTTAAGTTGTCAATTCGCATCATTTTAGCGATTTCAAAATTCGTCTGAATCATGTTCTTGTGAAGTGGGTTTGAATTTAAAACTTGAGTAGAGTGTATGTATTTAACATTAACTATTGATGACTTAGTTTGGCCTACAAGTTCAATTCCATCCCTTTAGTTCATCTGGCCTTATCTTTTCATTTTCTGGGTAGGCAAGCAATTTTATTTCTAAGTAGATCAACATTGTGCAACAGGGGAAACAAACTATTTAAGATGGACCCTATCCTGTCACCAAGAAACATATAGGCCAAACCGGCAAAAACCAATATACAACTCATAAAACTATTAGACTTACAACTAGGGAGCATCAAACCAATCCTGATCAGATTGTGACACTTTCTTCCTCATGCTACTCTTGACTCTAAGGCTATCCTTGAATACTCTTCACAACGTAATCGGCTATAGCCACCTTTTGCTCCCATAACGCTTTATATCTTCTAGACCAAACCGTGTAAACCATAAACTGCTGCAGCACTGACCACAACAAAACCAAGATCTCTATTCTCTTATTGATCCATCCCGGCAAAACATAAACGTCAGTAGTATTGGCATCGATTCTTAGCCATATCTTAGTGCTTTGAATACATTGTTTACTAAATACACAATTAAATAACAAGTGTTTATGAGCTTCTATTTCTCTATCACAATTCACAAATTACACATTTTCAGAATCAACGATGTGTAATTGGAACAGTCTTTGCCTTTTTTGCAACCTTTCCAGCATGGCTAGCCAAAGGATGGAACAGTGCTTAGGCAAGGGTAGTCTATTCTTAACCGAAGTAACCTTATGCCCATGTCTTGTTAGTTGAGTATAAACTTTTGCAATGCTGAACTTAGGCAATATCAACCAAGTATGAGAGAGTAACGGAAGTGCTCCATGTAACCTTATGCCCATGTCATGGTCTTATTTTTTGTTAGTATCATTACGGAAATGATAGAATATTATATAATCCGTGTTATTAAAGCAATCACATACTACTAAGCATATGAAAATGTTAAAATGCTTAGTGTAGATCATCGACCTCTTGGGTTTTTCATGGACCTACTTTAATTCCACGTATTTTACAAATAAACTTTTTGTATGACTAATAAAAATATTTTTACGTAGTTTATCTAGTTAAAAGATTGAAATTGATGCGAAATAGGTACTAACTCAATTAATCAAACATATTCTTTTGCCATACGTGACATAATTGATCTTGTAGTAAGGCAATGAAGAATAGATCTTAAAGACTGTAGTAAGGTAATGAAGAAGTTATAGGATAAAAAGAGATTTTATGAGTTTTATGGAAATGATTGGAATTTGGTTTGGAGTATCTTTCTGTTGTTCACCTTTTTACTAATTTCCAAGGTAAGATAACTCCAAACCCAAATTTGATAATTTCGAAAGATCACATATATTTACATTATAACGCTCCCCATTACGACTTGTTCATTGCTCTATTACAAGTTTCGTTATGTCACATGTCTCATAATAAGAAAATGTGTATTGGTGCCTCTTTCGCATCTATTTCATCATTTATTAATAGATTTATTACATAAAATTATTTGTATTACTCAAATTTTTGTTTTGTAGGATGCGTGGTAGAAAGTACCAACATGAAAAATCCGATTATCTACACTAAATATTCTCAATATCCGCTGAACCAATTCTTGTATGTAGCCAAATCTTAGATAAGACAACTTCTTTAATGTAAAAGATGTACTATTTCCCTTGTTTTAATCTTTTATCTTCCCTATATATTGTAGCAACCTAAACTTAGGAAATGAGAGTCTTTTTTTGGACTTTTTAGGTAGGAAAGAGAAAGTTGTTTAGAGACATTGGTATTATTAAATAGGTGAAATGGACCCAAGATGTGTGATTAGGAAGGGTAAATAGAGTTATCTTTGTAATAAAAAGAATAAAGCAAAAGTAGGAAGGTGAAAGAACACCCTAAACAGAAAGTAGGAAGATAATAAAAAGAGTGGAGGGAGGAATTTTTCTTTCTTGTTATCTATTTCTTTCTTTTTTTTGTTTTTATCTTGACTACTTAGTATATTCATCGAGCATAAAATTCAAAGATTGTAAATTGTATAATAAAAATAAATAAACTAATTATTTTTTCTTCTTTTGGCAAATAAAGATTGTATTAACCAAAAAAGGGAACTCTATAACATTAGGAACACCCCTTACACAAATAAACCTAAACAAACAAAATAACCTCTCAAATAGAGAAGCTTAAACATTAAGGCCTAACAAGTAAGAAATCTATTCAACAATAATTCTACTAGCTACCTTAAAACTAACTTTCCTAAACACAACATATGGAGTTTTACAATGATTATTAAAAACCATATCATTTCTGTGAAGCCAGATCCCATAGATGCAATCCACATACATGTGAAGCAACTTATGTTTGTTAGCCTCTAGTCCTGAAGCCTTAGAGAAATAAGAAAGGCTTGAAGCAACATAGAAGTTGAAACACAATCTGCTCAAGAGAACGTGAGATACCATCAGCAAACATCATCATATGATTGATGTTTAACATTTCACATCTTGGGTGAAATTAAAATCTGGATCATTCTTCAGTTGAGATACACCATGCCTATTAAAGGAGAGAGAGGGTCGCCTTGCCTTAACCCTTTTTTTTTGCAGGGGAGGGAGGGCAGGGTTTCCCATTTGTCAGCACAAACAGTAGAAAGGCAAGCAAAATTCCAGTCTAGGAACAATTCAGGAAAACCCAACAGTAGAAAGGCACAAACAGTAGAAAGGCAAGCAAAATTACATGCAGGGGGAATGTGCTTTTTTAAGGTCTACTTTGATCATGCAGGGGGAATGTGCTCCCTATTATAGCTCTTAATCAAATCAGTAGAAAGGGTGATATTATCTGAGATATGTCGACGGGGTATAAAGTTATAAACCCTGCCTGACATTCATCACAACACTACCAACTACCCTCTCAATAGTTAAGATCTTGGAAATGATCATATAGAAAATTGTACAACAGGCGATAGGCCCAAAATCTTTCCCTTTATTATGACTGGCAACCTTTTGATATTAGATAGGAATAAGACTCACCTTCCTTTTTACTGATATTTATCTGATATTTTTACTTAGGGTGATTGTTATAACCTATTGTCCTATACCCATCAACAGTTCAACACCAAATTTAACATGTTATAATAAAACCCCATCATGTTAAACTGCATAAGAATGATTGACTGTCCCTATAAATGTATTTGAGTAACATTTTTCAAGATTTTGATAAATGAGTTTGAATTTATTAGTGAGAAAAGGTATTGCTCCCTCTTTTTCTTAATAGATATTCCTGTTTGGAATTTCTCGGTCAAAGAGCCAAAAACAATTAGTAAAAAACATACTCATATGTAGACCTGTCAAACGGGTCGGGTTGGGGTCGGTCACTTTCGTGTTTCCCTGTTTGGGTTGACAAATGCTTGTTCAAGACCCAGAGTGTCCGGGTTCAGGTTGACCCAACGGGTTGAGAGCTTTTATACTGCCTTTTTCTATTATATTTTTTTTTTGGTATGCAGCCGGTATATAACAAGACAACAAGTCCTAACAACATATATGTATATTTGTGATAAAAAACAATCACAAAACATCCACCTAACAAAAAAAAGCTCTACAATTAATCCTAGCCAAAATCTGCCTTCATTGATAATTTGGTATGTTACAGACTTACAATCTCACCTAAGCCAATATTGATAAATCTTTATATGATTAAATCTGGCTAACTCCCAAAACAAGATTTACCAATCCCACTTACCGTATTACCTTGTTTACAAAAACTCAAAATAGTGGAGTAACATTCTTGGCGCCTATATTTCCAATTCCCAGTATCGATTCGAGCGAATTCATTTTCCGTAAAAGTTCATAATAATTCCATAAAACAATTTCATTTTCCCAGCCTCTTCAATTTCATACTATAGAAAAATTAAATGAAGTTCCAAGAATATAACGGCAAAAACTACAGGTGGGTTATCGCAAAAAAATAAATAAATTACGGCAAAACCCCTCGAACTTACATTCTCTCTCCTGTTATTTACATCATCACCGTCCTCACTATCACCCTTTCCCTCGTCTTCGGCACGAAACGCAGGTGGGTTATCAAGAACAACAGGGTTCAATTGTGACAATTTCTCATTTTCAACCTCAAATACTCCTGCATATTCACATTTTATCATCTTCCTCTTCAAAATCTTCTGCCCAAACTCCAATTCCTACGCCAAAGTGACCAAAAAAGAAGAATATTCAAAGCAACGACGATGCGAGAGAGAGAGAGATCTTGTGAGGATGAGATAGAGATAGATGAGTGTTAGAGGAAGGCGGCTGATACTTTAGAACTAGCTAGTGATATGTTTATTTTCTCTTTCTTTAAAAAAATAATTATTTTTTTTAGTTTACCACTAAACCCGACGTGACCCGTCGGCATGGTGTAAAAACTCGCCCGAGTTAACTCGTATCGCCCGAGTTAACAAGGTTTTGGAGGCTGGCGATACGAGATATCCCGAGTTGTAAAGGTGTTTTTAAAAACGGCGAGATCTCGGCCGATTCAACCGACCCGAACGAATTTTGTCATATCTACTCGGTTTTCAGCCGAATTCCCCATGTTTTCGATAAAAAGAAAGGGAAAAAGGAAAGAAATGGAGAAACTCCACTGAAATAGAGTAGAGAACTCAATTTTCAAATCAAAAACAAGAGAGGAGAGAGAAGGTAGACAAAGGAATTCATTTTAATTATGTCACGTGTACGGTTTAGGGGAGGGGACTAGGGTAGGTAGTGAGTGGGACTGACATGGGGCTTCTTTTTTAAATTTCAAATTCCTCGCTACACGGTCTGCGACTAACGCATCATTTCCGTTACCGAGACCGATACCGCGACCGTGACCGATACCGCATTTTTTTTATCTATGGGTCAGCCCTGACCCGATCTTGACCCGAAATTATTGGGTTGTACGGGTTCGGATAAAAACGGGTTACGGGTCGGAAAATCTTGTTCAAGACCCGCTTTTTTGGGTCGGTATTCGAGCCGTGTTGATTTTTTACGGGTCTACTCATATGGGATCTAGTTAGATCTTGTTGACGGTTACTTTCCAAATATTAATTTATCATTGTTTTTAATATTTTTAATTAAAGATATTGATGTGTTTAAAGTGGTGCATTGGAAAATGTGAAAAAGCAAACAAGAATATTTTTATTAACGGAGGGGAGTATATGATAACATTCTATCAATTTTCCAGTCTATCTCCTTGGTAGAATTTCATACGCATTTCAATGACATGTGAATCTGGCAAATTACTAAATTGTAGATAGTTCTTTATCCCATCTCACATATTGTTCACAGCTACGTACGTACATTACTAGCTCTACATTCACAAATTTTCATAAAAATCATAAACTCGGATAAATCTTTAAAAGACAATCACAATCATTGACAACATCATAATGAAAAGATTAGAGTTGTTATATTGGTAGAGAGACAGTAGAAATACAATTTTATGCCAGAAAGTGGCCTTTATGCTAGAAGTGCTTGACACTCTAATACTTGATTAAGGTATTAAGGGAAGGGTTTATGGCTTATATGTAATTTTTTCTAATATTCTGGACACATTGCATGCACTTTTTTGCTTGTCTTGTGTAAAAGGAGCATCTAAAAGATTTTTCTTTTGATGATTGGAAGTGTATGCCTTGTTGGACTTAATCAAGAAATATCATTCCCTTAGGTACTGATATTTTCTCGCTGTCATTTAATTTTTTTCCTTTGTATGCCACCCATGACCCATAGGCCTAGAATCCCTTTTTTAAGTTTTTTATTATATATATATATATCAATAAGGGGCCACTTCTGTTGTATGCATTGAAAATGATAACATTAATTGATTTATTGTTTTGACCATGTCCATCGGAAAACATATGGGAATATAGGAGGGTTATGGAGCATCATTAAATCGTAAGCCGATTTATTAGGGATTCACTTGCATGAGGACAGAGGCTCGAGCTTTGGTGCTTTGATTTATAGAAGGCCTGGTTTTGTAGACAATTTTTAAGTTTTTAGAGTTTGTGGGTAAACATCTGGATGAAGTTGTGCTCAAAGTACTCATGTGAAGAAGGTATCATGGTGACAAGTGACAACAACTGTAAGGCGGTGAAAGAAACCACTCTTAGGTTTACTATAGTGTTATTTTGTTGAAAGGTAGAGTCCATTCTCCATCATCAAATTTATTTGTACCTTTCATGCATGTCTTTAGGTTGTCTTTTTAGTAGCGATTCAAAATAGCTTCTTGTTGTATGAGTGTCGGATTCACATCACCTCCTCTTCTCTGGAAAAACTAGAGAGTAAATGCTGCATCAGGTGTCGGTTGATTATCTTAATGTTATCCTATGCTGTCTCTCATTCCTTCTACCCCACTCTCCGTGCATGTTTCCTTGGTGTTGTTCATTGCTAGGTCCAGTTTATTTGTGAAGACTGATTTGAAGTCTACATTTTGCAGTTGTATTGTTTTGAGGATCGAGGGAATCGCCGGGTTGCATTGAGGCCAGAACTTACTCCATCATTGGCAAGACTAGTCTTACAGAAAGGGTACTTAGCTTGCCACTTTTGAGCTGTCTGCCATGTTCTCTTAGAAGAGTGTCAATTTTTAGTGGTTTCCCCATAGATTATGTTGTTGTCTGCTTTTGGCTTGTGCTTAGAGTTGGTAATCAAATGGAAAGTGTTTAATTAGTTTGTTTATTAATATGATTTTTGTGTCCAGGTACATACACCAGCCAGAATTTGATCACCATGTTTTTTTCTGTCCAGAAAATCTGTATCCCTGCCATTGAAATGGTTTGCTATTGGACAGTGTTGGCGTTATGAAAGAATGACTAGAGGTCGGCGCCGTGAACATTACCAGTGGAATATGGATATTATTGGAGTGCCTGAAGTTACGGTACGTACGTCATTTTCGCAGATTACTTGTGTCTTAATATATATAACTATGTGCTTCATAAACTTGTTTGTAACTTGGAAATAGAAATTCATTTACTCTCCGGTTGCTGCTTGCTTCAGTGAATTTTGAGTTTGATTATTGCGGAGATTAGCTGAGATATATTGAATAAGATTTTGAGGATTCTGTGATGTAACTGTGCCTGTTTTTGTTCTGTTTGTTTTATGATTTGTTTGATTTCTCTTCCCTTCTACTATCTCTTTATCCTTGTACTACAATGTTGTTTTGAATCTTCGATTATGGCTTTTTTTTTTTTTAACTGTGTTTCGGCAGCAATGAGCTACCATTTGCTATGATCTTGTAAAGTTCAATTATGATCATTATTCACGAACATTAGAAGTCCAGATTATATGGAGCCTTGAATACATTCCATCCCAAGCTGGGGGGAGAGGCTTGTTTAAAATACCCAAAGAACACCAACAGTAATCTACGAAGTGTTAGATAATTTTTATGATTTACTGCTGCTTGTTTAGTTTGGTTTATATCTCATGGAGCTCTTGATGTCTGATCGAAATCCTAAATGAGTTGAACGTTGGAATCTGATAATAGTTGTTTTGTTAAACATCTCTTTCTCTTTTAGAACTTCCGTTGGTTTAGAGATCAGTTCATTTGGTGATTTGGTTCATGCTCTGTCTCCTGTTTCAACGTCAAAGCTATATCTTTCTTATCCTTATTTGGTTATGTATATGGGTTTTTTAGATTCCTGCTTCCTCGTGCTGAGTACGAAATCATATTTTCATGCAATAGGCTGAAGCGGAGCTTATTTCTGCTATTGTCACCTTCTTCAAGAAACTAGGGATCACAGAGGCAGATGTTGGATTCAGGGTTTCGAGCAGGAAGGTATGAACTGCTTTCCATACGGGGCCAATTCACTTATGAACCTCGTAACTCACTCTCTTTTTATCCTCCTGTACTTGAGAAACCTTTTATGCTGAAATGTTTTATTAGGTTTTTTTTGTCGTTTTTTCTGTCTAAAAAGGTTTAGTGTTTACATTTTTATAGTGGATCATGTTTGATTATTTGTTTAATTGTAGGATTTTATTACTATGTTGAGTATGTCAATATTTAGGACTTGCGATCATAAAAAAAATATTGATAAATCTTATATGAGGGGTTTGGTTCTGAGCAGTGAGTGGGGGGCCTGAGGATTTGGTTCTGAGACTTCTTTTGAAAGTTTTCGATGTGAAATTAATGACTGGGGTTACAGTCCTTACAGAAGGGTTTAGAAATGATGATAATAGAGTGAAAAGTAGCATATAAGCATCTACTTAATCTTGTTTTCAAGAGTTATAACACTTGGACTGCTGGACCCCTGCCCGTTTCATAATTTTAGAGGAAAAGATTAGTGATGTAGACTCTCAAGAGTTATAAACTAATAATGATAGTTGGACCGGAGAATTTCTTTTTATGTAGACTCTCTGGATTTTAGACTGCTAGGGGATTTTCCTATTGGTCCTATGCTCCCTCCGTATTTTTGTGGAGTTACATGTTGACCGGCACAAGTATTATGGAAGCATAGTTGAATTTGATATAATAATGATGCAAGTGGGGTAGTTGACAACAATGTATAAAAAAGTGCAAAGTGCACTAAAGCGATATGAGTCCTAGAGCTTAAGTGCAAAGCGCAAGCGCAAGGCCCGCGCTTCATCGAAGTGAAGCGCACCTTTTAAGAATTAAAGGTTGTTTTACTATTATATATATATATATATATATATATATATATATATATATATATATATATATATATATATATATATATATATAAAATAACCACAAAAATATATCAACATCAGATTTGCTTCAAAAAAAATATTATTCTTTGTTTTAACAAAAATAAAGCATATAACATAGTGTTTGTCAAGAAGCTAGGGCCGACTGCTGTAACCGTTGTCTTCTTTTCTTCTTTTTATTTTTCTTTTGATTCTTAACCCACTTTCTATTGCTAAGGATTAATAAGGTGTGGTCCAAAACACAATACTAACATATAAAAACAGCTTTCAACGTAAAGTAATTAAAAAACAAAAGAATTTCAATGAAGCGTCAAAAAGCGCGCTTAATCACAAGTGCTTCGCTCAGACCTAATTAAGCGCTTTTCCCTAGAGCTTCGCGCTTAAGCATACTTTTTTAAACACCGACTGACAATAAAGAAATATATAAAAAAACAAGTGGGGTGTAAAAGTTACCAAAGATGTAATTATTTATGATTTAAGTGGGCTCATAGGAAAGTAAAAAATAATAAACAATTGGGGAGTGGGTGTAAAAGTTACTAAAAATGAAATTATAACTCCTAAAACAATACGGCCGGGAGTAGTAATTGTGACTCCTAAAAAATACGGATGGAGTATCTTGTAGCTCATGTTGCAATCGCTAGCGGAGATCACCACATTCTTGTCCTTGACCTTTTTCTATTATTTGAAAATCTATGGAGTTGAAGAAGGTTCATAGTGAGCTTGTTGGAAGAGGCTTAATACCTGCTATAAACTTCAGATATGACACCCCAATACGTATGTCTATTGTAGTTTCCAGAGTAGGAAAACTTGAAATCCTCTTTCTCTTCTTTATTATTAGATGACGGATTTTTGTGAAACAGGTTGTTTAGAGTTATGGGGTTCAAATGGGTGTGGTCATTTGTGATATTGTTGCGTTATAGATTTGCTTACAATTTGAAATAAAGGGAAGGAAGTAGTTATGAAGTTTATTTCTCTATGTTTTGGGTTATATGCTTGCAGAAGAGTACTAGTTTTCCACCCTGCAATATATACACTGTTCGAGAAGTTTTCGGGAACAGAGTTCTATATTTGGTCCTGTTTGATGTTAGATTTTTTTGTTTCCTGGAATACTCTTTCGATGATGCAAAGTGTGATTTGTCTGCTCCCAATTCCCATTTAGAGGTCTCCTTGTCCTCTAGTGATGTGTTGTTTTTCCATTTTAGTACTTCTGCCTTCACAATGATTTTTCTCTTTTCAATTTTAGTATGCTATAAATCAATTTTTCTTATTGTCAATGTTTTCTCAATGATTTTGATGTACTGCTCCACGAAAATTATTCTTGTTGACTGTTTTATTAGTCTTTGTGAAAACTCAAATGGTTTTAACAATTTTCTTTTGGGAGGAAAGCTGGTTTGAACATTGTGAAACATAAGTACATTTTTCTTTTTCTTTAAAACAAATTCTCTACATATTATGCTATCAGAGTTCATTGACTGTGTAGGGAGTACAATGTCTGTCTTTTGGGCTAGCATACCGTGAAAGCTTGGAAGACTATTTTAACTAGGTTTCTTATTTTAGTGACTGGCCTTTGACTAAACCTGCTGAAGATGAGTGCAACTTTTTAGTCCCCTTATTACCTCTGGATGCAATATAAGCTCTCCTCAGATATCTACTCTGCCCCTTTACTTCATCTTCTTTATGGAAATGGTTGAAGTTTTGTATTTTTTGAAGTATTCATGTTGAATCTATTCATTTTTATTCAGGTTTTGCAGGAAGTTTTGAGGTGCTACAATGTACCTGAAGAATTATTTGGAAGAGTTTGCATAGTTATTGACAAGGTCAGTTGAGGGTCCTAAGTCCTAACAGACTGTAATCTCACATTCTTTAGCATTGATACCTTTGCGAGCAAATTGGCTATTTCAGACATGGTTCAAGTGTTTATATTCTCTCTTCATGTTCCCTTTCTCTGGTGTGGCAAAAGGGAAAATATTTCTAGGTATTCTGTTTTTAGTGTAATGATAACGTGACTAGCTTTTGATTTTGCGGTATACTCACCATTATATTATACTAGTGCAATAATATATATCTTTCCAAGTTTTCATTTCCTTCTAATGATGTTACTGTTGAGGTTTTTTCCCCTACATGTAGCCATGTATAAAAAAATGTATGTGAAATTCCACTTTAACTGATAATAACTATAGATATTATCTGAACTATCTGTGTGTTTAATCATTGCTATATACTCCCTCCGTCCCGGAATACTTGACCTGTTTTCCTTATCGGGCCGTCCCTTAATACTTGACCTGTTTCTAAAAATAGAAATATTCTAACAATATTATATTATTTCTCACTCCACCCCTATTAACCCACCTACCTCCTACTCCATACAAAAAATAATTAAAAATTCAACCCCTACTCTCCCCAAACCCCACCTCTTAACCCACCTCCCACTAACTACATTAAAAAAATACCCCACTATCAACTACTACCTATTAAATTAAATAAGTTAATTCAAGTTCCTTAAACTCTGTGCCGGTCAAACCGGGTCGAGTATTCCGGGACGGAGGGAGTATTGTTTCAGTATTTTGTTCTTTTCCCAACGTTTTCTTAATAATGATCTGAAGGTTAGCAGTATATTATACCATTAGTGCTCTGCCTACTAAGGGACTCCGTCATTGATGTTTAAGTGGAAATTTTAAGATGTCGAACTTATTTTCTTTTCTCAAATTGTGATTTTCATGCAAACTTCCTTCTTTGTCAAATTTGTCTGCAGCTAGAAAAGATTCCTCTTGATGAGATAAAGAAAGAGTTGAAGTCCGTTGGGATGTCTGATGAAGCAATTGAGGAACTACTGGAGGTCCTTTCTATCAAGTCTTTGGCAAAGTTGGAAGGTTAGTGACCCTTATGGTATATATGCGAAGGAAGCCTCTGTTTTTAGGGCTATTTGAAGTGTCAATAATTGGACTCGAAATAATTGACAAATACTCCGAACTTGAATTGTGCTACTTGACAGATACTTTGAACTTGAGTTGTGGTTCAATTGTCCTGAGCAAGTGAGCATGATTTCATTTGACTTATCCATTTTTTTTTTAAAAAAAAAATAACAAGTTACTGTTAAATGTATGTCCTCGAAATATCTTAATATTGCTTAACAATATACTCCGTCCCTTTTTGATTCCCCCATAACAAATTTCACTTTATTAAGAATTTGGTGTAAAATATGCACATGGGTTGATAAAGTGGGCCCATGAGGAGAGAGATATAGAGAGAGTAAGTGGGAAAACTTACCATTTAAGATATGGGGCAATCTCAAAGGGACACACCAAAGAGGAATATGGGGCACTCAAAGAGGGACGGAGGGAGTACGTAGTATAAAATAACACAACTGATCATCCAACTGCAATAACTTCCAAAATTACTGAATCGTCGATATAAGCTATACATACACGATGTGTTTAATGAGTTGTGCAAAGGATATAAGTGAGCAATGAGGAGAGCTTAGTTTTAAAAAGCGCGCTTTTTTGCGCTTAAAGCTCGGAAGCTCACAGCAAAACGCTTCTGCAAGTTGAAGCCCAACGACATACAAGAAGCGCGCGTTTCCTAGCGCTTCGGTGCTTCTGCGCTTCCTAGCGCTTTTGCGCTTCTTGTAGTCTGGGCACATCAGACCCTTCTTTTTTATAAAAAATAAAGTCACGTGACTCTAATCTTCATTTTTAAAGTATCACGTGATTTCTTTTTCTAAAATAGCGAATATATGGGAAGTTTTTGAAAACCCTAGTGCAATTTTCTCCCGTAGCCGGATTTCTCTAGCCTTCTCGCTGGATTTCTCCCATCGGATTCTGAATTTTTCTTTCATCGTTTTGATTTCTCTTTTTTTTTCATCTTTCTTTCCATATTTTCTGAACTTTTGAAATTTTATTATTTCTTTCTGGGTGCGCTTCGCCTACGAAAAGCGTGCGCTTTGCGCTTAAGCTCCAGGGCCCTTTTGCGCTTCAGTGCGCTTCGCGCTTTTTAAAACTAAGGAGGAGAGAGGGGAAATCAAGAAGACAAAGGGCTGATTTGAAGCAATGAAAAGAAGGAAAGAAAGGAGAAACTCCATGTTCCAATAATAAAATGTATAGTACAGAAGAAATTTTGAGGTGGGGAACTTGCTTGTTCACTTCGGATTTGGGTTGGGCTGGTGGTATCGTAAAGGAGTCATTTGGGTCGGGTTAATTTTTGCAGGAGCACTTCAGTTCTATGTGCAATCAGCTTATCATGGAACTATGACATTTCCAGTCATGTTCATCTTTGAGTGGTTCAGGTATGGGGTGGGGTTATTCACTGATTTGGCTCTTGTTTATTTTGCCAAGTCTAGTAATAGGACGAAGCCTTTTCCATCATATTTGGACTGGCCAACTGGAATAATTTCCCATAGGAATATTGGGCTTGTAGAATAGTTGTGCTAACTTTACTTGTAAGTGGTAGTATGCCTTAGTGACATTGCTCATAATGCATGCAGAGAGACTTGGAACTTCTGGTCAAGTTGTTGGTGAACTCAAACAACTTTTTGCTCTTGCTGAGAAGTTTGGTTATTCTGAATGGATCCAGTTTGATGCATCCATTGTCCGTGGTCTGGCCTATTACACTGGAATTGTGTTTGAGGTATGTGCTGTTTTTTTGGGTCTGATTGGTGATTCGGTTCTAAGATTTAAAAATCATTATCTTCAATTCATTTTATATAAAGCTTGTAAGCTTTAATTTCTTGCTCTGTTTAGACATTGTTTTGTTACAATTTCTTTGCTCATTTGTTAAATACGTATGCTCCAAAATCCGATTTCAGTATATTTTAGTTAGATTTATTCTTTTGGCCACTTGAACGTATATGTGAACTTGGAGAAGTTTTGTGGCTTTGCCTTGTGATGCATATAGGTAGTAGTTCACATCTTTTGCCGTAATGTATGCAACTTTTTCAATTGGCTTGGAATGCAAAATCTACTGATTTTGTGCAATACTTGGAAGTAAAATTGAGGATTGTGAGTGGTCTTTGCCATTATTTGTACTGAGCATGTACTATATACAAATTCAAAGCTGTTTATAAAGGCCTCAATCTCGTATCTAAGTAAGACCATATTTATGCATGAATCGCTTTGTGCTGTTTGTGAGGAATAGCAGAAGTAAAATCTACTGTTTTAAAGCTAGTGTAGGGTGCTAGCTTGATTACGTAATTCCTCATATGATTATACTATATGGTAGAAAGGGGTGCACCGGAGAAAAGTTGGCGAACTTTGCCCAGAATCAAGCTATGCAATGATTGTAAACTGACTTGTTCTGGAAAAGTTATTTTCTTCATTAATGCTTAGATTATCAGATGGGTTACGAAGTGTTTGAAAAAGCGCGCCTAAAGCTCGCTTTGTGCTTGCGCTTTACGCTTAAGCTCTAGGACTCATATCGCTTTAGTGCGCTTTGCGCTTTTTTAAACACTGGGGTTACGGTAAAATAGAAAAATAAGGTGGCTAGTAGAACTAGAAGGCTCGTTGGTAATGAGATATACAGGTCTAGGTGAATGCCTAGTTTAACTGATAGCACATAACTACATAAGGATGCTTGTTTTGGATATAAGCAACTGGCATTAGTAAACAACAAAACTTCCGCCAAAGTTTGCTCAGGTACTACATAATTTCTTGAGGGAATTATAAGTCGTCAAATTATGTAAACTTGTTGATTGGTATGTGATGTAAGCAGCGGAAAGGTAGCAGTTTTCTTGTACATCTTGTAATCCACTTTTATCCACTTTTTCAGGGTTCATGGACGTTAGATCTCGTAGTAATATATTCTTCTCTTCAGTACAGTCCTTTGTATAACTTGCTATTTTCTGTATCTTTCAGGGATTTGACAGACAAGGAAAGTTGCGAGCGATTTGTGGTGGTGGACGTTACGATCGATTGTTATCTACGTTTGGAGGTGATGATATTCCAGCCTGCGGTTTTGGATTCGGTGATGCAGTTATTGTGGAAGTAAGTATTTACGTTTTCTTTATTGAAATTCCTCTTACTGACAAATAAACAAAGTTCCCACGGACAATTGTTTCTTCTGTTTTATGAGCAAGCCAATTTTGCGAGGAGAAAGTAGCTATATACTAGGTGCAGGTTATATTTGCTTATTTTTGGCTTTCAAGTAGAACTACAAGAAGTTTAACTTGAAAGGTTTCTCGAAGCTTTCCTGGCTTTTTCCGTGTGGAGAATTTCATCTCATCTTCTTTAATATCTACATTAAAATGTATGTATCCTTTTCTGTCTTTTCCCAATTAATCTTTCTGTTACCTTTTCAAGTGAAGAGTTACTTATTCTCTCCATTACATGATTTACATAACCCTTTGCTTCTTCCACTCCTACACTTCCTCTTATCAATTATTTTCTCCCTGCTCGTTTTCAATTTTTTTTTCATACACAGTTTTTCTTAGATATGGGAAACACAGACTGGTACCCAATTACCCGACTGGAATTACCAGACATGAAATCCCGCTGTACCCAAAATCTCATGACCTAACTTTGTCTAACCAAAATTGCCCCAAGCCAACTTGATAATAGACTTGAGTATGGAACCAAATCAGTAAGGGAACCAAATGATCATTAGTCATTTCCCAAATATGGCTACTAACAAAATTACAAAACTCAACTTGTCAGAACATCCCCTTTTTTACCTCTGTTTTTGTTGATCTGGGTGCTAAATGTCAAGATTGAATTGAGATAGGGGCAGTGCAATTTTGCTCTTTCTCAATTATTTTATTGTAATCTTGTTTTAATTATCTGTCAAAATCACCTTATTTCGTCCGTCTGTGTTTCAAAACCTTTCATAAGAAGCGTTTTGGTGGACACATGTGACATACCCATAATGGCTTTCCCCCTCAAAGCTTCAGCTGCGGCAAATTTTATTGCAGTAATTTATGGGGAACAACATTGCACTCTTCCTCCCTGGCGCCAAAATTGAAATGTGGGTTTTTCAACTTCCGTGTTTTGGTAACTCTGTTATAATGGTTGCTTACATCTAATTTATTATCCTAAAATAGGTTACCCTGTTTACACCTTAAGATCTTAGCCTATGTTCTGTTTACTGTCTCTTTCTGTCGTTAACTTTGTTCAAAATCTCACTGGCTTCACGCTGCACGCCGGCGTTTATGTTCAGCTACTTAAGGAAAAGAACCTTCTTCCAGAACTTGGCCTTGAGGTCGACAACATAGTATGCTCGCTTGATCCTGAACTTCAAGGTGCCGCAGCGTTAGTTGCTTCCACTCTAAGAGGAAAAGGTCAAAGTGTTGATTTGGTATTGGAAAGCAAACCAATGAAGTGGTAAGCAAGCAACTTATTTTGTTAAAACTTAAAAGGATATGATTTTCTTTTTGAAGGTTTGGAAGGGGTTTAGAATATTTTGCTGTTGAGTGTTGACGTACTTCTACGTTTCAGGGTATTTAAGCGGGCTGCACGAATAAACAGTCGTCGGTTAATATTGATTGGAAAGTCTGAGTGGGAAAGAAGTACAGTGGCTGTGAAAATACTCTCAACAGGCGAACAATATGAAGTAAAAGTTGACGAGTTAGATTGACAAATGACAAGGGATCGAGCTTCTCTTTTATGGATTCATAGCGCTAGATATTTTCAATCTTCACCACTCGACAGTACAATAGTTTCTTCTGAATGAATTAGTTTTGTCAGCTGATTATCTTGTTTGATTCTTTCACTGTTATCATCTAGGCGATGCAGTTTAGATTGTTTCATTGCTGGAGTTTCATCTTATCGGGCACAAGTCTTGTGATATGATAGCATTTATAGAGTGCCAACATATTCATTGGCTCCCTATCAAGTTTGAGAACCCCCGTATAGTATGAGACTAGTCATTGTATTACGTGTTGATTTCTTTAATCTTAGATTAATAGTCACATATACTACTTCATTTATAATATTTGTAAAAGTCATATTGATATACGAGTAATCCTTCATCCGAAAATAAACCGGACACATCTTCAGCTTGTCCCGCTAATATACCGAGAAAGGTAAGGATACGAAAGGAAAAACAGAGGATCAGAAGAAGGTAAATGTAGTTATTCATAGATTTTAAGAGCAGTTGTATGTAGAGTATTAGCTATACATTATTAGTAATTATGTGTTGATGTATTTGCAAAGTCGTATGCACAAAAGTACGTCGACAATATAGTCATACAGACTAGACATAGGAAACATAGAAAACTGTAGGAAAATTGCCAGTTTGATCAATATCAGCAAGAGCCTCGGCTCCAATAGTATTGTCACGATAAAGACATTGATTCCAGAGTTTTGCAGACTTGTTTCTATTGCTTCCCATTCAACACCAGTTCTACCAGCTTCAAGGGGCGTTTGGTGCACAATGGGAAAAGGAAGGGAATGAAAGGAGAATGGAAAGATAAATCCTTTGATTTACTAGGTTGTTTGGTAAAGAAATTAAAAAAATATATGTCAGTGTATAACCACCATAACCCCCAACATGCAGATGGTGCAGGGGCGTGTTAGGATGCTCGGATTCGGGTACGGGTGTCGGACTCGGGTAAGGGGTCTGAGTTTTGGACATGAGAAATTAAAAAATCAAGGACTCGGGGACTCGTTTTAAAAGGGTCCGAAACTTGTATATGGACTCGGGGACACGGCAATGCAAAAACAAAATAAAGATTTTTTAATTTTTATTTGCGGATTTTTTTTAAAAAAACTAGTTGTTAGTTTTTTTTTTGTTTTTGGTACGAAGTACTGGTTAGTCAAACTCTTTCCCAAATTTCAGTAAATAAAATTAAAGACCCCATCAGATAAAGATGCATACTTTATTATTCAGTTTTAAATAAAGTTAAAAAAATCAGAAAAGGAGGCAGAATAAATGACCAGATAAAGATACCATACTTTATTGCTCATTTTTTAAATAAAGTAAAAACAAAAAAAAGAGGCAGAATTAAATAGACTACTTTATCTTCCACCTATCCAACCCCACGTAAAAACAAAAAAAAACAGAACCAAGAAAACAAAAGGTCGAAGACAGTTTCAAAGAAAAAAAAGGCCGACGATAAGAAGAAGACAACCTCCTTCGCTGGAGAAGAAATCCGACAACTACGTGGTTCCAATCTACTCTTTTTTTGTGGCCGAACAAAAGCCCTAAGGTTTCGGCGCTTGATTTGCTGGATTTGAGATTCAATTTTAGATCTAGGGTTAGTGAAAGCGAGTCCACTTTCTCTCTGGCGGGTCCGATCCGGATTCCGTGTCCGCACCCGGGTCGCGTCGTGTCGACACCGGTACGGAGGGGTGGTGAGCCGAGTCCGAGCATCATAGGGGGCGTGTACATAGAGGAAGGTGCACCTGCACTAAAACGTAAAAAAGGAAAATAAAGGAAAAAACGTAAAAGATCGTCATAACCTAAAGCAAAAGAACAGGGGCGGAGCCAAGGGGGCTGGGGTAGGCCATGGCCCTCCCTATGGCTATGAATAATAACTAAATGTTGCAGTTATAATCACAAGCTACAAGTAGCTGAGATGATAAATGTAAATTCATAGGACATTTTGACAGCTCATCACGGGTTCAAGTCCCAAACATGCATATATATATTAGTTGCCTATTATTACTTTTTGTTTTTACTTTCATATTCTTCTTTTATTTATTGGTTGTTATGTTTTTTTTTTCTAAAAAAATTATTCCAATTCTTTGCTTTGACAACTTGATTTTTATGACCAACATTAACAAATTATTTTAAAGGTAAAAAAAGGATTAAAGGGTATATTTTGAGCACAAGATATTTTTTTTTAATTCTCGAAGGGATATGAAAATATTATGTATAACATACATCATAGTATATTTGCCCCCCCCCCCCTCCCCCCAAAAATAAAAATTTCTGGCTCCGCTGAAAAGAACATAATACACCAAACGAAAAGAACGCTAAACAGAACCTAAAAATAACACTGATATTAAAAACCTAAGAAAATGTACAAAGAAGAAAAGAATATTTTCTATGTCCTAATAAACTATAAAAAGAACAACTACTTTAAAAAATAACATGATCGATGCAACAGTAAAACAAAAATAAATAAATCAAGTACCGGTAATATTAAAAAAAATCGGATTTTTCATGAAATGCCCCCGAGGTTTGCCTTAATGCACCAAATACCCCTAAACTTTCCAGAATGCACCAAATACCCCCCGAGGTTTTAAAAAATAACACAAAATACCCTTAATGAGCATTTTCCGTCCATTCCGTTAAGTCTCCGTTAGCGTGAATTTACTTTTTTGCCCTTTCTCAACCATTTTCTCTACTAATCCTAATATTAACACTTAATTATATCAATTAAAACTAAAAAAATTTAATTAACTATTATTTTTTTTAAAAATCAAAACTTTGGGCTTTCTTTCACTTATACTACTCTCTTCTTTCACGCCATCAATCATCAATTCATCATCATTATCATCTTCTTTTTCTTCTCTTCCGCCACCATTAATTGCTTCGTTGTAGGCTAAGATGATGATTTGGAAGCCAACATTGCTCCCCCCTTTCTGCCTGGAACGAAGCCCACCTCTCGATCTCCTTCCTTGGTGCACCACCGGGACACAATCCACCCATAGCCACCGGGATTGTTGGGCGGTGGTGGCTATGGGTGGACTGCATACGTACGACGAAAAACATGGCTGAGAGGAGAGAGGGTAGTGGCGGTGGAGCTTGGCTGGGAGCCTGGGAGGAGAGAGAAAAGAACACCCAGCTACCACCGTCCATGTTCCTTCTTCCCTCTGCCATGGAAATCGCCGCCCAGCTACCAAAACAACGCCATTGCCCTTCCTTGTCTCTCCTCTTTCTCCCAAAACCCAGAAAAAATTCACCCAGAAAAAGACCCAAAAATCCAAAAAACACACAAAATTATCAACAATCACACAAAATCGATAAAGCAAGCACGAATTTTGTCAAAGAAACAAACAGATCGTATACATTTCCGTCAATTAGCGACGAAAACTTCCAAATTCGAGAAATTAACGCTTAATATCTGGGAAGTCGGCAGGTGTTTGAACAACAAAATAGAAAGGTACACCTCCATTAATGGGTCCAATTTTCCATATGAACTTATGTAGGTTTTGGGTGTTGGATTAATTATATACTTCTCCACTAATCATTCATTTTTGGAGGGGAGTAGAAGTTGAGTTTCTTGGCGAATTGCGGGTGTTGGAATTGTGAAGGTGGCGAATAGAAGGGAAGAAGAAGGGTTAATTGATTTTATTTTTTTGGGGATAATTGATTTATTTTGGGGTTAATTGATTTTTTTTTTGGGGGGTTAATTGCTTTAATTAAGGGTTAAAATTTAATGTTAACGGAGACATAACGGAATGGACGGGAAATGCTCATTAAGGGTATTTTGTGTTATTTTTTCAAACCTCGGGGGTATTTGGTGCATTCTGGAAAGTTTAGGGGTATTTGGTGCATTAAGTCAAACCTCAGGGGCATTTCATGAAAAATCCGTAAAAAAATAGAAAAGGTAAAAAGAACAAAAATAATTATAAAAAAAACAAACGCAAAG
Organism: Spinacia oleracea; assembly: GCF_020520425.1. Taxonomy (NCBI): domain Eukaryota; kingdom Viridiplantae; phylum Streptophyta; class Magnoliopsida; order Caryophyllales; family Amaranthaceae; genus Spinacia; species Spinacia oleracea. The sequence continues at coordinate 34,976,361 of NC_079491.1, forward strand.
ATTTTATAAACAAATGCTAAAAGAACATAATTGGATAAATGAAAAGAACATTTTCAAAAATAAGAAAATAACATTAATATTGAAAACAAAGAAAAAGGTACAACTAAGAAAAGAACATATTCTTTCTCCTAATAAACTATAAAAAGAACAACTATATCTTAAAACAAACATTATTTGAAAAATACAACTGAAAAAAGAAGAGGTTAAACTAATGTTATACGGAGTAAAAAACAAAATAAAGGGAAGAAAAAAAAACACTTGAAAAAAACATCATTTTCTTTTTTCTTATCAATCAAAAGAACAAAATGAAAGCGACGAAAAGACAACAAAAACATAATAAAAGGAAAAAAATCGCAAAACAGAAGTTTTTCTATAAAGAAATGAAATATGGCAATTAATTTCTCTCTCCTCAATATCTTTTATTAAAAAACAAAAATTACAGAAGTTATTTTATAAAAACATGGAACGTGGTAGTTAATTTCTCTCTCTTGAATGTCTTTTGTAAAAAAAAAAGTACCGATTATAATATTAAAAATTAAAAACACGATTAAAAAAAGTTAAAAAGAACAAAAATAATTAAAAAATAATAACGTTTATATAAACTAAACAGAAAAGAACATAAACAAATTGGAAAAGAACACTAATCTTGTAAAAAACAACGATAATAAAAGGAAAAAAGAACAAAACACTTAAAAAGAACATCATTTTCTTTTTCCTTATCAATCAAAAGAACAAAGAGAAAGGGACGAGAAGAACAACAAAAATAGAATAAAAGGAAAAATGTAAATTTTTTTATAAAGAAATTCAAACGTGGAAGTTATTTTCTCTCTCCTCAATGTGTTTTATATAAATAGCTAATTGAATGCAACATACAGTTTACACTCAACCTACATGCAATTGAACTTGAACCACCAATAATAAAAAACATACTAAAGGATATAAAAGAACAATGATAGGAAATAAAAAGAACAAATTACAAGTTGAATAGAACAAGATGAACTAAATGAAAAAAAGAACATAGCAAGTTGAATAGAACAAGATGAACTAAATGAAAAAATAATAAAAAGAACATACTAAAGGATATAAAAGAACAATGACGAACAAAAAGAACAAAGTAGGGAAATAAAAAGAACAAATTAAAATCTGAAATAGAACAGTTCACCTGATCAGTAGACTGAGTTTCCTCTCTCAACTTATCAACATGTCTTTCTCTTCTCATGTTCCAACCTTTCAGTTTATTGCGTTTCTTCGCAACAATTCCTTTTGGCCTAGCATTCCTCTCATTAGTCTTTTCAGTCTCTTTCTTATTCTTTTTTATTCTCTTTGGTAGATTTTTAATCAAAGTTGGAATGAGGTTTTCAACAATCGGTTCCATAACTTTCTGCAAAACCGGGTCTATTGAAGGCTCAACCGAATCAAGTAGAGTTTCATTGCGCACAAATTGTTTGATGAATCACCGGCCCTTTAAACTCCACTAATGTACTCCTTTACTTTAGTTGACATATCCAGCACACCCGAATCAATAATCTTCCTTGCAGCCGGACAGTGTTGAGCTTCATTTATAACTTTAATGCAACTCCTTATGGTTTGCATCCTCCACACCGATGCAGAAACAACACTTACTTCATTATCTCTATCTTCTCCTTCCTCAACAATTGTGTTCATGGCCTCTTTGGTCCATCTCTTCATAATGTATCGATTAGAAAGCTTTTCAACATTATGGACAATAAAAACTCTAAGGATATGAGAACAAAGAATGCTTATTTCTCCAAATGATTTGCAAGTACAATCAACAACGACCATCTCTAGCTCATTGAATCTGACATTGTGTCTAATCAAGTCCTTCGTTGGATGCCCAACAATATACTCAGAAACTGGAAACTCATAGGAAATCCGTTGACTCCTCAAACCCACAACTTTGATGAATCGTTGCTCAAATATCAAACATATTGCAATCGTGTACACATCCCGTGCATGCAACATAACATGTTATCCGCACATGCATAATACTTATTACCAGTAAAAGAATTATAATCACCCGTGTTCTCCTTACTTCTCCACTCATCAATTACATCCAGAAAACACTTGTGAAAATCACATAAACCGTTAGTTTTATGCAACCTCCTAGAAATAGAATGATTTGTGGTCTCACTCCTTTGAGAAGACAAAACACCCCTAGAAACCAATATTTGTTATATGCAGGAAACCATTTCTCCTTCAAATTATATAACCTTATTATCCATGCATGTTTAGCGTAATTATAATCAGCCAAAAGACTAAAAAAGAACAAATGAAAGGAATAAAATAACAATAAGTAAAACAAGAAGAACACCCCAAGTGAAATAAAGAACAAATAAAAAGAACGAAAAAGAACATGGACATAAACATAAAATACAAATGAAACATATACAAGTAATCAAAGAAAAGAACATTAGAATATCAGATATAAAGAACAAGTTTTAGCCAGTTATACAAAGAACAACTGATACCAGTGAAAGAACATGAGAAGAGATGGAAAGAACAAAGAAACACAGTACAAGAAGTATGGAGTATATTAATCAATAAAAGAACACTAGAATATCAGTTAAAAAAAGGGTTTCATCTAGTTATAAAAGGAACCATTCACATCAATGAAAGAACATGAGATAGAATGTTAAGCACAAAGGAAATCTCAACAAGAACAAAGGTGTCTATTAAACAAAAAATATTATAGAGTATTACTGTAGGGTTTTTTTTTTTGATTATTTGATACTTGAATTCCATTTTCTCTTGTAGTGGTATTTTTCGTATTTCGTATAATTTGCGCATTGAATTTTGTATGTAAGTTATAGAGCTTGATGAATCTTGTTTAAGACTCATCAAAGTCTCTAACTTGTCCAATTTATCAAGTGTGTGATCAATTAGGTTTGACTTGATCTTTTTAATCCCACCCCAAAAAGGGAGCCAAATCCTAGGTTCACACAAATGACATAATTGGATTTGAACATAGAAAATCAAAGCTCAAAATATAAGAAAGTGCACAAAATACCCCTACGACTTTCAAATATTGAACTTCGACGGAGTCGCCACCAAACATTTTAAAGGTCTGGCTTGAAAGGACCAAAGCTGACTCTTTTTGGACAATGCATTGAATCTTGAAACCGAATGTGTTAGATTCGGGTACGAGAACGAACCGTTTATTTTGGTAGGCTTTAGAAATACATTCAAACACAAGACAAGGATTGTTTTGCGAAATCCTAATCATAGCAGTAGGTTGGTTAAATCATGCATTTAGAACATTGAAATTGCTACTTGTACGTGATCACTTTGCTTTAAAGTTAGTTCAAGGAACCTAAGGCCGGTTTGTCCAAAAATTATCTTTGTTAAGCGTGATTTAACCTTTTGTATATTGTTGTATTTAACATGTTAGGTGATGAAGAAATAAACACGTAAAACATCATCACAAATAGAAGAGGAATTATTGAAATGTGTACAAAACCACATCTCCTTGAAAAGACGAGTAAAGGGTGCGCTATTGAAATTGCGATATTGAAAGTGCGGTATTGATAGTGCGGTATTGAAAGCGCGATATTGAAAGTGTGGTATTGAAATGACGATATTGAAAGTGAGATATTGAAATGATGACATTGAAATTGTACTATTGTATTTGAAATCCGAACGCCAAGCAAATTCTTAATAATAAGTGTGCCCGACACGGGTTCAATTCTCTAGAAATCTTAACTTAAGATGAGTTGCTCATCTTGAAGCATCATTGATTTTGAATATAGAATTTGAAATGAAACTTGAATTTGATTATAGAACTTGAATATAGAGTTAGTGTATAAGAGTTAGTGCTTTTATTGGGATATTTGATAGCTAGCTCTTAACAAAATCGGTGATGAGGCAGTTGAAGAGAGAGACTAAGAGTGAAAAAATAAGAGATTGATGCTCCAACTTTGAGCACGATTTCCAGATGGGCCTTGCCATAATTTCAATGGGCCACATTTCGGGCCACAGTCGTGATTTCATATTGGGCCACATTTCGGGCTACCTCTAATAGCCTACCTCCACTGTCCACAGTTCCGCACCTGTGATTTTTTATTTATCCAAACTCAATTGATCTCCCACCCCTCTTTGGGTAAACCCTCGAAATTCTAGGGTTTTCTCTCACCCAACAAAGTCACTCAAAAACCGCCATTGTCGCAAATTTCCAGCACCAACAAGAAGGAAATTTGCTCGTTATTCTCGAGGAGAGAGAAAGAGGGGCAACAATGGGAGGAAAGTGTCCGCACAGAAAGGTGAGTAAGAGAAGATACTCGCACAAAACTCATCGGCGTTCCAAATTCGAAGTTAAAGGCGACGATATCGTCTATGATGATCTCCGGAAAACCGATGAAGATCGAAAACCATTGCCGCTTGATGAAGATTTACCTGGAATGGGTCAGTATTACTGCCTTCATTGTGACCGTTACTTCTCCAATGTTGCTGTTAGGGATTTGCACTTCAAGTCAAAGCGCCATAAGAAGCGGTCTGTATTCCTCACTTTCTTAGTTTTTATGTTGATTTTTTGTTTCTCAGTATTTGTTTTGTTGCTTTATTTTATGATTTTTTTGGAAAATAGATTGTGGGTAGTTTGTTTTTCTGCGAAAAGGGGTTGATTTTTTGATATGTTTTTATGAAATTGTGCATTAGTTATTGTTGGGATGATAATTTAGAGTTGTGAAATTGTGGGTGTTAGAAACTAAGCTTTTATTTGTTGTGAATCTTTTGAACATGACTACTGTGAAGTTGATTGGCATTTTAGAATGTAAGAGAAATAGGGGAGTCTTACTTAAAAGCTTACATGACGGCTTAAGAAGTTAAGATTAAACAGTTGGCAGAACTTGGGGTGAGCGCCTCGAATTGGGTGTGAAAAGAAAGAGCTTCTAAGTTGGCAGAGCTGCAGCCTTTTTCATGCCCCGCTTGCTTCCCCTTATGTTTGCAGAACTTGGGGTGAGCGCCTCGAATTGGGTGTGAAAAGAAAGAGCTTCTAAGTTGGGTTTATTTGAGTCGAAAGTTAAGTCAAATATTTTAGTTTACTGCTTAGTTATGATGTTTCGGTGTTAGGGACATATTAGTACATGGTGAGACTGATTAGGCAGTTGGGGTGTAACTGTTGGACCGATTTGGAATAGGTGTTTTGATGTCCTACTTGGTTTTTTCTGGAACTTGGAGCAAGCCTATCAATATCAATGTTTGGAGCCCTTGAGAGAATATATTTTATGTCCAATGTATGATTTTCGAGAAAATCTTGTTTAGTAAGATCTGCTTCTCACTGACTCGACGTAGGATTATAGTATTTTAATCTTTGTCCTGATGGATCTCAGTTTTAGCTTACTGAGAGTTTGTAATGACTCTTGTGTTGGCTAAAATTTAGCATAAGAGGGGATTCTTTTTGAGAATGCTATAAGTTTGCCTAATGGAAGAATATTGCATTTCCATCGAGTTTGGGCAGTGGTGATTGGTGAAGCTGGTGAGTAGGAGGGATTATGATGAGCCTGATTATGCAGTTCGGGTGCATCTGTTGAGCAGAGCTGCAGGCATTTTGATGCCCCTTTTATATTCAGTACTTGAGTGTGCATATATAATCTTGGGTTTCGAAAAGGAATGGGGTACTAATTTAGTTTTACTTGAAGGTGAATGTGCAGTTGTGTGTTTTAGTTTGCTGCTGGGTGATGAACAATTGGTGCAAGGAAAGGATTAGCAGATGATGGGACTGATTAGGCAGTTGGGGTGTAACTGTTGCACTGAGCTGGATTAGCATTTTAATGTCCTACCTACTTCTCACTTTCTTAAACTTGGAATTAGCGTAGTGTTTTGCAGCTAATTTCTTTCGCGAGAGTATCTTTTAGTGTTTTCAAGGAAGTACTGCTGACTAGGGCTGCACTTATCACTGATCCGGTGTACGTTTTAAGAATTTCAATCTTTGTCTTGATGGATGCCAGTTTTGGCTCATTACAAGTTTTTAAAGAGTCTTGAGTTGTCTTAACTTCAAAATAAAGTATAAACAGAAATTTGTTTAAGAATAGACTAATATGCCCAACAGAAGAGGGGGATTGTGAGGCGATGTTGTAATTGATCAAAGTATTTACTGTTCATGATAAATATGCTAAGAAATACAAGATATAAATTCTAATTTCTTGTCTAGATGGAAAACAAGACAACAGAATAGTCTTCCAGCAATACTAATTTGAGTTGATCAGTTAGTTGCTTTAAGCTAGTCTCTTTTTTAATGTTTGTTATCTGAAATCCTTCGATAATTATGCTTGATGCCTGTGTAAAACTTCGATGCTCTTTATTGTGACAAGTGAAGCATGATATTTTTCATAAGCGTAATCATGTGTTTTGGAGTGTCGTTTGTTGAGGAAACTTAAGACATTGTTTTTGCTGGAAATGTGCGCCATTGGAAATTTGGAAACCAATTATCAGAACTGCTAAAATGAGGTTTGACCAATCAAAATTAGTATCCTTTCATCAAGTGATGTAGTTAACCATTGTCGTCAGTGGCCATTGTGGTCATTCAAATCATTTAGTATAGGTCAAAGTAGTTGAAAACTATAATTTGACGAATACCATTGGAGAAAATATAATAGAGCCTGTTTTTTGTAAAACTATTTTGATTGAATGAGGAGAGTTCTAGAGGTGTATTGGTGCTAATCATAGAATTTACAATATGTTTGGTTACATAAATTGAGAGTAATTTATCAGTTAGAGTTGGATTCTATACAGAATATATATTGATAAGATTATTTTTCCCAAGGTGATAACAGTTATTGTTTTTGTGTTTTTATTTTCTGGTGCAAATGAGCCAATAGGGAAATAAGTTACAAATTGGGGTGGGGGTTCGAACTCGAACTAGGCCACAACCTCATTGGTCGATAAACATTTTTCGTTGATTGCATAGGATTTGATAGAAACAATTAAAGACTGTATGTGATTGTGTTTGAGACTTGGTGGAAGATCTTCATAGACAGAACTTTCCCCTTGTAGGAATTTTGTTCCATTTTGGTATTCCTGATCCATTTCCTTCTCATGCGGCTGGTGACTCGTGAGTATTGTGGAGTGATGGCTTATGATTATTTTTCATTCCATGGTCAATTTGGTGAAACTTTATTGTGTGAAGTGGGAACTTCTGTAAGAAAAATGCCAGACTTGGAAATATATTAGTTCTTGTTGTCTATTATCTTTATGATACACAGCATTTGCCCCTGTCCCCGAATGTAACAGAAGTGTGGGGATTGGGTGCGAGAAGATCCTTCTATTGATTGCAAATCCCTCAACGATGAAGAGAAAATATAAAACTTCAAGGATTTTAACCCACTAGAGGGAGATGGGAGAAATTGAATTTTCATTTGTGTAATATTCGTGAAGATCTAGCCTATTTAGTTTATACAGTGAGAAATCAAGAGTAAACATTTCCATTATGGGGGGCTTATTGAGGAATGTAAATGATAATAGCATTGGGATATCAGAGTTGGAGAAATCTGAGTTTAAGTTGACTGTAGAGCTGCCTAATCAAGTGAGATTAGGTTGAGTCTTTCCACCACCTAAGGCTCTAGTTCAATTGTGTCCTAGATTTTCCTCCAGGTTTCTTCTGACAGGAGTTTGTGATATGAGCAGCTGAAGGCTGTTATACTTAAGAGGGAAAGATGAATTTCTGAGTAGTTTCTAGTTGCGTACTAGAGGTTTGGAGTTCCAATTTCTTTGGAAACTAAATTGAGATTCTTATTTAGGTTTTGAGTTGATTGGTATGGTAGAATAAAGTAATTTTCTTTGTTTAACGGATGGAATATTAAGAAGTAGCAATCTAACCTAAAGGTTTGTGGGCAATCATCTAAACAATGGTCTTTCTTGGGAAACATCATTGACAACGTGGCAAATCTTACAGAACTTCTCAAGGCAATATTGATCAGTCACGTGATTGTATGATCAGTCATTAGATATGCAGCATGAATGGATGATCTACCATTATATATGTAGCATGATGGGGATTGGGGGCGCGTAGAGTCTTAAAGCTTTTTGGAGGACAATAGATTGACATTGTGTCACAATACTACCAATTTTTTTTTTTTTCCCCGGATGATAGTAAAGCCAAAATTTTCTTGGCTTATCCGTCCCATTAGATAATTTTGTGACACAAATTTTGTAGCTTTTCTGTAGATTTTTAGAGGACAATAGAAATTCATGTGTAACATGGATACCTTTTCATTTATTTTTCGATGTTCTAATTTCCTGAACGCAACAGAAGTTGTTGATATTTACTTGATATTATTTTTGTTTGAGCAGTTTGAAGATTATGTTAGGACCTGCACCGCACAACCAACTTGATGCTGAACTAGCTGCTGGCATGGGCATGCCTGATAATGGTCCAAAGTTGATGTCCATGTGAATTTTGCAATGTTCTTTTTCCCTTGAATGATACTTTAGTATATATTTTTGTTGAAATATGTAGCAAGATCAGAGAATCATTAGAAAAAGTTGTTTTAGTAAGAATACTTCCAGGCTTTATTAAAAACTTCTTGTTGGGTCCTTTAGTCTGTGCAATCTACTGTATATTGTGTTCAAAAGCTCCTTTTGCAGGCTTCAGTGGTCCATTTTTTGGGGAGAAAGGAGGCAGCAGGATTATCACCATTTGAAAGTTTAGCTTTCACTCTTGCTGAACTATCTATATCACCATTTGAAAGTTTAGAAAATCTATATCCATTCCCTTGGAATGGTAATTCACATAAAATTATATCTTTTCTTTATAAATTTCCATTACCAATTGGGGAGTGGTATCAGGTGGAAATGCAAATTTTGTGAGAAAAACACCAAGTTTGAGTGACGATTTCATTATCACGGGCGTCATGATGTTTTTTTTCTTGTCAAATAACTTTGATTTATTCTCGTTCCCATCATTTATTACTGACTATCAAACGGGCCGTATATGAATTTCAATTCCTAATATAGGAGGTTAAGCTATTAATTAGCCTTTATGGTTTAGATAACCCAAGGGATTAGTGGGAAATGTTTGTTAACGAGGTAAAAGAATTGTGCTGTTTGCTCCAGGTTTATTCAGCTCAAGTTCATATTTGACAATGAGACATTAGGTTCGACTCTCGTATCATACTTTTGAATGGGTTATGTTAATAATGTCTTTCATAAAGGTATGCATATTTTTATTTTATTTTGAGATTCACAAGGTTTGCATATGATTCTTGAACTTGTATCCATAAATCAGCCGCAGTTCTATACAAAAATGGGATACTGTTAGTAAACCCTAATATATTTATCAGAATTTAAGCCTGTTGTCAACCTAAACAAAAATAAAATAAAAGAATATTTGCGTGCATTAGTATTTATTTACCAAAATAAAACGAAAAAGCTACCCACAAACTTCATGGGTGTGGGGACGCAAAAGGAATGAATGTGGTTCTGGTTGAGGCTTGGGGATTTAACAAAATGTAACAGATTTAACGTGAGAGGTACCTGACGCCTCTTCTTCTTCTGATCAAGAAGATATACACAAATAGGTGATTATTAATCATTAATTATTAATTATGAAGTATTAATTAAGAATTATTAATTATTTATTATGAATATTTTATTATTATAATTAGTATTTTATTATTATTATGTATTTCTTCTATTTATTTACATTACATAATTGGATTTTTGACACCATTCACATAAGCGCTTTTGGCTTACTTTTCTGATTTATATATAAGAAAAAACATAGTTGTGTGGGATCTTATTAGATTCGTTTCAATAAATACTTTTTATATATCAAATTTTTTTAATTTTTTCTTCCATAATGGAAGATATTAATGTTTGAAATCATTCATTGGCAAACGTGCCTAAATAATTGTGTCATTTAAAAAAGAATAGAGGATGTACTACGTATTTATTAATAATATTAAAATTATTATTATTATTATTATTATTATGTATTATGTATTATTTTTAATATTTATTAAGATGTACTTGTATTATTTGTTATTGTTATTATTATTATTATTATTATTATTATTATTATTATTATTATTATTATTATTATTATTATTATTATTGTGATTATTATTATTATTATTAATAAGTTTGTATAAGTTCAGTTAAGTTAAGGTCAAATAAGTTGAATAGAGCGCACTCCAAATATAATGTCATTGAAATGAATAAACATACACCAAGATTAATGGGCCTATTGTCCCTTAATTTTGTGGTGATAATCGATGAATGACCCACCCTAAAAAAGAAAAATAGATAAGAATTAAAAGTACGATACAATTTCTTGTATACACTCTGGCAAATTTACGTTGATGATACATCATTTATTAATAATTTATCCATTTAATTCAAATATAACTATTTAAAGATACACGCGAATGTATGATAGAGATTTAGTATGGGCAAACGCACAATCACCCATTAAATCAATGGACAATGAATAGAGGAAAACATGGTTGATTTTACTGACATTCACTATCATCCTCATAATTCAAGGGGGTCATTTGGGACCACTCACACCCTAATAAAGCATTAACATATGCATGCTTTAACGAGCAGAATAATTTCACTGTCATTTTCTCCATTTAAATCTCTCCTTTTATATATTATAATTTTTTTTTTAAAATAAAAATCCTTCTCCTTTTCATGTATATTTTCTGCTATTAAGCTACACGGTATACTCCCTCTGTATTTATTTAAGGGATACACTTGCCTTTTCCGGTCGTATTTATTTAAGAGACACACTTGCTATTTTTGGTCACTTATCAACCCCACCATCTAATTAAATAATATATCTACACCCCACCCCCACTCCCTAAAATGACATGGTCCCCACTTATTTTTCTTATTAAAATATCTACTCAACCCCACTTGTTTTATGACTTTATTTCATTCAATTCTTTTTCTTAATACCCGTACCCGACCAAGTGTATCTCTTAAATAAATAAGGAGGGAGTACAAATTATAAACGGACAAAGAGGGACTCAAACTTACGGCATATCGTACACAAGTATTTAGTCTTAACTCTTAACTATTACTCCTACCTTATTGACTTTTTTTATTGTTTTTTAACCCAAATAACACTATTATTTTTAATTACTTTTCAAGTTAGTAATATGTCATTTCTTAGTGTTCACTTTCTACTTTTTCAAGTGTGAGATTTATGAACGTGCAACCACCACAATGAAACCAAAACTAAATTATTCTGCTCCCCCGTTTACATCACTCTACATCTTCCCCGCATGCTCTGTCACCTTAATTATTTCCATGCCCATAATAAATCCCTCATTAATTCTTCTACTTGTATAATGGAACTCTAGCAATTGGATTAACTTGTGTGATGGGAATCTAGAAGGTATTAAAAACTTTTATAATTTACTTTATACTATGTAACCCTGACTCGTACCTAATTATTCAATTAAAATACACGAATACGCTTCTAACATATATTCAATATTACGTGGTTTAGTGGTGATTGAGGCTGAACTTGGTAGGGAGGACCCGTGTTCGATCCCCGCAATAACAATTGGGAGAGGAATGAAACCTATCCACTCAAAACTAGCCCCAAATTCGAATTAGCCTTAAGGATAAATCGGGTGGTACACAAAAAAAAATATTACGTGCCCAAAATTTGACTTTGACATAATTTGACCGAAACTGATTTCGATTTTATCTACCTTTAGTCCCCTCTCTGCCTCTTCCCATCCTCTCAAAGAAAATTGAATATTTCTTTTCTGCTTACACATAATTATGTCAATTCAATAGCCAATTACTCCTCGAAATCGGTGTTCGTTTTGTACCAGAACATTGTATTAGGAATTCTAATGTATATACAATTTCTAGTGTTATGTAAAGTTTTCTATTATTAATAGGTTTATGTTTTAGGAGTTTTTGTGGTGTTAGGGTTGTGTAATAATGTATTATGTATACATTAATATGAATATACGAACGGCTAAACCATTTTCTTGAACGTAGGAGATTGATGCTCTTGAACGTAGTGGTATGTGGACCGTGGAAGATCTTTCTCCAGGTAAAAAGGCTATCGGCAGTGGTGGTGTATAAAATTAAATAAATCGACAAGTCTAAAGTTGAGCGGCTTAAAGGTCGCTTAGTTGTCTACGGCAATAGGCAGGTTGAAGATGTTGATTATAATGAGACTTTTGCGCCTGTGGCAAAAATGGGAACGGTTCGTTTATTTCTGGTCGTCGCGGTGACTACGAATTGGGAGTTACAACAGATGGATGTTCACAATGCATTTCTACATGGAGATTTAGAGGAAGAGGTATATATGCACTTTCCACCAGGATATAGTACTCCTACTCCTGGTAAAGTATGCAGGTTGCGTAAGTCACTATATGGCTTAAAACAGGCTCCGATACAGTGGTTTGCAAAGTTATCAAGTGCTTTGAGGGCATTTGGTTTTAAATCGTCATACGCAGACTACTCCTTGTTTAGTTATGTCCAAGAAGGTGCTTCTTTGCATGTGCTTGTTTATGTTGACGATCTGGTTAATGCAGGCTCATCTAATGATTTGATTGTGCGTTTTAAAGCTTATTTGAGCATGTGTTTTTATATGAAAGATCTTCGTGTGTTAAAATATTTTTTGGGCATTGAAGTTGCTCGTAGTCCTAAAGGTAATTTTTTATGTCAACGTAAGTACTTTCTGGATATTTTGGGTTGTAAACCCATTGATACACCTATGGAGCAAAATCATCGTCTTGCTCATGCGTCTGGTGATCCTTTTGAGCATCTGGACCCAGTATCGTCGGTTAGTTGGGCGTCTGGTGTATCTATCAGTTACTCGTCCCGAGTTAAATTATTATGTACATGTTCTTGCTCAATTTCTGAGTTGTCCGCAAGTCTCGCATTGGAATGCCGCCCTTCGTGTCCTACGATACCTGAAGGGTAGTCCGGGGCAAGGAATTTCGTTACGTCCTATGTCAGACATGAGTTTGATGGCATTTTGTGATAGTGATTGGGCGGCTTGTCTATTGACTTGACGTTCGTTGACAGGTTATTTGGTATCTTTGGGGCGTTCTCCTGTGTCATGAAAAACAAAGAAACAACCTACTGTGTCTCGTTCGTCTGCTGAAGCATAATATCGTTCTATGGCCATAGCCACTCGTGAGTTGAAATGGTTGAAGTCGTTATTGTCCTCCCTTGGTGTCATGCATTCCAAGCCTATGAGATTATTCTGTGATAGTGAGTCAGCCCTACATATTTCTAAGAATCCAGTGTTTCATGATCATACTAAACGTACATATTAAGGTCGACTGTCATTTTGTCCGAGATGAAATTTTGAAGGGTAATTGTCTACATCTTATATTCCTACAGGTAATCAGTTAGCGGACATTTTAATCAAAGCGCTTGTAAGGCAATATTTTGGGTTTATTATGCGCAAATTGGACATTCATGTCTACATGCTCCAACTTGAGGGGGAGTATTAGGAATTATAATGTATATACAATTCCTAGTGTTAGGTAAAGTTTCCTATTATTAATAGGTTTATGTTTTAGGAGTTTATGTGGTGTTAGGGTTGTGTAACAGTGTATTATATATACATGAATATGAATATACGAAAGGCTAAGCCGTTTTCTCCTAGTCTTCTCTGAGTTTAACACATTGTGTCTAGGTCGGCGAGAAGTGGTATTTTAGAAGAGAATTTTCACCGTACACAGTGGCGGATGTACATTGTAAATTGGGTAGACATTTGTCTACCCAATTTTTTTACGGAAAAATTATTTTAATAGACTGGGTATTTAAAAAAAGAAAAAAAAAACACAAATTTGTTGAATGTAGTAGTCGAACCCATGACCAAAGGTGACAATCTTAACTAGATTTCCTCACTAATCAATCTAGCATCTTGCCTTTATGGTAGTTTGTTGCAGATTAAAAATATAAACCTCATGTTTAGATCGCCAAGTATTTAAAATTTCAATTTTTTTTTTCGGGTGGCACGTCATATTCTCAACTGATTTTTAATTTCTACTTCGTATATTTTTAAAGTTTTGTTGTTATTTGCTTATATAACACGGAGTACTGCGTATACATATTTATCTTGTATAATCTTTAAAATCTTAGAATTTATAAAATAACGGTGAACGGTGAAATTATAATTAATACTCCGCAAATCGTCATTTTCATTGTATCTTTTTTTAAAAAAATTGTAGTTTTTTTTTCCATTTAAAAGTGTCTACCCTGTTTCAAAATCCTGGATACGCCACTGACCGTACAACCATTCAAAACATTGTGTCCAAGTTGGAGCGAAGTGGTACCTTCTGAAAGAGGATATTCACTGTACAATCAGTTATGCCTTACAAGATAAAATCAAGACATGTATTGTTTGCTCACAAGGTAATGTACATATGCACCATACACAAGGTAACCAGGGTTGTACATATATAGAAAATGACCCCTTGTAGGAATGTGCGAATGTGCAAATGTGCAATAGCTAAGAAGTTGGATCTAAATGAGAACCTTTTGGATAAAAACGCTATATTTCATAATTATAATTTAATCTAAACCAGATAAGACATACACAATATGCTCTATTATATGACAGCAAAAATCAAGAATTCGAAACTGATGAGAAGGGATGGATATACTTGTTTTCCCTCTATCTATGTTTATACTAAATTTGGAAATCCTCCCTCCTTTAATGGCGATCAATTTTCTTTCCCTTGGTCCTCTGTTGCGCGAGTGGAAGAGGTTGATCCTGAACCTGAAGTCATCCCCCCGATGGGTTGAGCGTGTGAGAATCTTTGCAACTGTATCATTCGGGCATAACAGCCATCAGGATAGTTCTTTAATAGATGTGAATGCGATCCTTGTTCTGCTACTTTCCCTTCATCGATAACAGCAATGACATGAGCATTTCTAATGGTTGATAGCCTGTGGGCCACCACAATCGTAGTCTTTCCTGCGCAAGCACGGTCCAACGCTTCCTGAACAGACCTTTCAGACTCTGCATCAAGTGCACTGGTTGCTTCATCTAATAACATTATCTCTGCCTTCTTTACAAAAGCTCTAGCAAGTGCAATCCTCTGCTTTTGTCCCCCTGACATTTGAACTCCCCTTTCTCCTACTTGTGTCTTGTATCCCTCAGGCATGGATGATATGAACTTGTGAGCATTTGCTAGGGTTGCTGCTTCTATAATCTCTGTTTCAGTTGCCTTCTCGTTTCCATACTTAATGTTATCGTAAATGGTGGTAGCAAACAGACATGGTTCTTGAGGGACTAATGCTATGTGCTGTCTTAACGACTTGAGGTTGTACTTTCTGATGTCCTTACCATCAATCGTGACTCTACCAGACGATGGGTCATAGAATCGAAGGACAAGGGAAATGACAGAACTCTTACCACATCCACTGGGACCCACCAAGGCAAGGATCTTCCCTGCTCGTGCCCGCAAGTTGAGGTCTTGGAACACGGATATATCAGGACGTGTGGGATACGAGAAATCAATATGCTTCAGTTCTACCTCCCCACGAAGGCGTTCAGGAACTGGTGTAGTATCTTGTTCATCGGGTTCAATCTCAGTTTTTCGATCAAGAAGCTCAAACACTGACTTCATTGCACGGCCTCCCTTGATGAAATCAGGTGCCAAGGTTAAGGTCTCAGCAGCACCATTAGCAGATACCATAAGAACCATGAAAACCCGAATTGTCTTTGAGAAATCAGAGATTCCATGCTTCACAAGCCAACAAGCATACCAAAGACCAAGAGCGTATGAAGCATAAAGAGCAAACTGAGCTATTCCGTATCCACTACCTGCAATCTGCCCCTTCCAGAAGCAACGTCGTAAAGGAGTTTCAAGATTCCTACTGAAAAGCCCAACAATTTTTGATTCTGAGTTGAAGGCAGCTACAGTTCTCACATTTGACACCGCTTCTCCTGCCAACTGTGTAGCCTTTGCATGAGCAGCTTCCAGGTCTCCAGAGAAACCTTTCAGAAACATTTTCTGTTAACAAAAATACTAAATACCATTAGAAAAAATAAACAAATCAAATGAGCTGATAACAAGTTGCTGCTATATTTCATGGTTGCACAAACCTGCAGAACAGTAGCAGCAACAACAACTGGGAACACAGCTATAAGTACAAGAGCAAGACGCCACTGCAAAACAAACCCGGCAGTACAAGCAACAAGCATAAGAGCAGAGTTCTGCATTATAACAGAAATCCTATCTCCAATAGCCGATCGTACATTATTGGCATCAAGAGCAAGCCTAGCAGCAACTCGGGCACTCTCATTTTCTTCCTGGTCAAACCATGCCATCTCATTCTTTATTACAGCTGCCATCATTTTTTCTCTCACCCTTTTTGTTAGATTCTCACCAACCACATCCCAGAAGAAATGCTGCAGCGTGTTAAAAATGAGGGCAGCGGATGAAAGTCCAATGAGTAGATAGCAATATTTGGCGATTTCTCTGATCATGAAAGCATGGTCTGGGTTATAGTAGACACTAAGGACAGCACTGAGAACATAAGCAAAGAAGGCACTGAGTGAACCACATATAACGGAGCCAACAGAACCAACCAATGCATAAGGCCATTCAGGAGCATTCATTTTAGCAAGACGCCAAAAGGAATTGGCTTGCTCTTTGAATGCCAGCTTCTCAGCCCTATAACTTGCATGGGTGGCATCAAGAGAGAGACTAAAATCAGAAGTGGAGAAATCAGAGAGCCGTCGAGAATAAGGTGACCGCCCATACGAAGAGTTCCGTGCAATAATGGGCGAGCTTACTGAATTTCTCGCACTCGAAGGCCTGCAAGATAAAGTACAAGGTTATTCAAATTTGAACATTTTTGACAGTTGGAAAAACTCAAGCAGTCAAGCATATAAATGATTCAATTACGGCTTGTTAGTTATATTTACAAGTTTTCAGCTTTTCACAACAGAGAAAGTCTCCGGAAACCGGAATAAGCAGCTTTTAGTTTTTTGCTATCAGTTCTATAAAATTAATATGACTAACATTGGTATGACTAATTAGGTTGATCATTATCTGTTTTTAAATTTTCTAAAACCAAAGCTAAAGGCAGTGTTATTGAACAAGCCCCAGCTTCCCTACTCCCAGTTTTGTTTTAATGACAAGTATTTTGTAACTTGACCCCTAAGAATTAACATGCATGATTTCCTCAAAACAAAATACACTTACTTAATGTCAATAAATAGCAGGAACATCTAGTTTGACTAGGCTGAATGACCTAGAGAAGTGTAAAAAGACTGTACCTGGCACTACTCTTTCTGGCATTATGCATAGCTGTTTCATGAGCAGTTTCTTGCATGCGAATGAGCTTGGAATATACACTAGTTTCTCCTTTGCCCATAAGCTCATCGTGGGTTCCAATCTCAGATACACTTCCTTGCTGAAGTACAGCCACAAGATCAGCCTTGCGAATAGTGGAGAGACGGTGGGCAATAACAAGAGTTGTTCTGCCTATCATAAACCGGTCAAGGGCCTCTTGGACGAGCTTCTCTGATTCGGAGTCCAATGCACTAGTTGCTTCATCTAAAAGAAGTATTGCCGGGTTCTT
Source organism: Spinacia oleracea (assembly GCF_020520425.1). Classification (NCBI taxonomy): domain Eukaryota; kingdom Viridiplantae; phylum Streptophyta; class Magnoliopsida; order Caryophyllales; family Amaranthaceae; genus Spinacia; species Spinacia oleracea. The sequence continues at coordinate 34,993,899 of NC_079491.1, forward strand.
AAGCATTGCCCTTGCAATAGCAATCCTTTGTTTTTGTCCTCCAGAGAGCTGCAACCCTCTTTCACCTACCTATTATTTTCACAATGTTTATCAGACTTTTTATTCATCAATTTTTTGTCGGTTTTTGGAATAACTTCACGTAAAGCCTAACGGTAAGAAAACACATGTACATTAAAATCAATGATATGGAAGCAGAATGCTGCTCTTCCTCATCAGAAGTTACTTCTGGTCCATGTTTTGTCATAGTATCAACTATCAAGGTAACTTCAAACTTCAGGCATACATAGAACTATAGATCTCTGTAGCACAAAATTTTATACATGCATTTCGCAGGAAAAATATTGCGTATTCAAACTGAACTTTACATTACATCGACGGACACGTGATTTTTTCACGAATTGCTAACAAAATAGCATTTTTGAAAATGTATTTAACACGATATAATAAGGAATCTTGCTTGATTCCCAACCCATATTAATTATTCTTTCATCTATTTGAGATGGGAGGATATCAACTATCTTAGTATATTCATTTAATGAGGCTTTGAAGAGGCTGTTTTCGGTCTTCGGAGACCCACATATTGAGGGAGTTTTCTAATCCAAAAAAGAAACTTTGTAATGAAAACACCATTTTTATATTGCACTAGCTTAAGTCTCTCTCTTTGACAATGCTACCCCAAAAAAAGGAAAAAAGAAATAAAGAAAGGCAAGGAAAAGAATATTACTAAATTAAATAATAAATCAAGACAGAGATAAGAAAACAAAGCAGTGAGTGGGAAATATAATAGTAACTGACAAATTGCTCTAGTCCAAATGGTCCTTGTTTCACAGGAGTATGGTATTAATTTCTGCACATGCATTGTTGACTGGGACATGTTACCCTTTCTTTTAATACATGACCAAACACCTTCTTGTGCATTGACTTTTTTGAAATATTAGGTTAAGTTTGTTGACCAATCATCCCATTTTGATATTTGAATTGCATAAGATAAAACTCACGTCTAATAATGCTACTCATAAAGATAATATGAGTAGTGTACCACTACTAGTATCACTCTTTTATCCGCTTAAGGTCTGTCAAACACTAAACGGTAGTTAATCTAACAGTTAAATATCTAACACTGGCAAGCGGGCGGAATGGTGGAAATACCCTTACTTATTACTCCAGTTACTATATCTTTCTCATCCCTTACGGCGGATAAAAAGGTAAATCTGTAAGAGTAGACTGTTAAGATATCGAGTTGCGTAGCTGTTTGTGTTTTTTCCTACTCAGAGTCTTTGTTGTAGCCAATACCCTAACCAAAACTTAGGAATATTGGACACAATTATTCAGACCAATAATAGATAGAATTTATAGCTAAGTCAGATCCTCGAATCCACAACCATATCTGGTCAATGTTCCTGAGTTTGAGATTTAACTCTTGAACTGTTAAGTGTTAAGCATGATATGTGCTTATACAGATGAGTTTGAATAATCTAACCTGAGTGTCAAAGGCATCAGGAAGCTTAATAATAAAGGAATGGGCATTGGCAACTCTAGCCGCTTCTTCAACCTCAAGCATGGTAGCATCTGGTCTGCCTAGAAGTATGTTTTCTTTGATGCTGGTAGCAAACAAAGCAGGCTCTTGGCTCACCAACCCTATTTGCTGCCTTAGCCATCGAAGCTTTAATGTTTTTATGTCGTGCCCATCTAGACAAACTTGTCCTGTACCAAAACATTTTCATCAAATTGTTTGCATAATTTCAAACTATCCAACAAAAACCATGCCTCATAATTACTAACAAATTAATAATAATATCTTACAGTTATACCTTGAGTGGGATCATAAAATCTCTCCATTAGAGAGACCACGGTACTTTTCCCAGATCCACTACTACCAACTAGAGCTATGGTTTTCCCAGCAGGTACACTTAGAGAGAAGTTGTTAAGAATTTTGACATCCAGCCTAGACGGATATGCGAATTCGACATTTTTTAGCTCGATTAACCCGGTAACTGATTCCAATTCAATCCCTGATTCCTTGATTCTGTCAATACTTGGTTTATGATCAATTACCATAAAAATCTTGGCAGCTGCCGCTTTTGCCTTGGCAAATGCACTCATACTTGGAGCTGATTGCCCCAAACCTCTGATATGATTAACCAAATTAGTACGGTATTGTACAATGTAAAATGAGACAGTTGATGAAATTAAAAAAATATATATGCAACTTACATTCCACCAATCATGACAGCAAACATAGTAGCAATGGCAAGTCCTCCATTTGTCAAGTGGTGCCTAACAAGATAACCTCCATACCAAAGAAGAAGAGCATAACAACAAAACACAACGAAATAGGTTCCTCCCAATCCCAAACCTTTTGCTAGTCCACTCTTGTACCCAAGCTTTTGGGCAGTTTTCAATGCGGCCGAGTACGCCTGAAGAGCTTTTGATTCGCCAACGAACGCGAAAACCACCCGAATTTGAACAAATGACTGCAAATGAGACACACCCACATCAACAAATTAACAAATTAACAAAACAACATGCTCAAAGGAACAAAATATAACAATACATTCGGAAATTCTACCTGTTCGACGATATTCCCGGCCTGAGACATAGCTCCTTGACTCTTGCTAGTGAGCTTAGCTAATGTAGTAGTATGAATCCCACCAATAACAGCAATTAGTGGAACAACAGCAAGGGTTACAAGAGCTAATTGCCACACAGCAGTGAATCCCACCACAAAACCAGTCACAAATGTTGCCAAATAATGAATGAAACTACCCAACTGCAAATTTCATCAAAACCCATTCAGATTTTTATTCAAAATTAAACAACAAATTTAACCCCAAAAATTAAATTCAAAATTATACCTTCTCACTGATGGCATCTTGAACAAGTGCAGCATCAGTGTTAATTGCAAAAACAATGTCAGAAGTTCTAACTTGAGTATCAAAGTACTGAATGTCCTGACTCAATGCTGCCTCCAAATACTTAATCCTCATCTTTGTTGTTTGTCTTTCTCCCGTCCACATCCAACACGCAATTTCTGTTCAATTTTAATTAATTAATTAATCAGCTAAATAAATCATCAAAATTCCCAGCTAAATAAATCATCAAAATTCACCTGCCCATGAAGATGCCCAAATTGCAGCTCCAACAACAAGAAAATAGTATGCATACTGCAAAAAAAAAATTAAAAAAAAAATTAGAGAATATTAATTAAAATGAAAATAAAGAGTAAGAGAAAGGGAATTAATTAATACCTTCAAAACTTCTTGCATCATTTTATCAGGGTTATTAGAGTAAGACCCAAAGGAGTTAACAAGATCAGCAAAGAATCGAAGGAAAAGAGGCAAAGCACATCCATGAACAAAAGCACCAAGAGAGCCAATCCCCATTAAAATACAATCTAAATTATCAGCAAATCTGAATAATTCTTTGAATGCAACTGCTGGAGGACCTTCCTTTGGCTTTTCCAATGATCCTTCTTTCTTCGCATTATTGTTACTGTTATTACTATTATCAGTATCCTCCATGTTCGCCATCGTCGACTTTGAAGTTTCAGTATTAGCTTCTCCAGTAAGCTCAAGACCATGCATTTCCGACCACCTCCATTGCTCAATTGTGTTTATTTCCTTTGATTCTTCTTGTGACATTATTTTCTTAACAACCCAATTTCTGCCTTCTTTTATAAGCCAAGAGGAAGAGGAGAAATTATAAGAAAAAAAAAAAAACAGGGGGAGAATTTTTAAGAAATTGATTAAAAAAAATTATTAAAAAAAGAACTCACACCCACTTCATCATTCTCTCTCCTCGAGATGGGTTTATAATTTTTTATGATTCGGGTTGGTTTATAATTAATGGGGTTGTGAAAAAACTACCACCATTGTTACTTTGTTAGGAAGATGGATTAAATTAGTAGTGGTAAGAAGGAGAAGAATTAACATGTGAAAATGAGGAAAGAGAAAGTGAGTGTTTTGATTTCATTTCATTGATTAGTTTGGGTTGCTTGTTTGTGTAGAAAAAAAAAAGGAGATGAAACAGAAAGTGACATATGAAAAAGCCAATGAAAATGGAAGGAGAGAGAAAGAGTGGGATGTTGTCTGTTTGGAGTTTTTGTAATTAATTTTAAAGTCTCCGACAAGTATTACTGTTGTGTGAAAACTAAGAGGATTAGATTTTGACCCATGTAGAGTAAGACTTTGTGGTAAGTCAGTGAGAAACTGAGAACTATCAAATGTGTGAATTTTGGAACCTTAAAAACTGATCAAACACTGTGGTCTGTAGGTAATTAAACACTTGGACGGATATATTTTTTGATCTTTTTGCTCCAACTTGCTTCCCTCATTTTATTATTATAAACTTTTTATTAAGATCGTCTTATGAGTTTATCAATTCATATTTTATGATCAAATAGCTATACTTTATAATTAAAAAGCTTCATTTTATGATCATAAACTCTAAAAGTCGAGTCCAACTAGGAGGTAAATGAATTATTGAGGCTCTGTTTTGCTGCTATTTTCATTCACCTTAAAAGTCTAGGTGCTAATCACTAAATTTAGCTTAAAAGAATAGAAGTGTTTGGTAGGAAGCTGAAATAAAAGCAATACTCCGTACTAGAAACATGCAACTTAAATTATCATTAAATCTCATATCAATTTCTTCAATCATAATCTCTTTCCTTCTTCCTCAAAGCCCATAAATCTAATTATGCTAATTTCTGAATTTTCAGCAAATAAAGGTGTTTTATGGCGATTTGGAGGTGAGCTTTAAGGTTTCTGACAATATTAAATGATTAAAACAAACGAATTTGAAGATCTAAAGAAAGGAATTGAAGGTAATTTTTTTTTGGTTTTGACTAGAATAAGCAACAGGGAAAGAAGGGAGGCAAAAGACATGAGATTACCAACTAAAAAAGAAGAAGAAGAGAGTATGAGAGAGAAATAAAAACGATGACCAAATGGTAACAAATCTTTAGCAACCTACATTCTACCAGTAAGCCAATAATATGTGTATTTAACGCGTTTTTAATTACTTATATTGATATACTGGACATAGTATTATTTTGGGCCATATTCCATCTTGGGCCCTAGGCGGTTGCACCCCTCGCCTACCCCTAGGGTCGGGCCTGAACATAATATGCAAAAGTCGAGTCCGATTAGGAGTTTGGTAGACTCCTTGGTTGGTAGACCTTCATGTGCGCATGCACACACGAATATGCATACGCGTATGGGCCAAGCGACCATGGTTATGCCTCGCCTGTGAGCATTGTTGTGTCTAGTGTAGGGGGGTTTTATGCGTGTATTTTTCATATTTCGTATTATTTATAATTTGGACTTTGTATGTAAATTTTAAGCGTTTGATGAATCCCATTTAAGACTCACCAAGGCTCAAACTTGGTTCGATTTATCAATAGTGTGACTACTCGTTTTTGACTTGATTTTTGCAATCTCACCCCGTAAAGGGGACCCAAACCCGACTTATACCAGAAATAAGAAAAATAACCCGACATCACCCGGCCGAAATCCAACACAATCGAACCCGACTTGCACCCGGATGATAAAGTGACCCGACACGAACCGATCCGTTCATGACCCGAGATCCGAAATGACCCGACCCGGACCAACCCGATGACCTGTTCATTGATGGGACTGAAGTGCGGAAGAAGGTATTTAAAAGAAAGGGCAGCTAAAATGTAGAGGATGTTTAAAGCGTAAAACCACCGATGGGAGACAAAAGAGGAATTTGTTGCTTAGTGAATAGTGTTTGTGTTATGGTGTTATTCAATTCTGCGATTAGGACAACAAAGCGTGGGCTAACCCAACTAGCAGCTTACGTTTGGTTTACAGCGCGTCAATTTTGGAACTCCACTTTACTACTGTAATCAATATTAAGTTATTAATATAGTGTGTAATAAATTAATAATGGAGGAACTTTCCAATTATTTTAAATTCTGTAGGTCTATCAAGGGAAATGATTAATCCAAGGAAGAATTTTACTTCATCCAAGGAAATCAACTTTAAAAAAATGTGGATTTCCTTGGAAGAAGTAAAAATTTCCTTGAATTTATCACTTCCCGTCTATCAAGGGTGGCTAACTGGCTATAATCTCACCTGAACAAGGATCCAAAAACTCATTTACTCCGTACTGAAGTATTTGTTTTCGGCTATTATAGATCGAGTTATACTTTAATTTTTACTCAAACTGAAATTGAATACGGGGCATGTAGTAAAATCAGGGAGACGATACAATAAGTTCATATAAGTTCAATTAAGTTTAGATAAATTCAGAAAAAATAAGTTTTTTTCAAACATTTTCACACTCAAATAAGTTTATTTCAGATAAATTTTTTTTTTCAGATAAAATAATTTTGGATAAATTCAGTTAATTTCAAATAAATTCTGATAATATTAAGTTCATTCAAAATAAGTCGAATAAAACGAAGCCTAAATCTGGATTACTTTAATTTGGAGTTCATATTCTAATTATGGAGCATATCTATTATCTATTATTTTATACTAAAACAGATACCAGGAATGACACATGTCACTTCATGGTGTAATTTTTTCCCACCAAAAACTTATTTCCTTAAAACACATCTACTTTATTAACTTTTTATTTATTTATTATTTTCTATCCTTTTTCATAAATGGTTTATGTATGAGAATAAATATTGGATTACATAATATGACAATAATAGATACCACTTAATAATAATTTGTTCAAAATTATTTAGGAATTATATATTTTAGTCAAATCGACATATCCATATTTGAAAATATATTTACTCAATATTTTAATCATTTTAGCATATTAAGCATATAAAATATGTAAACGTAGTAGGAAGAAATTTCATACTCCGTATTAGATAATTAAATATGTACTTTCAAGATTTATTAATTATACATTAGCTTTAGAGGGGAGAAATATTTTATACGGAGTAAAAAAAATATGGTCAAATAATAATTTTGGATTATATACGTGCGTGCACGTAATCTAGTTATATGTAGTAAAATAAACCTTAATTACTAAATTTAGAGTTAATATTCTAAGTATGTAGCATTATTTATGTAGTAAAATAAACCTGAATTACTTAATTTGGAGTTCATATTCCAAGTATAGAGCATATTGCATGTAGCAAAATAAACTTAATTAAATTACTTAATTTGGAGTTCATATTCTAAGTATGGAGCATATTATATGTAAACCTGGATTACTTTAATTTGAAGTTCATATTTTAAGTGTAGAGCATTATGTATGTAGTAAAATAAACCGGAATTACTTAATTTGGAGTTCATGTTCTAATTATGGAGCATATTGTATGTAGTAAAATAAAGCTCAATTACTTAATTTGGAGTTCTTTGAAGCATATTGTATGAAGTAAAATAAACCTCAATTACTTTAATTTGGAGTTCATATTCTAAGTATGGAGCAAAATTACGTAGTAAAATAAACCTGAATTATTTTAATTTGGAGTTTATATTCTAAGTATGGAGCATATTGTATGCCGTGCAATCGGTTATCTATTGTAAGATATCTCCAAAAGTATTAAATTTGCTTATTTGTTCATGGATTTAGATAATATGGGGGTACAAATAAGCAAACAAATAAACCTTAACTTACTAAATACAGAGTAGTAAATACCGTACAACTGGTTTTACATAAAATAAAAAAATTACCTACATCACTTCAATTCCTATTTAATCTATACTAATATATTAAAAGGGGTTACGAAGGACTCTTTTGTTTACTTCGAACACAAGACCTCGTGTTTGGAGGATAAATCTCATTACCATCTTAACCAACCACTAATTGTAGTTTATTCATGCGCATTAACTTATAAATACATGTTAACATAAACTCCAAATTAAAACAATTCAGGTTTATTTCTTATGGACTACATAGTACTATATTGTTATAAAAACAATTAAAGAATTAGAAAAACCATGAAATATACATGATATCATAATTCTCATAAGCATCAACTATAGTAATGTCCTGCATATATTTAATTTGGTGTTTATTAATTTGAAGCACTTAGTTCCATTAGCAAATAAATTAAACTAATTGTAGATGATCTAATTGAAAATTTATTTTGCATAATAAATGACGTAATGTATATGTAGAGTGGATGAACTTAATGAATCTTTTCACTTTTATATATGGACTACATGTATTTTGGTCAAATATTAAGTTAAGGAAAAATATCGAATTTTAATAATTCAAAGTAGCAACCGGGACATCGCTCAAGCCACAAAACTTGTTCTAAATTAACGAAAGAGATAAATAATTGGTGGCAGTTCCACTTGTCATGAGTTCTGAGCAAATCTTGGGGCATATCTCCTGATTCGTTTAGACAGCAAATTACTCCACTTAGTTTCTACTAATTAAAAGCACTTAATACTTAATTAATTATGACATTACTGCTAATTTACTTAACGGTTTCTGATTAATATGTCAGAGTACTAACTAATTCAACTAAATTAAAATGTTACGTTTATATAGATTATATTAATTTATGCCACATTCTTTAATACACACTGCTGCTTTTCAGAGAGCTTAGTGTTTAAAGTACTTTAATTATTATCTTCTGGTTTCTGTAAATTAAATATGTCTCCAATAATGTTATTCGTAAAATATGGAGATCAACCTTCCTTTGCAGAAAAAATTATATTCGTACTAAGTATGTAAAACATAAAGCTCACACTCTAGCACCGGATCCCATACCAGTACTAAAACATCAATCCTCATTAGAACTCCGATCCGCAATTAAGCATGTTTAAACGAAAGTAGTAATAGATTGACCTCATCAAAGTCCTAGCATTACACCTAGCCTTTTAAAGAATGTACAAAGACATAGATTTTTTTTTTCTTCTAATTACAGGTTGGGAGAGGGGGTCGAAAAATAAGACGAGCGTATTTTTTTCCTAAGAAAGTGGTTCGAACGACTTTCCCCTCGGGATGTGGCAATCATATTAATTAAAAGCGGAACTAACTGTGGGTGTTAGCCTTAGAAGTCGCCATTCAGTTTTACAACTACAATGAAGAAAACTAACAAAACCCGGTTATCGTGATGTACCCGAAAGGCGAACATATTTGATCACAAAGGCTATAGGTTACCTTGTGATCCCTGTTACGGAGATCGCTCAACGTACATCCGGAGTAGAGATTGAAAGTTCGGGGGACGTTTACTAATACGAGGAGTGTCCAACATTAGCCCACGCGGTGGTCCTTATTAATTCAATGCGACGACGAAAGGGGCATACGTTAGATTACATTACTAATCTGAGTTGTTTTTAATGCACATATATCAACTAAACATCGTCAAAATAGCGATTTAGGTTAATTAAAGGTACCTAACAGTAACAGATTTGTCCAAGAATTATCTTATTAGTCGTGAGCAATATAATAGATTTATATGAACAGTTTTTAGTGGTGATGAATGCAGTAAAAATGTAGATTTCAGATTACAGTATAGCGTAGATTATACTGCGGTTCCCAGGAAAACTAACCACTTGTCTCTACTAACCTCCCTTTTCTGTTTCGAACTTCATGGTAACTGGCTAACTGTTTGGTGAGATTCTTCCAGAGTTTCCTTTGAATTCCTTAGTTTCAGCTTGGGATTCAGTCAGAAGTTCGGTGGTATTCATGCTGGGATGAGCGATTATGCGGACAGAGTCTGCTTAACAGCGTGTTAATACAACAGACGGTTGCAAATACGGGATAGAGTGAAGCTTCAGTCAATACTCAAGCTTCGGGTATTTGGTGGTAATTGGTGATAATTTGTGGTAATTAGTGATGTTTTCCGGATTTTAGAGGATCGTATTTATTGTGTAACCGGTCGAAATAAGTTATACGTTTGAAGAGTTTGATTTGATTTTTTATGAAAATCAAATGGCAGCGCCAGAAAAAAGTAATGCTGGTCATTTGAGCGCTATAATTTTATAGCGGTGAACTTCTGAGCGCCAGATTTATTAGTGTTAAGTCACTGAAAACTCATCCAAAAATCTATATGTGTCGTGATTGGCTGAGAATCAAACTATAGCGCCATAAATTTATGCCGCTGGTGTCTGAGCGCTAGAATATTGCGGCGCGTGTGTGCAATTCTCAAGAATTTTTTAGTGCGGCTCGTGTGTGCAATGATCTAGAATTCTTTAGTGCTGGTGTTTTCTTTCTGCGGAATTCCAGATTTTTCGGATTCCAAAATTCTATATCATTCACGGTTTTAACTCTATAATGATTCTAGTTGGAGTGCAACTCTTATAATTTTTTAAGGATTAATTGTAATACAACATAATCACTTGAAAATCTATCTTATACAATTACTATTATGGGTAGCGGTTAAGCATGACAGTTACTATAAATAGTAGTTACTAAAAATGGAAATACGAGTTTTTGGGATTACGTCAGTCAGTCACAGGTCGTTCGTCGCATACTTAGGAAAGAATAAACAAGCCGTGTTTGGTTTCATCATCAAACTCACCGCTTCGGACCTAGGCACTAATGTAGGCGTCTATAGTTATCCTCCACTTTGATTGAGTCTGGTTAAGACGATAATAAAAGTATTGGTAGATGGAGTGCATCCAGGAACTTAGTCTAAATAAGACCAAGTTTAGGCGAGGGTCTCACGAGCCTCCGAGTGATAACATTTGACTTAAGGGTCGTCATTAGGAATGTCAATAGTCGTCGGATATTTATTGACCTGAACTGATACTTCTCACGGAGTCATTGAAGATGCTCAGAATGCAAATGGAGTTTTTCGAAAGAAGTAAATGATAAATTTAATGATAGAACAGATCTAGAAAACTTGTGACTAACAAACGTATAATTTATTTATTTTTTGAAGAGAAAATGGTCACGAAACTCTTTTGAACACTCGTCTTTTGGGGAAGATAAAGACGGTCACGGAACTCTTTTGGATAACACACGTCTTTTGGGGAAGAGAAAGACGGTCAAAGAACACTTTTGGATAACACACGTCTTTTGGCGAAGAGGAAGACGGTCACATAATTATATTGGCTAACACACGTCCTTTGGAGAAGAGGAAGACGGTCATGGAACTCTATTGGCTAACACACGTCTTTTTGCGAAGAGGAAGATAGTCACATAACTCTATTGGCTAACACACGTCATTTGGCTAAAAGGAAGACGGTCACAGAACTCTATTGACTAACACACGTCTTTTGGGAAAGAGGAAGACGGTCATAAACTTTATTGACTAACACACGTCTTTTGGCGAAGAGGAAGCGGTCACAGAACTCTTTTAACACTTTTTCTTTAGAGAAAATGGAGAAAACTCGCCAACGCTCGTTTGGTTAGGAAACGGAACTTAGACTTCTTTTTTTTTTTTTGGAAAGTAACGTGGAACTTCAAATTAATTTCTATTTTTGAAAAATAAAAGGGAACAATTGACATAAATAATTCCAACTTTCACTCATCTTCTCAAAATAATCCCAACTTTGGATTATTTTGGAGTAATCAGAACTTTCGTGTATATCTTCTTAAAATAATCTAAACTATCAATTTTCCTAGTACAATAGACCAAAAATGGTTTAGTAATGACAAGAAAATAAGACTTCGGATTATTTTTAGAAGCTAACACCAAAAGTTTGGATTTTTTGAAAATAATCCAAAGTTGGGATTATTCATGTCAATTTTTCCAAATAAAAATAAGAATCATATGAAAATAAGGTTCGAAAACCGTCACCTGAATGGGTTACGGTTATTTCCTAAACATATCGTTGTCTGTCGGTGGACTAACGAAATAGATTATTATTTTCGGAAAGTAATATTTTGAAATACCGTTACTCTTCCGCGGGAAGGAAATAGAGTAAAGTTAACAGTTATTCGCGGCATATGAAGGGCGAAGTGGCCTACAATTTTCTGTAGGAGAATAATGGTGCGCCATAATTTTCTGGCGCGTGTCATCTGAGCGCTAGAATTTTCTAGCGCGTTTGCCTGAAGCGCTAGAAAATTCTGGCGCTTGGTTTCTTTATATAAGGGGCTGAAGTAGGTTTTTTTGCCATTTTCGCGTTCGCTACTGCTCATTTTTTTTGCATTTTCGCGTTCGATGCTGCTCATTTTTTCGCATTTTCTCCCGCCATCTTGCTCATTTTGCCCGATTTTTATTTTTTGCTTCACCAAAATTGTTCCCAAGTCATCCTAGATCATTAATATGTAAGTAATCTCGGATTTAACTTGAGCTTGGCTTGATTATGAGTAAAATACTTATTAAAATTTATGCTCAAATTGAATTGGGGCTTTTGAATTTCGGCCCAATTTCTTGCAATTGTTTGCTTACATGTGATGTTTATAACATGTATAAGTGTTCTAACATGTTGAGTTTCACAAGTTTGAAGAATTTTTTGTAATTTTTAGCTTGCTCAAAAATAGCCCCCCAAGTGTGTCTACGGATTGGTGTTGGGACACAATGTATGTGTTCTTGACTTGTTGCTTGTGGTTTACACGGTCTATGTATGATAGAGAATGCATGAATTTTGTATTCGGAGTTTCTATTATCAATGTTGCATGTATGAGATTACTACCATTTTGAACTTAGTCGCCATTCGGTTTTACAACTAAAATGAAGAAATCTAAAAAAACCCGGTTATCGTGATATGTCCGAAAGGCGAACATATTTGATCACAACGGCCATAGGTTCCCTTGTAATCCCTGTTATGGAGATCGCTTAACGTGCATCCAGCGGAGTAGAGATTGAGAGTTCGGAGGACGTTTACTAGTACGGGGAGTGCCCAACATTAGCCCACGCGGCGATCCTTACTAGTTCAATGCAACGACGAAAAGGACATACGTTAGACTACATTACTATTATGAGTTGTTTTTAATGCACATATATCAACTAAACGACGTCAAAATAGGATTTAGGTTAATTAAAAGTACCTAACCGTAACAGATTTGTCCTAAAATTATCTTATTAGTCGTGAGAAATATAACAGATTTATATGAACAGTTTTATAGTGGTGGTGAAAGCAGTAAAAATCTATAGGAACACTAACCACTTGTCTCTATTAGTCTTCGCTTTTTCTGTTCCGAACTTCCCGGTAACTGACTGACTGTTTGGTAAGATTCTTCCAAAGCTTCCTTTGACTTCCTTAGTTTCGGCTTGGGATTCAGTCAGAAGTTCGGTAGTATTCAGGTTGGGATGAGCGATTATGCGGACAGAGTCTGCTTAACAGTGTGTTAATACAGCAGACGGTTGCGAATATGAGATAGAGTGAAGCTTCAGTCAATACTCAAACTTCGGGTATTTGGTGATAATTGGTGATGTTTTCCGAATTTTAGAGGGTCGTATTTATAGTGTAACCAGTCTAAATAAGATAGATGTTTAAAGAGTTCGAGTTTTTATGAAAATCAAATGCAGCGCCAGAAAAAAGTAGAGTTGGCCATTTGAGCGCTATAATTTTATATCGCTGAACTTCGGAGCGCCAAATTTATCAGTGTCGAGTCACTGATAGCTCATCCAAAAAATCTATTTGTGTCGTGATTGGTTGAGAATCAAACTGTAGCACCATAAAATTATGGCGCTGGTGTCTGAGCGCTGGAATATTCTAGCACTGGTGTTTTCTTTCTGCGGGATTTTAGATTTTCCGGTTTTATTCCGAATTTCTATCTCATTCACGGTTTTAACTCTTTAATGATACTAGTTGGGGTGCAACTCTTATATTTTCCTCGAGGATTAATTGAAATGCAACAAAAGCACTTGAAACTCTATCTTATACGGTTACTATCCTAGGTAGCGATTAAGCATAACAGTTACTATAAATAGCAGTTACTAAAAATGGAAATATGGGTTTTCGGGATTACGTCAGTCAGTCTGTCACATGTCGTTTGTCGCATACTTAGGAAAGCGTAGACAAGTAACGTTTTGTTTGGGCCTAGGGACAAATGTAGGCGCCTACACCAGTACTATGGATTATCTTTCATAATGATATTCACATTAGAATGTTACGAAGTGTTATTTGCAGTGAGTACTTTAACTATTTTTGGATATGAAAATGAACCATCTTATCCCTTTATCCTATAAAATTTACATATTTTCCCTCACTTTTACATATTTTATTTTTTTCTTACACCCACTCATCATATTTTTATACACTCTTATTTTATCCATATTTTATTATACTTACTCACCTTTTACACGTGCATTTTCTCTTATTTATAGTATTAGTATTTGTGCTATGAAACAGAGATATTTCTTCTGTATTATTTTAAGAGTCACAATTATTACTTTCGGACGCTTTTTTTTAGGAGTCACAATTCTATTTTTGGTAACTTTTACACCCACACCCCAATTGTTTATTATTTTTCACTTTTCTACAAGTCTAGTTATATCATAAATAATTCCATTTTAATACTCCCTCCGTCCCTTAATACTCGCCATGTTTCTATAAATGACATATTTTTACTAATATTATATTATTTCTCTTATTGCACAAGGACCCACTTATATTTTTACTTTATAAATAACATTAAAAAAATTCAACCCCCTACTCATACCTCAAAAAAATTTGACACTTTTTCCACTAACTATATTAAAAAAATACCACACCATCAATTACCATCTAATAAGTTAATAAGTCAATTAAATTGCCTAAAATTTTGTGCCGATCAAACCGGGGCGAGTATTAAAGGACGGAAGGAGTAACTTTTACACCTCTTTTTTATTATTATTTTTTTATTTTTATATACTCCCTCAATCCCAAAATGTTCTTTACGTATTCTATTTCGGGCGTCCCAAAAATGTTCTTTACATTACCTTTTATATTATCACATAAATGTTTTAATATTCTATAAAAATTTGTGACAAGGATTATTTCAACCAATTAAATTCTTTGTGGTATTTAATATCTCACACTTTTCCATTGGGGAATTAAATCTTTTCCATTTTTCCAATGTTAGACTTTTGATAAAAGTGAAAACATTATAAATAAACGTAATTTGCCTTGTTTAAATAAAAAAACAGAGGAATCTCATTGCACATTAATTAGTCGTTAATCCGCGTGCAAAATACCAAAGGTAAAAAACATTTTGGGATGAAGAGAGTATTTCTTTATTGTCAACTGCCCCACTACATCATTATTATCTCAAACTCAACTATGCTTCCATAATACTTGTGCATATAAACACGTAACTCTTTAAAAACTACGCAGGGAGTAATAATTGGTTGTACTTTATTCCCTACGAGTTAGGGCACAAACAAGACTATTCTTTTTTCTCATAAGTAAAAAATTAACAAATACGTAGTACTTTGTAGTTTTACGTAATAAGCAAGGTAACATTGGTTGTCATACCATGCGCCGTCACTAGAGATGGCAAACGTGGCGGATTGGGTGGCTTATGGGTGAGTTTGGTGGATCGTGGGTATGGGATAATTGACATACGATCGGCTTCAGTTAACTTAGGGTGGGTCGAGTCGTGGGTTGTGTCGGAAAAAATGAACACAATACATGATGGGTCATGGGTTACGTGGATTGTGGGACATGGTGGGATGAGCAGGTCTAGTAGGTCCAATGTGTTTGGTGGGTTACGACGATTTTTGGGGCTTGGTACAACTTGATGGGTCAAGTGTGTTAAGTGGGTTTAGACGAGTTTTCAAAACTTATTTAGGTCAGGTGGGTTTGGACGATTACTTAAGCGTTAAAAAGTTATAAATTTATATGAAATTAAATATATGAACTTTTATGTTATTCACATACTCGTATAGATGTGGTTAATGTACATTTAAACAATGAAATTAAAATTTATTAGCATTTTAAACATGCAAAATAGTTTAAATTAGGATGGCAAATCCGGTGGGTCACATGGCTAGACGGGGTTAGGTTCGTGTGTTGGGTTGGTTGGGTCGAGTGTGCAGTGGTGGATTGTGTCGGATCCGATGGGTGGATCGAAATAGATTGTGTTGAAAAAAACTCGACCCATGACACATCAAGAAAAATATCCAGATTGGGTGGGTTGTGTCATGGGTCATAAGTGGTTCCGATCCTCGTGACCCATTATGGATTGTGTTAGGGGGGACTGGGTCAGACCCGACCCACTAGCCAACTCTAACGGTCACAATATTTTCTTCCAACTAGTCTACCCTGATGATCCGGATCAGATTAACTTGGTAGTGTTAGAATATGCCTTGAATCGGTCATGCCCCTTACTGCAACGCTCAAACATAGGGATCTCTGTACTCCTCAAGATCAATAAACTTTTCTATCCTCTGCCTGTGGACGTAGCTAACACATTATTAGTGAACCACATTAAGTCTCTGTGTTCTTTATTTACGTTATTTATAATTTTTCTTAGTTCCGTTATATTATCTCCGTTTCATTAAGTTTTTTACGCTTTGAAAAATGTGTCCAACAATCAAAACTTTGACCATAAATTTTAACTATTATATCCATAAAAAAAAATTATCACTAGATATCTTGTTAGATTCGTCGCGAAATGTATTATTTAAATATCAACCTTTTATAATTTTTTACCATTCAAAATTGTATATATTAACGGTCAAATATTACACCAGATTACGTACAAATAACAAGTTAAAGATCTTTTAAAACGGAGATAGTAACAGGTAGGTTCTAAGTTCTAATTCGATAAGATTGCTCTTTTATATGCGTTCCGTATTAGCTTGATTAAGACTTGGGAAACTATAAACACAAAAGTCATGAATGTTTGCAGTTAAGATGTCCCTTTCTAGTTTCTACCCTTCAAAAATAAACTAAAAATGAAAGATGTCCCTTTCTCTATTTCTTCCTTTCCCCCCAAAAAAAAGTAATTTTCTTTTTCTTTTTTCCTCTTTATTTGCGGGATTTCCACGCCGCTTGTACGGTTTGTCTCCCTAGGTTCACAACGAATAACAAATGACACGGGGACTGGTTTTTCCAACCCCTTAACGTTCGCTTGTCTCGTACTCAACTTATGAGACTGATAACTAAACATTGAATCCAAACTAGTAAACTACTGAGTACTCCGTATTTGGATGACCATTCAGCTCTGTTATATTACCTTCGTTTCTAAAAGTTCTTTATAGTTACTATTTGCACGAATTTCAATATAATATTTAACTATTAAATATCCAACTTCGTATGTGAAAAAATTATAAAATTTTGATATTTTGAAAATACATACAGAGACCAATCTAACAAGATCATGCATGTAACATTTTGATGTATATAATAGTGAGAATTTGCGATCAAAGTTTTTATAATTTGGACACATATTTCAAAGCGTAAAGAAATTCAGAAACGGAGGTAGTATTAATTTTATTTTCATTTATTTTAGATTTAATAAGATAAGATAATACAAGATAAAAATAAAGGTTAATAAGTTTATATACAAGTATAAGCAAAATTTAGATAAGACAAGATAAAATAAATTTCCTCAAAAAAAAAATATTTATATAAGATAATATTCAATAAAATAAGATAAGTGAAGGACTAATAAGATGAGATAATATAATGTACCTGAAATTTAGGTGAAAAGAACGCACCCATCGTCAATTCGATATGACAATTTAGTCCGGAGTACGACCGAGTTAGGTCCCGTTTAGTTCACTTTATTTTTCCTTATCTGATCTGATTTGATCTAAACTTATGTTTCTGATTTGATCTGAACTTATTTTTTCTGATCTGATTTATCATAATTAAGATTTAAATAACAAAAACTAAAATTATTAATATTCAGATTTACATGTAAAATAAATTTTATTCAAATTTTATAACATTGTTAAAATTACAAATTAGTTATTTGACTGTAGTCATTATTTAACTATTTCATACTCCCTCCGTTCCATAATGTTCCCCACTTTTCCATTATGCGCGGTCTCTAATGCACTATTTTGACCGTTAATAGTTTTAATTTTGCATTAGTAAAAAATATAAAAAATTGATATTTAGAAAATTTATATTGAAACGAATCCAGTGATATCCCACAAGTTAATATCTATACTCTCAATCTTACTATTAATTACGGTCAAAGTTTTTAACCTTTGACCATATGAATAGTAAACATGAGGAACATTATGGAACAGAGGGAGTATATTAGATGGATTAGGACATGGTCTGGATAGACCGATTCTAATTTGGACATGATCTGGACATACCGGTTTTGATATGGACATAATGGTTCTGACTTGGACATTATTTGGACACACTGATTCTGATCTAGACGTATGAGTTATGATCTAGACGTGATCTGTAATAATCATCATCATCATCAACTGATCTGAACTGAAATTATTTTTCTGATATAATATGATATGAACTTATTTTTTCTGGTCTGATCTAATCTGATCTAATCTAATATAATCTGATTAAATATGAAATAAGTAATAAAATTATGAAATAAGGTGAACTAAGTTGGACCTTGCTTTTAATTTTACCGGACAAGTTTATGAGAGTTTAACTTCAAAGATATTCGCTGAACAAAGGTTATATTTTCCCTATAACGTATAACCGATCGATAGTATATGTTGTTCCCATGTTTTTGAAGTGCTTTGGCGTAGAAGATTTTAGCACATAAACAGTTTTTTTGGTAGTATATTCGGGCAGTCACTTAGTATGCCTAGTGCCTTGGTTTTTATCACAAACTCTAAATGTACAGGACAAATAATAAGGCTTATATTGTGTGACTAGGTTTTGTGGGTTAATTGTGTAAATAATCTTACTTAGCTTAGAAGGTCGTGACTTATGTGCCTCAATATGTAAGTTGTACAAAGTATATAACACAATTTGTGATGAAATAAAATGCAAGGGAAATCATTACTCATAGATAACTGGTCATGGTATCAAAACCAGGTTATATGACGTGATATAATTGTTTCGTATTAAGCATATTTAATATGGCATTGACTTGCACAGGTTTTATATCCAAGAGAGACTCTCCAACCCCGCTGCTAGAAGTAGACGTTCCTTTCTCGAGGTTGCTGCCAAACATGACAATTGCAATTGCTGGGATATATACCACAACCACCAACAACTGCAAGTGTGGTGGTAGACGACATGAAGGAAGAACTAGCAGTTGCACCTCCTTTAGCATGTCGACTACTCATCTCCTTAGCTCGTATAACTCCAGGTAGCAATGAAGTCTGAATGAAGCACGAACTAGCATCATGGTGATGAGCGGCATTTATGTCGCTCTTAGCTTAGGAATTCATTATCTTTTTCGTTACTTCTTCCATGATTTTGCATATTTTTATATGCATTTATATGCTTCTTACTAACTTTGATCTTGCATAGGTTACATTGGAATAATCGAGGAGTTTCAAGGAAAAAACTGCAGAAATCAGAGTTGTGCGAGCACACAAGAGGATTCTGTGCACGCATAAGTCCAAGAACTTAGAAGAAAAGTGCCGGTAAAAATCGTGTGGGCGCACGAGGAAGGCTGTGTGCCCGCACGAAGAAGGAAGATAGGCAATGCAGAATTCAGATTCTGTGCGGGCGCACAAGATTGGTGTGTCCCCGCCCAAGTTCAAGAGCTTGTTTCCAGAATCTCTACCAAATCCGTGTGCCCACACAGAATCGTTTTGTGCCCGCACACTCAAGGTGTGTGCCCACACAGAATTGCTATGCGCCTGCACAGATGTCGTTCAAGACCAAGCCTCAAAATTCAAGGTGTGCGCACGCACAGGAATTTGTGCGCCCACACAATACATAGCTGCTACTCTTCGCTCTGTGTGGACACACACAAACTTTGTGCACCCACACGTACCCTCCTCTGCGCCCGCACACAATACATGCCAGTTGTGCGCCCACACAGCGATGCGAGGC
Source organism: Spinacia oleracea (assembly GCF_020520425.1). Classification (NCBI taxonomy): domain Eukaryota; kingdom Viridiplantae; phylum Streptophyta; class Magnoliopsida; order Caryophyllales; family Amaranthaceae; genus Spinacia; species Spinacia oleracea. The sequence continues at coordinate 35,013,662 of NC_079491.1, forward strand.
TGATTTTCTTTTATAATTTATACTATTTCGGGGAAGCATATAAATAATAGCTTTTCTAATTTTTAAGGGAATTCCATTTTTGTAATATTTTCAGAGAATTCTTAACTTTTAGAGAGAGAAATAGAGTAGAGTAGATTAGAATTAGATTTTAGGATTAATTTCCACAAGATTAAACACTTTAATTTCAGTTCAAGTTGTAGACACCTACTTTTGTCCCCATTCCCGAAAGGGAAGGTTCAATGATGAAAGCATAAATCTCCACTTGACAACGCATCTCCTATAAAACAACGAATCTCGATCACCCCTTTTCATTTCACCCGAAACCTGCTATTTATAGAAACCTGCTAAAAAATAGTAACTACCGTTATGGGTAGTTTTTAAATGTGGCAAGTCATAAAAGATAGAAACCTGTCAAAATTAGGTGTTGCACTCCAACATAAATCCTAAATGAGATAGAGATTACGAGATAATCCTATTCCTAATATGATTCGAAAATAAGAGTCACGTATTAATTAAAATCCTAACGAGCCTAGAGTTCGTAACGGGCCCAGACGCATTCCGTCACAAGGTTAATACGCACTAAAAGACTCGATTAAGTCTCAAACACTCCGGATTCTAGGAATATGAATCTGACTAAGAAAACAGCCCAGATCCTATTTTCAACGCCTGGTTCTGGGCGCCGAAATCTTCGGCGCCCAGGCCTGGGCGCTGAAATTACCTGGGACGTATTCTTTCCTAATTCCTCGTGGATTAGAGCTCTACAATTCTATCTTTCCACGAACTCTTTTCTATAAATATAGCCCAAGTTCGACGTGAAAAAAGGAACACACAATTATTATTCTGAGTATTGACTCTAAACCCTTAAGCCTAAGCCTCACGCTGCAAAACTGATCACGCGTTCTGTCGCAATCGATCCATAAATCGAACAGAACGTATCCTGTCCCATAACTTGAGATTTGTTAAATAAAAGGAGAAATAGCAAAGTCAAAGTGGTTAGTTTTCTGAGAACCGTGACGCACCTCTCAAGGGTGCGTCGTAATGTGTCCCTTTTCCATGGTTTAATTGCTTTTCTCGCCCTTTTATGAACTGTTAAACTAATTAAATCTGATTGTTCTATCACGCCTAATAAAGATAATATGTTGGGAAATTGGATTATCATGATAGGTCCCTTAATACAATCTAAATCAGATAATCGCGCTCGATCTAGTACTATATGTTGCATATTGTTAAAATCAACTCAGATTAGTTTAATAGTTAACGCATGTCCCTTCAATTATTTATGCTGAGCTAGTAAGGATATCCTGCCTCTGGAGTTATCGAAGAGCGAGTACTCTTCTCGGTAGTTACAGTCCCCCGAACCCTCAATCTCTACCTTGCGGGTGTATGTTGAGAGATCCCCACACCAGGGATCACAAGGAAACCTACGGCCGTCGTGGTCAAACATAATTGCACTCCCTTTATGTCACGATAACCGAGTTTTGTCAGTTTTTCTCATTGTCGTTAAAAACTGAATGGCGACTCCTATATTACTAGTCAATTGGGTGTAAACTCACAGGAAATCCAATTACACTTGATTTGACAAAAAGAAACGTCACACCCACGAGGGACAAGGTCACGCATTAGCCTCGTGCTTTTTCGACCCCCTCACAGTGGCGAATCCACTAGGGAAAGTGAAGGAAATACTCGTGCTCGTAGGTAATCAAAATAGCTGAAGGGTGAAACGATCCTACCCCGCGTTTATTTCCCCATCAATTTGGGACGACCTGAAAATCAGCATATTAATGTGAACGGGCAGAACCGCATAATGAATCTTGGCTCCCTTAGGGAGTTGGGACTAAGGATACCCATCGCCAACCGGGGGGTGCATACGCTTCGAATGTTGTCCACTCGGCACTTTCGCTAGTAGTACACCCGTCCCAAACCCAATCGCTCGCCCATTAGGTCCCTCTCATTGGTGCATGCCCCCTTGGCTTACATCGTGATTGGCTTCTTGGGCGAAATTCGTCTGTTGAAGGCACTACCTCGACCGGGGCATGTGTTGGATCTGCGATAGAAGCGGTACCAAGCCAGGCGCAAAAACTACCCATAGAAGCCTATCATAAACTACATGACATATTATTATTGCCTCATGGTGTAATGTTAGTTATATGTAGCGAAATATATGATTGTGTGTGACAAACTATCCTAGAAAAACCAACGACCTTAAAAATTGCCCAAACATTCATAAACCAATTTGCCAAAGAGTTATACCGAAATACGTGTTCCGCAAACCCCAACGATCACCACAAAAATAAGCGACGCTCGGGATGGCCTGTAACGAATCCCACAAACGCTGCACGACGCGTAAAGGACGTTATTAGGCAAGCACGTAAAATCAAAGTCGCATAAACAAAAGTAGACGCAAACAGAAAACGAGAACCAGCCAGGGACGCATTTTCAACGCCCCTGGCTGGGCGCCAGAATTTCTCACGCCCTACGCTGGGCGCTGAAGTTGCTGCTTGGCCTTCTGGTAAGGCGCAGCAGCCTCGGTGCCCGCGCAAAAGGAAAATACGTAGCACAAAAAAAACGTTCGTAAAAAAATTGCTACGAGAGCGTAAGAAGAAGCACTCGATTCTAGAAGCGACTTAAAAAAAAATAAAAAATAACTCTTTGCGTCGTTGTTAGGCCTCCTACGACGACAATGCTCGGCACCAAAACCGAACATGCTAATAACTATGAGTGTCACACGGGCAAGTGTTTCAAAAATCCAAAGAATGACCAAAAGAAAGAACTAAAAGTGTACCAACAAAAAAAAAGAGCGAAAAACCAATAGAGAGAGTCAAAGTCTAGACTAAGTAATGCTTGAAACTTTGGGGCCTAAACTTTAGCTTATCTTATGCATAGGACTGGTCCTGCCACTTGGTGCCGATCGGGAAATCAAAGGTTAGTACGTCTCGAAGATACATCGCCAACACCAGGTTTAGTGACTCCAAGCTCCGTCCGTCATCCCTCATTTCAAGGATCTCCGCTTCCCCAACCTCGATTCGCACCCTCAAACATGTCCATCGAAGAACTGCGAGACCAGATGGCTCAAATGACCCAACTCATGGGCCAACTGAAAATGGAAAACGAAGCCTTAGCGGCTGCACAAGCCAAAAATGACCTCGATAACGAGAAGAGGATTGAAAAAATGGTCCTACAGCAAACCATGGGGAGCAAGTACTTCTCCCTCGATTCTGAACCTTTTCCTGGCAAACTACCAGAAAAGTTTGGTTCATCTGACTTACCAAAATTTAAAGCCACGGACAATCCCCGTGATCATCTATTGAGCTTTGTGAATGCCATGAACTTGAAAGGCGTGGACAAGTCCATGTATTTACCTGCCTTTCCTTTGTCATTGGAACCTGTGCCGCTCAAATGGTACTATCACCAGGACCCTAAGCTCTTCCCCACTTGGGAAGACTTCGTCAATTTCTTCATCAAGCAATACTCGTCGAACATGGATTTTCAAGTCACCATGCGCGAGCTGGAAGTTCTCTTCCAAAGGAAAAATGAGGGTTTCACAACCTACTTTGCTAGATGGAGGGATCAGGCGGCCCAACTGATCAATAGGCCTCCCGAAACAGAATTGGTCCAAAAATTCATTGACAACCTGGACCCGGCTTACAGACAATACCTTAGGTACTTGGGACTTGACACTTTCAAAAGAGTTTATGATGTGGGAATAAAGATCGAGGATGATCTCGCAAAAACAATACAAAGTAAACCCGCATACAAAAGCAACACCTACAACAGGGCAACACATCCCAAGCCCAAGAAGTCCATGCCGTAGAGGAGACTCCCGCCCGAAGAAGCCCTGGAAGATGGGTCCGAGACCGAAAGTTTGCCCCACTCGGGTCGACTTTGGTACAAGCCTTCGAAAGACTAACCAATCAAGGAAAGTTGAGACCTATAGGCCCCACCCGTGACCCTCTTGTCAAGAGAAAATATTGGGTCGAAGGTACTTATTGCAAATTCCATCAAGGAAATGGGCATGACACCGAAAACCTCTGGAACCTAAAAAATACAATCCAGGACATGATAGAGGATGAAGTGATACCTCTCCCTAACGTTGGCAAACCCAACAACAACAAGAGCCCACTCGGCTCTTGTCACATCTCTCTCGACCAACCAGAAAATGAGAACTTCGACCCTACGGTGTACATTACACCTCAAGGTGCACCACTCGCTGTGGTCCCTATGGATCGAATCGAGAGAGAAGTGTGCGGTGTGTGGGATGATGATGCTGAAGATATTTACCTATCTCAAGTGTCGGGCCAGGACCTCTTTACTGAAACTTGGCCCGGGTATGCTCTCATTGACACCACCCCTCAGGAGCCTGAGGTCGACAACCTCACCCGATCAGGAAGGATATACCAACCGGATATTCGCCCACCTCCTATGGACGATATCCCAGTTAGGCAAACTTATGAGAATGGACGGCACACCACCGTCGCAGGAGTCATTGTAAATCCTCTCTTGAAACAACTAAAAAGAACCAAAGCCGAAATTACCATCTGGGATCTCATGTGTACTTCAAAGGAACATTGCGAAAAGCTTATTCGCTCACTCGACCTCATCTCAGTACCTACAGATATCACACCTGACTCATTGGTTAACCACGTCACGAGAGATGTCGGAGAAAAGGCCATAGTTTTCACTGACAAAGACTTGCCCAAAAAGGGGGGTGCTCACAATAAATCCCTCTATCTAGTAGTTGGATGCAAAGGACAAAACATCCCCCTAGCGCTCGTAGATAACGGTTCGGCGGTTAATGTTTGCCCATTGCAAACCTCCCATTGCTTGGGGCTAGGAAACGATGACTTCCAAACCTCCACGCAAGGGGTACGAGCTTATGATAACTCCCGAAGGCCTGTGTTGGGAAAAATCAACCTTACCATACAAATCGGGCCTGTGGCACGCACCATGGAGTTTCAAATAATCGACATCAAGCCCACTTTCAACCTCCTCTTGGGGCGACCTTGGCTCCATGACTTAGGAGGTGTGGCTTCCACCTTGCACCAAATGGTTAAACTTAACCATAACGGGGTAATACTAGAAATCCGTGCCCCTCCTCTTGACGTCAGTTGTACTATGGTTGTAGCGGCCGAAACTGCAGACGACCTTTATGGGTTTCAAATGGAAGAAGCAATCCAGTTCATCGAAGACTGTGATCCAGCATTCCTAGACCCGCACGCATCCCGAGTCATCCCTAGAATGCTGTTAGCTCAAGGTTATTTCCCTGGAACCCCATTGGGCATAAGGAAGAAGGAATGCACATTCCATCCTTTACCCAACAAATCTACTCCCTTTGGCTTAGGCTATGAACCAACGGAGGAAGATATTGCTGACCGCCTGTCTGGGCTACGCCTTAACAAGGCCAAACAAACTACCCTCCTCCCCCCGTATCAAAGAACCCTTAACGGGATGTTCGTTCGGGAAGGAGAAGGACACCCATGCTGTGATTTCCCTGAACCCTTCGTTCAGGATGGCTTGTTAAAACCAGGATTTGAAATCTTCCATGACTGCCACACCTTGGATGAGGCACCCCACCTCACCAAGACTAAAACAGCTGAAATATTGGACAACCAGGCTCTATGGACAGTGTTTAACGAATCGAGGCCTAGGGAGGACGAGACTGTGATGACTACCCTAGCTTTACAAGATGAAGGTTTCGATCCAACCCGGTTAATCGCTCCTGCATCAACACTAGAAGAAATCAAGAACGGATGGGTGAAGACATATCAGTGGGTCAATGCAAAAGGAATAGAATTCAAGATGAATACCGGTGAAGGACCAAAGTTTTACGAGACTAAACCCAAGGCTTGAGCCACATAGAGCACCTTAGTAAAAAGCGCCTAGTAGTTCTTTAGATTGGTAGAAAAAAAATAATAAAGACTTTAGATGGTCCTAAGACCCCTTAGAATATAGGTCAATTTTATTTCAGTGTGTTTTCCTTACTTTCCAAATTAATAAAGGCGTAATATTTCTCCTAAATTTTATTCTAATACTAATTAAGCACCAAATGTACTTGCAAAATACAAAAATAAAGAGGCGGCCCACTCTAGGCCCAATAAACGAGGCCCACTCGGTCTTGAAATCATGCCATGGGAACCAATTCCCGAAATCCACAAAATAAACCGTACCATCCCCTTCATATCCCCAAAACATAAAGGTCAACCAGTGTCATCATAAAAGTCAATCCATGCAACCCAAAGAAATCAAAGGAAATCAAAATCCAAAACAAATGCAAATATTGCTTAAAAAGGGAATTAATAAAATGTAACCCCACCATACCCTTCAAAAACGACACGCACCTCAACCCACCCAAAAGCCTACACAAAGATCTTCATAACTCCCGCACCCTAACTCTATTTTCAAAGCCGCTTTGAGTCACGAATAGAAAAAATTAATCCGGACAAAAATGCGTCTCACGCTAACAGTAAAAAAAGCCTCCGAAATAGCCTCAAAATCAATTTTTATACAAGTAAAAAGCAAAGCACTAAAACGAAGAAAAAGAAATAAATGTAAGAACACGTGAAGCAAAGCGTCAAAAACGACCGCCAGAAATCATTTTCAGCGCCCAGGGCTGGGTGCCGAAATCTTTGACGCCCCAGCCTGGGAGTTGAAACTCTCTGCATGCCTAAATTTTTTTTAGAAGTGCTCGTCATTTTATCCGCACATAACGGAAAAATAACGAACACTTGGGGGGTACAGCACGTATCCAAATAGGCTCACCAAAAAAATATAGCCATACAAAAAATAGTCGAATTTCATTTTTTTACGCGACTTACGGCAAAAAAAACGGCAGACGAAAATAATGATAATACTTCACTCATTCGACCGGTTAAGTAATATGCTTCCACCTCAGGGTATATCTATTAAAATCCGGCATCTTAGAATTTATTCTAGCTAGAACTACGCGCGACCTGATTCTGACAAGATACGTAGGCAATCCTTACCAAGGATTCGGTCCAATAAAAAGAAACATATATAAATTGTGCAAAAAGTGTTAGACATATAAAAATATAAAAAAGAGGAGAAACAAAAAATAAAAATAAAAAATAAAATACGCCTTTATTGTGAAATAATAAGAAGGAAAACAAAGTGCTAAGAAATGAAAAAACAAACACAACTGAAATAAATAAAGGGCACCTACACCCTAGTAAGAACTACACTACTCTAGTTCTTCCGGATCATCAAATAAAGTCTTGTAGAGGGCAATGTTCGCAGGATCCACCCCTACAGTCTTCTGCGCTGCCCCTATATCAATCTCCATAAGAACCGGCTCCTGGACACTAACTTCCAAAGATGCCAAGGCTTCAGAAACATTCTCGGTTATAGCCCGCTCAGCCTCAAGGGCACAGACAATGGTGGGAGAAGAATTATTATCATCAACTAGACTAGCCACTGTTTCCACAGGCGGCTGAGCCTTCCTAACCCATACATTGTTCCGGCGACGATCTCCGCGAGAGCCTGCACTTCTTTTAACAACAGCAGGCCCCTTCATGTTAGGCACCTTTTTAGGCCTAGAACTGGAACGGGGAGGAACTTCCTTTCGCTTTCGATCAGGACGAGCTTTCACAGTCTTAATAACATGGGTGCGAGGATTGGCAGAATCACGGCTCTCATATCTGACCCGAATGCGAGGTATCAAAAGCTCAGCCGGCTCCCCATTTCGAGCCTCGGTCCTCACAGCCTTATCATCGGAGCTCATCCACAACTTGTAGTTTTCAGAAAGACCCACAAAGCCATTTGTAGCTACGGCCCAATGCGGGAGACCATCATAATACTTAACCCACGCTTGAACCCGTGCTTGTGAAAAAGCCGCTACTTTAGGTGGTACCGTATCAGAAAAGGGGATAGTCTGCCTTAAACCGTATTGACGCATGACTCGGTAAGGGAAAATATAAATGGGCCGAGATAGCCCCAACAAGGAAACATAAACCGATACATCAGAACCCCCCGTAATAGTAGTCAAACCCCACCACGGTACCACCCACTTAATAGAACAGATACCATGAGTAAAAAAGGAGGCCCATTCGGCCTCGTCCTGACCTCGATGCAAATATTTTCGGTTACCCAAGGCTATAGGGCGATAATGTTTAGGATCGGCAGGAGTTTCCAAGAGCCTAAGCCGTTCCAAGAGCCAAATCTGCAAAAAACGGGTACGATAAAAAAAAAAATAATAAAAAGAAAACTGTTCCTGGGGCGCAGTTTCAACGCCCAGGACTAGGCGCCGAAAATTCTAGCGCCCAGCCCTGGGCGCTGAAACTCAGCCCCAAGGCAGGACGAATAAAAAATATATATGAAAAAAACGTATACGTGCGCAAAGAAAAAAAATCGATTACCTGCAGTAATAGGGGGCTTCCCTTAAAATATTCAGATTTGGCATCCTTCTTCAGCTCATCCGCACTCAGCAAAGTCTCGGCAACAACCAACGGCATAATAGAATAGCAACTTTCCATCTGGCTAATCAAGGGGATCAACCTTATGTCACCGAACTCACCATTGTTATTCGACAGCAAATAATGATTCAACAAGCAAAATACAAGGGCTCGAATATTCAATTTCTGTTCGGTCATATTCTTACTAGGCCTAAAGTGATGTTTTACAAGTTTTGCCAAATTAACCTCATCACCTACAACAATTTCAGCAAGCATGTTAGCATCTAGTCCTAGGAAATCCCCTATGGTTGTTTTACCCTCTTCAATAGTGCCAGGAGTGGCAGGGGTAGCATTAGTAGGATAACCAAGGATCGCAGCGAATTCATCTGGCAAAGGACATATTTCGTTGCCCCGAAAGGCAAAAACATGATGATCGGAATCCCAAAAGCTTAGGGCTGCATGCAGAAAATTATAGTCAATATTAATTTGTTGTAAGCCTAAAAGTGCCTCTAAGTGGTATTCTTTCAACAAAGCCTTTTCTGTAGGAGTAAGGGCCCGTAGCCAGCGCCTAACAGCCCGTTGGAGTGAGAAAGTAGGAATCGACATGACGAAAGCAAGGAGTAACTAAAACACAGCAAAGAAGAAAGGAAATTGAGAGTGATGGAAAATAGGGACGTATCTAGCCCCTATATATAGCTGAACGCATCAAGTGACATCCTGATCCCATTCGGAAACGCGTTAAGAAATCCGAAAGTCAAAATTCGCCGGGAAAGGACTTTCAGCGCCCGAAGCTGGGCGCATAAATAATTAACGCCCAGCCTTGGGCGCCGAAAATGCAGCCCAAGGCCCAGATTTCACAAAACGCGGAACAGAAAAAGACTTAAAACCGTGTTGCTAGACACGAGGCCCTATTGCAATTAAGATCAAGCCCAAAAGCACCTTTTAAGCTCCCAAATAGCAAAAATGAATGGTAAAACTTGGTCGAAACTTAGACTTGTCTCAAGGAACATATATGTACAATTTTCAAAACAAATATGAAATATCAAGGTCATTCTTCGAAACACCAAAAAATGTTGTTAAGTCGTTGGTTGCTCAAATAAAAAAATGTTTGTCTGTCAAAAGATTAATCCGGGCCAAGCTAAACCGGATGTCGCCTGAAAACTGAAGTCGCACCCCACGGCTTCGCCGAAATAGCACACCACTATGAAAGGTCGCTCGCACATACGAGCACGACCCCAAACATGATGACGAGACGTTATGAAATATGCGAAAAATGACCGACAAGCCCGAGTGCTTGGGGGCTCGCGAAAAGTATACTCCAACAAAGAGTGCGCAATCGAAATCACATTCCCGGACTACGCTGTACGCCGTCCCATGTTTGGATGATCTCAAAAGAACAGGTTCAACCTCAGAAAAGGGATCGTCATTGACACTTGTACATGGTCCTCTGATCAAAGGCCAAGTGGTGGCAATCGAGCCGTAAAGACTAGCTCAAAACCACGAAAGCAGACGGTCGCAAGACAAAGGTCCGTCTAAACCCATTGTCAACCCACGTTCAGGTTACAACTAAATCCGAGCATCCCTCGGAAGAATTCGCTCCTACAAAGAATAAATAAAAAGGAAATCTCAAAAGAAATCACAATGAACAAAAAATAGGGACTTGCCCACCTCAATCAGGCAAGATCGTGCCATGAACCACGCGAGTTCCAAATCAAGAAAAAACGAATTCAGGGACGTCCACCCTCAGCGGACAAGGCTCGCCCACCTTCAGCAGGCGGGGTCTGCGTCACTAGCCTCGCAGATCCTCAGTTTTCGAAAAATAGAGTCTTCAAAAAAAAAAAAAAAAAATGAAACAGGCTCGCCATCTTCAGCCGGCGGGGTCTACGGCGCAAACCACGTAGGTCCTTATTTTCAAAAAATAAACACAAAACAAATTTCAAAACAGATTCGTCTACTTCTATCGGACGGGGTGTCCACCCTTAGCGGACAGGTTCACCATCTTCAGCCGGCGGGGTCTACGTCACAAACCGCGTAGGTCCTTATTTTCAAATTTCAAAAATAGATTCGTCCACTTCTATCGGACGGGGTGTCCACCCTTAGCGGACAGGCTCGCCACCTTTAGCCGGCGGGGTCTGCGTCACTAACCGCGCAGGTCCTTAGTCGCTGCAGCGATAACTTTTTCTGGTTTTCCGTTTTTCCAAAAAAGAACGATGTGAGTAGCTTTCCCTTTTTCCAAAATTTAAAAGAATGGTTTTCCGTTTTTTCCAAAAAAGAACGATGTGCTGGATTTTCCTTCGTTTTACGTCCCATAAAAACAAGGGGGTTTTCTCGTTTAGCTAACCCTGAAAATGAGAATCTGTAAAAACATTTCTACCTCGTGATTGGGCTTGGCCAGGCCCAATTACACTTTATAGCTTTGATTTTGAAAACATCTGTAGCTACTCCCAATGACAAAGTGAGGGAGTTTCTACGCACCTTTAGATCCTTCCAATGACAAAGTGAGGAAGTTTCTATACTATCCGTTGACAAATCCCAATGACACGTGAGGGATATGTCGACACTTCAAAGTGATGACCCTTAAGTCAAATGTTATCACTCGGGGGCTCGTGAGACCCTCGCAAAAACAGGTCGCCATGGCTTGTGCGACGCACTCCGTCTAATACTTTGACCATCGTCTTACTCCAAGACTCAGTCAAAGTGGGGGCTAACTGTAGACACCTACTTTTGTCCCCATTCCCGAAAGGGAAGGTTCAATGATGAAAGCATAAATCTCCACTTGACAACGCATCTCCTATAAAATAACGAATCTCGATCACCCCTTTTCATTTCACCCGAAACCTGCTATTTATAGAAACCTGCTATTTATGGAAACCTGCTAAAAATAGTAACTGCCGTAATGGGTAGTTGTTAAAAGTGGCAAGTCATAAAAGATAGAAACCTGTCAGAATTAGGTGTTGCACTCCAACATAAATCCTAAATAAGATAGAGATTACGAGAGAATCCTATTCCTAATATGATTCGAAAATAAGAGTCACGTATTAATTAAAATCCTAACGAGCCTAGAGTTCGTAACGGGCCCAGCCGCATTCCGTCACAAGGTTAATACGCACTAAAAGACTCGATTAAGTCTCAAACACTCTGGATTCTAGGAATCCGAATCTGACTAAGAAAACAGCCCAGATCCTATTTTCAACGCCTGGCTCTGGGCGCCGAAATCTTCGGCGCCCAGGGCTGGGCGCTGAAATTACCTGGGACGTATTCTTTCCTAATTCCTCGTGGATTAGAGCTCTACAATTCTATCTTTCCACGAACTCTTTTCTATAAATATAGCCCAAGTTCGACGTGAAAAAAGGAACACACAATTATTATTCTGAGTATTGACTCTAAACCCCTAAGCCTAAGCCTCACGCTGCAAAACTGACCACGCGTTCTGTCGCAATCGATCCATAAATCGAACAGAACGTATCCTGTCCCATAACTTGAGATTTGTTAAATAAAAGGAGAAATAGCAAAGTCAAAGTGGTTAGTTTTCTGAGAACCGTGACGCACCTCTCAAGGGTGCGTCGTAATGTGTCCCTTTTCCATGGTTTAATTGCTTTCCTCGCCCTTTTATGAACTGTTAAACTAATTAAATCTGATTGTTCTATCACGCCTAATAAAGATAATATGTTGGGAAATTGGATTATCATGCTAGGTCCCTTAATACAATCTAAATCAGATAATCGCGCTCGATCTAGTACTATATGTTGCATAGTGTTAAAATCAACTCAGATTAGTTTAATAGTTAACGCATGTCCCTTCAATTATTTATGCTGAGCTAGTAAGGATATCCTGCCTCTGGAGTTATCGAAGAGCGAGTACTCCTCTCGGTAGTTACAGTCCCCCGAACCCTCAATCTCTACCTTGCGGGTGTATGTTGAGAGATCCCCACACCAGGGATCACAAGGGAACCTACGGCCGTCGTGGTCAAACATAATTGCACTCCCTTTATGTCACGATAACCGGGTTTTGTCAGTTTTTCTCATTGTCGTTAAAAACTGAATGGCGACTCCTATATTACTAGTCAATTGGGTGTAAACTCCCAGGAAATCCAATTACACTTGATTTGACAAAAAGAAACGTCACACCCACGAGGGACAAGGTCACGCATTAGCCTCGTGCTTTTTCGACCCCCTCACACAAGTTCATCAAATTGTTAGCTCTCTCTAAGCAATTTTAAGATTACTTCTTCAACTTACTAGACTTTTGAATTTCAATTTCAAGCTTCATTTGGTATAATTCCTTATTCTATTCTTTAATTTGTTCTTAGATTCTTTAAATGCTTCATAGAATTTGTTTATACTTTGATTTCATTGTTTTTATTTTGGATGAATTTCATAGATTGAATTTTGTTGGATTTTGGAATTGAATTTTCATGTTTGATTTTAGTTAATTGAATTAGTTTGATTTCTTTACTTAGTTTCATGATTAGGTTTGGTGCTAGTTTAATATATCTTAGTTCTAATCATGCTATTTGAATAGTTATAATCTAGAAAATAGGGGTGAAGCTTGGGAATTAATTAGGGATTTTTGAAGGGAACTCATGATGATTTTGTGATTAAACTTTGATTTGATAATTAGGATTTCCATGTCCAGTTAGATTAGTAGTTGCAAATGTTAATTCTAGTTAGTTGATTGGAATGCTTCATGTTAGTTTGTCAAGAAATTGAGAATTAGTATGAGCATATGGATTAACTAGTTTCTAGTTGTTAGTTATCTAGTCTAGGGGTCATGCGAAATCTCTCCCTCGGATTAGGAAACTCAATGCATCCTATCCGAGAGGTGGCGAATGCAACATTTTCCAGTTTTGCCTCTAATTGTCATGTCTTTGCAATATCAAAGTGATTGAACCTTCGTCCTTCCCTAATGAAACCAAGACTATCCCCAATTCCCTAGTTTATTCCATTTACATTTTGATTTGAATAGATTTACACATACATACATACATTTTCGCTTGAGCTAGGTTGTGAATTCAATTAGTTTGAGAGCATGATTCTTGAACTCTTGGTTTGTGTTAAGACGGTGTCGCTCTCTCTAGTGATTTGAAACCGGAGGGGATAGTATTTGCTACCTATGTGTGAGGATTTTGATTTTTCTAGCCTATTTCTCAAACACATTGAATGAGTGGCATGGATCTTTAGCATTGGATTTCTCATATCTAGAATTTGACTATTTCCTTCCAGAGACCGCGATCGAGCTACTTTAGGGGAAGATAAAGGCATTTCTTTCAGTGACTATTTTCTTTTTGTAGTTTAGGACATCATTTTTTTCCTCTTGTATTTTGTTTACATTTACCCCCTTGCTAACATTTGATCCTTGTCCCTTCATTTATTTTTAGCTCCTTGCAAGCCAATAGCCTTTGTTTTGTTTTCACCCTTAGAAGTGATAGTGAAGCTTAGTGTTGTTGTGTTCTATGTTGTGATTGAATATGCATATTTGAGAAGAATGATGGAAAGAGATTTCAGATGGAAAGTATGGGTAAGTTCTTTGTATATGTTGAATAAAAAGCAAAGCAAAAATTAGAGAAAAGGCCAAAAATAGAGAAAAAAAGGCAATTATAAAAGTTTCACTTGAAAAACAAAAATAATGAGAAAAAGAAGATGCAAGAAAAGTTCAAAAAGAAATTTAGTTTGATTTTATTTTTTGAATAAGCTTGGGGGAGCCCCAAATAAGTGGTATAATTTGGTTTTAGTCCCATTTTCTTGTGTCAAGTTCATTTGATGCTTCACTTTAGATTTTAGCTCCAAATCCCAAATTTTCCCACGCCCTTCACCCTAGCCTAACATTACACCCTAAAAGTCCTTTTGACCCTAGAGAGTTGAGTCATTGTCGTTGGAGGGAGGAATAAGTCAAGTTTATGGAGCGAGTTAGTCATGCCAAGATTGTCGAGTAGCGTTCTTTTCTCTCTTGAAATTTCCTGCGCCTTCGCGGTGTCATGAGAAGCTATCTTTGAGTGTGGATTTGATCTAGAGAGATGACGCAGTAAGATTGGTTGAAGGGGAAAGAGGAGTGTAAACTCCCTACTTCTCTACGCTTTTCATGTTAATCTTTCACTCGACCTTTGGACATCTTTTAGCGTGCACTTGTTTATTGATTTAGAAATATTTGCATCCTCTTTTTCTTGTTCCATAATAAATGCCCGGTTCTGGAACTTTTGTAGTTTTGTTTTTCTTTTATTTTCCTTTCTTTTCTTTGTTTGTTTTTATTCTTCTTTTCTTTTTAAGTCTTTCCTTGGTTGTTTTTGGAGAGTTATGGGTCAATCTCTCAAGAAACCCTTGCGAGATCCCACTCTCCCCCATGAGCGATTATGGGGTTCAAAGAGCTTGTTGCATGTGCTTAAATGCAACCGGAATTCCTACGACAATGAGTTAGTGTGAATTCTTATAGTTCTTATTTTCGTGATTTTAGATTTTTAATAATGAGCTGGTTCTCCTTCCCTTTTTTCATGTTTAGTTGACAAGAGACTAGCAAACGCTTAACTTGGGGGAGTTTAATGAGCGGCATTTATGTATCTCTTACCTTCAGAATTCATTATCTTTTTCGTTACTTTTTGCTTGATTTTGCATAGTTTTATATCCATTTATATGCTTCTTACTAACTTTGATCTTTCATAGGTTACATTGGAATAATCGGGGAGTTCAAGGGAAAAATGCAGAAATCAGAGTTTGTGCGGGCACACAAGAGGATTGTGTGCACGCACAAGTCCAAGAAATTGGAAGAAAAGTCCCTGCCAAAACCATGTGGGAGCACAAGGAAGGTTGTGTGCCCGCACGAAGAAGGAAGAAAGGCAATGCAGAATTCAGATTTTGTGCGGGCGCACAAGATTGGTGTGTGCCAGTGTGCCCGCACAAGTTCAAGAGCTTGTTTCCAGAATCTCTTCCAAATCCTTGCTCCCACGCAGAATTATTGTGTGCCCGCACACTTAAGGTGTGCGCTCACACAGAACTACTATGCGTCCGCACATATGTCGTTCAAGACCAAGCCTCAAAATTCAAGGTGTGCGCACACACAATACGTAGCTGTTATTCTTCGCTCTGTGTGGACGCACACAAATTTTGTGCACCCACATGTACCCTATGCGCCCGCACACATGCCAGTTGTGCGCCCACACAGTGACGCGGAGCTGATTTCCTTTTGTAATTTATGTTATTTCCGGGAAGCATATAAATAATAGCTTTTTCTAATTTTTAGGGGAATTCCATTTTTGTAATATTTTCAGAGAATTCTTAGCTTTTAGAGAGAGAAATAGAGTAGAGTAGATTAGAATTAGATTTTAGGATTTAATTCCACAAGATTAAACACTTTAATTTCAGTTCTAGTTCAATTCATCAAATGCGTAGCTCTTTCTATGCAATTTTCAGATTACGTTCTTCAAGTTTTCTACACTTTTGAATTTCAATTCCAAGCTTCATTTGGTATAATTCCTTACTCTATTCTTTAATTTGTTCTTATATTCTTTAAATTCTTCTAGAACTCGTTTATACTTTGATTTCATTGTTTGATTTTGGATTAATTTCATAGATTAAATTTTGTTGGATTTTAGCGTTGGATTTTACCGCACGGCAATTCGACCGGCTCTGTTATACGACACGGAATGCTGGGCAGTAAAACATTGTCACGTCCATAAGATGAATGTGGCAGAGATGCGCATGTTACGTTGGATGTGTGGGCATACAAGAAAGGATCGTTTGAGAAATGAGATTATTAGGAAGAAAGTAGGGGTTGCACCGATTGATTTTAAAATGATGGAAAATCGTTTAATATGGTTTGGACATGTAAGCAGAAGATCAAGTGATGCCCCGGTTAGGAGGATAGAAGGGTGGCAAAGTGATAGAATTGCAAGGTGTAGGGGAAGACCTAAGAAAACTTGGAGGAAGGTGATTGAGCACGATATGAGATTTCTTGGGATTGAGGAAAATATGGCGTTGGATAGGACAGAGTGGAGGGAGAGAATATACATTGATGACTTCATTTGACTTATACTGCTTCCATTTTTATGTTTCTCTCTATTTTTAGTTTTATTTTTATAGTTATTTATGTATTTATTTATTTTTATTTTATTTTTAATTTTTTTTAATGTTGTTTTGAAAATGTATTTATTTTACTTATTCATTTATTTTAAACTTTACTTATTTTTTATTATCTCATACAATATTTTTTCTATAATATACATACCTTGTCCTTATCTTAGTTTCGTTAATTCCGCTTTCTGGTTTGATTGGTAACAATGACGATCTCCTACGACGATTAATGTTAGCCGACCCCAAAATATTTTGGGACTAAGGCTTTGTTGTTGTTGTTGTTTGGCGTTGAATTTTCATGTTTGATTTTAGTTGATTGAATTAGTTTGATTTATTTAATTAGTTTCATGATTAGGTTTTGTGCTAGCTTAATCTTAGTTCTAATCATGCTATTTGAATAGTCATAATCTAGATAATAGGGGTGAAGCTTGGGAATTAATTAGGGATTTTTGAAGGGAACCATGATAATGTTGTGATTAAACTTTGATTTGATAATTAGGATTTCCATGTCTAGTTAGATTAGTAGTTGCAAATGCTAATTCTAGTTAGTTGATTGGAATGCTTCATGTTAGTTTGTCAAGAAATTGAGAATTAGTATGAGCATATGGATGAACTAGTTTTAGTTGTTAGTTATCTAGTCTAGGGGTCATGCGAAAGCTCTTCCTAGGATTAGGCAACTCAATGCATTCTATCCGAGAGGTGTCGAATGTAACATTTTCCGGTTTTTCCCCTAATTGTCATGTCTTTGCAATATCAAAGTGATTGAACCTTCGTCCTTCCCTAATGAAACCAAGACTATTACCAATTACCTAGTTTATTACATTTAAATTTTGATTTGAATAGATTTACACATACATACATACATACATACATACATACATACATACATACATACATACATACATACATACATACATACATACATACATACATACATTTCCGCTTGAGCTATCTTGTGAATTCAATTAGTTTGAGAAATCAAAAGTGTCCATTCTCTTGGGACGATCCCTACGCTTGCCACTATAGTCAATATAGTTGGTTTGTTTAGTTGTTCTATAAATTTTATTTGATTGGATGATTGTTGGTTAACGACACAATAATCGTCTATCAAAATGGCGCTGTTGTCGGGGAATGGTGTTGAATTTTGAGTTTAGCTTATTATTCGAGTCTAGTTTTTTTTTTTTTTTTTTTTTTTTTTTTTTTTTTTTTATAGAGCAAAATTTGGAAAAGCAAAAATGGCAACTACCTTTATTCCTCAAGATGATGAATAGATTACACTTTTTGATCTTCTCTATCTCCATGATACATCCTTAAGATCTTTGAAAGATGAACCTCATACATCATTGTGCGAGAGGCTCCTTTTCATGAAATATCTTAAAATTCAAGAAAAACAAAGAATAGATTCTAGTTTGAAATCAATTGAGGTCTTGTCCCAACGAGTTGTAAAAGGGTTTTTGGGAATATTTAACCCAATGCAAGAGTCTATTAAGGATGTTACACGGAGAAGAGAAGAGTTTGAGGCTATATTGCCACCTATGATGCATGACATTGAGAAATTTAGTATTGGAGAGTTTGTTCCTACTTGTTTCTCTTTGAGTGAATTCCTTAATGATGGTGATGAAAAGCTCTTTGCTCCCATTTGCTTTGAAGTGCTTCGCTCGATTCAAATTAAGGATGAAAGTGAATTTTCCAACCAAAAGCAATTTCTTCAAGGTATTAAGGGAATTGAGGATGTGGAAGTCCCCTCTTTGAATGAAGGATCCTTGGTTGAGAGTTCTTGTACTCTTTGTGGTGTAAGTGAAGTTGTTTGTGAAAATTTTGTTACCATTCCCTTCCCTCATATCCCTTTTCGAATTAAGAAACTCAACATTTATCCTTCATTTCCCATCTATTTTCCCTATTTACCCCAACTCCCACCGCTTGAGGATTCTTTTTCCTCTATTGATCCTATGATTCTGCTTCGCCAAAGGAGCAAGAAGAAGGGAGTATTTCTTTTGTTTTTCCTTTAGTTTATAGTTTTGATTCTTCTTCTTATTTTCTCGTTTTTCCTTTTGATTTTTCTTCTTTTTGGCACCCCACCCCCCATAGGCATAGAGTTGCATTTAACTTTGTGCATGCTTCTCAATTGACTCTTGCCTATTTGATGTTCTTGGATATGTTTGCCAATGCATTTGACAAACTATTGTGATCATTGTCGGGGTATTTACTAAAGGTAAAGGTCGTCAAGCTAATGACGTAAAAGAAGCTCTTCTCGGGAGGCAACTCTTGGTTTTGGCCTTTGGCCTATCTATACTAATTTTGTTTTCTTTTTGAGTTTGTGTATCACGAGCCAATGGTATTATTGCATAATTCAATTAAAGATGGATATAACTTTATATATTTGCAAGGAATTAATGGGGTGAATTGATTCGTGGTAATTAATTGCAAATTCGTAAGATTATTTAATTATATTTTCGTAAAAATTTTGGCAGTTCTGTCAAAAAGTGTCAAAAACTTAACATTTTTATAGTGCATTCTGCATGTAAAAGACATTTTAAAATTTTGACAACAATAATGTTTTTCTCCGATCCCAGAATTCCCAAATTTAGAGTCTAACTATGACTTTACGGAGGTTTATGTTTTCCAGATTCAAATTTGTAATGTTTAATGGTGTTAAATTAATATTTGCGGTTCTTGTTTGTAACTTCTAATTAAATAATTGACTTAATGCATATGTTTAACAATTTTTATGGATCTTAAATTCATTAATTATGCAACCTAATTTGTAATTATAATTTATGTGTTGACTTATCGAATAAATTAAATTTGATTCGATTTTTCATAATTAATTAATTAATTTAATTGAGTTCTATGCTTAAAGACCACATAAAAATGGTTAACCGTTGAAATTTCAATTTTTTTGAACCCTATTTTTTCTCCCAAATTAATTATGTAATCATAAATTAATTTGAATAATACTTCCTCTGATTCTTTTTAGTTGCAACACTTTGATTTTCACGCTTGCCGATGCATATGTTGAACAATTAATATATTTAATTCTCGATAAGTAAAAATATTAAAAAAAATTATTTTCGCAAAATATACATTAAGACGAATCTAACAAGATCCCACATGAATTTGCTTTTCCTAAAGTATAGATCATTAAAAATAAACAAAGTAAGTTATGTGAATAGTACAAAAAACAAAGTGTTGCAACTATTTTGAAGCGGAGGAAGTATATTTTTTGATTTTTGCCCAAAAATTCATGAAATTTATATTTTTATTTATTTTTCATGTATTTTGGAACATTGTGTAATTTTGATTTTATAATCGTTAATTGGTTTCTACTTGCGTGCACGAGCAAGCCCACAAGGGCCGAGTGAGTGCAGCGCCCACAAGGGGTGTTGTTACCTTGGTGCGGCCGTGCAACTATGAGCAAGGGAACTCGTGTTGTGCGTGGCGCAATGTGCAAGGGTGCAGGTGGGCGCGCGGTGTGTGGGCGAAAGCTTGCGCGTTATGCGCGTGCCTGTGCGAGTGATCAAAGGGCGAAGCACGAGCAATCCTTGCGACGACCAACACATGCAGTGATGACGAGCAACAATACTTGTGGCTCGCTTTGTAGGTGTTTGGCGTGGAAAAGGAAGCATGGTTTGGGTAAGCGCGAGGTGCGTTTGAGAAAGGGTGCTCGCGCATGCTTTCGAGCGAGGCCAGGCATGCACCTGTGGTTTTGCGTGCACAAACATGCACGCCTGCCCAGCGCTGACAAAATCCAAGTGTGCGCGCGCGCTGCTGTGCGATGGCAAGGCGTTGTTCCTTGGCCACACATGCACAACGCAACAGTTGCAATGCCAGGTATGGGCGTTGTACCCATGTGCCTACACGTACAGCAGCAAACACATGCTCATGGATTTCGATCCTTTATGCAAGCGTGTGCAGTTTTGATTTTTGTTGTGCAACAAACATAATAGTTCATGCTTATAATTTTTTCTCGGAAATTATATTTTATTAATATAATTATTATAATTAATTTTCTAATGATTATTTAATAAAATTATAATCTTGAATAAATTATAATTAATTCAATTTAATCAAGTTTAAATCAAATTTTGGGATGTAAAATAATTATTATATGAGATTTAAATTTTAATTGAATTTTGTGATTTCCTGTAAGACTTGGAAAGACCAAATTTTATGTTTAAAATTAGTAAAGCATGTTTAATTTATTTTGAGAGGAAGTTTTATGCATGCATGTCTAGATTAAATTTTCAATTTATCATAGATTAGGCCATTTATCTCCTTAAGATTAACAACTTGATTTACACTAATAAGGTCAAATAATTGGTAGATTGATTTGCCTTAGTTAGTTGGAGTATGTGATGCATTTTTCTGCTAACTTGCTAAGTGGGCCATATATATATATATATAAGCCAAGAGGGGAGGGGCAATTTGGTAAGTCCACTTTTCGTGTCCCCTATAGAAAAGACTCAAATACCCTTTGGTGTTCCATATGTAATAGATTAAAAAAACTGATTTTTGTTTATCAAATTGAATTAATTTTGAAAACAAACTATTTAAAGCTGATTACCAATTATAAAAGTCTAAGGCATAAATCAAGCAATTGTGCAATTTAACAGAAAAAAGTCAACAAAAAATTTAATCTAACTTAGCAAGGAGGCATGCAGATGATGAATTCAAAAAGTTAATTAAAAAAATATACTTAATGGTTGCCGCAAATGACGCCTGCAATCCCTCTTATTAGTAACAACCGTATTAGAAAACGTAAAATTTGAACTTTGTAAACACACTTTTGGTATTTTATAAGTTAATTTTACGTATATTAGTACTACTACTAAATTACTAATATAAACAAACAGGCGGTGATATAAACAAACACACCGATAAATTTTGGTGTGTTTGTTTATATTAGTACTACTACTATTACCAGTCAAAGAAGTTGATTGAGGCAAATAGTCGAACAGGTGGTGATAAAAAAAACATGTTCCAAACAACTTTTCAGTCGCTAATTTGGATGTGTCATATGTACTCCCTCCGTCCGTTAATACTCGCACCACTTTTCTTTTCGGGCCATCCCTTAACACTTGCACCACTTCTATAAATGATTTTTTTTACCAACATTATATTATTTCTCACACTTACCTACTAACCCACTCCCTAAAAAAATCATTTAAAAATTCACACCACCACTACCCCCTTACACATTTCCACTAACTATATTAAAAAAATTATCCCACTATCAATTACCACCCATTAAATTATTAAGTCAATTTAAGTGTGTTAAATTCTGCACCGGTCAAACTGGTGCGAATATTAAAGGACGGAAGGAGTATGTTGTTATGGTTCGCTAGAAAAAAAATCAGAATTCAGAATCCCTTGAGTTTGCTCAGGAACATTTTCCAAATATGTTTGATAGTGTGAATGTGAATCTCGAAGAGAAAGATAATAGAGTGATGATGTCTGGGATGCATATTGTGGCTGATATATATATTGAACCAGGTTCTGGTGAGAACCTCCCTTTAATATGAAAATTGAGAACCTTTTCTTATTCGTCGGATTAAAAAAAAAAAGCTGACAAGATCTAGTTTTACAATCCAAACCGCCGGATTCAACGCTCCCATTCTCTCCACCTTTATTTAAAAGTTAGACTTTCTCTCTAGTTCTCAAGCAACAAGAATACTTCCTCCCTACTTGCAACTTAAACTTGCAATTTTGTCTGAATTTTTTGCCAATTCGTCGAATTTGAGCTACAATTTGGCGAATTAACTCCAAAATTTCTCAAAAATATAGGGTAATGGTGCTAATTAAGTTAAATTATATACAGTTGAGGTTACTTGGGTTGTTCGATTATTGGAAGAGTTAGGCATCACCAATCTGAAACCAGTACAACTAAACTGTGATAATCAATCAGCACTACATATTGCTAAAAATCCCATCTTTCATGAAAGGACAAAACACATTGAAGTGGATTGTCATTTCACTAGGGATAAAGTGCTTGAAGGACTTCTCCAACTCAATTATCTTCCCACTCAGCATCAGTTAGCTGACATTTTTACAAAGATTCTTCCTGGATGTCAACACAGGATTCTTTCTTCCAAACTTGGTATGGTTCATACCTTCCCCACACCAAGTTTGAAGGGGGGTGTTGGTGTACAGCATGCTGCACAGAAGCAGAATGATCAAGCTCATCAGCATGCTGACAAAACTCAGCATATTCTAGAAGCAATGATGTCAGCTCTAACTACCTATCCTATATTCTAGGAATTCTGTTAGCAGTCTGTTAGTACATCTCAGTTGTAATAATATTGCACTGATAATTGTAATTGCTGATGTGTAAGTTTGTAGCTCTCTCATTGGTTGGAACACATCACCAATCACATTGTATTTATAGATTACTCAGCTTCTGTAATCAATTCAATTCATTCGTCTGAAATAAATAAAACTCTCTCTAAAGTTCTCTGATTTCTCTTTCTCTCAATGCTTACTGATGATCAGTTTCAAGCAATAAACTCAACCTAAATGGTGAGTTCTAACATGGTATCAGAGTTCGGAATTTTCAATCGCATAATCCGATTTAATTTTACAATTAACAATTCGGAGGTACACTTGATCTATTACAATAACACTAAAAAAACTATAATTGAACTCCACAAGTTTTCATTTTCTTGTATTAGATTCATTTTGAGGTGGTTCAAGTGGTCATTAATTTGGTAAAAAATAAGCAACAAACAAAAATAGTGCAACTATTTGGAATCATACTCTTGACCTTTACTGCAGGATGTTGTCTCAAAACCACCGAGGTACTTGATTTATTTGTGACACATTACAGAGGTTAACTGTATGTAAGGGTTTTTCCTATCCAGTAAGGGTTCAGTTGAACCCACTGAACCCTTACTGGCACCGCCCCTGATTATATATATAGGTTTTCAATTTCTTTAATTTTCATTGCATATTTGATTTGATATTCGCATATTGTAACACCCTGATAATTCCTTTATATTTATAATTTCCTTTTTCCGACTAATATAAAAGAATTACCAAGATACACTAGAGGAAAAAACCTCAAGTGCGGGCTCATTTTAAGGGGTTTAGTGCGGGCTTTTACATGTGCAGCACATGGCCTGCCCGCACTTGATGTTTCTCAAGTGCTGCCAAAATATTGGCAGCACTTGAAACATCAAGTGCTAGCAATTTGGAAAATGAGCCCGCACTTGACATATTTTGTGCTGCCAATTTTAGAATATGAGCCCGCACTTGATATATTTGGTGCTGCGAATTTTGAAAATGAGTCCGCACTTGACATATTTGGGGCTGCCAATATTGAAAATGAGCCCGCACTTGACATATTTGGTGCTGCCAAATTTGAAAATGAGCCCGCACTTGACATAGAAATGGGCAGCACAAGCATAAAAATGAGTCGCACTTGATATATAAATGAGCCGCACTTGGCTTATAAATGAGTCGTACTTGGCCTATAAATGAGCCGCACTTGGCCTATAAATGAGCTGCACTTGATCTAGATTTGTTGTATAACCGATTTCCCTACTACATATTACAATTGGACCACGCCACTGATTAACCTCCATACGTCATATAAAAAGTATCCAATTAAATAGATAATTAAATTAAATAGTATATAATTGTAAATATAAAAGTAGATTACATTACAATCATACGAAAAACTAGCTACCATCCATAATTTAAGATTCAGTACAAGAAAATATCAAAGATAATCACTGGTAATGAAGTTTGCCAACATTTCTCGAACTTCATTTATCTCCTCAAAGGTGAAAGGTCGCTCCCTCGGATTATTGAATACCTTAACAATATCGACCATCAAAAAAATATATATACACTTTAGTTATATTATAAATATTGAATCGTACAATAAATTAAGACTTAATTTGTTCATAACAAAGAAATAATGAACCGTATAATAATAAAATTGGTTAATTTCGGTCCCAACTTTCATCTAATGAACTTAAATAAATATTTTAAAGTCCTTCCATGTTTAATAAACTTAGTTTTATGTTTCAAAGACCCATTCTCACCCATTTTGGTGAAGTTATGCACATTTAAGCCTCATTAGTTCATTATCGGTCACATTTTGACTAAAATGGCTAATTTCGGTCCCAACTTTCATCTAATGAACTTAAATGAGTATTTTAAAGTCTTTCTATGCTTAATACACTTAGTTTTATGTTTCAAAGACTCATTCTCACCCATTTTGGTGAAGTTATGCACATTTAAGCCTCGTTAGTTCATTATTGGTCACATTTTGACTAAAATGGCTAATTTCGGCCCCAACTTTCAACTAATGAACTTAAATGAGTATTTTAAAGTCTTTCCATGTTTAATACACTTATCTTTATGTTTCAAAGACTCATTCTCACCCATTTTGGTGAAGTTATGCACATTTAAGCCTCGTTAGTTAATTATCGGTCACATTTTGACTAAAATGACTAATTTCGGTCCCAACTTTCAACTAAAGAACTTAAATAAGTATTTTAAAGTCTTTACATGTTTGATACACTTAGTTTTATATTTCAAATACTAATTCTCACCTATTTAGTTAAGTTATGCACATTTAAGCCTCGTTAGTTCATTATCGGTCACATTTTGACTAAAATCGCTAATTTTGGCCCCAACTTTCAACTAATGAACTTAAATGAGTATTTTAAAGTCTTTCTATGCTTAATACACTTATCTTTATGTTTCAAAGACTCATTCTCACCCATTTTGGTGAAATTATGCACATTTAAGCCTCATTAGTTCATTATCGATCACATTTTGACTAAAATGGCTAATTTCAGTCCCAACTTTCAACTAATGAACTTAAGTAAGTATTTTAAAGTCTTTAGATGTTTGATACACTTAGTTTTATATTTCAAATACTAATTCTCACCCATTTTGGTGAAGTTATGCATATTTTAAGACTCGTTTGATCATTATCGACCACATTTTAACTAAAATGGCTAATTTCGGTCCCAACTTTCAACTAATGAACTTATATGAGTATTTTAAAGTTTTTCCATGTTTGATACACTTAGTTTTATGTTTCAAAGACTCATTCCCACCCATCTTGGTGAAGTTATGCACATTTAAGCCTCGTTAGTTCATTATCGGTCACATTTTAAACCCCTATATGTTTATTAGACTTAGTGTAATGTTCTAAGACTCATTCTCACGTATTTTGGTCAAGTTATATACATTTAAGGCTCGTTTGATCATAATAGGTTATATTTTGACCAAAAATGCTTATTTCGCTCCCAACTTTTAATAATGAACCTATTCATGTTTAATATTTTTAGTTTTATGATATTAAGACTCAACAATGCGTAAGAAAGTCCTATCTAATAACAAGATAGCTTATTAGTAATCATTGTCACCTATTTTAGAAAACTTTGGCTAGTATGTGCTTGTTTTGACTTTTAAAGTTCTTTTTTGCATTACCAAGGTTGACTTTGGGAAATAAAATGTAAGAAAATCCTATCTAAAAACAAGATAGCTCAACCAATGGTCATATTTGCATCTCTAGGTTCTATCTGAGTTGTTTTAGCAAAGACTCACGAAGATTGTGGAGCAAGACAAACATTCATATCTAAGGTGGTGAATTTGACTGGAGAAAAAAGTAAAACCTACCATCAGTGTCTAAAGAGAAAAAAACCTTACTTTCTTTGACGTGCTTTCTTTCTTCAACAAACAAAGAACATGATCCACTGAAAAAGAAACATGAATAGTATAAGAGGACTTCCAAGAGCCACAACCAGGAAACAAATGAAACACATAAGAGACTAAGATACTTATAAAATCACATAGATATATAAGATCTTTAACAATTCTTTACGTACGGAAAAGATATTATATGTTTTAACTCTCCCGGACACACATGAAATCCAAAAAATGCATACTTGAATAACAAACACCACCATTTTTATTGCTTTATGCACTTAGGTTTTTGAAGTCCTCATTGGATGTGCCAAGACTTATAGATGTTTATTCATGGTAATGAATATTGTGCCTCCTCATGACAAAAAAAGCACAAGGACAGTAATAGGCTACTGCATTTATGCAATATCTCTTCTGCCAGACCTGACTGCATCAATGCAGCAACAAGGTAGGTGCTTACATCAACACAAACAACAACGCAGTATCAATGAATGCAACAACAACTAGTTTTTGCATCAAAAAGAATATTATTTAAGTACGATATACTACTCCCTCTATCAGCAAATATTAGAATCAAAATACATATCAAAGTCTGAAAACTGATCTAATAAATCTATTGACAGATTTGTTAACAAGGAGGCATTTCAGTAATTTTCAGGAAGCATCACCAAGTACATCAGCAATTGAGATTCTAACTAGCTATATAAAATTGAGATTCCAATATTTCAGGAAGCATCACCAAGTACGTTAGCAATACAAATCAGCAGGGAGGCATTTCAGTAGCACTGAACCAAGAAACATCAAGCCAATTTGTTCAAAATGCATAAGGGAGCAGAACAAGAACAATAAGATCGAGAATTCACAGCAAAACCATCTTAGAACAACAACATAGGAGAAGATCAACACCAAGAACATTACATATTAGACAGAACAGACAACAGACTTCAGGGAAAGAAAGTAAAGTAGCTACTTAAAGACATTCAATAACTTTTCTTTTAAAGAAAATCTGCATTATGAGCTAGTTACAAGCCACTTACAGAGGGTGACATATCTTAAATAGTCTTCTCCCCAACATCAAGAATTACAGGGGTGCTCTTCCCCCCAAACAAAGCATCTGAACAACCCTTTGACTCCGGAAACGAATACCATAAGAAATTATGCAATTAATGTATTAATCAGATTTCAAAATAACCTCTCTAAACAAAGGTATATGAATGAAACAAGTAATCAGGCATTAAGCATGCCAATTATACTACTCAATTGCTTGAAAAACCTCTAAAATGTCGAGTTAAATACAGTTCGAATCACCACACCAGAAAATCTTGAAC
This sequence comes from Spinacia oleracea, assembly GCF_020520425.1. NCBI lineage: Eukaryota > Viridiplantae > Streptophyta > Magnoliopsida > Caryophyllales > Amaranthaceae > Spinacia > Spinacia oleracea. The sequence goes on from NC_079491.1 coordinate 35,041,118, forward strand.
ACTTTCTTACATTTGTGAAGTTATGCTTCAGTACTAGGAACTATACACTAACATATAATTATGAAATAAATTATAACTAATGGTGCGTCAACATACCTAGCAACAAGACACTTTGGCATATTTGAATCAGAAATTTTGAATACAATTTAGTCAGGAAAAAGCTGACGTATACCTTGTCAAAGTATGTTTCTGGGGGGGGGGGGGGTTATTACACCTCCTGCTCCTATGACAGGATCAGCAATAAAAGCAGCTATCTGATCGAAATGGAAAAACCATCTTCTTTAACAGTTTATTTCAAGGCTTTCAAAATAAAAGATCAAATCATTTCACAAATTCCTTTTATGTAATTACAAGAAACTAATCATGACACTTCAACACCTTCTCTGGTCCCTCTTTGAGGATAAGATTTTCTAGATTATTTGCCAACTTGGTCACAACTCCTCCTCCGTTTCATCTATTACATGAATTGCATAAGATATTGATATATATATATCAGTTCCAGAAAGAATACATAAAAGCCAAGATTGATCACAAAAAACCAAAAAGCCAATAGCAACCTGGAAGATGATAATGCCAATAATGAGGACAGTCAGTGTGCAAACAAAAGAAGCTGGTAATTAGTCGAATTTTGATACATGGGAGGAAGCATGTTTAGAGCATACGTGAGTTAGTAGCACTGCATTCAAGAACACGATCTTAGGCTTTTAGAATAAAGTTTGTAAAGATTAGTGAACTACAACAAACCTGACATTTACTGTCCAATCTTACTCTAGTTGATACATTTGTTAAGTATTAAGTTCTCTTCTCATGTACTTGATCAATGATTGTGAAAAACAAAGTAGAAAATGGTGACTCTTACATTCCTTTCAATCATAGAATTATACTTGTCTATAAATTCCATCAATGAATTCAACTTACTCACTAGACAAACATTGAAGACCACAAAGAAAAGATTATCTAGTTAAAGAACCATCTTGGGAGCATGAATGTCCTCACTTCTATTAAAACTATACCGTGCATATAGAAAGAATTTTCACGAGAACTAGGTAGTTACCATGGTTCATTTGGTCGTTTCTCACCAGCTTCTACATGACTACACCCTTGATCTTAATGGACTCCCATCACTATTAGAAAGTGGTAACTAAATTTCCAATCAAAAACCACTAAAACCCACAAACAACAATGACATAGAAATGATAGAATCATCTAAAACCAAAGCATCAAAGGGAATCATCCACTCAAGCCCAAGACAGGAAATGTAACTCTTGAACCTTCGGACTTATACATAATAACATTACCAACATACAACCTAGATTGAAGTAAAACAAATACCAATCCATTTGTCAAGGACATTTGTCAACAATGACAGAAAAACAAATCGAAAATCAATTATATTTGACTCCTTCCAAATTCTCAATTGATAAGATTTTGAATTTCTAATACACATAGAAGACTTCTTACATCCATTAAATCACCAAAATTCAACTTAATAAAATTTAATCAAACAAGCTCAATCACTATGTTAAATTTCATAATTCGTAATATTTAAATATGATAAGATAAAGTTAATGTAAAGCTAACAAAATCCAATTCAGATCCAAAACCATCAACAAATTCCAAAATCAAACAATCTGAACCCGACATACATCACCAGTGAACACAATCGCCATTCGAACAATTAAAAAAACTTCAAAATAAATAAAAACAAAACCCTAAAAAATTAAAAGCTAAGAGAAATTAACAATAATTACACAAAACATTAGAATCAAACTTTTTCGATGCACATCAACATATCAGAAACACAAATTGCCCAAAAATTGATTATAAAAAATCGAAGAACAAACCTGAATTAGTTCGATCTGGAAGAAGGTAGAAGCTAAACAAGCACGCAATCGAAAAACCTTGACAAATTAGGCATTCGTCATTACAGTAACAAGCTTATATGAAACAAATAATTAAATTTTATTCACAAATTAACCTATAAGAGATCGAGGAGCGACACCTGTGTGCTGCCACGGCGGCAGGAAGAGGACGAATTCGGCGGTGGGGAAACAACAGCGGCGACGCGGCTAGTCGTGCTGGGTATATTGTGAGTGTTGTGAGTGTTGAATTATCGTGCCCAGAGAACCAGAGAGGGGAAGGGGAAGGAGCAGAGAAACTAGAGAGGGGATGGAGCATAGAAGCGGGAATAAGAAAAAAATTATTTTAGGGAAAAGTAGAGCAAAGGAAAGAGGAGAAGCGGGAAATGAAATGATTTTGGGGGGAAAAATTAGAAATATTTTGTGCGGCTCGTTTGTAAATGAGCCCGCACTTGAGTTTAAAGCCCGCACTTGAACTCAAGTGCTGCCAATGTTCTAAAATGTGCCCGCAATTGTGAAAATGTACTTTTCTTTCTTTTTTGTGTGTTGTCAAGTGCTGCCAATTTATAAAATGAGCTGCACTTGAAGGGAAGCACATGTCGATTTTTCTACTAGTGATATTACCGCCACCGTGATAACGGCTAAGACTATTTACCAGAATTACGCAGCGGAAATAACTAACTTTCATATCATAATAAATAAATAGTTAATGGTATGACTAGGGCTGAGCATGGGTCCGGTAACCGAACCGTTAAGCTTAACGGATCGGTTACCTAATATCCGATAACGTCAAAATTGATACCCGAAACTGAACCAATAAGAAACGGGTACCCGAAATTCGGGTACCCGAATATCCGGGTACCCGCACCAATATCCGAATCGAACCGTTTGTAAGTCTTTTGTTTAAATATTTGTTTTTATTCCAAATTTTAAGTATGTAATACATGATTTACAGAAGAAACAAGAGTTTATATAATGTTTTGTATGAATTAAATGGTTTGTATTTGACAATTTCACACTTATATTGCATAGATGGGGTGTGATTTGCTTTATAGATATATGATGCTCCATTCTCCATTGCTCAGCATAGCTTGAGATAAATTAGACATGTTTACTTCTTGTCGCTTATGTCAGCACCTTCAGATTTTGGGCATATCTTCGACCATCTTTTACGGTAAAACAATCGTGAGATTAAGAAATTCATTAAGGGAAAACCTGAAAAACTTATGGTGACCGCATGACTAGTGAGCGTCTCGAGAGGAGATGATGGAGATGGAGATCTGTAAGCTAGAGAGGGGAGCGACGAATTCCTTCAGTGAGATTATGAGAGGAGAATGAAAGATTTTCAGAGAGAAGAGATAGAAAGACAGTAAGATGGGAATTAAGAGCGGCGGAAAACAATGGAACACATAGAGAAAATAAAAATTAGGTTACTCTATATTTTGAAACATTCAGCGTTATTTTTTTAAGAAAAATGAAAATTTAGCTTTTCGGGTAATTCAGGTACCCAAAAATACACTAACGGGTATCGGTTACCTGACCCGTTAAAAAATGTTCGGATCGGGTAACCAAACCTAAATCTTTAACGGTTCGGGTACCCTAATATTAGGATCGATTTCGGATCGGATTTTCGGGTTTTCGGTTTTTCGGATAGTTTTGCACAGCCCTAGGTATGAATACAAAGTTGGAACCGTTACGGCCCAAAACAAAAATCGTTAACATCCATTAACTAAAGATTAAATAGTTGGTTTAGTCATGACTATAAAATAAAATAGAGTTTACAAAATACGGAAGTAGAAAACATAAACTCTCATCACAATCCCATGATAACTTCTTCCGCAAGTTATCTCTAACAATCTGTTAATTCGAAATCTACTCCCCAACAATGCAAATGCAATGGTGGATCATCATAGGGTCATTAAGGCGAAGGCCATGACCGGAAGACATAAAGCACGAAGTCAGCAAAAGCTGAGTACAAACAAGCTAGAATAACATTCTATCATAACATGCTTCACTCGAATTAATAACAATCCACATGCAAAATCCATTTAATAAACAAGAAGTCACGGAGACAAGACTCGATACTTGACACGACTCTTGACTCACAGAGTAATAAGAATTAGCTTCGGACGGGTAAAATAACAAAACCACTGAGGGAATAACAAAACCACTGAGGGTGTTGGCCGAGAGCCAATCCACGCACCAAATAATTAAGGTCGGGCTTTCTACCGACAGTCGGACCATAGCGACGGAATTCCTGCACATTTATAAGCGATAACCAAAAGAATCAAACAACGACTTGTATCATTCAAGGAGTACGAGTTTCTATGACACGACTCACCCCATTGTTCATACTCAAGGTATATACGTTCCAAGAGTTTTGAAGCTCATTCGGGTTACACTTTACGTTATTTAGTATGTTATGTTCAAGCGACTCAAGACTCAACACAACACATAACATGCCAACAATTAAACAATGACACTTCATTTTAAATCCTTTAGGACTTGTGATCAAACATAGGACTCAAGTGAATTTACTCCCATTGTTCCTTCTCAAAACACTGTTAAGATAACCCGACATTGCCTTTTTAACAAGCGGGGTGTGCCCTTAGCACGAATAGTCCTTAGTTCAATCCATATATGTAACACCCTAATAATTCCTTGCTTTTATAAAATCATTTTCCCACTTAAAATAAAGGAATTACTAAAGCATTACCGCCACCGTTGTAACACCCCGACAATTCTCTCTTTTCTAAAATAACCTTTTAATATAAAACGTAGAGAATTATCAAGGCATTATCGCCCGTGTGAAAACGTAACGGCTTATTCAGAATTTTGCAGCGGGAAAACATAAAACTAACTTTAGGTTTATAAATAATGTTTAGTCCCAAAAACCATCCAACGAAAATAAGGAAATATAAATAGTACGACAAGTTTAATGTCCCATTAAACAAACCAAATCACCTAATAAAACATATATAACTATAAGCTCTCTAATCCCGATCCCAATGATGCATCATCTTCAAACCTGTAGATGGGCAATGCTTATTGATCCTTAGAGACTGCTCACCAAAGATGGGTCATCACATGATCAATAAGGCATAGCCATGATCAACACACACAAACAAAGCACGTAATCAGCAAAGCTGAGTACTACATACTAAAACAATAATAATCCAAACATGATACTATTAAACGAACAACCCTAACATGATACTAATGAACATAAATAAGGGCAGACAAAACATGATAATTTGACGACCATATTTGACTAGACTAGGCTAGACTTACAACAATAATATTATTTTAGTTGAAATAGACAATGGACCGAGTTGTCCATCCAGAAGTCTTCACTAAGGAAGACGAGGTACGGGCGCGACTCCGTAACCTCAGTGACCTGCGATATCGGGGAACGTTTTAATAAAAATAGAACACGGTGATCAATCCGGTCCCAGAACAGGCCATGGGCTACCACCATGAACCCCAACTCATGTTTGTCTGTCACTTTAGACGTGCACAGTCTAAAGCTATTGCTACTCAATTTCACTTTACATGATTTACAAATTGAGACTCTGTTATGACTCAACAATCACATAAGGCATACAATCCACATTCGTTCACAACTGTTTTTATCTTGTATAAAGGCATCAATCAAGACTCATTACAATTTACCCAACCTTTCCTTTAACCATGATCAACCCTGTATATGGGTATAAAGTTTCAACTTACTAAACAAGGTCCACCTCCCTCATAAAGTAGTGAAAAGCTAAAAAGGGAACAATAATCAATCGATCCAAACCAACATATAGAATAATCTAGTGTTCCCAACCAACATGTTTGTATCAATCATCCATACTAACATGTTACAATTCTCATAATGCAATATAAGTTCAATATGTCCGTCCAACAGTATTAAACATGCAATTTCAACATAACCAAGTTCGTCAATAATATCAACATCACCAAGTTCAACAATAATATCAACATAACCAAGTTCATCAACAATTTCAACATGGTTTAAACAAATAACACGCATTCCAAGCACACAGGTATGTACGTACCTTGTGTAAACAAACTAATACGTCACTTTAACACTTTCAAAAGTCGCCTAAAGAGAATTCTCCGCCTAAAACAACCAACACATATTCCCAATCAATTTCTAATCATTCACGACTATAATAAAGCATTCTAAATACATCCTAAACATATTTAGAACCTTCCCCAATATCAAAACTTGAATTTTTGATTTCCTAGAATCATAATTATTGAATTAGTGATTGAAATTCGTTGAAAACTCTTTGCAAACATCGTACTTTAAATTTTCAGCAATATGAACTCATTTAAAAACTTCACCAAGGCCAATTTACGCTCTTAGAACATCGAAACAATAAATTTAATAAACCACAATCGTCCTACCATGATTTACAACCATTAAAACCTTAAAAATTCATACTTTAATAATTAAAACCATTATTTCAATCAAATCGTATAATCCGAATATTAATAATTTAATTATATAAAACATAAAATCTGAAATTTATAGTTAAACCATAAAACTATAAATTTAATCCAATAAAACATTAATTTAATTCGTAAACATAATTAAAAATCTAACTTAAATATTATTAACAAACTGAAAATAAATTAGTTAATAATATATAATCTGTATTCTAAATATAAATTATCAAAACTAATAATTTAAATCATGAAAACCTTAATTAAATTATTAAAACATAAATATTACATAATTAAATAAAAAGGGTAAAGAATTAACCAAAAAAAAGAGAGGAGAGGGGAGCTGCTGGCCGGCAGGCAGGGCGGCGCGGCAACAGAACTGGGCGGCGACGCTGGTCGGAGGAGTGCGGCGGAAGGTGTCGGCGTCCGCGCGGTGGTTGTTGGTGGTGTTGTGCAAGAAAACGATTAAGGAGGGCAACAAAAGGGGAGAACGAAGCAAGAGGTGAGAGGAAGGAGGTGCTTTACCGACGGCGAATAATTGTTATGGGCGCGGCTGGTGGCGCGGTGGTGGTTGCTGCGAACGAAACTGCGAGTGAGGAGGAGGGATGAAACAATAGAGAAAGAAATAAGGGAGAAGGAGAAGAGAAGGAGGAAGGAGGTTGAAACCTTACCAGTGGCGACGGGTGATGGTGGTCCGACGGCGAGGGAGGCTGCAGCAACGAAAGTGAAGGCGGGAGAGAGGAACGGCAGTGAGGAGGGTGTTTGATGATGTACGTGATTTTGAAGGAGGATGGAAGGGTTTTGATTTGCCTTGTTTCCACGTGAATTTGAAAAGAGAAAGGGAGTATTGGTTTGGGTTTTGTTTTTATTTTTGGTTTGGGCTTTTCCCACTTGGGCTAGGAGTAGGATTTAAGTTGTTAGAATCCAAATTTCTAATTTCAATCGAACGTGTTTTCGTAAAACGAATTCGTTTCAATTTAAAGTTCTAAAATTATTTTGATTTCCTAAATCGTTAAAGAATTTAAAATGTAATTAACTAAAATAAATATACGTTAATTATATATTTATTATTAAAATTCGTAAATTCTATTAAAGTATAAGTAACTATACGTTAAAATATATTAATAAAATCTACAAATTTACGGGGGATTACAATCTACCCCTCTTAAAAGAAGTTTCGTCCCGAAACTTGACACGAAAATTCACCCATTTCTCAAAGGTTTTCAACTTATTCTTACTGGAGAAGTACTCTGTGCCACTCTTGTGCACTCTTTTGCCAACTAAAAGTTACTTGTAATATTCAAGAACATGTTTTCTTATGCGGAGAATCTATTTACTTGCATCAACAGGTATAAGTTGCTTAAAATAAGCATAAAATGCATAAAAATACCATAAAAATAGGTAAAAAGCGCGAATTTCTATCGCATTCTACCCCCGTTAAAGAAAATGAGTTACGCCCTCATAACTCATCTCAGGGAATGACTTTGGACATATTTTATTCAACGAATTCTGCCCTAATACTATATTTTCACTAAAATCATTCCAGCAAGTAGAACTTCTTCACTTCTTTCCCATACAATGTCTCAACATGTGACATCTTACTGCTCGCATGGTAACTATTGATGCGAGAAAATTGAATCAAATCTAGATGATCTCCCAATTTCTCTTTAAAGCCAGTAGTACACTCTCGACATATCTCCCATGGTTTGGTTAGTGCTCTCAGAGTGACCATCGGTTGCAGGGTGGAAAGCAATATCATATTCAATGTTGTCCTAAGATTCAACTGGACCTTTTTCCCAAATTTCAGGCTTTTATGGTCGATAAGGATCTTACATGTTTTCATATAAAGGTAATGTCTCTAAACCTCAAAGCGAACACAATAGCGGCTAGCTATAAGTCATGAGTAGGTTAATTAGCCTCATAAGGTTTCAACTAACACGACAACGAGTGCGAAAGTCAAACGCTCTTTTCACACTTGGAAAGTTTGCTCCCATTTCTCACTCCACTTTAATTTCGGTTCCTTTTTCAAACAGGTTGGTCATTGGTTTTGCTTTCTTCCAAAAGTTTTTCACAACCTCCTATAATGGTCATCTAGGCCTATAAAACTTCAGATATTGGACGCGTTCTTTGGAGTAGGTCACTCACTCACAGTTTGAATCTTAGCAGAATCTACAGAAACTCCTTCTGCTCAACTTTTCCTATTTACCGAACCTCATCACGCCTTTCATGGATGCATAACTTTTCGCTCTTAGCTCTTTCACCAATTTATATAATTCTTCCCATCTTTTCAAGACAACAAATGATTTTTAACGATCCTGGACCACTCGAATCTTTTCTTAAATTTATCCCGTTACGTGACGTAGTTTTCAATCAATTTAGTCCTTCACTTTTCCGTCGGTGTCACTTATACACACATGACTTCAAATTTGTATACTTCATCTAATAAAACTAGATTCTTTCTTAACGTCTCCAAATACTCCTCAAGTGTTTGTCATGCTCCTTCTTATTCCTCGAATAAATCAGGATATCATCAATAACATAATAACGAACTTAATTCGGAATTCGTGTAAAATCTTATTCATCAAACCATAATTATGGCAGGTGCATTGGTTAACCCAAAAGAAATTACTCTAAACCCATAATGACAATAACGAATCCTAACGAGGTCTTAGGCCCTTATCAGCTATTCTCAATTGGTGGTACTTCAAACACAAATCAGTCTTCGAGAACACACTAGCCCAATTCAATTAATCCAATATGCCATCTATCATATGCAAAGGGTACTTGTTCTCGTTGGTGTTTAGTTCCCTAAAATTGAGGCATAATTCCATACTCTTATCTTTCTCCTAAACAAACAACACAGGAGCTTCCCACGGTGATACACTAGGCCTAATATACCCCATGACGAAACAAATCTTGCAACTGTGTCTTAATTCGCTCATTTCAGGAGGTGCCATGCTATAAAGTGTTTTGGATATAGGTGTCGTTCCAGGATTTAACTCTATAATGAACTCAAGGGCTCTAGCAGGTGACATACTCGCAATTCCACTCTTAGACACCTCAATGAATCCAATCACAATGGGAACATCCTCGATTCTCACTCCAACTTCTTTACTCACCTCTAACACACTATAGAAAAATAGTTCACACTCTCTATTCATCGATTTCCTCACTTGCATTACAAGAAATAACTAAAGGTTCTTGGACTTCTCAAAACGTCTACATGAGGTCAACTTTCCAATAGGGTTCCTTAAACTTACTTTCTGAATTTCACAGTCTACCTTAGCCTTGTACAAACTTAGCCAGTCCATCCCCGAAATTACATCTAGGTCCCTCAAACTAAACTTTATCAAATCAGATGGAAAACGCAATCTTTTGTATTCAAAGGCAAGTTCTTAAATAACTTGGTACATCTTAAGGTTACGAAAGTAGGTATACTAACAGATAAATCAATCACCTCAAAATCTACTAAATTCGGACTCTTAACAATAGATGAAGAAACAAAAGAATGAATTACCCCTGAATCAAACAACGTTTTAACTAGCACGGAGTTAATAGAAAAGTACCATAATCTATATCGGCAGATCGTTCATCCTCATTCTAACTCATCATGTACAGTTTTCCTAGAGCCTTATTCTGGTTGTTGTTATCGTTTGCAGGCTTATTATAGTTTCCTTGATTGTTTTGTGCCCCTCCAGGCTTTGAATGTCTTCCAGACTGGTTAAACCTCATTTGGTTTCCACTTCCATTACCATTTTGTTCCTTTTTCTGCTTGGTGAAGCACTCATACTCCCTATGCCCCCTTTTCCGACAATAGTTGCATGTCACTAATTCTCCCTTGCAGTTTTTACCAGGATGGTTATTGCTGCACATCTTACAGTGATGCACTCTCTCAGATTGGTTGCTATTGTTGTGCCCCTGATTGTCCCTCCGTTGAATATTTCCATTTCCACTCTCATTCCTATTCACTTTCGTATTTTTCTTGAAATTCCCTTGGTTTTTCCCAGCATTAAACTCTTTTCTTTTCTCCCCAACCACATTTTTCTTGTCTCTTCTAGACTGCAAATCATAAATATGGGCGGTTCTCTCAGACACATTATCTAAGGATGTAAAGGTTTCTCCACCTAATCCCAACTGGATTTCATCGGTCAACCCTTGCCCAAACCTTTGAGCCTTTATCTTCTCTGTGGCTACAAGCTCAGGTGCAAACCTCGACCGCGCTATAAATTTGATATAGTATTCAGCGATGGTCATACTCCCCATCCCAAGGTTTATGAGTTCCTGTGCTTTTCGTTTAGTTATAAAAGGAGGATAAAACTTTTCCCTCAATGCAACAACAAATGAGTCCCAATTAAATCCTTCAACAACACTTAGCCTAGTTTTATTCTCTCTCTACCACAGATCGGCTTCATCTTTTAGGTAAAGGACAGCTTGACCTACTCTCATACTCCTAGGGCAACTCACAACCTCAAACAGTTTCTCAAACTCCCTAATCGAATTTTCTAAGAAGGTAGGGTCTGATTGCCCCTTGAAGTATGGTGGTTTAACCCTAGCAAGTCTTTCAAATATTTCCCCTGCAGAATTAGGGCGCTCAGTTCTTTCCTGAGTCAGCTTTTCCGCCAAGAGGCGAATAGCAACGGCTAGATCATTGTTGTTGGCCATTCTAGAACGCGACCTGCAATTAGTATACTCTACTTTAGGTTCGAAACATCACCTATACGTCCTCCCATACAATTTAATACTTGAATTGACCATTAAGATCGCCTCAACCAACAATGTTCACATTAATACACATCATTTATGAAGGCACGACAATCGTTTACGAAGGTGCAACGATCGTCTACAAGATGCAATAATCATTGAAAAATAATCATCCTCAATAATTTACGAAAGACATTCACACACTGCACATAAGGCATAACATTTTGAATCATATTGGTCATGAGGGTCTAGATTGGCCCTCACTTCCTTTATGTACTCAAATCATTTAATATTATTGTGGCAATTAAATTGATCCACAATTCACACTGAGTATGCAACCAATAGAAAAATTAATCCATGACGTGTTACCTAAAGGTTGGGGTATTATGGAATCCTCAAAATAGAATAAAGAACATTCCTTGAAAACTTTAACTTTTATTGCCAACTCCATAAAGGTTTATTACATCCTTCAAAATAATAAAGAACATTTCAAACTTCAATAAACTTTAACCTTAAACTGTTGTAGCTTTGCTATTTATTCTTTAAAACATAAAAGAGCTAATTAACTATTTATGACTTCAAAATATTTGTGGCCTCTTGCCTATCCATTGCTCCTGAAAGCTTTCGGAGTGAACTTTAGATCTCAAGATCATCGAACTCTTCTTCAGGGTCTTCATCGGGGTCTTCCTCCGGGTTTGCATCTTCTTCCATGTCTTCATCTTGATTAGGCTCACTTGCCATCTCCTGTTCACTTTCGAGCTCTTCATTTGAATCACTAGAAATCTCAATGGTTGGCTCATCGGCCGCTGGGTTAGGATTCTCTGCCTCAACATCTACATTCTCATTCTCCACAGCTACATCATTTTCCTCTAGGTCATTATTTACACTTACTCCCATAGGTTCTTCTGTAACTGCATCTCCAACATGACTCCCTACGATTTTACCGTCTCTAAACCCACTTTCTACCGCCTCAATAATGGTGGTCAGAATTTCTGAATCATATTTCCATCTACCATCCCAAGTCCCATACTTAGCCAAGTTTGGAGTTCCATTATCAGAATGCATGTCTTTAAACTTTTCCTTGAGTTCTAGGTATGGAAATTTGTTAGGTAAGCAATTAATGATAGTGGCTGCTATGGTATCCTTTCTCATTAAGATAGGTTGCCCTTGAACTTTAGCATGATATTCACATCCAAACACAATTTTCTTCACGTAAATGTCAGGGGTTTCTATATCAAGTTTCTCGAAGGATCCTATGTTGGTATACTTGGAAAGAAACATTTTATTCCTGAAATAAAAAATTCCATGTATCACTAACGATTTTCCAACCAAATCACAAACAAAGTTCAATAATGCAATAAGTTTGGTGGAATCAAACAATTCTTTATGCACATTTAAATGTAACATTAAACAATTAGCACACGCACGTACATAACAATCAATTTCTTATGCTAGCATTGACTAGCTACTAATGCACATATAATTCTATCTTATATGCCCTTCTTATACTACCCATCTCTCATAAACTAAAGCATTGAAATAGTTTAAATAACGAAGTAAAAGGACGATAATATAATAAAATTATAACATAGAATAAAAATATAAAATAAATTAAGGAAATGCGTAGCGAATAAATTCGAAAAAGATTTATAAAATAACGAATTCTAACTCTTGAAACAACTTAAAGAAAAAAATTTGAACTTCTAAAAACAATTGTACTCATTTTTTTTTTTGAATAATAAATAATAAGAAAAAAATAAAAATTTCGAAAGTCACTTTAATTCGAGTAAATAATTTGATTTCGAACTTAAATAAGAAATATTATATACTTTCAAACAAGATAAAAGGAAATCGGCCCCCCAAAAAAAGTACCAATTTTTGAACACTATAATACGTAGAAGCTCGATTTTTAAGAAATTTATTTTAAATAACTAGATAGTTAGGCGCCTAAAATTTTATTAAAGTAAAACCTTAACTTCTAGATACCACTTTGTAACACCCCGACAATTCTCTCTTTTCTAAAATAACCTTTTAATATAAAACGTAGAGAATTATCAAGGCATTATCGCCCGTGTGAAAACGTAACGGCTTATTCAGAATTTTGCAGCGGAAAACATAAAACTAACTTTAGGTTTATAAATAATCGATTACAGGTTTAGTCCCAAAAATCATCCAACGAAAATAAGGAAATATAAATAGTACGACAAGTTTAATGTCCCATTAAACAAACCAAATCACCTAATAAAACATATATAACTATAAACTCTCTAATCCCGATCCCAATGATGCATCATCTTCAAACCTGTAGATGGGCAATGCTTATTGATCCTTAGAGACTGCTCACCAAAGATGGGTCATCACAGGATCAATAAGGCATAGCCATGATCAACACACACAAACAAAGCACGTAATCAGCAAAGCTGAGTACTACATACTAAAACAATAATAATCCTAACATGATACTATTAAACGAACAACCCTAACATGATACTAATGAACATAAATAAGGGCAGACAAAACATGATAATTTGACGACCATATTTGACTAGACTAGGCTAGACTTACAACAATAATATTATTTTAGTTGAAATAGACAATGGACCGAGTTGTCCATCCAGAAGTCTTCACTAAGGAAGACGAGGTACGAGCGCGACTCCGTAACCTCAGTGACCTGCGATATCGAGGAACGTTTTAATAAAAATAGAACACGGTGATCAATCCGGTCCCAGAAAAGGCCATGGGCTACCACCACGAACCCCAACTCCTGTTTGTCCGTCACTTTAGACGTGCACAGTCTAAAGCTATTGCTACTCAATTTTGTTAGGTTATGATACATATGACATTACATAGATCATGCGGAAACAACCATTAACCCAGGACAACATATTATTTACACATAATCATATAGCATAATTTAGATGCATACTCTTTGTTGCGTGCCCTCCCTAGCTGCGCCCGAACCGAACAAGAACAAGTCTTTTAGGACTCCAAGTGTCGTCCCTCCGTAGATAGTCCACAGCACGTCCGGATCCGCCTTAAGATTGACCAACTAGAATCGCCCATAAGGTACTAGAAAATTTCGGCACTTTATGAGCAAGATGTGTTTTAATTTTCTCTCAAAAACTCACTTTTGAATACTTTGAAACTTGTGTATAAATTATGACCCCTAGGCCTTTATTTATAGAGTTATGGAAAAGGAATCGTAATCCTAGTAGGATACGAATTAATTGAAATTAGAATCCTATATGAATTCTATTTAATTAATTTATCCAATTAGGAATAGAAATTTAATCATACACTGACTCTTGCAGATTCAGGAATCACGCATGAGCACAAACTCACACACACACGGCAGCCACAAGGGCTGCCCATGCGCGTGCGAGCAGCAGCCCACGCAGCACGGCCCACGCATCCGTGGCCCTTGGCGCGCGCTGGGCCTGCCTTGCGGTAGGCCTGGGCGCTGCCTTGGCTGGGCTTGTGGCGCGCATGCTTGCTGGGCGATGGCCCCGGCTTCGTGCTGGGCCTTCGTCCGGCAAGCCTCGTCCGATGCTAATTCGTACGATACGCTTCTGATTAAATTTCCATTTCCGGAATCTATTTCCGATTACGAACAATATTTAATATTTCCGATTCCGGAATTAATTTCCGTTTCGAACAAATATTTAATATTTCCGTTTCCGGAATTATTTTCCGATTCCGGTAATATTTCCGATTCTGACAATATTTCCGTTTCCGGTAATATTTCCGATTCTGGTAATATTTCCATTTCCAATAATATTTTCCGATACGTACCATGTTTCCGTTTCCGGCAACATCTACGACTTGGATAATATTCATATTTCCGATACGATCCATATTTCCGTTTCCGGCAATATCATCGTTTCCGGAGTATTCATTTCTTGCCTGTGACGATCTTAGCTCCCACTGAAACCAAGATCCGTCGGTTCCGAATATTCATAGATGGAGTATTTAATGCCATTAAATACTTGATCCGTTTACGTACTATTTGTGTGACCCTACGGGTTCAGTCAAGAGTAAGCTGTTGATTAATATCATTAATTCCACTTGAACTGAAGCGGCCTCTAGCTAGGCATTCAGCTCACTTGATCTCACTGAATTATTAACTTGTTAATTAATACTGAACCGCATTTATTAGACTTAACATAGAATGCATACTTGGACCAAGGGCATTATTTCCTTCAGTCTCCCACTTGTCCTTAGGGACAAGTGTGCATTTCCTAATTCCTTTGTCGCTCGATGCTTGCTCTTGAACATAAGGTAAGAGTTGTCAGCCTTATTATGTCCAGAGGTGTTCCTCGGTTTCAGAGTTCAACTGATCAAATAAACAGATAATCATAGCCTATGATTCATCCGAGCACGGCCATGCATTTCACAGTTTCTAGCTCTCCGAGTGGCCTTGTACAACTTTTAAGCATCTCTTCCCGATTTATGGGAGGACAATCCCAATCTTGCGATCTTGAGATTAGACTTCGTTTGATAGGTGATTACCTGAGCGTTGCCTTTATAGCCTCCTTTTACGGTGCGACGGTTGGTCAACGTCAAAGCAACCAGTTCTCAAACAAGTAATCTCAAATCACTCAGGTATTGAGGATTTAGTGTCTAATAATTTAATGAAATTTACTTATGACAGACTTTCATCTCTTACAGTAAAGTTTCATAGGTCTTGTCCGATACTAGTCTTCCCAAAGTAAGTATCTATGCAAATGATTATGACATTGCCATGTCCACATAGTTCAAGAAACAGAACTACTAGTCATCTTGCATTCTAATCGTCTAACGTTTTCTATGCGTCCAATTTTATAGAAAACTCCGATTAGGGACCATTTTCAACCTTTGACATTCAAGTTCACTTGATAGACATTTCTTAGTCACAGGACTGGTCCTGACAGTCTATCTTGAATATATCGTCAAGTTGAAGGGACTCATCATTTAATAAACCACAAATTAAATGGAAAAAATGAATTCCTTTCATTTATTGTGAATGATTAACCAATAATGTTTTACAAAGATTTAAACTCTAAAACTTTAAAACATTAAACAGAGACATCAAAGCCATTCTCCAATATGCTTGATTCCCATAGCTGCAGTGTGCGAGTTGTGCTTCGCTTGCGGCAGAGGTTTAGTTAATGGATCTGATATGTTGTCATCAGTTCCAATTTTGCTTATCTCGACTTCTTTTCTTTCAACGAACTCTCGTAGAAGGTGAAATCTACGAAGTACATGCTTGACTCTCTGGTGGTGTCTAGGCTCTTTTGCCTGTGCAATAGCTCCGTTATTATCACAATACAGGGCTATTGGTCCTTTAATGGAGGGGACTACACCAAGTTCTCCTATGAACTTCCTTAGCCATATAGCTTCCTTTGCTGCTTCATGTGCAGCAATGTACTCCGCTTCAGTTGTAGAATCCGCAATGGTGCTTTGCTTAGCACTTTTCCAGCTTACTGCTCCTCCGTTGAGGCAGAAGACAAACCCAGACTGTGATCTGAAATCATCTTTGTCGGTTTGGAAACTTGCGTCCGTATAGCCTTTAACAATTAATTCATCATCTCCACCATAGACCAGGAAGTCATCTTTGTGCCTTTTCAGGTACTTCAGAATGTTCTTGGCAGCAGTCCAATGCGCCTCTCCTGGGTCTGACTGGTATCTGCTCGTAGCACTGAGTGCGTACGCAACATCCGGGCGTGTACATATCATAGCATACATTATTGAACCAATCAATGATGCATATGGAATCCCATTCATTCGTCTACGCTCATCAAGTGTTTTTGGGCACTGAGTCTTGCTTAGAGTCATTCCATGAGACATGGGTAGGTAGCCTCGCTTGGAGTCCGCCATCTTGAACCTATCAAGCACCTTATTGATATAAGTGCTTTGACTAAGTCCAATCATCTTTTTAGATCTATCTCTGTAAATCTTGATGCCCAATATGTACTGTGCTTCTCCTAGATCCTTCATCGAAAAACATTTCCCAAGCCAAATCTTGACAGAGTTCAACATAGGAATGTCATTTCCGATAAGCAATATGTCGTCGACATATAATACTAGGAAAGCAATTTTGCTCCCACTGACCTTCTTGTATACACAAGATTCGTCTGCGTTCTTGATGAAACCAAAGTCACTGACTGCTTCATCAAAACGTATATTCCAGCTCCTGGATGCCTGCTTCAATCCGTAGATTGACTTCTTTAGCTTGCATACCTTTTTAGCATTCTTTGGATCCTCAAAACCTTCAGGCTGTGTCATAAACACAGTTTCTGTTAAAACGCCGTTTAAGAAAGCAGTTTTGACATCCATCTGCCATATTTCGTAATCGTAATATGCAGCGATTGCTAACATTATTCGAATAGACTTTAGCATTGCAACTGGTGAAAAGGTTTCATCGTAATCCACACCGTGGACTTGCCTGTAACCTTTTGCAACCAATCTAGCTTTGAAAACTTCAAGTTTCCCATCCTTGTCCTTTTTCAGTTTGAAAACCCATTTGCTTCCAATGGCTTGGTAGCCATCTGGCAAATCGACCAAATCCCATACTTGGTTTTCAGACATGGAGTCTAATTCAGATTGCATGGCTTCTTGCCACTGCTTGGAGCTAGGGCTCGTCATAGCTTGCTTGTAAGTCGCAGGTTCATCACTTTCAAGTAATAGAACGTCATAGCTCTCGTTCGTCAAAATACCCAAGTACCTTTCCGGTTGAGATCTATATCTTTGCGATCTACGCGGGGTAACATTTCTAGATTGACCATGATTCTCACCAGATTCTTCTAAAGATCTCTGAGTTTCATCCTGAATGTCATCTTGAGCATTCTCTAGAGTTTGTTGTTCGACTCGAATTTCTTCGAGGTCTACTTTTCTCCCACTTGTCATTTTGGAAATGTGATCCTTCTCCAAAAAGACACCATCTCGAGCAACAAACACTTTGTTCTCAGATGTATTGTAGAAGTAATACCCCTTTGTTTCCTTTGGATAGCCCACAAGGATACATTTGTCAGATTTTGGATGAAGTTTGTCTGAAATTAATCGTTTGACGTAAACTTCACATCCCCAAATCTTAAGAAAAGACACATTTGGAGGCTTTCCAAACCATAATTCGTATGGAGTCTTTTCGACAGCTTTAGACGGAGCTCTATTTATAGTGAGTGCAGCTGTATTTAGTGCATGTCCCCAAAATTCTAATGGAAGTTCGGCCTGACCCATCATTGACCTGACCATGTCTAGCAAGGTTCTGTTCCTCCGTTCTGACACACCGTTCCATTGTGGTGTTCCAGGAGGAGTCAATTCTGATAGAATTCCACATTCTTTCAGATGGTCATCAAATTCATAGCTCAGATATTCACCGCCTCTGTCAGACCGCAGTGCTTTAATCTTCTTGCCTAATTGATTCTCTACTTCACTCTGAAATTCCTTGAATTTGTCAAAGGATTCAGACTTATGCTTCATTAGGTAGACATAACCATACCTACTGAAGTCATCAGTGAAAGTGATAAAGTAGCTGAAACCACCTCTAGCATTTGTACTCATTGGTCCACATACATCTGTATGGATTAAACCCAATAGTTCATTTGCTCTTTCTCCAACTTTAGAGAAAGGTTGCTTTGTCATTTTGCCAAGTAAACATGATTCGCATTTACCATAATCCTCTAAGTCAAATGGTTCTAGAATTCCTTCCCTTTGAAGTCTTTCTAAGCGTTTCAAGTTTATATGGCCTAATCGACAATGCCACAGATAGGTGAGATCTGAATCATCCTTTTTGGCCTTTTTGGTATTTATGTTATATACTTGTTTGTCGTGATCTAATAAATAAAGTCCATTGACTAATCTAGCAGATCCATAAAACATCTCTTTAAAATAAAACGAACAACTATTGTCTTTTATTATAAAGGAAAATCCCTTAGCATCTAAGCAAGAAACTGAAATGATGTTTTTAGTAAGATTTGGAACATGGAAACATTCTTCCAGTTCCAAAACTAGCCCGGAGGGCAACGACAAATAGTAAGTTCCTACAGCTAATGCAGCAATCCGTGCTCCATTTCCCACTCGTAGGTCGACTTCACCCTTGCTTAACTTTCTACTTCTTCTTAGTCCCTGTGGATTGGAACATAAGTGTGAGCCACAACCTGTATCTAATACCCAAGAAGTTGAATTAGCAAGTATACAGTCTATAACGAAAATACCTGAAGATGGAACGACTGTTCCGTTCTTCTGATCTTCCTTTAGCTTTGGACATTCTCTTTTGTAATGGCCTATTCCATCACAATAAAGACAGCTTGATGTGGACTTGTCCTGCTTTGATTTAGCATTGCCCTTGGACTTTCCACCTTTCTTGAATGGTCTCTTTCTAGCCTTGAGTAAATCTTTGGCTTCACAGTCCAGTACTATTTCAGCCTTTTTGACAAGGTGAATAAATTCTGCAACTGTTTCTTCTCTTGGTTCACTTAGGTATAGTTGCTTGAAGCGACCAAACCCACTGTGTAGTGAATTGAGCAAGACAGAGACTGCCATCCTTTCGCTTATTGGTGTTCCTAGTAGACTTAGGCGATCAAAATATGAACACATAAGATCCACATGGAACCTCAGTGGGACGCCTACCCTCTGTTTAGTGCGAAGGAGCTGAACATGTGTTTTTCTTGGACCTCCATCCTATAACACCTGTTGGGAGAACTAACCTTTAGACCAGACATTGATTCAATCAACTCATGGACGTTCAGGTCCCTGTCCTCCGTACTTCCACGACAGATATCCCTCAGATTCTTGATGAGCGTAAAAGGTTCATAGGCTACAAACCTTCTAGCCCAATCATCAGGGATATTGTTCAGCATGAGACTCATAACCTTTTTGAGATCCGCATCCCAGGCGTAAAATCTCTCAGGGGTCATGTCTCTGGCATAGTAGCTTGGCATGGGATGTGACAGTACATACTCAAGTCCATTGAGTTTGACTATTTCAACTAGCTTAGCTTCCCATTCAAGAAAATTTGTCAGGTTCAGCTTGACCATAAGCTCAGAACCCATGATGATGTTTTGATTGTTGTTTGCCATATTAAAACTACAATTGAAAAGAATAAACAAATAAATAACCATTCACAGTTTCTCTTAATAAACTTAAATTCTAGCATACATGCACAATTCAGCGTTTATTAAGCATTTTATTCAAGTTATGTGTTCCGGCAGGTGTGAATAAAATGATTCCAAGATCCTAAAATCATTGAAGAACTAAGCACAGTTTGTCGACTTAATCCTAGAACATCTTAGGTAAGCAAAAGCCTTTTGCTAATAGTCTAGAAACTATTCTTGGTTGATAGGTACGTCTAAGAACTTATTAGGTAAACCTATCGAATTTGCCACGACATAAAAGGACTCCTTACTTATATCGTTGAGTTTCACCAAAACTAACATGTACTCACAATTATTTGTGTACCTTGCCCCTTTAGGACCAATAAGTAACACCTCGCTGAGCGAAAACTATTACTAGATTGATGTAAAGGATATCCAAGCAAGTGTATATTTTGGCATGGCACCTTTTAACTCAATTTTTAAGTTTGGAACTTAAGGCTCTTACTATGTTGGTTAGATTTTAAGTGAACTAAAATCCTTAATCATGCAACATAATCAAGCTTTTGATCTCATGCATTTTAAGACATATTTAAAACAATAAATAACTTAAAACATGCATAAGATATTTGTGATCTAGTATGGCCCGACTTCATCTTGAAGCTTTGACTTCAAAGTCCGTCTTGAAAATCTCCGTGGGAGGCACCATTTTCTTCAAATAGGATAAGCTATAACTAATTACAACTATTTGATGGTACGCAGACCATATTTGAATTGAAAAATAACTTTGGTGCTTTAGACCAATTACATTCAAATTAATGGTACGCAGACCATATTTTCTATCCTATTTGGGCCATACTAGTCACTTCATAACCTGCAAAACAGTACATATACAATATATACCATTCACCCATTCATTATCATGAATGGCCCACATAGCTGGTTAGTAAAACACATTATGCATCACGTAAACATTTGCAGCAATTAATCAAGGGCACCAATAATCTACCAATTATTCAGTCCTTATTAATTCTAATCGAGTTGTTTTAACCTTAAGGATTTGTAGACCTAATCAAGAGTTTATGACTAAAAAGCGCTCCCACTTAAACCAATAAATTCATATGCTTTACCAATTTTAAACATAAAATTGTATTTCTAGTCTAACCGGAAACATACAAATTTAATTAAAATTTAAAGCTCATATAAATTTATAATTGAATCCAAAAATTTAATTTAATTTCAGTCGCATTTAAATTAATTCATGATTTTAATTTTAGTAAAATAATTAGAATAAATTCCATTTATTATAATTATAATATTCAAAATTAAAATCCAAGAAATTAATTCAAATTATTAATTTTAAAATTAATTAAAATTACGTGAACTGAAATTTTCAAATTAAACATTCAAAACGATCTAATCGTAACGCAAACACCCTACGCGTTGCACGCCCATGGGCCGTACGCACACAGCCATTGCTGGCCATGTGCGCGCAGCCCATGCGCTCGTCGCATAGCTGCTGCTGTCCTATCGCAAGCCTCCGCACAGCGCCCCATCGCACGCGAGCTATCGCTCGCAGTGCGCGCGCGCGAGATCGCTCGCTGGGCGCGCTGGCTCGCTCGCTGTGCGCGCGAGCCATCGCTCGCTGGGGCGCGACATCGCTCGCTGGGCGAGCGACATCGCGCGCTGTGCGCGCGAGCAGTGCTGGGCGCAGCGCTCGTGGCACGCGAGCTTGCGCTCGCTGCGCGCGAGGCTGCGCGCACTTGTGCGAGGCAGCGCGCGTTGTGGCGCAGCTCGCTTGCTGCCCACACGCGACTGCCTTGGCTCGCCCCTCGCCCATGCCCATTCGTTCATTGCTCGTGGCACACGACACAAGGCAGGGCTGCTGCCTTGTGCTCGTGCACTACGCCCTTGCTCATTGCATTCGTGCCGCACGGGCGACGAGCTCCCTTGCTCGTCGTCGCATGCCCGCATTATACAACACCCCTTAAGGGTAACACGAAGCGTCCATTGCTTCGTGCGTGCAAGTTATTTGAACGAATCGCATAAAAATTTAAAATTTATATTTAAAATTAATGACAAATTAATAAATAATATTAATTTCATAATTTTAGGGCGAAAAATCGAAAATTTATTATCCAATTGATTTCCGATTGATATGGATTCAAGTCTAGGTCATAAAAATTTAAAATTTATCGTAAATTTACAATTTTTATGGTGGTTTTTAATCATAGGTTTCTAATTAAATTACAATTAATTATGAAAATCAAATTAATTCTAAATTATTCTAATTTTCAACAAATTAATCATAATTACAAATTAGATTGCATAATTAACAAGACTAGGCATTCAAACTTGTTAAACATATGCAGTAGGTCAATCAAAAATTCAAGATTTATCAACAAGAATCGCAAATATTTAATTTAACATCTTAAATTTACGAAATTTTGCATTCGAAAAACTAAAACCTTCGAAAAGTCATAGTTAGGCTTCGAATTTGAGAATTCTGGGTTCGGCAGAAAAATACTATTTTTGTCAAAATTTTAGAATGCCTTTTACATGCGGAATTGACACAAAAATCACTCAATTCGGATGAGTAATGAAGAAACTGCCGAAAAACTGCGTACGTATAATTAAATAAACGCAATTTGCAATTAATTAACAATTACGAAAATTAATCACCCCTTTTAATTCTTGCAAATTTGTAATATTTAACCATGTTCATGCAATTTAGATTATGAAAATAATAAGGGGCTCGTGATACCACTGTTAGGTTATGATACATATGACATTACATAGATCATGCGGAAACAACCATTAACCCAGGACAACATATTATTTACACATAATCATATAGCATAATTTAGATGCATACTCTTTGTTGCGTGCCCTCCCTAGCTGCGCCCGAACCGAACAAGAACAAGTCTTTTAGGACTCCAAGTGTCGTCCCTCCGTAGATAGTCCACAGCACGTCCGGATCCGCCTTAAGATTGACCAACTAGAATCGCCCTTAAGGTACTAGAAAATTTCGGCACTTTATGAGCAAGATGTGTTTTAATTTTCTCTCAAAAACTCACTTTTGAATACTTTGAAACTTGTGTATAAATTATGACCCCTAGGCCTTTATTTATAGAGTTATGGAAAAGGAATCGTAATCCTAGTAGGATACGAATTAATTGAAATTAGAATCCTATATGAATTCTATTTAATTAATTTATCCAATTAGGAATAGAAATTTAATCATACACTGACTCTTGCAGATTCAGGAATCACGCATGAGCACAAACTCACACACACACGGCAGCCACAAGGGCTGCCCATGCGCGTGCGAGCAGCAGCCCACGCAGCACGGCCCACGCATCCGTGGCCCTTGGCGCGCGCTGGGCCTGCCTTGCGGTAGGCCTGGGCGCTGCCTTGGCTGGGCTTGTGGCGCGCATGCTTGCTGGGCGATGGCCCCGGCTTCGTGCTGGGCCTTCGTCCGGCAAGCCTCGTCCGATGCTAATTCGTACGATACGCTTCTGATTAAATTTCCATTTCCGGAATCTATTTCCGATTACGAACAATATTTAATATTTCCGATTCCGGAATTAATTTCCGTTTCGAACAAATATTTAATATTTCCGTTTCCGGAATTATTTTCCGATTCCGGTAATATTTCCGATTCTGACAATATTTCCGTTTCCGGCAATATTTCCGATTCTGGTAATATTTCCATTTCCAATAATATTTTCCGATACGTACCATGTTTCCGTTTCCGGCAACATCTACGACTTGGATAATATTCATATTTCCGATACGATCCATATTTCCGTTTCCGGCAATATCATCGTTTCCGGAGTATTCATTTCTTGCCTGTGACGATCTTAGCTCCCACTGAAACCAAGATCCGTCGGTTCCGAATATTCATAGATGGAGTATTTAATGCCATTAAATACTTGATCCGTTTACGTACTATTTGTGTGACCCTACGGGTTCAGTCAAGAGTAAGCTGTGGATTAATATCATTAATTCCACTTGAACTGAAGCGGCCTCTAGCTAGGCATTCAGCTCACTTGATCTCACTGAATTATTAACTTGTTAATTAATACTGAACCGCATTTATTAGACTTAACATAGAATGCATACTTGGACCAAGGGCATTATTTCCTTCAAATTTCACTTTACATGATTTACAAATTGAGACTCTGTTATGACTCAACAATCACATAAGGCATACAATCCACATTCGTTCACAACTGTTTTTATCTTGTATAAAGGCATCAATCAAGACTCATTCCAATTTACCCAACCTTTCCTTTAACCATGATCAACCCTGTATATGGGTATAAAGTTTCAACTTACTAAACAAGGTCCACCGCCCTCATAAAGTAGTGAAAAGCTAAAAAGGGAACAATAATCAATCGATCCAAACCAACATATAGAATAATCTAGTGTTCCCAACCAACATGTTTGTATCAATCATCCATACTAACATGTTACAATTCTCATAATGCAATATAAGTTCAATATGTCCGTCCAACGGTATTAAACATGCAATTTCAACATAACCAACTTCGTCAATAATATCAACATCACCAAGTTCAACAATAATATCAACATAACCAATTTCATCAACAATTTCAACATGGTTTCAACAAATAGCACGCATTCCAAGCACACAGGTATGTACGTACCTTGTGTAAACAAACTAATACGTCACTTTAACACTTTCAAAGGTCGCCTGAAGAGAATTCTCCGCCTAAAACAACCAACACATATTCCCAATCAATTTCTAATCATTCACGACTATAATAAAGCATTCTAAATACATCTTAAACATATTTAGAACCTTCCCCAATATCAAAACTTGAATATTTGATTTCCTAGAATCATAATTATTGAATTAGTGATTGAAATTCGTTGAAAACTCTTTGCAAACATCGTACTTTAAATTTTCAGCAATATGAACTCATTTAAAAACTTCACCAAGGCCAATTTACGCTTTAGAACATCGAAACAATAAAGTTAATAAACCACAATCGTCCTACCATGATTTACAACCATTAAAACCTTAAAAATTCATACTTTAATAATTAAAACCATTATTTCAATCAAATCGTATAATCCGAATATTAATAATTTAATTATATAAAACATAAAATCTGAAATTTATAGTTAAACCATAAAACTATAAATTTAATCCAATAAAACATTAATTTAATTCGTAAACATAATTAAAAATCTAACTTAAATATTATTAACAAACTGAAAATAAATTAGTTTATAATATATAATCTGAATTCTAAATATAAATTATCAAAACTAATAATTTAAATCATGAAAACCTTAATTAAATTATTAAAACATAAATATTACATTAATTAAATAAAAGGGTAAAGAATTAACCAAAAAAAAGAGAGGAGAGGGGACCTGCTGCCCGGCAGGCAGGGCGGCGCGGCAACAGAACTGGGCGGCGACGCTGGTCGGAGGAGTACGGCGGAAGGTGTCGGCGTCCGCGCGGTGGTTGTTGGTGGTGCTGTGCAAGAAAACGATTAAGGAGGGCAACGAAAGGGGAGAACGAAGCAAGAGGTGAGAGGAAGGAGGTTCTTTACCGACGGCGAACAATTGTTATGGGCGCGGCTGGTGGCGCGGTGGTGGTTGCTGCGAACGAAACTGCGAGTGAGGAGGAGGGATGAAACAACAGAGAAAGAAATAAGGGAGAAAGAGAAGAGAAGGAGGAAGGAGGTCGAAACCTTACCAGTGGCGACGAGTGATGGTGGTCCGACGGCGAGGGAGGCTGCAGCAACGAAAGTGAAGGCGGGAGAGAGGAACGGCAGTGAGGAGGGTGTTTGATGATGTACATGATTTTGAAGGAGGATGGAAGGGTTTTGGTTTGCGTTGTTTCCACGTGAATTTGAAAAGAGAAAGGGAGTATTGGTTTGGGTTTTGTTTTTATTTTTGGTTTGGGCTTTTCCCACTTGGGCTAGGAGTAGGATTTAAGTTGTTAGAATCCAAATTTCTAATTTCAATCGAACGTGTTTTCGTAAAACGAATTCGTTTCAATGTAAAGTTCTAAAAGTATTTTGATTTCCTAAATCGTTAAAGAATTTAAAATGTAATTAACTAAAATAAATATACGTTAATTATATATTTATTATTAAAATTCGTAAATTCTATTAAAATATAAATAACTATACGTTAAAATATATTAATAAAATCTACAAATTTACGGGGGATTACAACCGTGATAACGGTTAAGGCTATTAATAGAATTATGCAGCGGAATTAAATGTAACTAACTTTTAAAAACATAATTAATGAAATATTGAGGCCTCCTACAATTTGGAACCATAACGGCCCAAAAACCAAAACATAAATGGTTTAAACATAAACATAATTAAAGTATAATTAAATAGTTTCAAAGTACGAAATCATGCAACTCTCTCGATCATCCCAAGCCACATGATTCCGATCTACCAACCTGCTATATTATTCTACTCCCTATCAATGCAAGTGCAAATGATAGATCATCATAGGGTCATTAAGGCAAAGGCCATGACCAAAAACACACAAAGCACGTAGTCAGCAAAAGCTAAGTGCTTACAAGCATAGAGTGAATGAAACTAAAACATGCATCACTCACTAAGTACTAATCAACATGCATAAAGCCATATAATAATAATCAATCAATCATGAATACAAGACTCGACTCTTGACTCACAATTTAATTAGAATAAGCTTCGAACGGGCGAAAAGAGTAATCCACAAAGGGAAAAAGGTGATGGGAGCCAACCATACACCAAATATATAATAATAAAATCGGGCCATACCGAGTGTCGGGCCATAATTGAAACAACGTCTTGTATCATTAGTAGGAGTACGAGCTTTCCGGCAAGACTCCCCCCCATTGTTCATAATCAAGGTATATACGTTCCAAGAGTTTTGAAGCTTGCTCTGGTTGCACTTTACGTTTATTAATATTTTATTAAAGGTGAACTCAAGACTCGACAGTGTACACACATACGATTAATAAACAACAACCAAAACAATCTTATTTTAATGCTTTAAGACTTGTGATCAACCAAGCAAGACACTTGTGATATTACTACCATGTTCCTCCTCACCAAAGTGAGACTCTACATCATGCACATTAACATGAGGGTTGTGCCCTTGCACGACAAATCCTAATTCATTTCATACAAAATATTTCCAACTGAACCCTACATGTGCGGTGGCTTACGTGAGCTAACCCTTCACATGTGGTAAAATAAATAGTACAACGAAGTACGAATAATTGGCTCAAAGTATGCTAGACATCCCGTACAATAGCATACAAATAAATAATCCATCCCTTGCATGTGAAATAAACCATACATGCATAAATATTGAACAACATGATTGACAATGAAATCCAAACTCATAATAATTCCAACATACTTGTTCAACAATTGATCCAATAAATCCAACATCACAAATCACATGCTCGTTCACCAAAATAAACATGATTCCACATAATGTAATTCACATCATCAACAATCATGTAATGTCATTGACAAAAGGTGTGGTCGCCCTAGACTTGTACGTACCTTGAATACCTAAGCGTAGGGGCCACTTTGCAATAACGAGCACTCAACTAGAAATCACCTCCTATCATCAAAATAATGAAACTGAAATTATTTCCATGTTCAATAAATTTCCAGCAACTTTATAAAATGTAAAACCTCCTTTAGACTTTAGAATTCAATCGTTTTTCAATAATAAAAACGTTCAATTTGCAAAATCAATCCCTAGTACGAAAACATAATTTTTCCGCCTTTAAAATCAGTAAAAATCGACACTTTAAACCTTTATTCAAATCTAAAAATATAATTGATTATCATAATTAAAATCATCACCTAATTATGCTAATCAATTGACTCATTAGGTCTAGGTCAAACCCCTAACTTGAAAATCCCAATAGCACTAGTTTATTATCATAAAAATCAATGCTTTATTCAATAAACAAATCTGAAAATTCATCCTTTAATAATTAAAACAACCCTAATGAATCACAACACGCAAACCTCAAACCACGGTATTTATAACCGGTTCCCAGCATTTTAATTACTCAAAACAATATTAATATAATAATTTAAAATGCGGAATTTAAATAGAATAGGTAAGGAAGAAGAGGATTATACCAATCCGGCCTATAGCACGGAACAATCACGAATTAGAGTGATTGGGCGAAAAAGGATTGAATAACAAGCACGAACAACACACACACACACACACACGTCCGTGTGTGTGCGCGCATAGCAAGGGCGACAAACAAAGGGGCAGCTACAGGGCAGCGCGCGCGGGGCTGGCGCAGCGTGCGAGTGAGAGGGGCGAGCAGGGGTGTGCGCTGAGCACACGAGTAAGGGGACGAGCAAGGGTGTGCGCGAGCACACGAGCAACAACGGCACAGCAGCAGCGCAGGGCACGAGTGCTCGCTGCGGCTGCGGGCGAGAGAGGAGAGGCGAGAGAGTGTGTGGGCGAGAGGCGGGCACGAGGGCACGAGGCCGTGTGGTGTGCGGGTGCAGCACGAGGGCACGAGGCCTTGAGGGTGTGCGGGTGCCGAGCAAAGAGAGAGGAGAGGAGAGATGGAGTGAGGGGCAAGCAAAGCAAAAGAGGCTTTATGAAATTTTAGGGGTTCATTTAATGATGAGGAGTCCTATTTATAGGCTCCCTATTTTCAATGGGCTAGGCTTAGGAAAGTAGAATTGGGCCTAGGGAATTAAATGATTGGGCTAGCTTATGACTTGAATTAAATACTTTTGATTGGGCTCGTTTAATAAAACGAATTGGACTTTTCATTTAAAACCCGAAGCCTTTAAAAATCATTTGAAACTCATTTAATTTCCCAACTCAAGAATTAAATTCGTTTCGTAATTAATTAAAATAATAAATATTCTAATTAATTAAAATACATTAAATGAAATGCATTTAAATATTATTTAAATGATAATAAATCGTAAAATGCTTTATAAATATAATAAAATATACTTATAAATATTATAAAAATACGAGGTATTACAGTCTACCATCCTTAAAAGAAGTTTTGTCCCGAAACTTGGGTTCGGAAATCAAATTCAACTCAAAACTTGAGACTTTCTGAGACTTTCAATGCGTTCATTTACAAAAGTTTTAAGTTGCTGTACTCTTTACATGATTAAACAGGACAATAATAAGTGCAAATTCAATAGAAAGCACTAAATTGAGCATAAAATAGGGGAAAACAAGGTAGAAAGCGCGAAATTCTACCGCACTCTACCCCCCTTAAAAGACACGAGTTACGACCCCGTAACTCAACTAACCTCGGGAAAAAGCTCGAGATATTTCTTTCTCATTTCGTCATCCGCTTCCCAAGTGGCTTCCTCAGATTCTTGATTAGACCCAACACTTTTACAATTTTCACATCTTTAGTACGCGTACTACGCACTTTTCTATCAAGGATTTTGACAGGTCTTTCCTCAAAGGTTAGACTTTGGTCTAATTCTATGGTCTCCGGTTGCAACACATGCGATTTATCCGGGATATATTTCCTTAACTGAGATATGTGGAACACATTATGCACTCTATGCAAGTCCATAGGCAAGGCTAGTCTATAGGCTACCTTTCCGATTCTTTCTAACATCTCATATGGGCCTATGTACTTAGGGCTTAACTTCCCTTTCTTTCCAAATCTCATGACACCTTTCGTTGGTGACACTTTGAGTAACACCTTATCACCTATATTGAACTCTTCATCCCTACGTTTCAAGTCTGCATAACTCTTTTGGCGATCTTGCGCCGCTTGAATCTTTGATTGGATGGTTCGGATTTGGTTCATGGTGTCCTCTATCATTTGAGGTCCCAACACTACGGTTTCACTAATATCGTTCCAGCAAAGTGGACTGCTACACTTTCGTCCATACAGAGCCTCAAATGGTGCCATTCCAATGCTAGCATGATAGCTATTGTTATAGGAAAACTCAATCAAATCTAGGCTATCTTCCCAACTTCCTTGGAAATCAATAACGCATGCCCGAAGCATGTCCTCCAGGGTTTGGATAGTCCTTTTAGTTTTTCCATCCGTGGCTGGGTGGAAGGCTGTACTCATTTTCAATGTCGTACCAAAGCTCTTCTGCACACTTTTCCAGAAATTCGAAAGAAACCTTGAATCCTATCCGATACGATATCCTTAGGAACTCCATGTAACCTCACAACATTCTTAATGTAGGCTTTAGCAAGTTGTTCCATTTTCCAGGTTTCCTTCATTGGTATAAACACTGCTGACTAAGTAAACCTATCTACCACAACCCAAATTGTATCATTCCCAGTCTTTGACTTATGTAAACAAGTGACGAACTCCATAGAAATACAGTCCCATTTCCAGCTTGGAATCTCTAAAGGTTGGACCTTCCCTTGAAGTCTCCTATGCTCAATCTTAACTTTCTGACAAGTCAGACATCTAGCCACAAATTCAGCCACTTCGTTCTTCATCCTTGGCCACCAATAGACCTTTTTCAAGTCCTTATACAACTTGTCACCACCTAGGTGCACAGAATATGGCGTATTATGCCCCTCTTTCATCAATTTCTCCTTCAATTATCCACACTTTTGAGGCACGCACCACCTGCCTTTGTACCTCAAACTTCCATCATCATGGATTCGGAAATCTAACTCCTTATCCTGTGAAATCTTTTCCTTGATTCGCTCCAACTTTACATCACCTGCCTGATTCTCCCTAATCTCGTCAAATATCGACGGCTGGATGGTTAAGGCATTCATTATTCCCACAAGGCTTTCACCACTTACTATTTCAAGGTTTAAACGCTGCATGTCCTTACACAGCTCGTTAGCAACGACTAACGCATTAACACTATGACTTGATTTCCTACTCAAGGAATCCGCAACTACGTTGGCTTTTCCCTCATGGTACTGGATATCCAAATCATAGTCTTTAATTAACTCCAACCACCTTCGTTGGTGCATATTCAGATCCTTCTGTGTGAAGATGTACTTCAAACTTTTGTGGTCCGTAAATATCCTACACTTCACACCGTACAGATAGTGTCTCCATATCTTCAATGCAAACACTATAGCAGCCAGCTCTAAATCATGGGTAGGATAATTAGATTCATATGGCTTCAATTGCCTTGACGCATACGCAATAACCTTCCCGTTCTGCATCAATACACACCCTAAACCATTCTTAGAGGCATCACTATACACATCGTATGCACCACTCTCATCTGGTAAGGTTAATACAGGCGCGGTTGTCAATCGCGTCTTTAAGGCTTGGAATGCTTCCTCACACTGGTCACTCCATTCAAACTTGGTTTCCTGCTTCATCAAGGTAGTCATGGGCTTGGCTATCCTAGAGAAGTCTTGCACAAAGCGTCTATAGTAGCCAGCTAATCCCAGAAAACTACGAATGTCAGTCACACTCTTGGGTGTAGGCCATTCGCTAACAGCTTTGATCTTAGCAGGGTCAACTGCCACTCCTTCTTTTGACACAAAATGTCCCAAAAATGCAACTCTTTCCAACCAAAAATCACACTTTGAGAATTTGGCATACAACTGGTTATCTCTTAAGGTACTCAACACCAATCTCAAGTGTTCCGCGTGATCCTCTTCACTCTTCGAATACACTAGGATGTCATCTATGAAAACCACTACAAACTTGTCCAAATAGGCATGGAATACACGGTTCATTAAGTCCATAAATATTGCAGGGGCATTGGTTAACCCAAAAGGCATAACAGTGAACATATAATGTCCGTATCTAGTCCTGAATGCGGTCTATGGTATGTCATGGTCAGCGATTCTCAATTGACGATAACCCGAACGCAAATCGATCTTTGAAAAGAATCCTGCTCCTTTTAGTTGGTCAAATAGGTCTTCTATCCTAGGTAATGGATACTTGTTCTTGATTGTGACCTTATTGAGCTCCCTGTAGTCTATACAGAGCCTCATACTTCCATCCTTTTTCTTCACAAACAACACTGGTGCTCCCCAAGGCGATGCACTAGGCCTACTATAACCTTTCTCCAATAGATCCTCTAGTTGGCCTTTTAACTCATTCATTTCTGCTGGAGCCATTCGATAAGGTGCTTTCGAAATAGGGCGGTTCCAGGCACTAAATCTATGGTAAAGTCAATAGGTCGATTGGGAGGCATCCCCGGGATCTCTTCTGGAAATACATCAAGGAATTCATTGACTACCGCAATATCCTCAGGCTGATCCTTGATCACATGCTCTAGGTTTCTCACATTACATAAGAAGGCTGGGTTCCCTTTACTGACTAGCTTCACGAGTTCCATTGCCGTGATGATTCCTATGTTCTTAGGCTTACCAAAACGACGATATGACACTACTTTGCCTAGGCTAGACCTCAAGTGAACCTTCTGCTTCTCACAATCTATTTTAGCTTTGAACTTGGCCAACCAATCCATCCCTAGAATTACATCTAGCTCTCCTCACTCAAATTCGATTAGGTTAGATAAGAACACGGTCTTGGCTATGGTCAAAGGCACACCTCTATGAATTTTGGTACACTTCACTATACTACCAGTAGGTATAACTATAGGTACCTCAATTGGTTCAGGCTCTTTCAACCCTAGTTTCCCCAAAACATCTACTGATATAAAAGAATAAGTCGCACCAGAATCAAATAGAACTTTAACTAAAACGGAATTAATAGAAAAAGTACCCGCTATGACGTCAGAGGAAGTCTCCTCTTCTTGCCTAGATATCATATTCAACTTTCCTTAGGCAACTCCTTTGTTATAGCCACCTCCATTCGTGTTCCCATTGTTGTTTCGGTTCCCATTCTACTGTTGGTTTCCTCCAGGCTTTCCATGGTTCTGGGGGTTGCCATTGCTGTTGATATTGTTACCACCTTGGTAGTTCCTTTGGTTTCCACCTCCATTTCCCCCATTTCGGTTCTGATTGTTCCGATTATTGCCTTGGTGGTTACCTTGGTTAGGCTTTCCATTCTTAGAATAGCATTCATACTCCCTATGGCCTAACTTTTGACAGAATCTACAAGTCACCAAATTTCCATCACAATCCTTTCCAGGGTGGTTCATGTTACAGCGCCTACATTCGTAGGTCCGTACTCCATTCCTTCCAGACTGATTCCCACCACCTTGGTTGTTGCGATTACCACCATTGTTAGCCCTAAACTGGAAATTCCCATTTCCTTTGTGCTTCTTAAAATTCCCCTGATTCTGATGGTTATTCCCTTGATTCGAGCTTCCACCATCCTTTCTCTTTTCAGCACTACCATTCTTCCTTTGCTGTAACCCATACAGGTGAGCAGCTTTTCCGTACAGGGTGTCTAACGAGGTAAAGGTCTCTCCAGACAACAACAGCTGTAAGTCCATGGTCAAACCATTCTCAAATCTTTGAGCCCTGAGCTCTTCCGTTGCCACCACTTCAGGTGCAAACCTAGACAGCTCTATAAACTTAGAATAGTATTCCGTCACAGACAAACCTCCCATTTTGAGTTCAATGAACTCTTGCGCCTTTTGCTTTTTCAGATAAGGTGGGTAAAACTTGTTCCTTAGTGCAGTTTTGAATGCATCCCATCCAAAGTTAGGTGTGGCTCTAAGGGTATTTTCACATCGTTGCCACCATAAATCAGCTTCACCTCTTAGGTAGTACACATCACTATTCACCCTAAGGTTTTCGAGGCAATTCACAGCTATAATGAGTTTATCAAACTCTCTCAACCAGTTCTCAAGCACACTAGGTTCAATCTCTCCGCTATAGAGTGGAGGCTTGCTTTGAGCTATTTTCTTAAACATTTCCCCAGCCTGATCATGCATTGGGTTAGGTCTGGTTTGAGCTAGGTCTCGAACTACCTCAACTAGTTGTCTAACCACTTCAGAAATCTCTTGGTTAGCCATATCCCTTCTCCTGAATAAATAAAAAGGCTAACTTTAATATTGGTTGGACATGACATTACTAAGGCACTAGTTCAACAACGAACCTACTCACAACAAGAACACATTTAGGCGCAACCTAGGGGAAGAGTTGGCGCCATTCTTGGGCCTTCTCACCCCACTATTCGATGCAAGTAAATTTAGATGGTTGCTACTAAACCACCTTGCACATAAAATTTCATTGAAGAAATAACAAGTAATCCCTTTGCGATACCCACAAGACTTAGAATTGAGAATTGAACTTAAAGGATAACAAAAAAGGAAATTCTATTCTTTTATTAAAACTCCAATGAATAAGTCTTACATCCATTAATGTCATAGAATTTATTCTCCAAAAACTAAAACCATAAATAGTAGCTTTGCCACTTTATTAATCAACGAAAAATAAAACTAAGGATTACATTTCTCTAGAGACTAACGTCATCTTGACAATCATTTCTTTCCTTGTATTGCTCTGGAGTAAAGTCTTGATCATTAGGATCATCCAAGTCTTCTTCCGGATCCGAGTCTTCATCCATAGCCTCATCATTTTGCTGTGGCTCACTATCAACCACATTATTCTCTTCAAACTCATCTTCAGATCCACTGGATATCTCAATGGTGGGTTCAGGAACTATAGGGTTAGGATTTTCAATCTCTACCACATCATCATCACTATCCTCCTCAACCTCACTAGTTTGCTCATCATGGATCATGCCATCCTCACCATCACTTTCTATTCCTCCATAGCCCATACCTAGACCCGCAGAGTATTTCCCGTCCTCATAGCTATTTTCCGCAACCTCTAAGATAGTAGCAAGAACCTCAGATTCATACTTCCACCTACCATCACTAGTCCCATATTTGTACCAATTAGGGGTACCATCACCAAAATGCATGTCACTGAACTTGTTCTTGAGGTCTATGTAAGGGTTCTTATGGGGTAAACAATGTATAACCATACTAGCCATCATATCTTTGTGCCTAAGGTGGGGCATATTCTTGGTCGAAGCCAAATAGTCACAAGCAAACACGATCTTCTGAACATACGTGCGAGGAGTCTCATTATCCATCTTTTCTAAGTATCCTAGACTGGTGAACTTAGAAGGTAGCATCCTAATTCCTGAAAATTCACAACTCAAAAGTCTTACTAACGCGTTTCCATAGAAATTCCAACCCCAAAGGATACAATAAATAGTTCGTGGAGCCATACAATTTCAATGCACAAATATATGCTCAACATGAAATATGATGCAATTAATCACATAAAGCAAGATAAAACATGGTTAGAACATATTCATGGCACTTAATAAATCACATTGTCACATAATATGCACTCTTAGACTAATATGCCCTTCTTAGTCTACCCAATTCTCACTTGAGAATAATATTAATTTTCGAAATTAATTAAGAAATAACTCCAAACTTAGTTGAAATTATTTAAATTAAAATCGAAAATTAATAAGAATTATTGATTAAATAAATAAATAAATTTCGGATAATTAAAAAAAGAAATCCGAAAAATTTAAACTTCGAAAAAAATATTCGAATAAAAATAGATAAATAAATAGATAATTAAAATAATTCGGATAATTAAATAAAAGAATTTCCGAAATTAATAAAATAAATTCGAATTTAATTCGAAAATTTCGAATAAAATAAAATAAAATTCGAATTTTTTTAATTAATATTAAATAATAATCCGACTTTTCAACTAATTTCAAACGACCCAAAATAATTGATATTTGACCTTTAAAATATTGAGTACTCAAAATAATACGTTTTGACTTTAGGAAAATAATATTTAAAAATCCTAAAGTTCCGCAAATACCACTTTGTAGTATGAATTACTACAAATAAGCATAAGTCTCCGATTAACACTTTGTAGTATTGCTTACTACAAAGAAGGAATGAAACTAAGCTCTAGTATACCACTTTGTAACACCCTAATAATTCCTTGCTTTTATAAAATCATTTTCCCACTTAAAATAAAGGAATTACTAAAGCATTACCGCCACCGTGATAACGGTTAAGGCTATTACCAGAATTACGCAGCGGAATTAAATGTCAACTAACTTTTAAAAACATAATTAATGAAATATTGAGGCCTCCTACAATTTGGAACCATAACGGCCCAAAAACCAAAACATAAATAGTTCAAACATTTCAAACATAATTAAAGTATAATTAAATAGTTTCAAAGTACGAAAACATGCAACTCTCTCGATCATCCCAAGCCACATGATTCCGATCTACCAACCTGCTATATTATTCTACTCCCCATCAATGCAAGTGCAAATGATAGATCATCATAGGGTCATTAAGGCAAAGGCCATGACCATAAACACACAAAGCACGTAGTCAGCAAAAGCTAAGTGCTTACAAGCATAGAGTGAATGAAACTAAAACATGCATCACTCACTAAGTACTAATCAACATGCAAAAGCCATATAATAATAATCAATCAATCATGAATACAAGACTCGACTCTTGACTCACAATTTAATTAGAATAAGCTTCGAACGGGCGAAAAGAATAATCCACAAAGGGAAAAAGGTGATGGGAGCCAACCATACACCAAATATATAATAATAAAATCGGGCCATACCGAGTGTCGGGCCATACCGACGGAATTCCTGCGCATAATATAAATGAAACAACGTCTTGTATCATTAGTAGGAGTACGAGCTTTCCGGCAAGACTCCCCCCATTGTTCATACTCAAGGTATATACGTTCCAAGAGTTTTGAAGCTTGTTCTGGTTGCACTTTACGTTTATTAATATTTTATTAAAGGTGAACTCAAGACTCGACAGTGTACACACATACGATTAATAAACAACAACCAAAATAATCTTATTTTAATGCTTTAAGACTTGTGATCAACCAAGCAAGACACTTGTGATATTACTACCATGTTCCTCCTCACCAAAGTGAGACTCCACATCATGCACATTAACATGAGGGTTGTGCCCTTGCACGACAAATCCTAATTCATTTCATACAAAATATTCCCAACTGAACCCTACATGTGCGGTGGCTTACGTGAGCTAACCCTTCACATGTGGTAAAATAAATAGTACAACGAAGTACGAATAATTGGCTCAAAGTATGCTAGACATCCCGTACAATAGCATACAAATAAATAATCCATCCCTTGCATGTGAAATAAACCATACATGCATAAATATTGAACAACATAATTGACAATGAAATCCATACTCATAATAATTCCAACATGCTTGTTCAACAATTGATCCAATAAATCCAACATCACAAATCACATGCTCGTTCACCAAAATAAACATGATTCCACATAATGTAATTCACATCATCAACAATCATGTAATGTCATTGACAAAAGGTGTGGTCGCCCTAGACTTGTACGTACCTTGAATACCTAAGCGTAGGGGCCACTTTGCAATAACGAGCACTCAACTAGAAATCACCTCCTATCATCAAAATAATGAAACTGAAATTATTTCCATGTTCAATAAATTTCCAGCAACTTTATAAAATGTAAAACCTCCTTTAGACTTTAGAATTCAATCGTTTTTCAATAATAAAAACGTTCAATTTGCAAAATCAATCCCTAGTACGAAAACATACTTTTTCCGCCTTTAAAATCAGTAAAAATCGACACTTTAAACCTTTATTCAAATCTAAAAATATAAATGATTATCATAATTAAAATCATCACCTAATTATGCTAATCAATTGACTCATTAGATCTAGGTCAAACCCCTAACTTGAAAATCCCAATAACACTAGTTTATTATCATAAAAATCAATGCTTTATTCAATAAACAAATCTGAAAATTCATCCTTTAATAATTAAAACAACCCTAATGAATCACAACACGCAAATCCTCAAACCACGGTATTCATAACCGGTTCCCAGCATTTTAATTACTCAAAACAATATTAATATAATAATTTAAAATACGGAATTTAAATAGAATAGGTAAGGAAGAAGAGGATTATACCAATCCGGCCTATAGTACGGAACAATCACGAATTAGAGTGATTGGGCGAAAAAGGATTGAATAACAAGCACGAACAACACACACACACACACACACACACACACAGACACACACACACACGTCCGTGTGTGTGCGCGCACAGCAAGGGCGACAAACAAAGGGGCAGCGACAGGGCAGCGCGCACGGGGCTGGCGCAGCGTGCGAGTGAGAGGGGCGAGCAGGGGTGTGCGCTGAGCACACGAGTAAGGGGACGAGCAAGGGTGTGCGCGAGCACACGAGCAACAACGGCACAGCAGCAGCGCAGGGCACGAGTGCTCGCTGCGGGCGAGAGAGGAGAGGCGAGAGAGTGTGTGGGCGAGAGGCGGGCACGAGGGCACGAGGCCGTGCGGTGTGTGGGTGCAGCACGAGGACACGAGGCCTTGAGGGCGTGCGGGTGCCGAGCAAAGAGAGAGGAGAGGAGAGATGGAGTGAGGGGCAAGCAAAGCAAAAGAGGCTTTATGAAATTTTAGGGGTTCATTTAATGATGAGGAGTCATATTTATAGGCTCCCTATTTTCAATGGGCTAGGCTTAGGAAAGTAGAATTGGGCCTAGGGAATTAAATGATTGGGCTAGCTTATGACTTGAATTAAATACTTTTGATTGGGCTCGTTTAATAAAACGAATTGGACTTTTCATTTAAAACCCGAAGCCTTTAAAAATCATTTGCAACTCATTTAATTTCCCGACTCAAGAATTAAATTCGTTTCGTAATTAATTAAAATAATAAATATTCTAATTAATTAAAATACATTAAATGAAATGCATTTAAATATTATTTAAATGACCATAAATCGTAAAATGCTTTATAAATATAATAAAATATACTTATAAATATTATAAAAATACGAGGTATTACAATATACACTTCTTAAATGTATTCTACACAGCAGTAGAATAAACGATGCACTCAGGCAATATTCAATAGGCTCAGAGTATGCTAGATATCCCGTACAATAGCATAATCATAATAACTTGCATGTGAAGCATCCATACTTGCATACCAAATTCGAACAACATGCTTGATATAATTCAACGATTATAAAAGTCCATAACATGATTGTTCACAAGAATTCATGGATTCAATAATAATTCATAACATGCTTGTTCACACATCAAACATGATTCCAATAATAATAACAACATATTCATTCTCAATCATCAAACATTAATTCTCAACACTTTAAGTTCACGTGATTCACAATCAATACACACAAAAGAGTCCTCATGGAATAGGTGGTCACCCTAGTCATGTCGTACCTGGAATACCTAAGTACGGGGGCCACTGTGTGAATCAAGACTCAAAGCTAGAAATCAACTCCTATAAACACAATGGAGAACCTTAATTATTATCCATGTTTACTAAATTTCCAGCAACTATTTAAGATTCTAAAACCTTTGTTTTAATTAGAGATTAATCGTTATTCATTAAATCGATAGTCTCAAATAGTCAACTCAAGTCCTAGTATGAAAACATTGACTTTTTGACCTTAAAATCGTTAAAAATCAACATTCTAAAGCTTTATAATAAATCTAAAAATTTAAGTTGATTCCCATAATTTAAATAGTCATTAAATAATGTGAATCAATCGCCTAATAATTGGAATTAAATTCCTATCAATAGGTCATCAATAAAATCATGTTTTGACCATAAAAATTGACACTTTAATTAATTACTAAATCTGAAAATAATAGTTCGTACAATTAAAATCAATCCCATCAATTCAAATACAAAAATATTAAAACACGGTGTTCATAACCGTTCCCAGCAATTTAACTAATCCAAAACAATAATAATGATTTAATAATTTAAAAACGGAATTGAAATAGGGATAAAAGTATACAGAGTATACGAAACGAACGGCACACAACACACAACACACACGAGTTCGTGTGCGTGTGTGCGGCATCTTCGAGAAGGCAGCAGCAGCAGGGGCGCAACAACACATCACTAACACGCAGCAACAAGCTTGTGTGCTGGGCGAGGGCTGCGGCGAGAGAAATTAAAGAGTAAGGGTGTGCGAGGGTTGTGTGCGTGAGAGGCGAGAGAGAAGAGGGAGTGGCTGCGTGCACGAAGGCACGAGGGCAGCAAGCAACAAAGGACGAGTGAGTGCGGGGGCTTGAGGCACAAGGCACGAGCGCACAATTGTTGTGCGTGCTCGGCAAGGGGACGGGTCAAAGAGAGGAGAAGAAAAATTACTGTAGCATGATTTTAGAATGCTCATAACTTCTAATCTATTACTCGGAATCAATCGATCCTTGAGACAAAGTTCAAGAACGTTTTGGGATCTACAACTTTTAAGAAGAAACCATTTTCTGAAAACAAACGGAAGTAGATGAAAAACGGCCAAACATAAGTTCGACGAAAGAAAGAGGAATTTAGGGATAGGGTTTTACTTTTAGGTGTAATGAATAATAATGAGGGATTTTGAGGGTGAGCACCTATATTTATAGTCTTAGGAAACTCCAAGATGGGCTAGGCTTTAGGATTCTCTTTCGGGCTTTATTATACATAAGATGGGCTTGCTTAATTTGTTTGGACTTGAACTTGGAACTGAATTGGGCTAGATTAATTAAAAATCGTTTTACTTTTGAAACCCAATTAAATTCCCAACATGAAATAATAAATTCTTTTTGTAATTAATTAAAATAATAAATATTCTAATTAATTAAAAATACATTTAAATAATATTTAAATGCGATTTAAATTCTAAAAATCATAAAAATGTTTTATAAATATAATAAAATATATTTATAAATACAGAAAAATACGAGGTATTACTCATATTGTTCGAATTCATTGTTTTTTCTTCTCCAGTAATCAGATTAAATTTCGTATCAATTTGCAGATTGAATTTGCCGCGAAATTCCTAAATACAAGGACAAGAGTTGCAAGTTTCAGTCCAAATTGATTTCTAGGTTCTTAAATTTCTTCAATTTTCATCGCACTTAGTTTGAGCTTTGATGCCTAAGAAAAAAACACCAAATTAGTGATTATTACTTACTTTATTTCTCTTATTTTTATAGAGTAGATTGTAAACTAGTAAAAGTAAATGAATTGGTCTCCAAAGTGGATGTGATCAAACTTTGGTTACTGTTGTAACAAGTTTTTGTGCACGACAAATATTGTGTTGAGATAGGACTCTGAACCTTGTTGCTTGTTGCTGCTTGATCATCAAGGATATTTGGGAATCAATTTGTTTTAATTGTTGGTAGCTTATAATCAGGATGTTGGGTTCTTTTTATTAGGTGTTGCAGCTTGTTTTCTCTATCCTAATGGAGTTCAAGTGTTGGGTCGGTGTGAGTGGGAGATAGCTGGTTGGTTTTTGGTCTGCTTTTGGTTTGGCTGTAGAATGATGTTTGGTGAATAACAAGCTGGTTTGTTCAATAAGGTTGCAGTTGTTGCAAGTTGGGAGTAGACAGGCGTTGTTTGATGGGTTTTTTTTTTTTTTTTTTTGGTGAAGATGAGTTACTTGATTACTTAAATATTAGAGTGCACATACATAATAAGTTTTCAGCTAACTCCACTCCGTGTGGAGGTCAAAATACAGGCACATATCGCCCAATTACTTTGAAGCAAACATGCTCCCAAAAAATTAGTGTCATTGTTTGATGAGATATCAGTAGTTAAACTGGGGGGGGGGTTCTAAATCACTGCCTTGATCCAACAGACTCAGCCTGTCCTTGGCCTTCCTTGCCACGTAGTCTGCTTCCATGATGTGCTCCCTTCTTCTGAATTTCACCCAGAGGCTCCCGTGGGTTCTTTGCAACTCCCTGCATTTAGCATATAGGTTAGACAGCCAAGAAATTGGAGGGTTGTCATTGTTTAGGTGTTCTGCTGCTGATTTGCAATCTGTAAATATAGTCACATTCTGCCATGCTTTGATGATGACCCATGAGCTAGCTATAAGGATAGATTGAGTTTCTGCAGCAGCAGCTGAGGTACTGGTGAAGGTTCCAGCTATTCCAGCCATGAATGTGTGATCTTCATTCCTGCAAATTGCTGCATAGGAGGCAAGGAGAGTGGAGGAACAGAAAGATGCATCGCATTTAATAAAGTAATTTGAGGGACTAGGGGGGTCCAAATGCACTGGCTTAATCTGTTGTGTTCCTTTACTCTCTATATTTCCATGCTCTTTTGCTAACCATAGAGTTTGGTGACACCAAGACTGAATATTTTTGTTTTCTTTTTGAAAAATCCATAAGTTCCTTCTATTCCATATTCTCCAAAGGCAAAAGATGAAAACTGTTTGGTTTGTAGTGTTCAAAACCTGGGATAGCCCAGTATCATTCAAGTTATCTAGGAACCAATTTTCAACATCAGAGTGGAGATGGTTATACTTGGGTTGAAACTCAATATTACTCCAAAATTCAGTAGCTCTGGGGCAGTTTAAAAACAAGTGTACCATGTCTTCCTGGGTATTAGGACAAAACTGGCAATTTCCATTAGGGATAATCTGTCTACTGGA
This sequence comes from Spinacia oleracea, assembly GCF_020520425.1. Lineage (NCBI taxonomy): Eukaryota > Viridiplantae > Streptophyta > Magnoliopsida > Caryophyllales > Amaranthaceae > Spinacia > Spinacia oleracea. The sequence goes on from NC_079491.1 coordinate 35,083,604, forward strand.
TAGGTGGGATGCAGTTGGGAGTCTTCCCCAAAGAATAAGCCAAAGGAATATTTTCAGTTTAGGTGGGCATCTAGCTTTCCAAATGCAACTCCATTTATCACTTGAGTCTGTGTCAGGGAAGTGGGTGTTCCAAATGGTGTTGTAAGCTGTTTTTGAGTCAAAGTGGAGCCCTTTTGATAGAGAGCAGAAGGGGGCATCCTCACCAAACTGAGGGATGGGAATGGCTTGAATCCATTGGATTAAGTCAGTGGGTAGGGTGAATGAAATGCAGCTTAAGTTCCAATGGCCATCCCTCCTAATGTCACTAACAGTGTGTGCAAATTCATCTCTGGTTAGGGGTCCTTGTATTAAAGATCTAAGTGAACCTTTTCCTGTCCAATTATCTAGCCAAAGGTTGATCTGGGTTCCATCCCCTATACACCAAGCAGTAAGGTCCTTGTACATGTTCCACCCCTTTCCAACATTTTGCCAAATATGAGACCCTTTTGAGAAAGGGGCAGGGTAGGGTCTATTATCAACATACTTTTCCTTGATTAGGCTACTGGCTAGGTTTTCCCCTGTGTTAAATTTCCAGCAGAGTTTAGTCATTAGCACTTTATTCATCATTACAGCTGATCTAACACTAAGCCCTCCTACTTCCAATGGTCCACAGGCCTTGAGCCAAGCTACAAGGTGGGTTTTCTTTTTCTGGGGTTCTGAATCCCATAGGAAATTAGCACAAGCTTGGTCAATAGTCTGGAGGGTTTTCTTTGGTAAGTACAGAATTTGCATAGAGTAATTTGCTATGGTGGTCAAGGTGGACTTTATAAGTACTAACCTACCAGCTTTGCTGAGGCATTTAGCCTTCCAGGAGGCCAGTTTGCTCTTAATTTTCCTGCAAATGTCTAAAGTTTGGTTCTTGGTTGGCCTTTTGTCTGTCAAGGGGAACCCTAGGTATGTTCCTAAGTCAGGGCTTGGTTGTACCTCTAGAGTGTTACAGAATAGATCTTTTTGGTTTTGGGGGGTGTGTTTGGAAAAATAGATCTTGCTCTTAGAGTTATTCATTTTTTGGCCAGAGCAGTCCCAGAAGTTCCTAAGGACCTCCTTCATGCCACTGAGAGTTTTGGCAGAAGTATCTCCAAACAGAAGCAGATCATCTGCAAACATCAAATGGGTGATGGGGATGCCATTTCTCTTCAAGTAGAAGGGTTTCCAGTTTTCCTTAGAGGCAGCCTCACTAATCATATCAGCTAAGTACTCCATGCAAATAATGAAAACATATGGGGATATTGGGTCTCCTTGTCTGATTCCTCTAGTGGTTTTAAAGGAGGGGGAGGGCTTTCCATTTACAATGATAGATGTTGCAGGAGAGGCAATGCAATTAAGAATGAGGTCTGTGGAATTTCTATCAAAGCCTTTCCTTGCTAAACAGAACCTAATGAAGTTCCACTCCAGCCTATCATAAGCTTTTTCAAGATCTATCTTAAGAGCAAACCACCCAAACTTCCCTTTTTTGGTTTTCATGGAGTGTAAGATTTCAGAAGCTGCAATGTAATTAACTTCACAGCCCCTTCCAGGAAGGAAACTATTCTGATTTGGGGAGATGATGTCCTTCAAAAGAGGTCTGATCCTGTTCACTAATATTTTTGACACTATTTTATAGCTGGCATTACACAGGCTTATGGGCCTAAATTGCTTTATGGACTCTGGTAGGGCAGTCTTGGGTATAATGCAGATAGTGGTATCATTGATGGACTGGGGAAAGGTTTTGGTCTGCAGTACATTATCCACATACTTATATAGGTCTTTCCACAAAACACCCCAGTGTTGTTGGTAGAAGTGGGCATGAAGGCCATCTATACCTGGGGCCTTAAGGGGACCTAGGTCAAACACAGCTCTCCCAACTTCTTCAATATTGGTGGCATGGTCAATACTGATTTCATTGGAGTAGTGGTGGTTTTCACAGGGGGGAATGGTCTGTTCAGAGGTGAAGAGGGTGGAAAAATAGCTGACAATATGGGGCACTAGATCTTTCCCTTGGATATCCTGACCCACTTCTGACCTAAGGCTAGTGATTTTATTCCTTCTTCTTCTTATGATGACAGACTTCTGGAAATAGCTAGTGTTTTTGTCCCCATTTTCAATCCAACTAGTTCTAGCCCTAGCCATCCAGAAGGCTTCCTCTTGCTCATAAATGAGACCTAGCTCATTAGAGAGGTCCTCATTTAAGTCCAAGAGGTGCTTATTGGTTGGCTTGTGTTCTAGAGCTCGTTGGATACCCATGATTCTAGCACACAAGACTTTCCTTTTTTTGAAAATATTTCCTATATTGTCCTTAACCCAAGAAGACATGGTTTTAGAGATATTATTGAGTTTACTAACCAAGTCAGAATTGTCAGCATTTAGGTTTTCATCCACCATGGTTGAGAAACCTGGTTCAGCATACCATAAAGGTTCCATTTTGAAAACATTTTGGTGACCATGATTTTGCAAACCAATATTTTCCGTTATTAGCTTAATTGGATTATGGTCAGAAGCTTCTCTAGGCAATGTAATTACAGTAGAGTTAGGAAACAGATTAAGCCAGTGCATATTTACCCAAGCCCTATCAAGTCTTTGGTAAATGGGTTTATCTTTCTGTTTATTAAACCAGGTAAACCTGCTACCCACACAGCCAGCATCAACTAGCCCACATTCATTCATGGCATCAGAATATCTATCTGCCCTATGTTGTTTGATCAAATTGCCCCCCAGTTTCTCTGATTGACAAGTGACTTCATTAAAATCTCCCATTACTACCCAAGGAACTGTTATTAGTTTAGACATGTCTATTAGGTCATGCCAAGTTTCTAATCTACTTTTGTACTTGGTACTAGCATACACAGCAGATAAGCAAAAACTAAAAGGGGGGGAAGTGTTTACCTCCACAATACCATGAATAGTATGCAGGTCCCTTCCAATCATCTGAAAGTTGATGAAGTCAGGGTTCCACATAACTATGATCCCACCAGCGAGGCCATAGGGTTCAGCTAGCACATACTTTTCAAAGGGAGTTTTCTTCATGATTCTTGCAGTGTTTTTGGGGCTGGTTTTGGTTTCGGTTAGTATTAGGATTTGGGGAAGGTGCTCTTTAAAGAGGTGGCGGATATTGGATTGGAATCCCCGGCGGGCAATTCCTCTGCAGTTCCAAGCAACTATTATCATGGGATCAGGTGTTTTTCGAGTTTTGGAGAACTCCTTGAACTTCCTGTTGGTCAGAGGATCTATCTTGTGTATGAACTCGTTGTTCCTCCTGCTCCATAGGGTCTCCTTCCTTGCCATGAATTCCAGTTCCATCTCGCAGTCCCCTTCTTCCACCTCCTTCACTATTATCACTTTGATTTCCACTTGGTTGAACTTCTCCGTTGTCGCAAGTACCATGAGTGCATTTGTTGTCTCCCCAAAGGTTCCCTTGATCGGGTTCCTTGCTGACAACGGCCAGGTCCTCCTGACTTGAGGTAGCACTGGGATTGGGTCGCACATAAATTCCAGCTCTGGTGGTACTATGAGCTGCCCCTTCTGTGCTTCCTTGCTTAGCATCCACCATCGCAGAAACTTCTCCAAAACAGGGGAAAGGGCTTTGATTGTTTTGAGATCCGGCAGATGGACAGGTATCATCATACCTCCTTTTTTTGGCGACATTTCCATATCCTGGTATGGGAAATCTAGCCAGTGTGGTTCCAGCATGAATTGACGTATCGCCGAAGGGCTGACATCTATCCATTGTGATGAGAGTTTGAGGGTGAACCTCATGTTGTTGAAATGGAATTCCGGGAAAGTCGGGATCGGTGGTTCCTTGCAGACATAGTGGGTTAGAGAAAGATCTATGGTGGGTTCGATGATTGGAAATGGGTACTCCAGTGGGAGAGGCTGGAAGGGAAGAAGGAATTTGGGGTTTGGTGTGGTTCGGCGTTTGAAGTAACTGTGGATGTATGGTGGTGGCTTGGTGGAGTCTGTTTCCTCCTCCGACTCGCTTCCAAGAACGAACATTTCCGTGTCCAAATCGCTCGACATTCTTGCTGGGTTGAGGGTGTTCTGAGTGGTTTTTTTTTTCAGCGGGAGGAGTTGTGTTTCTGGTAGGGGAGATAGTGGGGTTGATGGGTTTGGGGGCATTTACCTCATTAGGTTTTACTGTTGAGGAGAAGGTGAAAAGTTGCGATCGAGCGGCTGTGGTTTGCTGGGGAGGGGGGGATAGATGGACGGTTTGGATTGTCTTTGAGGGGTGGCTTTTGATTGGTTTAGGTGGCGGTGGGTTGGTATTGGGGGTTGAGGTATTAATGTTAGCCGTTTGGGTTTTTTGATTTTCAGTGGTGTTTGGGTCCATTTCACAACTGGGCTTTTTGATTTGGGCTTTGGTGAGATCCTTCTTCCTCAACTGGGCTGACAGTTTGTTAGTAACATTTTGGACTAAAATTGTGTACCTCCCTGTTGGGGCATTTGGTTTTTTCTTTTGTCCGTTGTGGTTTTGTCTTTTCCCTTCTTTTCCTCCAACATTGCCTTCTGCAGCAATCTTCTGCTCAGCTTTCTTGTTTCTTGGAGCCTTTTGCCTTTCACCTCTCTTACTTCCCGCTGTCGCCTTTTTTGAAACATGGATCCAAGGGCCTTCCCCTTCTTCCTCTCTATCAACCCTTTCTGCTTGTGACACGTCTTGCCCTAAAATTTTGTCCTCATCGGCATCCCCTGTACTCCCGCCGTTCTTGGTTATCTCCATGATTGTTCTTTTCTGGGGGCACCTTTCTTCTCCATGGCCAATGGAGCTGCATTGGTGGCAAAATTTCGGTGTGTCTTCGTACTGTATGGTTTGTTTGAACGCTCCTAACCATACGGCTTCCTTCCTCTGTTTTGCCAAGTCCAGCAAAATCTGAATTCTGGCAAACCTTACCCTGTGTTGCTCAATTGCATTCATGTCTGTTTTGATGAAGGCCCCAATTTCATTCGCAATTCGGTGCAGGATTGGTTTGGTGTGGAATTCTATTGGTAATTCCGGTAGCGAGACCCAAACTGGGGCTTTTGAAATAATCGCTTCCGATGGTTTAAAGCCTGGTGTCCAAGGTTGGACAAGGAGCATATGGCCTGCAACAAACCACGGTCCCTTCGAGAGTATACCTTCTCTTGCCTCCTCCGAGGGTATGGTGACATTGTAAAACCCTTTCCCTAGTGCTATGAATTGCAGGGGTGGGGTGATTTTCCAGATTCTTTGAAGGGATGACTTCAAATAATCAATTGAGAATGACTTCCCTATTGCCTTCACAATGAGGGAGCTTACCCATTTCTCCGAGATTGTTGACGCATCTTCCTGGTTTAAGCTGATGAATGCTTCTGTGTTCTCATCATAGTTGGGTGGAGGGGTGGTGGAGACAATGTTCATTAGTTGGTTGAGGTTGGTAGCCGGATGGGTGTGCTGCTGGTTTTTGTTTTGTAGCATTTCTGCATAGGTTGGTTTGTGGGTTTGGGATTGGGATTGGTTTTGGGGTTGGGTTTGGTCAGGGTGGGGATGGAGGGTGATGGTGGTTGAGTAGTGTGCTAGCTGAACCTGTGCTTCCTTGGCGGGATCCGGTGGCTGTGGAGGGGGCTCTCTCTCTCTCTCGCTCTCTCGCTCTCTCTCTAGCATTGTTTTACTTTTCTCGCGTAGTTTCTCCGGATTCTTTCTTCTGCATTTTGTCTATTTTCCCTTAGATCCTCCTATTGAAATTAATTATGAAATTTGTTTGATGGGTTAGATGTTTAGTTGTTGCCTATTGGGTGTATATCTTGGTCTGCTAGGGACTTTTTTGAGCATGGTTACGACTAGATCTGTCAAAATAGGTCATCGGGTCGGGTTTGGATCGAGTCATCCTGGGTCTCGGGTTATGATCAGGTCGGTTCATGTCGGGTCAATATTCCATCCGGGTTAAGTTCGGGTTCGGTCGGGTCGATTTCAGGTTGGGTCATGTCGGGTTTTTTCCTATCCCGGGTTTAGGTCGGGTTCGGGTCGGGTCACATTTCGGTTAGGTTTGATTTCGGGTTCGGGTCTTATCGGGTCTGGTTTAAGTCGGTTTGTAGCAGCTAATTTCGGGTTCGGGTCTTTTCGAGTCGGGTTTAAGTCGGTTTGCAACACAGTTATTTTCGGGTTCGGGTCTTGGTTTGGATCAGATAGAATTCAGGTCAGGTCACTACTCTCCGGGACGGGTCAAACTCGGGTTTGATAATTAACCTATACCTTTTAATTATTTTGTATTGTAAAAATATTGTTTAACTTATTTTAGAGTTAAATTTTATATACACCAAATAATCGCGTGTTTTTGTCAAGTCAATACATATATAAAGCGAATATGGATTACGAACCAATGATTGATTTGTTCATCTCAAAATATGAAAGTGAAAAGCATTTACTCCTGCAACTCGAATTTCATTTTTGGAATGAGGGGTAAGTGAGTGGGTCTCGAGGCAATGCGAGTCTCCTGTGTGATAGTGTAATCGTTTTTCTCATTGTTGAGCACATTGACATAGGTCGCGCAGACAAAGAGAGAGACTGTCAGTTAGGATGTTAGATTCAATTCTTACCTTTCATCTCATCCAAATTGCAAAACATAACTCGAAATTATTGTAAAAACAAAACAAGTTTTACTTTACTTTTGTTTATTTATATAAAAACGTTAAGTTGTTCAACACGTTTTAATTTTTTCGCGTTTTAAATTTTCAGTATCTAGTGATAAATAATTAAAATAGATTTATCGTTGAAGTTAATATTTGGTTGTGTCAATGACAAGTCGGGTTATCAAAGGTCGGGTAAATCGGGTAGCGGGTTGTCACGGGTCGGGTCAATAGCAGGTTTTATCGAGTTACAATCGGTTTAGGGTTGACATCGGGTCGGGTATCGAATCGGGTTTGGGTCATTGTTCGGTCGAGTCAGTTCGGTTATCGGCCATCTTCGGGTTGGGTGTTACAACATCGGGTTAAAATCGGTTATCGGTTTCTTCGGGTCGGGTACAGGTCGGGTTTCGGGTTACCTGTTTTACCGTGATTTCGGGTCATGGTCGGTCACGGGTTCGGTCGGTTCAGGTTGGGTTTTCAGGTCGAGTCAGTTTTTAACAGCTCTAGTTATGACACATGTTTTCAAGCTTCGAAAGCTACTCAATCAGCATGGTTTTTCTTTGCATTGTTGTAGGTCTGCTTTTGACTTTTTGAGTATCTCTAGAGTCTCGCATCAAGTACTCTTTTCTCTTATTTTTAAAAGTAGATCGAAGTTTGGTAAAAGTAAATCAGTTAAAATTAGAAGTAAATTCCTAAAGATGTTAAATTTAACTAAAATTGTGTTAATGTAAAATTAAGCTCTCTTAAAGTAAACTAAATCTCAAGATCAATCTGTATGAAAAACTTGGTTATCTTATATTTAATTTGCTTTTAAACTGTTATGCAGAACAGTAAGTATTCTTATCTTCCAAAGTCTTGCGAATACCTTGATGTATAAGAATATCTTTAATTGTACTTTGCCACAATGAGAAATTCGTCTTCCCATTAAAAGGTTCTACCTAGCTTGTACTTGTTCCTGGAATCATCCATGGCTAAAACCCAGCTCTTGATACCAGTTTGTTATAACCAAACGCGTGCCACGAACGATTAGAAAATTTAGATTTCCTCCCCTCAAATATTATCGTATTACTAAGTTCCTGCAAAATAATACAATAACCCCTCAATTGATGATTGCTCTCACCAATGTATTTTTCCCTCTTGTTTTCCAGCTAGGCCTAAACCCCCTTTTACATGCTAACCTAGAAACCCACATCTACTAGAATTATATTTGATCTCCAAGGCTAAATAATTCTAGAGATTGTTACATACCAAAATATATCGAGTTTCCTAATTACAATTCTAATTAAACTAGGAAACAAGATATTAAACCAAACAAGACTTATATTTAACTCCAAGTCCGTTTCCTATTCTTGTCGACTTAACTAAATTGTGTTTAATTCCTAACATGCATGCAAGACTTTTTGTTAAATTCAAAAAAGCTAAAAAAAACAACTAATTAAAATAGATTAGCTTATTTAAAATGCGTTCTATTCACATGATTATCACTTATTTTTTCTAAAATTATCTTATTTCCCCTACTTAATTTCTCAGCTATATCTTTTTCTCTAAATACACCCAAGAAAAAGAAAAAAAAATAGGCTGCCTAAGTTAGAAGTTAGAAATTACGTAGGGGAAATATAGGGACAAAGATTCGGTATGTAGGCTTATTGTAGCAAAAATACACAAATTCTTATTTACAATGGGTGTACGATAAATATTGTACACCAAAGTAAAAGTTAACCCAAAATGCTTAAAAGTTAAGCTTATATATGTAAAAGTTATCTATTTTTAAGTGATAAATTTTTTCATTTTAGTAAAACTTATTTCTTCAAAATCACTAATAATGTATTAAATTAATCATTTAACCATTTAAAATATTTATCTATCAATTTTTTTTTTACTAATATAAAAGTTAATCAAAACTAGGTTAAAGTTACAAAGAAAAGGGTTAAAGTTATCTTGGTGTACAATAAATTTATTGTACACCTTGTGCGCGCAAGATCTTTTGGCAAAAATATTGATAAACCTATACGCACTAAGCTAACATAATTAGTGTTTAGTCAAAAGTCATTAAGACAAATTTTAATTCATGATGCCCACTAAATAATTTTGTCTAATCCCTGCCTTCTTGGAGTCACAAACTATGCGGCTTATCTACGTCTATAAATACAGATAGCTAATTCCTCATAAGCACATCTCTTAGCTAAAAAGGCAAGGACAGACACTTTAATTATGTTAGTTGTTTATATAACTGTCAAGAAAAATAAAATAATTCCTCATCCAGCGCGTTTTTTGTGCGACCGGCCACACCATCAATTTAATGGTGTGGCGCGTGCGTACAACTCTCTCCCGTGTAGCTATTATGGAGAAGGTTATTGATTGATGTTACTTGACCTTTCTATGTTGGTGTTACTTATACATTGTATTATTTGTTACTTAATTTTCTTGTTTTACTGCAATTTGTTCAATTTCATGTTAGGGGTTCCTTGTATAGACTGGTGTTACTTGACTTTCTATGATGGTGGTACTTATACATTGTATTCGCTGTTACTTTTCTTGTTTTATTGTAGTTTTATGTTAGAGGTTCCTTGTATAGACTGGTGTTACTTGACTGTCTATGTTGGTGTTACTTATACATACACTGTTACTTTTCTTGTTTTATTGCAGTTTCATCAATTTTATTTTAGAGGTTCCTTGTATAGACAAGTGGTATTTGACTTTCTATGTCGGTGTTACTTATACATTGTATTCGCTGTTATTTTTCTTGTTTTATTGCAATTTTCATGTTAGAGGTTCCTTGTATACACTGGTGTTACTTAAACATTGTATTTTCTGTACTTTTCTTGTATTATGGCAGTTTATTCAATTTAATGTTAGAGGTTCCTTAATTGTATACACTGGTGTTACTTGACTTTTTAATGTTGATGTTACTTATACATTGTATTCGATGTTACTTTACCTATTTTATTGCAGGTTCTTCAATTTCATGTTAGAGGTTCCTAGTATTAATGATGTTACTTGATTTTCTATGATGGTGTTAAGTTTAATTAGTACACTTTTTTCAATTTCATGTTAGAGGTTCCTTGTATACATTGGTGTTACTTGAGTTTCTATGCTGGTGTTACTTATACATTGTATTCGATGTTACTTTTCTTGCTTTATTGCAGTTTCATGTTAGATAAAGGTTCATTTTATAGACTGGTGTTACTTTACTTTCTATATTAGCATTACTTTTAGATTCCGTTAACCAACGTGCTGAGTTTATTTATAAGTGGGAACACGCTACACCATCAAGTTAATATGACTGGTCACACATAAGACTTGAGGTTCCTCATTAATCATGATCATCCAAACTTTAATTTCTTTCTTTTCATTTTGATTATACACTGCATGTTAATGGTCACATGGTTATTTTACCATGGAATTAGCTAGCTTTAGAAGAATTTGATTTTTTTGGTGGGTGTATTAAGAGAAATACATATAGCTGATTTGTTGTTAGGGTGCTTTTGCTTGAATGTCACTCTAAACTCCTCCCTATAATTCACAAACAACGGATCAAAACCAAGCATACGCAAATCCATTGACCAAAAAAACGAAAACATAAGAGAAAAGGAAACCGAGCTAATACCTTGAGAATGTATTTAGTAACTACCACTCACACATTCAACTGAAACTGCAAATTACATTGAAAATTTCACAATCCAATTTGATAAATCCAAAAGCAACACCTCAAAATTCAATTCAACAAAGGGTGCTTTTGCTTCAATGTCACTCTAAACTCCTCCCTATAATTCACAAACAACGGATCAAAACCAAGCAGACGCAAATTAATTGACAAAAAAACGAAAACATAAGAGAAAAGGAGACCGAGCTAATACCTTGAGAATGTATTTAGTAACTACACTTGCCTCCTGCCCCTCAATTGCTGCTGAGTAGTGATCAAAACAAAGCAACTTAATTAAGAAATCGGAATTCAGGCGATCCCAATTTGGATGAATTAAAAAAAATAGTGTTTAGAGAAATGGAGACCGGGCTAATCGGAAAATAGTGTGAATCAATAATAATTTAATTATCAACACCTAATTAAAAATCCTAATAATTATTAAAACAGCAAAAATATCCCCAAATATTTGATTATTCAAATTCAAAATCCATACCTGTGTTCGTAAGTATCATCAATCGCACAAATAAATAAAATTTCTCGACAAATCAAATTTTGAATACCAAATTTAGTACATACAGGGAAATCAATTATTGGAATCCAATTTTCAATTTGAGCAGGTAACTTCAGCTCAAGAAATTAACCCCCAAAATGCAGGGAAATCAAAGACAATCAGCAGATTTCTAGAAATTGGGATTTGTCCAAATGAAACAACCAATTTCAACAAATCACACATTAACAAACCAATTCAACTAATTTGCAAAATACCCAAGCAATCAAGAATTTTATATAATTCTCTATTATTTAATTCAATCTTATTTGGAAATTTTATTATCATTTTATACAAATCACACATTAACAAATGAATTCACCAAAAAATTGAAATTATTAAGAATTTCATACAAATCACACATTAACAAACGAATTCACCAAAAAAATTGAAATTATTAAGAATTTCATTCAAATAACACATTAACAAAATTCACCCAAAAAAATTGAAATAAATCATAAAAGCATTTCGTAAATTTCCAGATTTTCAATCAACATTTCACCGGATAATAATGAGAAAATGAGCAAGGATAATCGAGAGGAAAGAGGAAAACTACCTGATGTCAGTGAGGATCGCGTCAATGGAGTTCTGGGAGATTTGAGAGAAAACTCCGTTCTTCTGTGACGGAAATCCTTGAGAGAACGTCCGCTGAGACTTCGGTTGCTGCATCATACTTGATCTCCTTCAAATTATCGCCTGAATACTCGACGGGAAGCGATGGAAGGTTGACGATGGGAAGCGATTGAAGGCCGACGATGGGAAGCGGTGGAAGGCCGACGACGGGAAGCGAATGAGGATGGAGGAGATTAGGAGGCGACTTGGTGAGGGACGACGGCGAGGATCGAAAGTGAAACCTAGGAACTCTAACCCTAGAAAGTATAAACGAAGGCGAGAGGAGAGAGAAAAGTAAGAGAGGGGAGAAAAAAGTAAGGGGCTCAGCAAGCAGTCAAGCAACCATGAATTGGAAGGAGGGTATTATTGTCTTTTTGCAAGTGGACACGAAAAGTCAAGTTACTAAAATGCCCTCAGGAGCTGGCTTATATAATAGAGATTTTCCTTTTACCCCATAGTTATTATGATTTAATTACTTCGTATGCTTGTTTTTCAGAAATATTTTGTTCATTCAAGCAATTAATTCAAGCATAAACGATTGAAAAATAAAACTACGTGTTTCAAGGCTTTTTGATGTTCTAAACTTTCGTAAACAAAAAAGTGTGATTAGTCTGGACATGGTCTTAATTGACAAAGAGGTACGTAAAACTCTATCTATTCTATCCATAAGAGGTACGTAAAACTCTAACTATTCTATCCATAAGAGGTACGTAAACAGGTTTTGTACGTAATTGATCTTACTATGTAATTGTGGCTTTATATAATAGGACAAAGATGTAAAAAAATTGACAAACCCGTGCATCGTACGGGTTTCAATATTAGTAACCATTATTAATATACAGTTAATAATTACTACCTCCTTTCCTGAAAATTCTTTAAGCTTTCTGTTTTAGTCTGTTCTTGAAAGTTTTTTACACTCTAATTTATTCCATTTTTACTCTTATTTGGCTCATCATAACTTAACCACTCACAATACTTTAATATTTGTTGGACAATTTATAGCCACTCATTTTTCATTTGTTACCCCCGTCATCACATGTTCACCTAAATTCCTTAATTACCTTGCAAATAGTAAACATAAAGATAATTTAGGAGCGTAAGTAGTATAAATTTACAGTCAACGGATATAATTATACACTTATAGTTTTTCAGCCATATAGTTACAAAATTGCCATTTAATTGAGATTAACTTGGAATTTTTTTTTGGATAATAACTTGGAATTTATTGCAGAATCTAATCCATTGAAATTTACTCCTTAATGATTCCAGGCATGCCCTCAAGACTCAAGAGTAACCAGACTACCAGAGCACATGACTAATGTGATTTTTTTTTCTTACGGGGACTAATGTGAATCCTATTTTTTAGTAAGGGATTTAAATGAGCCGATATGTTCGCTAACAACTTGCGAACAAGCTCGGTAAAAACTCGGTCAAAGATTGTTTATTAATTAATGAACGAGTTTGAACAAAAAATTTAGGCTCGATAAGTGAACGAGCTAAGCTCGAACAACAACATGTTCGGCTCGTTGATGTTCATGAGAACTCGTTTATAGCTCATTAGTTACTCATTTATAAGCCCGTTTATAACTCGCTCAAGCTCCAAAATTTAATTTAAATCGAATAAAATATTAGTTTTTTTTTTTTTTTTACAAAAATATAACCCTTAAATGTCAAGAAATGTATAAACAGAAGCGAATCTATCATGTAGTATAATATCCCATAGAATATTTTATTCATACATATATTTTGTGAAGTTTCTCCCTGATTATATGATTTAAATCAATTTGACGATTTCTCAAAACTCGTTTATTAAGCTCGATTAAAGCTTAAACCCAAAAAAAAAAAGCTCGATTAAAGCTCGTTTTGCTAGAGCACGAACTCGGGTTCAAGCTCGAGCTAAACGAGCGAGCTCGAGCCGAGCTCGAAACATCATAATGCTTAGCGAACAAAGCTCGAACAACATGTTACAAAGCTCGGTTAAGCTCGAGACAAACTCGAACAGTAAAAATCTTTATCAAACTTAGCTCGAACAAGGTAAAACTCGGATCGGCTCAGCTCGTTTGCGGCCATTGACGTTTTTTTCAAGTTTATATTCCATCTCCATCTGGTCCCACGTGTGACCTTTCCCCGCCTCCCTCCCGCCTGTGTGGCGTTCAACCTTTCACCATATCCTGCCAATTAAGATTCTATTTTATTATTTATTTCATTGTAAATTCCTCTGTTATTCTTTATCTCTCTTCAATGGCGGAAACTTCAGCACTGTATTTCATATCAACTGGATCTTCATTGCTAAGTATTTCTCGAAGCTTCCGCAACATTCCTCCTTTCTCCTCCTCCTCCACATTATCTCCTATTACCAGATTTACCACTAACATTCGTCCTCAATCGTTTTCCTCTCGATTTTTCCGATTCACCGTTAAAGCTTCTTCGGATGACCAGTTCGGTTTTGACCATGGATCTTACCCGTGGGATCCTCAGTCGCTTGATTCCGATTCTGGTATTTTAATTTGTACCCTTCTTTCGCCTCGTTTTTGTTTTAGGTTGCTTTTTAATTTCGTTAATTCTGCTATGGATGCTGTGAAGTATGAATTAGGAAATTTAATGGAATTTCTTTGGTTCTGCAATTTGATCATTAATTATTGGAAATGTGTTTTTGTTGTAGCATTACTTATTCAAAATAATTGGAACTAGCTTTTATAGAATTTTTTATTATGTGTACTGATTTGGGACATTTTGCCAGAAATTTTCTAGGGTCTTACTGATTAAGATAATTTATATATGGCTTCGACTTAGAATGTTGCCTTTAGAGTGCAGAATAATGTAAACGGTAGTTTTAATATAGTGGTGTTATGAGACGACCAATGTATCACCTTGTTCATTTTTCGCCTTTTGGGGCTTGATTAGTCAATCAAGCTTCAGTGAAAGCTTGATCATTTTATCGAGTTCAAGGATTTGCTTATAGCTTGCCCAAATTAATAAAATTGGATGAAGTTGGACAAGTTTGAATGAGTTTGTGAAGTCAAATGGATGTCATGGGGTTGATTAAGATGAAGCTCATTGATCAAAGCTATTAAACTTGTTCAAGTTGGGATCATTTGTTGGTTTAGTGAACATTAATAGTTAGACTTTCTTCACTAAGAATGTTTTAGCAAGAAAAACTGATGTATAATTTATTTTGGCCTATCAAGTTTTCAGGTGTTATTATCTGAAACTTAGCTGCTAAGCTCTTCTATTATGCTTGCCCCGAAATATGAAATAATCTTCAGAAATTATTTGTCTTTGAGAATGTCATGTTATTGGAGATGCAACAATTTGAGGTTCATATGCATAATCAGTTTGGCCCTTCGATGCTTTCGTAGCAAGTATTTTGGAGTTCTCCTTCAACGAAAAAGTTCCCCATCTTTAGTTTATGCTATAATAATCCTGTATGGACTTTAGCTATGACGTCATTCTCTGTACATTTTAGAAGGCCACTTTTGATAAGTTAGAAGAGCTCTCTGTTTTACAGGAGGTTATGGATTTTCAATTAGCCACAGTGGAGGATTTCCTGGTGGGGACGGGGGATTTATCATGTTCTTTTTCTTGTAAATTTCAGCTGTTGCTTGAATTGACCCCCTTACTCCGAAGGCGAGGGTTTCTTAAGGTGGGGCCCATTGTATGGTGTTAGGGTGAATTAACACTAGTGACATGCTCATAGAGCGAAGACCGGGATTGGTTATATCTCAGCGGATATGTGCTTGCTTTGTTGTGTTATAAGTGAGTCTTGTTCACATGATTTTTAACACTGTAAAGGTGAGTTACCTTTGGAGGAGGTTGTTTGCGTTTCATGAAAAATCTTTGGTTTTCGTCTTTGAGGTTATGAATGGCTGCAGATTTTGTTTTAGTTGGTTCCGTGAGGTTAAGGATTCTAAGGAAAAAAAGTTAGTTTTTGAAGCATAACTTACATTGCTTCATGGTGATTTTTTAGTGTAGGTGGTTGGAGATAAACTCCTAGGTCTATTCACAAGTTTCTTTGTATCCTGGTTTGTTGTCAAACAAGGTCACTTATTTAACGTCCTTGTGGGCTAGGGCGGCTGGGCTTTAGATGGTTATACGATTGAGGAGGTTGAAAGAAATTTGGTTATTCTGTAATTTTTGTTTTTCTGCTCACAGGACCGCTTTTCTTGCTGTTTGTAATACTTTTCCCTTCTGGTAATGTATCCTTTCTGAACAAAAACAAAAAAACCGATGTCAATCAAATCTCCTTACTGCCTTTAGCATCCAAATAACCATCTTAAATTTTTTGTAGAGGTTCTTATAGAACTTGAAAGAATATCTTTTATAGCACAAAATTAACCAATTACCCGTTTATCACTATGATATTGCTTACTGATGCAGAAATAAGGACCACATGATCGAAAGTTATGTTCTAAATTAGATACCAAAGGAAGAGTTCAAGTTATTGAAGGAAGATAGGTGTTCCAAAGTGAGAAATGCCTAAGAGGGAAATGTAAATGTCTTTTCTTTGTAGTGCAAGATTGTCCTGAAATCTAACTAGAAAACATAGTGAAGAAACCTTTTTTCTATGTTGGTACGCTGGTACTTTATAATAGGGAAACATTGCAAAGTTACAAGTCGAAAACTAATAGGGAATAGTGAAGATGATATCCAAAGTCTGTCAAGGAAACTCAACTTAAAGATGACACCTGCGTTATTAGTTAGTCTAATGGTCCTTGAGCTTTAAGTTGTCTCCTGAAGTTGTGAGGGCATTGGACAATGGGTTCGAGGGTCCTTCCTTCCTAGCTAGCTGTTAAAGGGGGAAATAAAATGCCCATTTCTTTTCGAAGTCTGAGAAGCCAGGGTTGGCTAAATTAGGGAACTATTGTGATTGCCTTTGTCTATTGGTGCTCCTATGAGTTGAAGAGCTAAGTTCCAATATTTTCAACACTATGCATGTTTACAGAAAAATGACATACATTTTGAATTTTGAAGTAAATGAATGTATTACTAAACACAAGAGAGGGAATTCTAAGAAGAGATCTTCAGTGCTCAAGAGTCTTGCATGCGCACCCCAGCTTTCCAGCGTGTTGTTTTTCTGCATGTTTTGTACGTTGGACATTAGTGACTGAATTCGCTTTTTAAGGGAAAGCCGGAAAGCATGATTCCTGAAAGGCATCTGTGGTTAATGTCTTAAAACCTTGGACCTTTAACCCTCATCCATGTTACAAAAACTGCTGAATAAGGGTAATGAAAAATCTTTTCTGCATGTGAGGATGTTAGTCATGAATATATATGGAAGTGTGTGTTAGGTGTAGATTGTTGTCAATCATCTTGGAAATAAGGAAGTGTACAAAGAAGAAATAGGAGATGTTTTCTAGATCATGTTGCTGTAACTTTATTCAAGTGCATGATGCAAAAAAGCTTATTCTGCCAGCACACAATCACACATTGAAGGTCCAACATTATTGTCTAGAATCTTATAGCCAATAGTAACTCAGGCTCTGTTACGAAGATGTAGCCTTTAGGACTCCCTCTACTGCATACCTTTACTTTGTTCATGGATATTTATCTTTTATCAACTTGTTCAGATGAGCATATAATAGACGACCTAGATGTGACTTTTTGAATTCTCCTTCCATGTTCAAGTTCAGGACCTCATATTTATGTTATGAATTAGCTAAGTGATTATCTTTTACTTACTAACTCTGACAGCTAATTCCAGGAGTCGTTTATTTATATTCTCCAACTTATTTCATGTAGAACTTGCTAGCCTTTTTCTTCTCAGCTTTTTGTAATAAACATTGTTGTATTTTTTATGCTTCATTTGTTGAGTTCTATTGCTTTTTAGAAGTTGATGTTTTAGCCCTTTCATTCGTGGTGAGGATAATGAAGTAGAAAGGAATTCCTACTTTGTGAGTTCAGCATGTGACTAAGTATCTAAGAATTTATTGTAATTTTTATTTTAGTTAAGTTTTGGGTCCTCGAGGATATCAACTGTAGTTTTTCGCAAAGAAAAGTATCGGGGGTTCATCATCAATTAAAGAGTATATCCCTTAATCAGATGTTGTCCTTGGGCTCCAAGCAGGGTTACCTAATACGTAATACGATTTAATACAAATACGCAATACAATGTCCGGCCGAATTGTAATACAGTTTGAGGTTTTTTATAATACGATTTTTGAGAGCATAATACGAAATACTATAATACAATGCCCTATAATAACGTAACGTAATATAAAATATAAAAAGACAAAAGGGCAAAATCATAATTTCCCAAGTACTATGATAAATATGCTACAATAATATTTAATCCGTAAGAAAAAGTAATATTTAATCCTATAATAAAAAAAAAGTAGAACAAGCAAAATAATAATTTCCTAAGTATATGATTTCAATTCAAGGTGTGTATATTGCATGGTGCTATTATTATTATTTTTGGTAAATGAAAATTAGATTAATAACCAAAATAATGAGTACAAGGCTAAACAGCCAAAAACAAAGCTAAACTCAGATGGCATCCCTTCTAAGAAGGCACCCCAAAGAGTAAAGAAAACTTCGAATACCAAAATTACAAAGAGGTTCCAATACTTTGTAATTTCTTAGAGCCAAAACATCTACTCATTTGAATACCCTTCTCCCTTTTACCCAAAAGATATACACATATACACATACACAGCAACCACTTGAAACTTCCTCAAATTTTTTCTCCTGCCGAATCATATACACATACACAGCAACCACAATAGCCATTTTAAACACCTGATGCTTAACCTGTTACTGCAAAAATGACATACAATACTCTACAAACAGAGCTCCAGTTGTCAATGGAATATTAAGCCATTTGAGCACCATGGCCGAAATCTCCGCAGCAATCATGGTGCTATTATTAGATGATGACTAGTAGCTATGTTGCACGGAAACGGGTTCGGGGACGGAAAACGTCAAAATCAAAATTGCAAAAAACGGGTACGGCATGGATTAGGCAAAAAAAAAAGACAAGAATTTAGCTAAATTAAACATCCATACATAAAATAGTTCAAAAGTATATTGGTAGAAGCACGGGTAGTGGGTACGGATTGGATACGGATGTGTCACTCAAGTTAACTAAATAATGCCTAAATAACAAAACCAAATAAAACAGAAAAAACAAAACTAAACAGCCTAATAAAAAATCAAGATAAAATAGAAAAAGAAATTAAGAAACTGAGATTATATATTTATATTATTATATGACACAATCATTCAATCAAGATAAATAAAATAGAAAAGATAAAAATAGAAATCAAAGAAAACATAAAACAGTAAAAAGAAAAAAAGAAAGAGAAGAGAACAAGAAAATCACAGGCGAGGCGGCGAACGGCGAGGAGTTTCTGGCTTGCTGGTTGCTTCTACCGGCGAGGGCCGAGGTGATAAGGCTGGCGGCGGCGGCGGCTTCTGCAAGCGACGAGGAGGTCGCTACTTTGCTACTAAGTTGCTTCGCTACGAACGACCGAGGCAACACCGTAACACAACCGGTGGATGGCGGCGAGAAAGAAGACCGGCGGCGAGGGACACAACCGGCGGCCGCGGTCGTCGGTGAGAGGTGAGAGAGAAGGGGGAATTTGTAAAATAAAACCCTAAAATTTGAATTTTGGTTAAAACTTCACTAATAGTTGTCTGGATACGTGGTTTCTTTCCTAAAACGTACCCACCCGCGTACCCATCTGTATCCAATCTGTACCCAAATTCAACCCACGTACCCAGATTTGGAGTCGGCTTGGGGACGTTTCCTGGGCGTACCCGCAGGGGCGGCGCTGGGGCGGTGCCACCGGGGCGACCGCACAGGGCCCCCCAAAATAAAGGGCCCCCAATGTAGTTTATGTTTTTCAACAGCGATATAGAAAATCCTGCAGCGCGATGGTAAGTGAAAAGGGATACCAATCAAAGGACATGAGTTCGAACCGCGAAAGCCTCTAAATTTTTTTATTTTATTTAAAATAAATGTTGCTGTAAAATCGATGTACAGTTGTACTCAATAATAATTACTCCTAGTCCTAGGCTCCTAGCTTCCTAGGTTACATCGTCTTTTATCTCTCCTCTTTGGCTTTTTCCTCTTCCAAGATTTATTTGGCCTTTATCAATAGTCTATATTCTTCCATTAACCCTCAACTTTTTATTTTAAATTTCTCAAACTCAATACTCATTGGCCTCTTTGTAAGTGTATAATTTTTTTTTTAATGTTATGTTTTCTTAATCTTAAATACTTAGTACTCCGTATATGAAGTTTAAGTCCATTTTGTTAATTATTTTTTGTTTGAGATTTTTTTTTTTAGTTCTCAATTTTTGTTTTGTTTCGATTGTCATAGTCACCGGTTATGAAAACTTCCACAGATTTAATGAATGTTTAAGGTTTTAATCCTTTTCGCAATCTGCCAATCCGATGTATCTTATATTCCTCTTCTTAATTTATTTATCAGTTTATGTTTTAATACTTATGGTTTTATGTTTGAATTGTAAGTTGACACTTAAACATATTCAGGTACTACAGTCAATACAAAAAGGGCCCCAATTTTTTGAAATCGCACAGGGCCCCATTTACTTTGCCACGCCCCTGCGTACCCGTACCCGGTATGGGAAACGGTACTTCTCAGGCGTACCCATTTTAGTAAAAAGTACTTTTTTGAAAACAAATTGCATACAAATTCAAACAATGCACTTCAAATATGCACAAAATACTTGAGTAAAAAACAAAAGTTGCTCATTCAATAAAATGCATGCACATTAATTTCAAAAATTTGCACAGAAAATATTTCTTCTCATTTGAATACCCTTCTCCCTTTTACCCAAAAGATATATTTAATGTCCCTTAGGACAGTTGGACTTCTCCCCCCATCATAGATCCCGTCATGGAATCAGGAGGGAACTCTTAGCATCGACATTCACGATGATTATCTTGACGTAACTCTTTGGAGTTCTTGGCATCGTCGTTGTTTTTTCTTTCTCTCGGGAAAACCTTTGAGAGAGTCGTTTTGTTTCCGACGGTTGGGACCAAATTGTCACGGGATTTTTTTTGTTTTTTTCGCATAGCAAGGGCCAAGGAGGATCTCATGATGACGTCTACACCAACCTCACTTTCTAAAGGACAAGGGAAGAAACAGGAGAAAACATCAGAACAAGCAACAAACAATGGCAGATGTTAGTTATGCCATGGGTGGGCCCGGCCCCCAAGCGGAAAATTTCGTAGTGTATTTTTAGTGAAGGCCTCCCTAAAATTTGTGTATAATTGTATAAATTACATACTATACTGTTTGATTCTTCTACTGGTCCCCTTGTAAAACTGTTCAAGATCCGCCACTGGCAACACATACACAAACAGACTTTATTTTATTTTCTGAGCAAGCATAGCATTTACAAGAGCTTGTAAGGATTCTCTCATTGAAATTCATTGCTATCACAAATTAAGGGCAACAATGTATTTATTGAAAACTTAGGTGGTGGCTACATCTCAAAATACAAGGTATTACCTACTGCTACTATCCCATGTTCACGAAGGGGCTGAGGGGCTTAGTAACAGTAACCATATGGTGCTTATACCCTAGTGTCTCGGATGTACTCCTTCATAACTATGGGGTGGTTACCAACACATGGTAACCGCCAACCATGATTTCCACAAACGTGCTCTTCATGATAGCTGGCAACTATGATTTCCACAAACGTGCTCTTCATGATAACCGCCAACTATGATTTCCACAAACATGCTCTTCATGATAACCGCTCATGATCCCAAAAAATGTTACCTTCATGGCCACAGTTATAGGTAGTTACCATCCCTGGATAACTACATTGCCACAAATTCCCTAAGTTTGCCCCTGTACGCACTTCATGCGCGTAAAGCTTGCACTGGCCCATTATTGGGACCTCACTATATTACGCACCAAGGTTTCATCCACGTTTGAGCCAATGTTCACACTAAGTTGTCCTTCAATGTGCTATGGTGATCCCCTAAGGCCTTCCCCATGGTCCATGGCTGGCTGCCGACCCATGCTGAGCACCCACCTGTATATAGGTATATATTGGCTATTGCAAAATCTCCTCAGCACCTTTTGCTTTGAGACTTAGTTACTTGGCGTCTCCAAAAGTCGACCTTTGTTTGAGGACACTTATGTTTGTGCGAGTCGCACATGTCATATCATGCGTGTGGCCTCGAATGCCTTCCGATGCCTACCATTGCAACCAAGGCATGCTTAATCCCCCTGTCAGTGTCGACCAAATGTAACATCTTACCTTGTGCAGTCTGATTGGCATTCCTTGAATCACGTTCCTGATTTGAGATATTGCACTTTCTATTCATCTAATACTTCAAGAGAGTACTGTCATTAAATGCTGCATATGATGGTATATTAGTCTACTGTTTTTTATTTGGCAAGAAATATATTAAATGTAAGCACTCCACAAACCTCTTTAACCTCAACACTGATTTTTGTTCATATTTGAATTACTATATAGGTATTCAGTGGGTTCGTGAGGACACAATCACAATGTTCACTGCAGATGGGCTCGTTCAACTGGGAGGTTCTTTAGTTCCACGGCGTATCTCTCCATCAGAGGTATGCCTTGTTTTGTGCAAGTCTTCTACAATTTTTTATTTCCCATTCAAATATGTTGTGTTTAGTCTAAAGACTTAGGTAGCATGTGGATCACTTTTGGAAATTGGAAAAGGAGTTTAATACAGTTTGGATTTTGGAATAATTTGATTTGTGGTGGGTTAGGAAATAAGTGTTCTTATATTGGGGCTTGACTTCTTTCTAAGGAGTTCTAAGCATGCAACTCATTTTTCAATGACTGCTAATCATTATGTTTGACGGAATCAATACTTGAAGCTTTCTTGAATAGAAGGAATTTTGTGTGTGTGTGTAAGTTTACTATATGCTTGTTGAGTTGATTAGTGACATTAGCACACATTGATTATTCCAATTAATCGTTAGTTGTGGTTGGTCTCGTTATTAGATCCTTTCGTATCACGTAATTGGGTTATGATGACATGATGACTGTAATGTTACTTTTTGAGATATGACTTGAAAAATATAATTCATGTATGATACTTATGTTTTATATAGTTCTCTTGGTCTTTGCTTTTTACTACGGAGTACTCATTAGAAATAAGGAGTAAGGAATGTATATGTTGCTTGTGGAACAAGAACAAAAGCTGTGATATTGCAGAATTCTAAACGTCATGATCAGTATAATCTCTGTGTGTCACTATGATTGTCCTATATATTATTGTGATAGTTACTATCTAATCTTGTCGCATTTAATATAGTATTCACTTTTAGTTATTGTGATTCTTTTCTAATTTATTAACAACAACAACATCAAGAGCAACAAGTCAACAACAACAACAACCAAGCCTTAGTCCCAGAAATTTTCTAATTGTTTAATATGCATGAAAATTTTGCACTGAGAATCATACTGAACTGTAAGGCTTTCATTGTTTGTATTATTTCTTTGCACATGGAGAATAGGGTGCAGTAAGAAATAGGAGATTCAAGAGGCGAACTAGAAATCGTCAACCACTCAATCAATGAGTTCATTTTGATAGGTCTACCCTATCGTTTGTTGCACACCCCCATTTGCTGCATTTTGATAGGTCTACTCTATCGTTTGTTACATTGATTTAGGAAAAATTAACTGATGCTCTAAGAGCTTGGTTTTAAAAAGCGCGGGGCGAAAAGAAGCGCAGCCAAGATCGCTTCTGCTGGCAGAAGCAACGCGAGATACAGGAAGCGCGTGCTTCCTAGCACTTCTACGCTTCTGGGCTTCCTGTTGTCTGGGCGCAGCAGGCCCTTCTTTTAAAAAAAAATATTTAAAGCCACGTGACTCTGGTCTTCTTTTTTAAAGTATCGCGTGATTTTTTTTTTTTTTTTTGAGGCATTCAGGAGTAATTTTAGGAGAGAGAGAAAATCTGTCGAATATTTTGGGGGTTTTTGGAGAACCCTAGTGCGATTTTCTCCAGCAGCCGTTGCCGGATTTCTCCAGCTCTTCTCACCGAAATTCGGGTTATTCAGATATTTTTCTTTCATCTTTTCGATTTCTCTCTTTTTTTAATCTTTTCGATTACTCTTTTTTTTCCATCTTTTCTCCACCTTTTCTGAACTTTTGAAATTTTATTATTTCTTTCCAGGTGCGCTTTGTGCCTAGGCTTCAGGGCCCTTGTGCGCTTCGGTGCGCTCGCGTTATTATAACCAAGTTTAAGAGAAGCTTTATAATAAGTAAACTTGAATAATGAGTAAATATTTAATAATGAATACAAACTCAAGGCAGAAAGTTCAGTTATACCGAGCAATACATAGGTTAAATCCTAGTTAACGATAATGATTCCATGGAAATATACCAAAATACGATATCTAGGTATCATTAACCTTTACAGAGTTACTAGTGATGGTGGCACTTAGTGGCATGGATGGTAGTTTGCTTAATATGTTGCTTGTGTTCTGGGGATTCCTGTTAGCAGGGCCCCACTTGCAATCATCCGTAAAGAAACTCGCTAGCCAGACTAAAGAGGGAACCGTATACAGACATACCAAAAACTATGTCTTTGGCCATTAAATGGAATCCGTAATGAAAGATGTGTGTGGCTGTAGCGGTGTGCCTCTGTCTATTGAAATTGGCCAATCGCATTCATCACTTGCTGTTGCCATTTTGTTGATATCTTCTTTCAGTTCAATGTTATATTTTTGACAGGCAGTTCTCCTATGTTATATTATTACTTGCTAAGCTGCCCAAATTGCATTTTCACAATGCAGAAGAAGCGGTGTGCCTGTGTCTATTGAAATTGGCCAATCGCAT
Source organism: Spinacia oleracea (assembly GCF_020520425.1). Taxonomy (NCBI): domain Eukaryota; kingdom Viridiplantae; phylum Streptophyta; class Magnoliopsida; order Caryophyllales; family Amaranthaceae; genus Spinacia; species Spinacia oleracea. Next base: position 35,107,801 of record NC_079491.1, read on the forward strand.
TCATCACTTGCTGTTGCCATTTTGTTGATATCTTCTTTCAGTTCAATGTTATATTTTTGACAGGCAGTTCTCCTATGTTATATTATTACTTGCTAAGCTGCCCAAATTGCATTTTCACAATGCAGAAGAAGCAGGGTAAGGTGAAAAATCCTCCAAAGTATCAGCGCTTTCAGGAGAGTGATTACATGGATCCAAACCAAAGCCTTTGTCTGGGTGCTCTCTTTGATATTGCAGCAACAAATGTGAGGAATTTCAATAGCTACAATTAGTTGTCGACCCTGACCTGTTGTTTAGTTTCAGTAGTCTTCGTTGTCTTTGAATGATGCTTTTGTAATTGTTGTGTCAGGGGCTTGATATGGGTAGAAGGCTTTACATCGTCGGCTTTTGTCGTTCAGTTGAGATGCTTAGTGATGTTATCGAGGACAGTGTCCTGGAGCAAGGTGGAGAGGTTTGTGCCAATAAAAATTGCACTGTTGATGTTATATTTAGCGTCTCTTACTGGGGTTTCAAGTTGTAATACTTGATGGTTCTTTAGTTGATTCTGAATTCTTGATGCACCTGCTAAATTTATGAGCAGTTTCTTTTGATAGCATGACTACTTTTTTTGAGATGTTAGCAAATAGGTCCACCTTAAAAGAACAGAATTCCACAAATGTTCAGTTTTAACAAATTTAATTTGCTAACCTTTAGGCTAAAGTACACTGTGTGCACATTTACTTCAATGACTAGCCTGTTTTATTTCTTATTGAAAAGCTAACTTTCCAGATTGAAACATGCATGACTTCTAACATGTAAATTACGATTTTCTTTGCCTTGTCTGAATTTATCTTAACTTGTTTTATCATATTTGATGGTACCTTGCCTTTGTAATTTGGTTTGAATGGTTGTTTTAATAATGTTTAATTTGGACCAAAGTTTTTAAATATGGTTAAAATTATGTGATACACAATTTGAAGCTTGCAATTTGACCACTTTCCATGGACTCGTTATAAAGAAAATATAACCACGTGTATGATGCATATTTCTGAAAGTTCATTTATATGCTGAACAATGGAACGGTCCAGGTGGTTGTTGCAGAGAAAGCAACAAAGGGTGGATTGCAGGAGAAGTTAAGTATGACTGTTGCGGTGCCACTACTTTGGGGTGTTCCTCCTGCTTCAGATACACTACATCTTGCTGTCAGAAGTGGTGGAGGGATAGTGCAGAAGGTATTCCGGCAGTGGCACTTCATGTAAATAAACTGCCGACCAGGATGGCTTGACCCATCATCTATTGTGCATTCCCCTGTATATAGCTTATAATTTGTATATTATTGAGACTGTACATTTGTATAATTCATACCATCAAACATTTGACTGACTGTAAAATTAAATCATTGTTCCTCTTCAATTGACTGTTGAATTTCTGTTTACTTTAAAACGTGTTCTTGATAAGCTATTGAAATGAGAAACTCATTTCTCTGCCTAGAAAACCTCTCCCCCTCCCCCAACCACCACTTTGAGCTGTTAACTTGATTAACCTAATGGTCGTCTCTAGTTGTTGGCGAGCCTGGTATTTTATCTCTGTAAATCAGGTTCTTTTATGTTAGCTTGTAATTTGTTGTTGGATATCCTACATCTTCAGCTACAAGTTGACCCTTTATTAACTCATGATGGAGGGTGTTTAGTGTTGATGAGACTATGTATCTCATGTTGGATTGGTTTCTTATGTGTTTCATGCATATAGGTGATCATTCGTTTTTATTTGATCTGGAGTCCTTTTTTTTCTTTTCAAATACGAGTCCTACGTTATCTACCAATTAAACCATCCAATGTGAGCTTGGTTTTCATTGCTTGTATTGTTTACTTACTTGGAGGTGTATTAAAATGCTACTTGTAAAATTTGTAGTGTGTGGTGAGGTAGCGGTTAGCAATAATAATTGGGTATCTTTTGTCAAACGTTAAAAATTGTATCGTGTAGTGGATAGCGTTTGGTAAAATTATAATAAAGTTTTAAATAATATATATGGATTTATTGTGTTTTGCAATATCAACCGCTACTTTTACAAAACACTACACTAGTTACCCGTTACTTTGACAGTTAATCGTTACCCGTTGCTTTGACAGTTAATCGTTACCCGTTACTCAACCGCTAAACGCTACCCGCTACTGCTAGTTTTGCCAAACATAGCTTTAATGTCTAAAAGAGATACGAAGTAGTCCCTCTGTTACTAAATGTTCTTCCTGTTTTTATTTTGGGCGCTCCTAATGTTTTTTCCAGTTTGAATCTATACTATTTTTTGCCATACTTTTTTTTTCCAAAATATCCTTATATTCTATTCTATTTATCAAAATACCTAAAGATTCTACCCATATTCTAACCTAAAATTCTCAATCCCCAATATTAAATTCATCAAGAGCAACTCCAATGGTGAAAAAAAGAACTTGCTTACAAAAAAAAATGAACATGTGAGCAGGTAACCCACCATTAGTACAACAATGACATAAACAGCTGTTAAAATCTTGTAGCTATTTTGGGCTACATAGCTCAAAAAAATATAGTTCAAATAAATAAATTAAATATTATAGGGTGCTACAAAGTATTGTAGCCCACCAATGTGAAAATTTATAGTTTTAATCAATTTTAGTTAAAAATTTGATCGGCACACTTAGCCACAATATCTTGTACCTCACTATTGGAGTTGCTCTAACCCTTCCCCATAAACTACCCTCCCACCTCCTTTTTAACCCATCCTTATTTATCACCCCCACTCTCCCCATAAATATCACCCTTATATCTTATTTCTTTATTATTTGTTATCTTTTTTATTTATTCCAATATCTTACACCCAATCATTACTCTTACACCCAAATATTACACATATACCCAAATAAATTAAGATTTCAATTTTCTTAATCCCCTCCCCTATTTCAACCGGGAAGAACTTAAAGAACGGAGAGATTACTAATTTTGGTCCAAAAAGGAACAGTATATAAAGTATTTTATCTGCCCAACTCATGGCAACTCAGATTTTGCAGATTTTGGGCCTTTTGGGATGGTTCCCTGCGAAGATTCTGGTCAATCAGTTAGGCATTACCAAAATTAAAATAAATTATAAAAAATAGAAACCTTTTTTAAAACTTTTGAAATTCTTATCTACTCCGTAATTTCCTTGTGAAATTACCCTTTAGGGCATGCTTGGATTGAGGGTAATGTATTAAAGGGGTAATAAAAGTCAAACTAAGGTAATTAAAGGTGATAATGAGGGGATGAAGTGGTGGCAAAGGGAATAAGCTAGTGTTGGCAAGAAGAAAATAAAAGGGAAGGGGGAACAAATACCCTCATCATGGGGGGAATAGTTACCCACCATCCCACTAGGGTGATAATTACCCTCATTTGGGGGGTAATTACTTCCCCCCTTCCTCCCTTCTCCTCACAACACCACCACTACCACAACTTCTCATCACAATACCACCACACCACCCTCCTTGCAACCACCTCAATTCACCTTCATTGTCCTTTTATTATGGTGGTTTGACTTTTATTACCCCCATAATCCATTACACCCAATCCAAGTGTGCCCTTAGTCTAAATAATAAAATACAGTAGAGGTGAAAGGTGGGTTAGGGGAGGACTCTTGGAGATTAACTGGATTCTATGGGTGGCCGGAGGTAGCTAATAGGCATCTTTCGTGGAAGCTTTTGATGGAGCTGGCGGGGCAAACTAATCTCCCATGGCTTTGTATTGGTGACTTTAATGAGATTTTGTACCATTCGGAGAAGGTAGGGGGGAACGTTAGGGCGGATTGGCAAATGGAAAACTTCAGGGAGGCCGTGGATGTCTGTGGCTTGAGGGATGTTCCGTTTTCGGGGTACGAGTTCACCTACGACAATGGTAGGGAAGGGGTGAAAAATGTACAATGTCGTCTCGATAGGGCTTTGGTGACGGAGGGGTGGATGGAGTTGTTCCCAGAAGGACACTTAAGGCATATCGATAGAGAGTGGTCGGACCATGCACCCATTTTTCTGTCTTTGTGGAGGGCTGAGGGTGGCGGAGGTTTGGGTGAGAAACCATTCCGGTTCGAGCAGTTATGGGTCTGGATGATGCGTGCGAGGGTATCATAGAGAACGCCTGGTTGGGAGGTAGTAACTGGGAGGCAAAAGTTATGGGGTGCGCAGAGGACTTGAAGGCGTGGAGCTCGGACAAGTATGGGGCTTTATTTAGGGAACTTAAGGCGAAAAGAAAGAAGCTACGAAGGCTTAATAAGGGGGGTCTTTCTGGAAGCAGCTGGAGCAGCGTAAAGCGCTCGTTCGTGATATTGGGGGACTGGTATAGGTGGAGGAGACTTACTGGAAGCAGAGGTCTAGGGTGTTGTGGTTGAGGGAGAGCGACAAGAACACTAAGTTCTTTCACCAACGGGCCTCGGGTAGGAAAAGACGCAACTCTATTAGGGAGCTGAAAGATGACAATGGGGTTAGTCATGAAGGGGATGAGGCAGTTGGCAAGTTGGCGGTTGAATACTTCAAAGGTCTCTTTTGTTCCTCTAATCCGCCACTAGTGATGCAAGCTCTCCAAGATTTTCAGGCTAGGGTGTCTGTAACACCCTAATAATTCCTTGCTTTTATAAAACCATTTTCCAACTTAAAATAAAGGAATTACTAAAGCATTACCGCCACCGTGATAACGGTTAAGGCTATTACCAGAATTACGCAGCGGAATTTAATGTCAACTAACTTTTAAAACATAATAAATTTAATGTTGAGGCCTCCTACAATTTGGAACCATAATGGCCCAAAACCCAAAGTATAAATAATTCAAACATTTCAAACATAATTAAAATATTAAATAAAATAGTTTCAAAGAACGAAAACATGCAACTCTCTCAATCATCCCAAGCCACATGATTTCGATCGTACTTGATCTACCAACCTGCTATATTATTCTACTCCCCAACAATGCAAGTGCAAATGATGGATCATCATAGGGTCATTAAGGCAAAGGCCATGACCGGAAACACACAAAGCACGTAGTCAGCAAAAGCTGAGTACTTACAAGCATAGAGTAAATGAAACTAAAACATGCATCACTCACTAAGTATTAATCAACATGCAAAAGCCATATAATAACAATTCAAACAATCATGAGATACAAGACTCGACTCTTAACTCGACTCTTGACTCACAATTTAATTAGAATAAGCTTCGAACGGGCCAAAAGAATAATCCACAAAGGGAAAAGGTGATGGGAGCCAACCATACACCAAATATAATAATAATAATAAAATCGGGCCATACCGAGTGTCGGGCCATACCGACGGAATTCCTGCGCATAATATAAATGAAACAACGTCTTGTATCATTAGTAGGAGTACGAGCTTTCCGGCAAGACTCCCCCCATTGTTCATACTCAAGGTATATACGTTCCAAGAGTTTTGAAGCTTGTTCCGGTTGCACTTTACGTTTATTAATATTTTAATACAGGCGAACTCAAGACTCGACAACATGCATATATACAATTAATAAACGACAACCAAAATAATCTTATTTTAATGCTTTAAGACTTGTGATCAACCAAGCAAGACACTTGTGATATTACTACCATGTTCCTCCTCACCAAAGTGAGATTCCACATCATGCACATTAACATGAGGGTTGTGCCCTTGCACGACAAATCCTAATTCATTTCATATATAATATTCCCAACTGAACCCTACATGTGCGGTGGCTTACGTGAGCTAACCCTTCACATGTGGTAAAATAAATAGTACAACGAGGTACAAATAAATGGCTCAAAGTATGCTAGACATCCCGTACAATAGCATACAAATAATTAATCCATCCCTTGCATGTGAATTGAACCATACATGCATAAATATTGAACAACATGATTGACAATGAAATCCATACTCACAATAATTTCAACATGCTTGTTCAACAATTAATTCAATAAATCCAACATCACAAAACACATGCTCGTTCACCAAAACAAACATGATTTCACATAATGTAATTCACATCATCAACAATCATGTAATGTCATTGACAAAAAGGTGTGGTCGCCCTAGACTTGTACGTACCTTGAATACCTAAGCGTACGAGCCACTTTGCAATAACGAGCACTCAACTAGAAATCACCTCCTATCATCAAAATAATGAAACTTAAATTATTTCCATGTTCATTAAATTTCCAGCAACTTTATAAAATTTAAAACTTCCTTTAGACTTTAGAATTCAATCGTTTTTCAATAATAAAGTCGTCTCAATTTGCAAAATCAATCCCTAGTACAAAAACATACTTTTTCCGCCTTTAAAATCAACAAAATCAACACTTTAAACCTTTATTCAAATCTGAAAATATAATTGATTATCATAATTAAAATCATCACCTAATTATGCTAATCAATTGACCCATTAGGTCTAGGTTAAAACCCTAACTTGAAAATCCCAATTACACTAGTTTAATATCATAAAAATCCATGCTTTATTAAATAAACAAATCTGAAAATTCATCCTTTAATAATTAAAACAAACCTAATGAATCACAACACACAAATCCTCAAACCACGGTATTCATAACCGGTTCTCAGCATTTTAATTACTCAAAACAATATTAATATAATAATTTAAAATACGGAATTTAAATAGAATAGGTAAGGAAGAAGAGATTATACCAATCCGGCCTATAGCACGGAACAATCACGAATTAGGGTGATTGGGCGAAAAATTGAACAAGAACGAACACGAACAACACACACACACCAACCGTGTGTGGGTGTGCGCGCAGCGACGAGGGACGAGGCACAGGCGCGCGCTGCGCGAGGGAGAGGCAGCAGGGGCGCGCTGATGTGTGCGAGGAGGGAGCAAGGGGCGCGCTGCGTACGCGAGGAAGAGAGAGCAGGGGCGCGCTGGTGCGCGAGCAAGAGAGGGCAAGGGGCGCGCTGGTGCGCGAGCAAGAGAGAGCAAGGGGCGCGCTGGGCGCAAGGAGAGGGAGAGGGGCGTGCGAGTGTGCGGGGCGTGAGGCCGAGGCACGAGAGCACGAGCAGTGTGCGGGGCGTGAGGCCGAGCGCACGAAGGGCACGAGCACGGGTGTGCGTGCGTGCGGACGAGAGGAGAGAGGGAGAGGAGTGTGGTGCAAGAAATCAAAAAGGGGTTTATGAAATTTTAGGGGTTTATTTAATGATGGGGAGTCCTATTTATAGGCTCCTTAATCCCTTGATGGGCTAGGCTTAAGATATTTAAGTTGGGCTTAGGAATTAAATGAATTGGCTTAGGACTTGAATTAAATACTTTTGATTGGGCTCGTTTAATAAAACGAATTGGAATCTTTATTTAAAACCCGAAACTTTAAAAATCATTTGCAACTCATTTAATTTCCCGACTCAAGAATTAAATTCGTTTAGTAATTAATTAAAATAATAAATATTCTAATTAATTAAAATACATTAAATAAAATGCATTTAAATATTATTTAAACGATAATAAATCGTAAAATACTTTATAAATAAAATAAAATATATTTATAAATATTATAAAAATACGAGGTATTACAGTCTACCCTCCTTAAATGAAGTTCGAAAATCCAAAAATTCAACTCAACTTGAGACTTTCTGAGACTTTTCAATACGTTCATTTACAAAAGTTTTAAGTTGATGTACTCTTTACATGATTAAACAGGACAATAATAAGTGCAAGTTCAATAGAAAGCACTAAATTAAGCATAAAATAGGGGAAAACAAGGTAAAAAGCGCGAAATTCTACCGCACTCTACCCCCCTTAAAAGACACGAGTTACGACCCCGTAACTCAACTAACCTCGGGAAAAGCTCGGGATATTTCTTTCTCATTTCGTCCTCCGCTTCCCAAGTGGCTTCCTCAGATTCTTGATTAGACCACAACACTTTGACAATTTTCATATCTTTAGTACGCGTACTACGCACTTTGCTATCAAGGATTTTGACAGGTCTTTCCTCAAAGGTTAGACTTTGGTCTAATTCTATGGTCTCCGGTTGCAACACATGCGATTTATCCGGGATATATTTCCTTAACTGAGATATGTGGAACACATTATGCACTATATGCAAGTCCATAGGCAAGGCTAGTCTATAAGCTACTTTTCCGATTCTTTCTAAGATCTCATATGGGCCTATGTACTTAGGGCTTAACTTCCCTTTCTTCCCAAATCTCATGACACCTTTCATTGGTGACACTTTGAGCAACACTTTATCACCTATGTTGAACTCTTCATCCCTACGTTTCAAGTCTGCATAACTCTTTTGGGGATCCTGCGCCGCTTGAATCTTTGATTGGATGGTTCGGATTTGGTTCATGGTGTCCTCTATCATTTGAGGTCCCAACACTACGGTTTCACTAATATCGTTCCAACAAAGTGGACTTCTACACTTTCGTCCATACAAAGCCTCAAATGGTGCCATTCCAATGCTAGCATGATAGCTATTATTATAGGAAAACTCAATCAAATCTAGGCTATCTTCCCAACTTCCTTGGAAATCAATAACGCATGCCCGCAGCATGTCCTCCAGGGTTTGGATAGTCCTTTCAGTTTGGCCATCCGTGGCTGGGTGGAAGGTTGTACTCATTTTCAATGTCGTACCAAAGCTCTTCTGCACACTTTTCCAGAAATTCGAAAGAAACCTTGAATCTCTATCTGATACGATATCCTTAGGAACTCCATGTAACCTCACAACATTCTTAATGTAGGCTTTAGCAAGTTGTTCCATTTTCCAGGTTTCCTTCATTGGTATAAACACTGCTGACTTGGTCAACCTATCTACCACAACCCAAATTGTATCATTCCCAGTCTTTGACTTAGGTAAACAAGTGACAAAGTCCATAGAAATACAGTCCCATTTCCAGCTTGGAATCTCTAAAGGTTGGACCTTCCCTTGAGGTCTCCTATGATCAATTTTAACCTTCTGGCAGGTCAAACATCTAGCCACAAATTCAGCCACTTCGTTCTTCATCATTGGCCACCAATAAACCTTTTTCAAGTCCTTATACAACTTGTCACCCCCTGGGTGCACAGAATATGGCGTATTATGCCCTTCTTTCATCAATCTCTCTTTCAGTTCTCCACACTTTTGAGGCACTCACCACCTGCCTTTGTACCTCAAGCTTCCATCATCATGGATTCAGAATTCTAACTCCTTACCTTGCGAAATCTTTTCCTTGATTCGCTCCAACTTTACATCACCAGCTTGATTCTCTCTAATCTCATCAAATATTGACGGTTGGATGGTTAAGGCATTCATTATTCCCACAAGGCTTTCACCACTTACTATTTCAAGGTTCAAACGCTGCATGTCCTTACACAGCTCGTTAGCAACTACTAACGCATTAACACTATGACTTGATTTCCTACTCAAGGCATCTGCAACTACATTGGCTTTTCCCTCATGGTACTGGATATCCAAATCATAGTCCTTAATTAACTTCAACCACCTTCGTTGGCGCATATTCAAATCCTTTTGTGTGAAGATGTACTTCAAACTCTTGTGGTCCGTAAATATCCTACACTTCACACCATACAGATAATGTCTCCATATCTTCCATGCAAATACTATAGCTGCTAGCTCTAAATCATGGGTAGGGTAATTGGATTCATATGGCTTCAATTTCCTTGATGCATACGCAATAACCTTCCCGTTTTGCATCAATACACACCCTAAACCATTCTTAGAGGCGTCACTATACACATCGTATGCACCACTCTCATCTGGTAAGGTTAACACTGGCGCGGTTGTCAATCGCGTCTTTAAGGCTTGGAATGCTTCCTCACACTGGTCACTCCATTCAAACTTTGTTTCCTTCTTCATCAAGGTAGTCATGGGCTTGGCTATCCTAGAGAAGTCTTGAACAAATCGTCTATAGTAGCCAGCTAATCCCCGAAAACTACGAATGTCAGTCACACTCTTGGGTGTAGGCCATTCACTGACAGCTTTGATCTTAGCAGGGTCGACTGCCACTCCTTCTTTTGACACAAAATGTCCCAAAAATGCAACTCTTTCTAACCAAAACTCACACTTTGAGAATTTGGCATATAACTGGTTATCTCTCAAGGTACTCAACACCGATCTCAAGTGTTCCACGTGATCTTCTTCACTCTTCGAATACACTAGGATGTCATCTATGAAAACCACTACAAACTTGTCCAAATAGGCATGGAATACACGGTTTATTAAGTCCATAAATATTGCAGGGGCATTGGTTAACCCAAAAGGCATAACAGTGAACTCATAATGTCCGTATCTAGTTCTGAATGCAGTCTTTGGTATGTCATGGTCAGCGATTCTCAATTGATGATAACCCGAACGCAAATCGATCTTTGAAAAGATTCCTGCTCCTTTTAGTTGGTCAAATAGGTCTTCTATCCTAGGTAATGGATATTTGTTCTTGATTGTGACCTTATTGAGCTCCCTGTAGTCTATACAGAGCCTCATACTTCCATCCTTTTTCTTCACAAACAACACTGGTGCTCCCCAAGGCGATGCACTTGGCCTAATATAACCTTTCTCCAATAGATCCTCTAGTTGGCCTTTTAACTCATTCATTTCTGCTGGAGCCATTCTATAAGGTGCTTTGGAAATAGGGGCGGTTCCAGGCACTAAATCTATGGTAAAGTCAATAGGTCGATTGGGAGGCATCCCCGGGATCTTTTCTGGAAATACATCAAGGAATTCATTGACTACTGCAATATCCTCAGGCTAATCCTTGATCACATGCTCTAGGTTCCTCACATTACATAAGAAGGTTGGGTTCCCTTTACTGACTAGCTTCACGAGTTCCATTGCCGTGATGATTCCTATGTTCTTAGGCTTACCAAAACGACGATATGACACTACTTTGCCTAGGCTAGACCTCAAGTGAACCTTCTGCTTCTCACATTCTATTTTGGCTTTGAACTTGGCCAACCAATCCATTCCTAGAATTACATCTAGCTCTCCTAACTCGAATTCGATTAGGTTAGATAAGAATACGGTCTTGGCTATGGTCATAGGCACATCTCTATGGATTTTGGTACACTTCACTATACTACCAGTAGGTATGACTATAGGTACTTCAATCGATTCAGGCTCTTTCAACCCTAATTTCCCCAAAGCATCTACTGATATAAAAGAATAAGTCGCACCAGAATCAAATAGAACTTTAACTGAAACGGAATTAATAGAAAAAGTACCCGCTATGACGTCAGAGGAAGTCTCCGCTTCTTGCCTAGATATCACATTCAACTTTCCTTGGGCAACTCCTTTGTTATAGCCACCTCCATTGGTGTTCCCATTGTTGTTTCGATTCCCATTCTGCTGTTGGTTCCCTCCAGGCTTTCCATGGTTCTGGTGATTGCCATTGTTATTGCCATTGTTACCACCTTGGTAGTTCCTTTGGTTTCCACCTCCATTTCCCCCATTCCAGGTTATGATTATTCCGGTTATTGCCTTGGTGGTTACCTTGGTTAGGCTTTCCATTCTTAGAATATCATTCATACTCCCTATGGCCTAACTTCTGACAGAATCTACAAGTCACCAAATTCCCATCACAATCTTTTCCAGGGTGATTCATGTTACAGCGCCTACATTCGTAGGTCCGTACTCCATTCCTTCCAGACTGATTTCCACCACCTTGGTTGTTGCGATTACCACCATTGTTAGCCCTAAACTGGAAATTCCCATTTCCTTTGTGCTTTTTAAAATTCCCCTGATTCTGATGGTTATTCCCTTGATTTGAGTTTCCACCATCCTTTCTCTTTTCAGCACTACCATTCTTCCTTTGCTGTAACCCATACAGGTGAGCAGCTTTTCCGTACATGGTGTCTAATGAGGTAAAGGTCTCTCCAGACAACAACAGCTGTAAGTCCATGGTCAAACCATTCTCAAATCTTTGAGCCCTGAGCTCTTCCGTTGCCACCACTTCAGGTGCAAACCTAGACAGCTCTATAAACTTAGAATAGTATTCCGTCACAGACAGACTTTCCATTTTGAGTTCAATGAACTCCTGCGCCTTTTGCTTCTTCAGGTAGGGTGGGTAAAACTTGTTCCTTAGTGCAGTTTTGAATGCTTCCCATCCAAAGTTAGGTGTGGATCTAAGGGTATTCTCACATCGTTGCCACCATAAATCAGCTTCACCTCTCAGGTAGTACACAACACTGTTCACCCTAAGGTTTTCGGGGCAATTCACAGCTACAATGAGCGTATCAAACTCTCTCAACCAGTTTTCAAGCACACTTGGTTCAGTCTCTCCGCTATAGAGTGGAGGCTTGCTTTGAGCTATTTTCTTAAACATTTCCCCAGCCGGGTCATGCATTGGGTTTGCTCTGGTTTTAGCTAGGTCACGAACTACCTCAGCTAGTTGTCTAACCACTTCAGAAATCTCTTGGCTAGCCATATCCCTTCTCCTGAATAAATAAAAAGGCTAACTTTAATATTGGTTGGACACGACATTACTAAGGTACTGGTTCTACAACGAACCTACTCACAACAATAACACACTTAGGCGCCACCTAGGGGAAGAGTCGGCGCCACTTTCGGGCCTTCTCACCCCACTATTCGATGCAAGTAAATTTAGATGGTTGCTACTAAACCACCTTGCACATAAAATTTCATTGAAGAAATAACAAATAATCCCTTTGCGATACCCACACGACTTAGAATTGAGAATTAAACTTAAAGGATAACGAAAAAGGATATTCTATTCTTTTATTAAAACTCCAATGAATAAGTCTTACATCCACTAATGCCATAACCTTTATTCTCCAACTATGATAAACTAAAACCATAAGTAGTAGCTTTGCCACTTTATTAATCAACGAAAAATAAAACTAAGGATTACATTTCTCTAGAGACTAACGTCATCATGACGATCATTTCTTTCCTTGTATTGCTCTGGAGTAAAGTCTTGATCATTAGGATCATCCAAGTCTTCTTCCGGATCCGAGTCTTCATCCATAGCCTCATCATTTTGCTGTGGTTCACTATCAACCACATTATTCTCTTCAAGCTCATCTTCAGATCCACTGGATATCTCAATGGTTGGTTCAGGAACTATAGGGTTAGGATTCTCAATCTCTACCACATCATCATCACTATCCTCCTCAACATCACTAGCTTGCTCATCATGGATCATATCATCCTCACCATCACTTTCTATTCCTCCATAGCCCATACCAAAACCCGCAGAATACTTTCCATCCTCATAGCTAATTTCCGCAACCTCTAGGATAGTAGCAAGAACCTCAGAATCATACTTCCACCTACCATCACTAGTCCCATATTTGTACCTATTAGGGGTACCATCACTATAATGCATGTCACTGAACCTATTCTTGAGGTCTATGTAGGGGTTCTTATGGGGTAAACAATGTATAATCATACTAGCTAGCCATCATATCTTTGTGCCTAAGGTGGGGCATGTTCTTGGTCGAAGCCAAATAGTCACAAGCAAACACGATCTTCTGAACATACGTGCGAGGAGTCTCATTATCCATCTTCTCTAAGTATCCTAAACTGGTGAACTTAGAAGGTAGCATCCTTAATTCCTGAAAATTCACAACTCAAAAGTCTTACTAACGCGTTTCCATAGAAATTTCCAACCCCAAAAGGATACAATAAATAGTTCGTGGAGCCATACAATTTCAATGCACAAATATATGCTCAACATGAAATATGATGCAATTAATCACATAAAGCAAGATAAAACATGATTAGAACATATACATGGCAATTCATAATCCACATAATCACATAAAATGCATTCTTAGACTAATATGCCCTTTCTTAATCTACCCATTTCTCTCTTGAAAATAATATTAATTTTCGAAATTAATTAAGAAATAACTCCTAACTTAGTTGAAATTATTTAAATTAAAATCGAAAATTAATAAAAAATATAGATTAATTAAATAAATAACTGAATAATTATCGGATAATTAAAAATAAAAATAAAAAAGAAATCCGAAAAACTTTAAAATATAATTTCGAAAAAAAATATTCGAATAAAATAAATAGAAAAATAAATAATTAAAATAATTCGGATAATTAAATAAAATAATTTCCAAAATTAAGAAAATAATTCGAAATTAATTCGAAATTTTTCGAATAAATAAAAAAATTCGGAAGAATTAATTAAATTAAATAATAATTCAAACTTTTCAACTTATTTCAAACGACCCAAAATAATTGGTATTTGACCTTTAAAATATTGAGTACTCAAAATAATACGTTTTGACTTTAGGAAAATAATTTTCGAAAATCCTAAAGTTCCGCAATCGTAGTTTAAGGATTTACCACTTTGCACTATTAATTAATGCAAAGCAGCTCTCAAACTAGAGCTCTGCTCTGATACCACTTTGTAACACCCCAATAATTCCTTGCTTTTATAAAACCATTTTCCAACTTAAAATAAAGGAATTACTAAAGCATTACCGCCACCGTGATAGAATTACGCAGCGGAATTTAATGTCAACTAACTTTTAAAACATAATAAATTTAATGTTGAGGCCTCCTACAATTTGGAACCATAATGGCCCAAAACTCAAAGTATAAATAATTCAAACATTTCAAACATAATTAAAATATTAAATAAAATAGTTTCAAAGAACGAAAACATGCAACTCTCTCAATCATCCCAAGCCACATGATTTCGATCGTACTTGATCTACCAACCTGCTATATTATTATACTCCCCAACAATGCAAGTGCAAATGATTGATCATCATAGGGTCATTAAGGCAAAGGCCATGACCGGAAACACACAAAGCACGTAGTCAGCAAAAGCTGAGTACTTACAAGCATAAAGTAAATGAAACTAAAACATGCATCACTCACTAAGTATTAATCAACATGCAAAAGCCATATAATAACAATTCAAACAATCATGAGATACAAGACTCGACTCTTAACTCGACTCTTGACTCACAATTTAATTAGAATAAGCTTCGAACGGGCCAAAAGAATAATCCACGAAGGGAAAAGGTGATGGGAGCCAACCATACACCAAATATAATAATAATAATAAAATCGGGCCATACCGAGTGTCGGGCCATACCGACGGAATTCCTGCGCATAATATAAATGAAACAACGTCTTGTATCATTAGTAGGAGTACGAGCTTTCCGGCAAGACTCCCCCCATTGTTCATACTCAAGGTATATACGTTCCAAGAGTTTTGAAGCTTGTTCCGGTTGCACTTTACGTTTATTAATATTTTAATACAGGCGAACTCAAGACTCGACAACATGCATATATACAATTAATAAACGACAACCAAAACAATCTTATTGCTTTAAGACTTGTGGTCAACCAAGCAAGACACTTGTGATATTACTACCATGTTCCTCCTCACCAAAGTGAGATTCCACATCATGCACATTAACATGAGGGTTGTTCCCTTGCACGACAAATCCTAATTCATTTCATATATAATATTCCCAACTGAACCCTACATGTGCGGTGGCTTACGTGAGCTAACCCTTCACATGTGGTAAAATAAATAGTACAACGAGGTACAAATACATGTCTCAAAGTATGCTAGACATCCCGTACAATAGCATACAAATAATTAATCCATCCCTTGCATGTGAATTGAACCATACATGCATAAATATTGAATAACATGATTGACAATGAAATCCATACTCACAATAATTTCAACATGCTTGTTCAACAATTAATTCAATAAATCCAACATCACAAAACACATGCTCGTTCACCAAAACAAACATGATTTTACATAATGTAATTCACATCATCAACAATCATGTAATGTCATTGACAAAAAGGTGTGGTCGCCCTAGACTTGTACGTACCTTGAATACCTAAGCGTAGGGGCCACTTTGCAATAACGAGCACTCAACTAGAAATCACCTCCTGTCATCAAAATAATGAAACTTAAATTATTTCCATGTTCATTAAATTTCCAGCAACTTTATAAAATTTAAAACTTCCTTTAGACTTTAGAATTCAATCGTTTTTCAATAATAAAGTCGTCTCAATTTGCAAAATCAATCCCTAGTACAAAAACATACTTTTTCCGCCTTTAAAATCAACAAAATCAACACTTTAAACCTTTATTCAAATCTGAAAATATAATTGATTATCATAATTAAAATCATCACCTAATTATGCTAATCAATTGACCCATTAGGTCTAGGTTAAAACCCTAACTTGAAAATCCCAATAACACTAGTTTAATATCATAAAAATCCATGCTTTATTAAATAAACAAATCTGAAAATTCATCCTTTAATAATTAAAACAAACCTAATGAATCACAACACACAAATCCCCAAACCACGGTATTCATAACCGGTTCCCAGCATTTTAATTACTCAAAACAATATTAATATAATAATTTAAAATACGGAATTTAAATAGAATAGGTAAGGAAGAAGAGAATTATACCAATCCGGCCTATAGCACGGAACAATCACGAATTAGGGTGATTGGGCGAAAAAATGAACAAGAACGAACACGAACAACACACACACACACACACACACACACACACACACACACACCAACCGTGTGTGGGTGTGCGCACAGCGACGAGGGTGTTAGGTTATGATACATATGACAATTCATAAATCATGCGGAAAAACCATAAAGCCAGGAAAGCATATTATTTACACATAATCATTTAGCATAGTTTAGATGCATACACTTTGTTGCGTGCCTTCCCTAGCTGCGCCCGAACCGAACAAGAACAAGTCTTTAGGACTCCAAGTGTCGTCCCTCCGTAGATAGTCCACAGCACGTCCGGATCCGCCTTAAGCTTGACCAACTAGGATCGCCCTTAAGGTATTTAGAATTTTCGGCACATATAGGCAATTGTATGACTGAAGTTTTGCTGTCAAAAATCACTTTGAATACTTGAAATCTCTATACAAAATAATGACCCTAGGCCTTTATTTATAGAGGCATGGAAAGGGAATCGTAATCCTATTAGGATACGAATTAATTAAACTAGAATCCTAATAGAATTCTTATTTAATTAATTCATCCTTTTAGTTTTAGGAATTTAATCATTAGTCGAAACCTGATAGCTTTAGGATTCGTATAGCACACCAACACACACGCACTCACAGCAGCCCACGAGGGGCGCCATGCGCGCGCGCGCAGCCCGCGAGCTCGCAGCCCATTGCTGCGAGGCCCACACGCTGCCGCAGCCTTGGCGCGCGCTGGGCCTGCCTTGCGGTGGGCGCGCAGCCTTGGCTGGTGCGTTCTGGCGCGCTGGCTTGCTGGGCGATGGCCCGGCTTCGTGCTGGGCCTTCGTCTGGCAGGCCTCGTCCGATGCTAATTCGTACGATACGCTTCCGATTAATTTCCCGATTCCGGAATTCATTTCCGATACGAACAATATTTAATATTTTCGATTCCGCAATTAAATTCTGTTTCGAACAAATATTTAATATTTCCGTTTCCGGAATTATTTTCCGATTCCGGTAATATTTCCGATTCTGACAATATTTCCGTTTCCGGCAATATTTCCGATTCCGGCAATATTTCCATTTCCAATAATATTTTCCGATACGTACCATGTTTCCGTTTCCAGCAACATCTACGACTTGGATAATATTTATATTTCCGATACGATCCATATTTCCGTTTCCGGCAATATCATCGTTTTTGGAGCATTCATTTCTTGCCTGTGACGATCTCAGCTCCCACTGAAACCAAGATCCGTCGATTCCGAATATCCATAGATGGAGTATTTAATGCCATTAAATACTTGATCCGTTTACGTACTATTTGTGTGACCCTACGGGTTCAGTCAAGAGTAAGCTGTGGATTAATATCATTAATTCCACTTGAACTGAAGCGGCCTCTAGCTAGGCATTCAGCTCACTTGATCTCACTGAATTATTAACTTGTTAATTAATACTGAGCCGCACTTATTAGACTTAACATAGAATGCATACTTGGACCAAGGGCATTATTTCCTTCAGTCTCCCACTTGTCTTTAGGGACAAGTGTGCATTTCCTAATTCCTTTGTCGCTCGATGCTTGCTCTTGAACATAAGGTAAGAGTTGTCATCCTTATTATGTCCAGAGGTGTTTCTCGGTTTCAGAGTTCAACTGATCAAATAAACAGATAATCATAGCCTATGATTCATCCGAGCACGGCCATGCATTTCACAGTTTCTAGCTCTCCGAGTGGCCTTGTACAACTTTTAAGCATCTCATCCCGATTTATGGGAGGACAATCCCAATCTTGCGATCTTGAGATTAGACTTCGTTTGATAGGTGATTACCTGAGCGTTGCCTTTATAGCCTCCTTTTACGGTGCGACGGTTGGTCAACGTCAAAGCAACCAGTTCTCAAACAAGTAATCTCAAATCACTCAGGTATTGAGGATTTAGTGTCTAATAATTTTAATGAAATTTACTTATGACAGATTTTCATCTTTTACAGTAAAGTTTCATAGGTCTTGTCCGATACTAGTCTTCCCAAAGTAAGTATCTATGCAAATGATTATGACATTGCCATGTCCACATAGTTCAAGAAACAGAACTACTAGTCATCTTGCATTCTAATCGTCTAACGTTTTCTATGCGTCCAATTTTATAGAAAACTCCGACTAGGGACCATTTTCAACCTTTGACATTCAAGTTCACTTGATAGACATTTCTTAGTCACAGGACTGGTCCTGACAGTCTATCTTGAATATATCGTCAAATTGAAAGGACTCATCATTTAATAAACCACAAATTAAATGGAAAAATGAATTCTTTTCATTTGTTGTGAATGATTAACCAATAATGTTTTACAAAGATTTAAACGCTAAAACTTTAAAACATTAAACAGGGACATCAAAGCCATTCTCCAATATGCTTGATTCCCATAGCTGTAGTGTGCGAGTTGTGCTTCGCCTGCGGCAGAGGTTTAGTTAATGGATCTGATATGTTGTCATCAGTTCCAATCTTGTTTATCTCGACTTCTTTTCTTTCAACGAACTCTCGTAGAAGGTGAAATCTACGAAGTACATGCTTGACTCTCTGGTGGTGTCTAGGCTCCTTTGCCTGTGCAATAGCTCCGTTATTATCACAATACAGGGTTATTGGTCCTTTAATGGAGGGGACTACACCAAGTTCACCTATGAACTTCCTTAGCCATATAGCTTCCTTTGCTGCTTCATGTGCAGCAATGTACTCCGCTTCAGTTGTAGAATCCGCAATGGTGCTTTGCTTAGCACTTTTCCAGCTTACTGCACCCCCGTTGAGGCAGAAGACAAACCCAGACTGTGATCTGAAATCATCTTTGTCGGTTTGGAAACTTGCGTCCGTATAGCCTTTAACAATTAATTCATCATCTCCACCATAGACCAGGAAGTCATCTTTGTGCCTTTTCAGGTACTTCAGAATATTCTTGGCAGCAGTCCAATGCGCCTCTCCTGGGTCTGACTGGTATCTGCTCGTAGCACTGAGTGCGTACGCAACATCCGGGCGTGTACATATCATAGCATACATTATTGAACCAATCAATGATGCATATGGAATCCCATTCATTCGTCTACGCTCATCAAGTGTTTTTGGGCACTGAGTCTTGCTTAGAGTTATTCCATGAGACATGGGTACGTAGCCTCGCTTGGAGTCCGCCATCTTGAACCTATCAAGCACCTTATTGATATAAGTGCTATGACTAAGTCCAATCATCTTTTTAGATCTATCTTTGTAAATCTTGATGCCCAATATGTATTGTGCTTCTCCTAGATCTTTCATCGAAAAACATTTCTCAAGCCAAATCTTGACAGAGTTCAACATAGACGGAGCTCTATTTATAGTGAGTGCAGCTGTATTTAGTGCATGTCCCCAAAATTCTAATGGAAGTTTGGCCTGACCCATCATTGACCTGACCATGTCTAGCAAGGTTCTGTTCCTCCGTTCCGACACACCGTTCCATTGTGGTGTTCCAGGAGGAGTCAATTCTGATAGAATTCCACATTCTTTCAGATGGTCATCAAATTCATAGCTCAGATATTCACCGCCTCTATCAGACCGCAGTGCCTTAATCTTCTTGCCTAATTGATTCTCTACTTCACTCTGAAATTCCTTGAATTTGTCAAAGGATTCAGACTTATGCTTCATTAGGTAGACATAACCATACCTACTGAAGTCATCAGTGAAAGTGATAAAGTAGCTGAAACCACCTCTAGCATTTGTACTCATTGGTCCACATACATCTGTATGGATTAAACCCAATAGTTCATTTGCTCTTTCTCCAACTTTAGAGAAAGGTTGCTTTGTCATTTTGCCAAGTAAACATGATTCGCATTTACCATAATCCTCTAAGTCAAATGGTTCTAGAATTCCTTCCTTTTGAAGTCTTTCTAAGCGTTTCAAGTTTATATGGCCTAATCGACAATGCCACAGATAGGTGAGATCTGAATCATCCTTTTTGGCCTTTTTGGTATTTATGTTATATACTTGTTTGTCGTGATCTAATAAATAAAGTCCATTGAGTAATCTAGCAGATCCATAAAACATCTCTTTAAAATAAAACGAACAACTATTGTCTTTTATTAAAAAGGAAAATCCCTTAGCATCTAAGCAAGAAACTGAAATGATGTTTTTAGTAAGACTTGGAACATGGAAACACTCTTCCAGTTCCAAAACTAGCCCGGAGGGCTGTTAGGTTATGATACATATGACATTACATAGATCATGCGGAAACAACCATTAACCCAGGACAACATATTATTTACACATAATCATATAGCATAATTTAGATGCATACTCTTTGTTGCGTGCCCTCCCTAGCTGCGCCCGAACCGAACAAGAACAAGTCTTTTAGGACTCCAAGTGTCGTCCCTCCGTAGATAGTCCACAGCACGTCCGGATCCGCCTTAAGATTGACCAACTAGAATCGCCCTTAAGGTACTAGAAAATTTCGGCACTTTTGAGCAAGATGTGTGTTTGATTTTCTCTCAAAAAACTCACTTTTGAATACTTTGAAACTTATATATAAATTATGACCCCTAGGCCTTTATTTATAGAGTTATGGAAAAGGAATCGTAATCCTAGTAGGATGCGATTTAATTGAAATTAGAATCCTACATGAATTCTATTTAATTAATTTATCCAATTAGGAATAGACATTTAATCATACACTGACTCTTGCAGATTCAGGAATCACGCATGAGCACAAACTCACACACACACGGCAGCCACAAGGGCTGCCCATGCGCGTGCGAGCAGCAGCCCGCGCAGCACGGCCCACGCAGCCGTGGCCCCTTGGCGCGCGCTGGGCCTGCCTTGCGGTAGGCCTGGCCGCTGCCTTGGCTGGGCTTTGTGGCGCGCATGCTTGCTGGGCGATGGCCCCGGCTTCGTGCTGGGCCTTCGTCCGGCAAGCCTCGTCCGATGCTAATTCGTACGATACGCTTCCGATTAAATTTCCATTTCCGGAATCTATTTCCGATACGAACAATATTTAACATTTCCGATTCCGGAATTAATTTCCGTTTCGAACAAATATTTAATATTTCCGTTTCCGGAATTATTTTCCGATTCCGGCAATATTTCCGATTCTGACAATATTTCCGTTTCCGGTAATATTTCCGATTCTGGTAATATTTCCATTTCCAATAATATTTTCCGATACGTACCATGTTTCCGTTTCCGGCAACATCTACGACTTGGATAATATTCATATTTCCGATACGATCCATATTTCCGTTTCCGGCAATATCATCGTTTCCGGAGTATTCATTTCTTGCCTGTGACGATCTTAGCTCCCACTGAAACCAAGATCCGTCGGTTCCGAATATTCATAGATGGAGTATTTAATGCCATTAAATACTTGATCCGTTTACGTACTATTTGTGTGACCCTACGGGTTCAGTCAAGAGTAAGCTGTGGATTAATATCATTAATTCCACTTGAACTGAAGCGGCCTCTAGCTAGGCATTCAGCTCACTTGATCTCACTGAATTATTAACTTGTTAATTAATACTGAACCGCATTTATTAGACTTAACATAGAATGCATACTTGGACCAAGGGCATTATTTCCTTCAGTCTCCCACTTGTCCTTAGGGACAAGTGTGCATTTCCTAATTCCTTTGTCGCTCGATGCTTGCTCTTGAACATAAGGTAAGAGTTGTCATCCTTATTATGTCCAGAGGTGTTCCTCGGTTTCAGAGTTCAACTGATCAAATAAACAGATAATCATAGCCTATGATTCATCCGAGCACGGCCATGCATTTCACAGTTTCTAGCTCTCCGAGTGGCCTTGTACAACTTTTAAGCATCTCATCCCGATTTATGGGAGGACAATCCCAATCTTGCGATCTTGAGATTAGACTTCGTTTGATAGGTGATTACCTGAGCGTTGCCTTTATAGCCTCCTTTTACGGTGCGACGGTTGGTCAACGTCAAAGCAACCAGTTCTCAAACAAGTAATCTCAAATCACTCAGGTATTGAGGATTTAGTGTCTAATAATTTAATGAAATTTACTTATGACAGACTTTCATCTCTTACAGTAAAGTTTCATAGGTCTTGTCCGATACTAGTCTTCCCAAAGTAAGTATCTATGCAAATGATTATGACATTGCCATGTCCACATAGTTCAAGAAACAGAACTACTAGTCATCTTGCATTCTAATCGTCTAACGTTTTCTATGCGTCCAATTTTATAGAAAACTCCGATTAGGGACCATTTTCAACCTTTGACATTCAAGTTCACTTGATAGACATTTCTTAGTCACTGGACTGGTCCTGACAGTCTATCTTGAATATATCGTCAAGTTGAAGGGACTCATCATTTAATAAACCACGAATTAAATGGAAAAATGAATTCCTTTCATTTATTGTGAATGATTAACCAGTAATGTTTTACAAAGATTTAAACTCTAAAACTTTAAAACATTAAACAGAGACATCAAAGCCATTCTCCAATATGCTTGATTCCCATAGCTGCAGTGTGCGAGTTGTGCTTCGCTTGCGGCAGAGGTTTAGTTAATGGATCTGATATGTTGTCATCAGTTCCAATTTTGCTTATCTCGACTTCTTTTCTTTCAACGAACTCTCGTAGAAGGTGAAATCTACGAAGTACATGCTTGACTCTCTGGTGGTGTCTAGGCTCTTTTGCCTGTGCAATAGCTCCGTTATTATCACAATACAGGGCTATTGGTCCTTTAACGGAGGGGACTACACCAAGTTCTCCTATGAACTTCCTTAGCCATATAGCTTCCTTTGCTGCTTCATGTGCAGCAATGTACTCCGCTTCAGTTGTAGAATCCGCAATGGTGCTTTGCTTAGCACTTTTCCAGCTTACTGCTCCTCCGTTGAGGCAGAAGACAAACCCAGACTGTGATCTGAAATCATCTTTGTCGGTTTGGAAACTTGCGTCCGTATAGCCTTTAACAATTAATTCATCATCTCCACCATAGACCAGGAAGTCATCTTTGTGCCTTTTCAGGTACTTCAGAATGTTCTTGGCAGCAGTCCAATGCGCCTCTCCTGGGTCTGACTGGTATCTGCTTGTAGCACTGAGTGCGTACGCAACATCCGGGCGTGTACATATCATAGCATACATTATTGAACCAATCAATGATGCATATGGAATCCCACTCATTCGTCTACGCTCATCAAGTGTTTTTGGGCACTGAGTCTTGCTTAGAGTCATTCCATGAGACATGGGTAGGTAGCCTCGCTTGGAGTCCGCCATCTTGAACCTATCAAGCACCTTATTGATATAAGTGCTTTGACTAAGTCCAATCATCTTTTTAGATCTATCTCTGTAAATCTTGATGCCCAATATGTACTGTGCTTCTCCTAGATCCTTCATCGAAAAACATTTCCCAAGCCAAATCTTGACAGAGTTCAACATAGGAATGTCATTTCCGATAAGCAATATGTCGTCGACATATAATACTAGGAAAGCAATTTTGCTCCCACTGACCTTCTTGTATACACAAGATTCGTCTGCGTTCTTGATGAAACCAAAGTCACTGACCGCTTCATCAAAACGTATATTCCAGCTCCTGGATGCCTGCTTCAATCCGTAGATTGATTTCTTTAGCTTGCATACCTTTTTAGCATTCTTTGGATCCTCAAAACCTTCAGGCTGTGTCATAAACACAGTTTCTGTTAAAACGCCGTTTAAGAAAGCAGTTTTGACATCCATCTGCCATATTTCGTAATCGTAATATGCAGCGATTGCTAACATTATTCGAATAGACTTTAGCATTGCAACTGGTGAAAAGGTTTCATCGTAATCCACACCGTGGACTTGCCTGTAACCTTTTGCAACCAATCTAGCTTTGAAAACTTCAAGTTTCCCATCCTTGTCTTTTTTCAGTTTGAAAACCCATTTGCTTCCAATGGCTTGGTAGCCATCTGGCAAATCGACCAAATCCCATACTTGGTTTTCAGACATGGAGTCTAATTCAGATTGCATGGCTTCTTGCCACTGCTTGGAGCTAGGGCTCGTCATAGCTTGCTTGTAAGTCGCAGGTTCATCACTTTCAAGTAATAGAACGTCATAGCTCTCGTTCGTCAAAATACCTAAGTACCTCTCCGGTTGAGATCTATATCTTTGCGATCTACGCGGGGTAACATTTCTAGACTGACCATGATTCTCACCAGATTCTTCTAAAGATCTCTGAGTTTCATCCTGAATGTCATCTTGAGCATTCTCTAGAGTTTGTTGTTCGACTCGAATTTCTTCGAGGTCTACTTTTCTCCCACTTGTCATTTTGGAAATGTGATCCTTCTCCAAAAAGACACCATCTCGAGCAACAAACACTTTGTTCTCAGATGTATTGTAGAAGTAATACCCCTTTGTTTCCTTTGGATAGCCCACAAGGATACATTTGTCAGATTTTGGATGAAGTTTGTCTGAAATTAATCGTTTGACGTATACTTCACATCCCCAAATCTTAAGAAAAGACACATTTGGAGGCTTTCCAAACCATAATTCGTATGGAGTCTTTTCGACAGCTTTAGACGGAGCTCTATTTATAGTGAGTGCAGCTGTATTTAGTGCATGTCCCCAAAATTCTAATGGAAGTTCGGCCTGACCCATCATTGACCTGACCATGTCTAGCAAGGTTCTGTTCCTCCGTTCTGACACACCGTTCCATTGTGGTGTTCCAGGAGGAGTCAATTCTGATAGAATTCCACATTCTTTCAGATGGTCATCAAATTCATAGCTCAGATATTCACCGCCTCTATCAGACCGCAGTGCCTTAATCTTCTTGCCTAATTGATTCTCTACTTCACTCTGAAATTCCTTGAATTTGTCAAAGGATTCAGACTTATGCTTCATTAGGTAGACATAACCATACCTACTGAAGTCATCAGTGAAAGTGATAAAGTAGCTGAAACCACCTCTAGCATTTGTACTCATTGGTCCACATACATCTGTATGGATTAAACCCAATAGTTCATTTGCTCTTTCTCCAACTTTAGAGAAAGGTTGCTTTGTCATTTTGCCAAGTAAACATGATTCGCATTTACCATAATCCTCTAAGTCAAATGGTTCTAGAATTCCTTCCCTTTGAAGTCTTTCTAAGCGTTTCAAGTTTATATGGCCTAATCGACAATGCCACAGATAGGTGAGATCTGAATCATCCTTTTTGGCCTTTTTGGTATTTATGTTATATACTTGTTTGTCGTGATCTAATAAATAAAGTCCATTGACTAATCTAGCAGATCCATAAAACATCTCTTTAAAATAAAACGAACAACTATTGTCTTTTATTATAAAGGAAAATCCCTTAGCATCTAAGCAAGAAACTGAAATGATGTTTTTAGTAAGACTTGGAACGTGGAAACATTCTTCCAGTTCCAAAACTAGCCCGGAGGGCAACGACAAATAGTAAGTTCCTACAGCTAATGCAGCAATCCGTGCTCCATTTCCCACTCGTAGGTCGACTTCACCCTTGCTTAACTTTCTACTTCTTCTTAGTCCCTGTGGATTGGAACATAAGTGTGAGCCACAACCTGTATCTAATACCCAAGAAGTTGAATTAGCAAGTATACAGTCTATAACGAAAATACCTGAAGATGGAACAACTGTTCCGTTCTTCTGATCTTCCTTTAGCTTCAAGCAATCTCTCTTCCAATGCCCCTTCTTCTTGCAGTAGAAGCATTCGGATTCAGAAGTGGGTTGACTGACCTTCCTCTTTGCAGATTTGGCGCCAGTTTGCTTAGTTGGGCTGGCCTTGTTGCCACCTTTCTTAGCATTCCTCTTCTTTCCAGATTTCTTGAACTTGCCCCCACGCACCATAAGCACATCCTGCTTATCACTTTTGAGCGTCTTTTCAGCGGTTTTCAGCATACCGTGAAGCTCAGTGAGCGTTTTGTCCAGACTATTCATACTGTAGTTCAGTTTGAACTGATCATACCCGCTATGAAGAGAATGGAGGATGGTGTCTATAGCCATTTCCTGAGAAAATTGCTGATCCAGCCGACTCATATTCTCAATGAGTCCAATCATTTTGAGAACATGTGGACTTACGGGCTCGCCTTTCTTAAGCTTGGTCTCAAGAATTTGCCTATGAGTCTCGAATCTTTCGACTCGAGCCAGATCTTGGAACATGTTCTTCAACTCACTGATGATTGTGAAAGCATCTGAGTTGATGAACGTTTTCTGCAGATCCGCACTCATGGTGGCGAGCATTAGACATTTCACATCCTTGTTGGCATCAATCCAACGATTGAGGGCAGCCTGAGTGACCCCGTCGCCAGGAGCTTCGGGCATCGCCTCATCTAGGACATACTCCTTTTCTTCCTGCATAAGAACTATTTGCAAGTTCCTTTGCCAGTCAAGGAAGTTTTTCCCGTTCAACTTCTCCTTTTCGAGAATTGATCGAATGTTGAATGAATTGTTGTTTGCCATATTAAAACTACAATTGAAAAGAATAAACAAATAAATAACCATTCACAGTTTCTCTTAATAAACTTAAATTCTAGCATACATGCATAATTCAATGTTTATTAAGCATTTTATTCAAGTTATGTGTTCCGGCAGGTGTGAATAAAATGATTCCAAGATCCTAAAATCATTGAAGAACTAAGCACAGTTTGTCGACTTAATCCTAGAACATCTTAGGTAAGCAAAAGCCTTTTGCTAATAGTCTAGAAACTATTCTTGGTTGATAGGTACGTCTAAGAACTTATTAGGTAAACCTATCGAATTTGCCACGACATAAAAGGACTCCTTACTTATATCGTTGAGTTTCACCAAAACTAACATGTACTCACAATTATTTGTGTACCTTGCCCCTTTAGGACCAATAAGTAACACCTCGCTGAGCGAAAACTATTACTAGATTGATGTAAAGGATATCCAAGCAAGTGTATATTTTGGCATGGCACCTTTTAACTCAATTTTTAAGTTTGGAACTTAAGGATCTTACTATGTTGGTTAGATTTTAAGTGAACTAAAATCCTTAATCATGCAACATAATCAAGCTTTTGATCTCATGCATGTTAAGACATATTTAAAACAATAAATAACTTAAAACATGCATAAGATATTTGTGATCTAGTATGGCCCGACTTCATCTTGAAGCTTTGACTTCAAAGTCCGTCTTGAAAATCTCCGTGGGAGGCACCATTTTCTTCAAATAGGATAAGCTATAACTAATTACAACTATTTGATGGTTCGCAGACCATATTTGAATTGAAAAATAACTTTGGTACTTTAGACCAATTACATTCAAATTAATGGTACGCAGACCATATTTTCTATCCTATTTGGGCCATACTAGTCACTTCATAACCTGCAAAACAGTACATATACAATATATACCATTCACCCATTCATTATCATGAATGGCCCATATAGCTGGTTAGTAAAACACATTATGCATCACGTAAACATTTGCAGCAATTAATCAAGGGCACCAATAATCTACCAATTATTCAGTCCTTATTAATTCTAATCGAGTTGTTTTAACCTTAAGGATTTGTAGACCCAATCAAGAGTTTATGACTAAAAAGCGCTCCCACTCAAACCAATAAATTCATATGCTTTACTAATTTTAAACATAAAATTGTATTTCTAGTCTAACCGGAAACATACAAATTTAATTAAAATTTAAAGCTCATATAAATTTATAATTGAATCCAAAATTTAATTTAATTTCAGTCGCATTTAAATTAATTCATGATTTTAATTTTAGTAAAATAATTAGAATAAATTCCATTTATTATAATTATAATATTCAAAATTAAAATCCAAGAAATTAATTCAAATTATTAATTTTAAAATTAATTAAAATTACGTGAACTGAAATTTTCAAATTAAACATTCAAAACGATCTAATCGTAACGCAAACACCCTACGCGTTGCACGCCCATGGGCCGTACGCACACAGCCATTGCTGGCCATGTGCGCGCAGCCCATGCGCTCGTCGCATAGCTGCTGCTGTCCTATCGCAAGCCTCCGCACAGCGCCCCATCGCACGCGAGCTATCGCTCGCAGTGCGGCGCGCGAGATCGCTCGCTGGGCGCGCTGGCTCGCTCGCTGTGCGCGCGAGCCATCGCTCGCTGGGGCGCGACATCGCTCGCTGGGCGAGCGACATCGCGCGCTGCGCGCGCGAGCCATCGCTCGCTGGCGCGAGCCATCGCTCGCTGGCGCGAGCCATCGCTCGCTGGCGCGAGCCATCGCTCGCTGGTGCGCGACATCGCTCGCTGGGCGAGCGACATCGCGCACTGCGCGCGCGAGCAGTGCTGGGCGCAGCGCTCGTGGCACGCGAGCTTGCGCTCGCTGCGCGCGAGGCTGCGCGCACTTGTGCGAGGCAGCGCGCGTTGTGGCGTAGCTCGCTTGCTGCCCACACGCGACTGCCTTGGCTCGCCCTTCGCCCATGCCCATTCGTTCATTGCTCGTGGCACACGACACAAGGCAGGGCTGCTGCCTTGCGCTCGTGCACTACGCCCTTGCTCATTGCATTCGTGCCGCACGGGCGACGAGCTCCCTTGCTCGTCGTCGCATGCCCGCATTATACAACACCCCTTAAGGGTAACACGAAGCGTCCATTGCTTCGTGCGTGCAAGTTATTTGAACGAATCGCATAAAAATTTAAAATTTATATTTAAAATTAATGACAAATTAATAAATATTATTAATTTCATAATTTTAGGGCGAAAAAAATCGAAAATTTATTATCCAATTGATTTCCGATTGATATGGATTCAAGTCTAGGTCATAAAAATTTAAAATTTATCGTAAATTTACAATTTTTATGGTGGTTTTTAATCATAGGTTTCTAATTAAATTACAATTAATTATGAAAATCAAATTAATTCTAAATTATTCTAATTTTCAACAAATTAATCATAATTACAAATTAGATTGCATAATTAACAAGACTAGGCATTCAAACTTGTTAAACATATGCAGTAGGTCAATCAAAAATTCAAGATTTATCAACAGGAATAGCAAATATTTAATTTAACATCTTAAATTTACGAAATTTTGCATTCGAAAAACTAAAACCTTCGAAAAGTCATAGTTAGGCTTCGAATTTGAGAATTCTGGGTTCGGCAGAAAAATACTATTTTTGTCAAAATTTTAGAATGCCTTTTACATGCGGAATTGACACAAAAATCACTCAATTCGGATGAGTAATGAAGAAACTGCCGAAAAACTGCGTACATATAATTAAATAAACGCAATTTGCAATTAATTAACAATTACGAAAATTAATCACCCTTTTTAATTCTTGCAAATTTGTAATATTTAACCATGTTCATGCAATTTAGATTATGAAAATAATAAGGGGCTCGTGATACCACTGTTAGGTTATGATACATATGACATTACATAGATCATGCGGAAACAACCATTAACCCAGGACAACATATTATTTACACATAATCATATAGCATAATTTAGATGCATACTCTTTGTTGCGTGCCCTCCCTAGCTGCGCCCGAACCGAACAAGAACAAGTCTTTTAGGACTCCAAGTGTCGTCCCTCCGTAGATAGTCCACAGCACGTCCGGATCCGCCTTAAGATTGACCAACTAGAATCGCCCTTAAGGTACTAGAAAATTTCGGCACTTTTGAGCAAGATGTGTGTTTGATTTTCTCTCAAAAAACTCACTTTTGAATACTTTGAAACTTATATATAAATTATGACCCCTAGGCCTTTATTTATAGAGTTATGGAAAAGGAATCGTAATCCTAGTAGGATGCGATTTAATTGAAATTAGAATCCTACATGAATTCTATTTAATTAATTTATCCAATTAGGAATAGACATTTAATCATACACTGACTCTTGCAGATTCAGGAATCACGCATGAGCACAAACTCACACACACACGGCAGCCACAAGGGCTGCCCATGCGCGTGCGAGCAGCAGCCCGCGCAGCACGGCCCACGCAGCCGTGGCCCCTTGGCGCGCGCTGGGCCTGCCTTGCGGTAGGCCTGGCCGCTGCCTTGGCTGGGCTTTGTGGCGCGCATGCTTGCTGGGCGATGGCCCCGGCTTCGTGCTGGGCCTTCGTCCGGCAAGCCTCGTCCGATGCTAATTCGTACGATACGCTTCCGATTAAATTTCCATTTCCGGAATCTATTTCCGATACGAACAATATTTAACATTTCCGATTCCGGAATTAATTTCCGTTTCGAACAAATATTTAATATTTCCGTTTCCGGAATTATTTTCCGATTCCGGCAATATTTCCGATTCTGACAATATTTCCGTTTCCGGTAATATTTCCGATTCTGGTAATATTTCCATTTCCAATAATATTTTCCGATACGTACCATGTTTCCGTTTCCGGCAACATCTACGACTTGGATAATATTCATATTTCCGATACGATCCATATTTCCGTTTCCGGCAATATCATCGTTTCCGGAGTATTCATTTCTTGCCTGTGACGATCTTAGCTCCCACTGAAACCAAGATCCGTCGGTTCCGAATATTCATAGATGGAGTATTTAATGCCATTAAATACTTGATCCGTTTACGTACTATTTGTGTGACCCTACGGGTTCAGTCAAGAGTAAGCTGTGGATTAATATCATTAATTCCACTTGAACTGAAGCGGCCTCTAGCTAGGCATTCAGCTCACTTGATCTCACTGAATTATTAACTTGTTAATTAATACTGAACCGCATTTATTAGACTTAACATAGAATGCATACTTGGACCAAGGGCATTATTTCCTTCAAGGGCAACGACAAATAATAAGTTCCTACAGCTAATGCAGCAATCCGTGCTCCATTTCCCACTCGTAGGTCGACTTCACCCTTGCTTAACTTTCTACTTCTTCTTAGTCCCTGTGGATTGGAACATAAGTGTGAGCCACAACCTGTATCTAATACCCAAGAAGTTGAATTAGCAAGTATACAGTCTATAACGAAAATACCTGAAGATGGAACGATTGTTCCGTTCTTCTGATCTTCCTTTAGCTTCAAGCAATCTCTCTTCCAATGCCCCTTCTTCTTGCAGTAGAAGCATTCGGATTCAGAAGTGGGTTGACTGACCTTCCTCTTTACAGATTTGGCGCCAGTTTTCTTAGTTGGGCTGGCCTTGTTGCCACCTTTCTTAGCATTCCTCTTCTTTCCAGATTTCTTGAACTTGCCCCCACGCACCATAAGCACATCCTGCTTATCACTTTTGAGCGTCTTTTCAGCGGTCTTCAGCATACCGTGAAGCTCAGTGAGCGTTTTGTCCAGACTATTCATACTGTAGTTCAGTTTGAACTGATCATACCCGCTATGAAGAGAATGGAGGATGGTGTCTATAGCCATTTCCTGAGAAAATTGCTGATCCAGCCGACTCATATTCTCAATGAGTCCAATCATTTTGAGAACATGTGGACTTACGGGCTCGCCTTTCTTAAGCTTGGTCTCAAGAATTTGCATATGAGTCTCGAATCTTTCGACTCGAGCCAGATCTTGGAACATGTTCTTCAACTCACTGATGATTGTGAAAGCATCTGAGTTGATGAACGTTTTCTGCAGATCTGCACTCATGGTGGCGAGCATTAGACATTTCACATCCTTGTTGGCATCAATCCAACGATTGAGGGCTGCCTGAGTGACCCCGTCGCCTGCGGCTTCGGGCATCGCCTCTTCTAGGACATACTCCTTTTCTTCCTGCATAAGAACTATTTGCAAGTTCCTTTGCCAGTCAAGGAAGTTTTTCCCGTTCAACTTCTCCTTTTCGAGAATTGATCGAATGTTGAATGAATTGTTGTTTGCCATATTTAAAACTACAATTGAAAAGAATAAACAAATAAATAACCATTCACAGTTTCTCTTAATAAACTTAAATTCTAGCATACATGCATAATTCAATGTTCATTAAGCATTTTATTCAAGTTATGTGTTCCGGCAGGTGTGAATAAAATGATTCCAAGATCCTAAAATCATTGAAGAACTAAGCACAGTTTGTCGACTTAATCCTAAAACATCTTAGGTAAGCAAAAGCCTTTTGCTAATAGTCTAGAAACTATTCTTGGTTGATAGGTACGTCTAAGAACCTATCGATTTTGCCACGACATAAAAGGACTCCTTACTTATATCGTTGAGTTTCACCAAAACTAACATGTACTCACAATTATTTGTGTACCTTGCCCCTTTAGGACCAATAAGTAACACCTCGCTGAGCGAAAACTATTACTAGATTGATGTAAAGGATATCCAAGCAAGTGTATATTTGGCATGGCACCTTTTAACTCAATTTTTAAGTTTGGAACTTAAGGCTCTTACTATGTTGGTTAGATTTTAAGTGAACTAAAATCCTTAGTCATGCAACATAATCAAGCTTTTGATCTCATGCATTTTAAGACATATTTAAAAGCAATAAATAACTTAAAACATGCATAAGATAAATGTGATCTAGTATGGCCCGACTTCATCTTGAAGCTTTAACTTCAAAGTCCGTCTTGAAAATCTCCGTGGGAGGCACCATTTTCTTCAAATATAATAAGCTATAATTAAAACTAATTACAACTATTTGATGGTACGCAGACCATATTTGAATTGAAAAACAACTTTGGTACTTTAGACCAATTACATTCAAATTAATGGTACGCAGACCATATTTTCTATCCTATTTGGGCCATACTAGTCACTTCATAACCTGCAAAACAGTACATATATAATATATACCATTCACCCATTCATTATCATGAATGGCCCACATAGCTGGTTAGTAAAACACATTATGCATCACATAAACATTTGCAGCAATTAATCAAGGGCACCAATAATCTACAAATTATTCAGTCCTTATTAATTCTAATCAAGTTGTTTTAACCTTAAGGATTTGTAGACCTAATCAAGAGTTTATGACTAAAAAGGGCTCCCACTTAAACCAATAAATTCATATGATTTACTAATTTTAAACATAAAAATGTATTTCTAGTCTAACCGGAAACATACAAATTTAATTAAAATTTAAAGCTCATATAAATTTATAATTGAATCCAAAAAGTTTAATTTAATTTCAGTCGTATTTAAATTAATTCATGATTTTAATTTTAGTAAAATAATTAGAATAAATAAAATTTATTATAATTACAATATTCAAAATTAAAATCCAAGAAAATAATTTAAATTATTAATTTTAAAATTAATTAAAATTACGTAAACTAAAAATTTCAAATTAAAATTTCAAAACGATCTAATCGCAACGCAACAATCCCACGCAACGCACGCCCATGGGCCACACGCACACAGCCATCGCTGGCCATGTGCGCGCAGCCCATGCGCTGTGTCGCATCGCTGCTGCTCACCATCGCAAGGCATCACGCGAGCTGGTGCCCGCTGTGCGCGCCAGCGCTCGACGCACGAGCATGCTGCCGCAGCCCATCGCTGGGCGCAGCGCTCGTCGCACGTCGCAACAAGCAAGCTGCTTGCCATCGCTGGGCGCAGCGCTCGTCGCACGTCGCAACAAGCACGCTGCACGCTATCGCTGGGCGCAGCGCTTGTCGCACGCTGCACGCTATCGCTG
This sequence comes from Spinacia oleracea, assembly GCF_020520425.1. Lineage (NCBI taxonomy): Eukaryota > Viridiplantae > Streptophyta > Magnoliopsida > Caryophyllales > Amaranthaceae > Spinacia > Spinacia oleracea. The sequence goes on from NC_079491.1 coordinate 35,141,708, forward strand.
GGCGCAGCGCTTGTCGCACGCACAATAGCGCTCGCTGCGCGCGAGCGATCGATGCTGGGCGTAGCACTCGTGGCACGCGAGCTTGCGCTCGCTACGCGCGAGGCTCCGCACGCTTGCGCGAGGCAGTGCGCGCTGTGGCGCAGCTCGCTTGCTGCCCACACGCGACTGCTCGTGCCTTGCTCTCGCCCTCGCCCATTCGCCCATGGCACACACCCCACGACACAAGGCAGGGCTGCTGCCTTGTGCTCGTGCACCATGGCCTTGCTCATTGCATTCGTACCGCATGGGCGACGAGCTCCCTTGCTCGTCGTCACATGCCCGCACTATACAACACCCCTTAAGGGTAACACATAGCGTCCATTGCTTTGTGCGTGCAAGTTATATGAGCGAATCGCATAAAAATTTAAAATTTATATTAAAAATTAATGACAAATTAATAAATAATATTAATTTCATAAATTTTAGGGCGAAAAATCGAAAATTTATTATTTAATTGAATTCCGATTAAATGGATTCAAGTCTAGGTCATAAAAATTTAAAATTTAACATAAATTTACAATTTTTATGGTGGTTTTTAATCATAGGTATCTAATTAAATTATAACTAATTATGAAAATAAAATTAATTCTAAATTATTCCGATTTTCAACAAATTAATTATAATTACAAATTAGATTGCATAATTAACAAGGCTAGGCATTCAAACTTGTTAAACATATACAGTAGGTCAATCAAAAATTCAAGATTTATCAACAAGAATCGCAAATATTTAATTTAACATCTTAAATTTACGAAATTTTGCATTCGAAAAACTAAAACCTCCGAAAAGTCATAGTTAGGCTTCGAATTTGAGAATTCTGGGTTCGGCCGAAAAAAAAAATTTTGTCAAAATTTTAGAATGCCTTTTACATGCGGAATTGACACAAAAATCACTCGATTTGGATGAGTAACGAAGAAACTGCCGAAAAACTGCGTACGTATAATTAAATAAACGCAATTTGCAATTAATTAACAATTACGAAAATTAATCACCCCTTTTAATTCTTGCAAATTTGTAATATTTAACCATGTTCATGCAATTTAGATTATGAAAATAATAAGAGGCTCGTGATACCACTGTTAGGTTATGATACATATGACAATTCATAAATCATGCGAAAAACCATAAAGCCAGGAAAGCATATTATTTACACATAATCATTTAGCATAGTTTAGATGCATACACTTTGTTGCGTGCCTTCCCTAGCTGCGCCCGAACCGAACAAGAACAAGTCTTTAGGACTCCAAGTGTCGTCCCTCCGTAGATAGTCCACAGCACGTCCGGATCCGCCTTAAGCTTGACCAACTAGGATCGCCCTTAAGGTACTTAGAATTTTCGGCACATATAGGCAATTGTATGACTGAATTTTTGCTCTCAAAAATCACTTTGAATACTTGAAATCTCTATATAAAATAATGACCCTAGGCCTTTATTTATAGAGGCATGGAAAGGGAATCGTAATCCTATTAGGATACGAATTAATTAAACTAGAATCCTAATAGAATTCTTATTTAATTAATTCATCCTTTTAGTTTTAGGAATTTAATCATTAGTCGAAACCTGATAGCTTTAGGATTCGTATAGCACACCAACACACACGCACGCACAGCAGCCCACGAGGGGCGCCATGCGCGCGCGCAGCCCGCGAGCTCGCAGCCCATTGCTGCGAGGCCCACACGCTGCCCCAGCCTTGGCGCGCGCTGGGCCTGCCTTGCGGTGGGCCTGGCGCAGCCTTGGCTGGTGCGTTGTGGCGCGCTGGCTTGCTGGGCGATGGCCCGGCTTCGTGCTGGGCCTTCGTCTGGCAGGCCTCGTCCGATGCTAATTCGTACGATACGCTTCCGATTAATTTCCCGATTCCGGAATTCATTTCCGATACGAACAATATTTAATATTTCCGATTCCGGAATTAATTTCCGTTTCGAACAAATATTTAATATTTCCGTTTCCGGAATTATTTTCCGATTCCGGTAATATTTCCGATTCTGACAATATTTCTGTTTCCGGCAATATTTCCGATTCCGGCAATATTTCCATTTCCAATAATATTTTCCGATACGTACCATGTTTCCGTTTCCGGCAACATCTACGACTTGGATAATATTTATATTTCCGATACAATCCATATTTCCGTTTCCGGCAATATCATCGTTTCCGAAGCAGTCATTTCTTGCCTGTGACGATCTCAGCTCCCACTGAAACCAAGATCCGTCGATTCCGAATATCCATAGATGGAGTATTTAATGCCATTAAATACTTGATCCGTTTACGTACTATTTGTGTGACCCTACGGGTTCTGTCAAGAGTAAGCTGTGGATTAATATCATTAATTCCACTTGAACTGAAGCGGCCTCTAGCTAGGCATTCAGCTCACTTGATCTCACTGAATTATTAACTTGTTAATTAATACTGAACCGCACTTATTAGACTTAACATAGAATGCATACTTGGACCAAGGGCATTATTTCCTTTAGAGGGACGAGGCACAGGCGCGCGCTGCGCGAGGGAGAGGCAGCAGGGGCGCGCTGATGTGCGCGAGGAGGGAGCAAGGGGCGCGCTGCGTACGCGAGGGAGAGAGATCAGGGGCGCCCTGGTGCGCGAGCAAGAGAGAGCAAGGGGCGCGCTGGGCGCGAGGAGAGGGAGAGGGCCGTGCGAGTGTGCGGGGCGTGAGGCCGAGGCACGAGAGCACGAGCAGTGTGGGGGGCTTGAGGCCGAGCGCACGAAGGGCACGAGCACAGGTGTGCGTGCGTGCGGACGAGAGGAGAGAGGGAGAGGAGTGAGGTGCAAGAAATCAAAAAGGGGTTTATGAAATTTTAGGAGTTTATTTAATGATGGGGAGTCCTATTTATAGGCTCCCTAATCCCTTGATGGGCTAGGCTTAAGATATTTAAGTTGGGCTTAGGAATTAAATGAATTGGGCTAGCTTAGGACTTGAATTAAATACTTTTGATTGGGCTCGTTTAATAAAACGAATTGGACTCTTTATTTAAAACCCGAAGCTTTAAAAATCATTTGCAACTCATTTAATTTCCCGACTCAAGAATTAAATTCGTTTCGTAATTAATTAAAATAATAAATATTCTAATTAATTAAAATACATTAAATAAAATGCATTTAAATATTATTTAAACGATAATAAATCGTAAAATGCTTTATAAATATAATAAAATATATTTATAAATATTATAAAAATACGAGGTATTACAGTGTCGCAGGAAATGAATGAGGGGCTCCGCGCGGAGTATACGGAGGACGAAGTTCGAACTGCTCTAGGCCAAATGCATCCGATTAAAGCCCCGGGTCCTGACGGGATGTTCCCTTTATTTTTCCAAACCTATCGGCACATCGTTGGAAACTCGGTCACCAACATGGTTCTTGGTATTTTGAGGGGTGGTAATATTCCCCAACTTCTGAATAAGACGTTCATTGCCTTAATCCCGAAAAGGAATAGGGCTGACTGCATGGTGGATTACAGACCTATATCTTTGTGTAATGTGGTTTATAAGTTGGTGTCGAAGGTCTTGGCTAATAGGCTCAAGGTTTTTCTCGATAAGATTATCTCGTTAAATCAAAGTGCTTTCACTCCGGGGCGTTTGATTACTGACAATATTCTTGTTGCTTTCGAGCTTTTCCATTATATGAAAAACCTTAAGCAGACGGAAGGATGTATGGCGTTAAAATTGGATATGTCTAAGGCTTATGATCGGATAGAGTGGCCGTTTACGAAGGCCGTTTTGGAGGGGTTCGGCTTCGACTTTGGCTGGCGTGGTAGAGTCATGGAATGTGTTCGTAGTGTTACTTTCTCGGTTTTGATTAATGGAAGGCCCTCGGAGGAGTTTTCGCCAGGCAGAGGCATTCGGAAGGGCGATCCTATTTCGCCATATCTTTTTATTTTGTGTGCGGAGGTCTTGTCTTACCTTATTCGGAAAGCGGAGGAGGCTAATCTAATTCTTGGTATACGAATTGCGCCGAGTGCTCCTATTGTTAATCATCTGCTATTCGCAGACGATTGTATAATCTTTTCTAAGGCGGCAGGTCACGATGCTAGTGCTATCATGGACGTTCTTAATGTGTACGAACAGTCTTTGGGGCAACAGGTAAACTTTGAGAAGACGCCTATTTCCTTTAGTCAGAGTGTGCCTGCCAATCGAAGGAGTGGGTTAGCGGAGTAGATGGGAGTGCGGGAAGTAGAGGTGCATGATCGATATCTAGGTCTCCCCACTATGGTGGGACGGTCTAAAAAAGGGATTACTAGAGGCGTGAAGGAAAAGCTGTGGAAGAAACTTCAAAGGTGGAAAGGGATGGTACTTTCTAAGGCGGGTAGGGAGGTTATGATAAAGGCAGTGGCCCAATCTCTACCTACCTATGCGATGAGTGTGTTTAAGTTTCCATCTTCCTTTTGTGATGAGTTGCGGTCCCTTGTAGCTCAATTCTGGTGGGGTCAAAAGCAAGGGGAGAGGAAGATTCATTGGGTGTCCTGTAAGAAGTTGTGCAGACCAAAGGAGGAGGGAGGACTAGGCTTCCGTGATTTTAAATTGTTCAATTGGGCATTGCTTGGGAAACAAGCTTGGCGCCTTATCCAGAAACCGGGTAGTCTCCTCGAACAACTGTTGAGAGCAAGGTACTACCCGAGTTCGTCTTTTATGGCGGCTGAATTGGGGACGCTCCCTAGCTATACTTGGCGTGGCATTTGGGAGGCTAAATGGGTGGTTAGACGAGGTATGAGGTGGAGGGTGGGGAATGGGAAAGAATTCGGGTTTGGTCGGATCCTTGGATCCCGAATACTCAATCGAGGCGGGTTTTATCACCTAGGGGAAACTCAAACTTTAACTTGAAGGTGGGGGAGCTGATAAACCCCATTACTAGCTCTTGGAAGGTCGAGGAAGTAAACTAGGTTTTTGCGCCATTTGAAAGGGAGAGGGTCTTGAGCATTCCCTTGAGTCGTCGGCTACCAAACGACACCCTATGTTGGGACCTTGAGAAGAGCGGGGAGTATAGTGTTCGAACTACGTATAGAGCGTTATTTGGAGATGAATGGAGAAGGGAGGAGGTGGCGCCGTCAAATACAGGTTCACTTTGGAAACGGGTTTGGCAAACTAAGGTCTTACCACGAGTTAAACTCTTCGTGTGGAGGGCGTGCCTTAATGCATTGCCAACACGACTCGTTATTAGCAGGCGTGTCGCGGGCTACGTACGACGGGTATTGTGGTGTCTGCAATAGGGAGGACGAATCTATCCTCCATGCCCTTCGTGATTGTGTGATGGCCAGGGTAATATGGAGCAGAAGTGAGATGGAGCATCTGGCGTCATGGAGGTACTGCTCACTCCTTGATTGGTGGGAGGCCGCATTTGAGGAGATGGATGAGGAGGCGGTGAGTAAGTTCTTCACGCTATGCTGGGAGATTTGGGGGGCGCGAAACAAAGTTGTAGTAGCCAACGGGGTGTTCGAACCTGATGGTACGGTGGAATATGCGATGAAGGTTAGCAAGGAGTTCTGGGAGGAGTACATGTCAGGCAAGTCGCGAGGTAGGGGGGTTGGGAGTAGTCACCAAACTGAATGGAAGCCACCTGATGAAGGATGGGTTAAGGTAAATGTCGATGCGGGTTTGCTGGGGGAAATGGGGTCAGGCTTGGGGGCGGTGGTTCGCAATGCCTCGGGAGGGGTGGAACGCTGTGCCGTGAGTCAAGGAGTAGAGAGGTGGGATCCCCTAATAGCTGAGGCGAAGGCAGTGATGTTGGGGCCGCAGCTAGGTGCGGAGTTGGGGGCTCGGAAAATCATTGTGGAGAGTGATTGCTTGGTCTTGATCAACGCATTACAAGAAGGAGCTCCAGGAGCTGGCAGCCTTGGTTTGATGCTCGAAGATATCTTTGATTCTTGTTCTTCTTTTGATAGTGTTAGATGGTCATTTATTAAGCGTGTTGGCAACCAGATCACTCATAATCTTGCTCACCTTCAACCATGGAGTTGGGAGCTTAGAGTATGGGAGGATGAGTTCCCAAATTGTGTTTTGCTTGATGCTAGTTCTGATCTTTTAATATAATCTACCCCTGTGGGTTTCCTCAAAAAATAAATAATGAAATACAGTAGTGATCAGTAGGCCGCTTGCTACTTCAAAAAATCAAACCTCACAAATGTCTTCATCAAATTTCATTAAATGATCAATATATAACCTGGATGACTTTCAATTATTTTTAACAACTTTTGAATCAAATCTACTTTTTAGGTTCACCCTTCATTTATTGATGACTAGAAAAGTAGCAAGTCTGGTTTTGGTGCGTATGTCTTCTACTCCCTTTATTGATATCAGAGCGATTTCCGCAAAATGCTATAAGATGTAAAAAATTTCAAAATTATTTATCAAATATTCCAAAATAGGCCACTTTTAATCAAAAATCTCATTCTACAGTCCACATTATTAGCAAGCAATTTTTTTTCCCAAAAAACAGTTATTCTCATTCAATTGGCGATTTAGCGCTGACTTATTAAAAAAAATAGGTTGATTTTCTTGATGACGTGGACGATATATAATTTTATTAAAAAGGGACATATTTTTGTAAATTTGACATCTTCTAGTATATTAGTCGGAAAATGATTACACATCCAGGAAGAAATATATAATCAAAACAGAGTAATACTCCGTATATAATTTGTATATCCATATATATGTTATTGTTCTATTTTTATGTGGATGACAATTGACTTAGTTGGTTAAAGCAATGTCATGGACCTGGTACCCATAACTTGGTAACGTATCTTATCTACAATTACATCATTTGCCATTTATAACTTTCTCTATATTCAAAATAAATTATGTTTTTAAGATAATGTTCACCTTTTTTATACAGTTATTCTCATTTTATTGTCAACGTTAATGTTGGAAGTTCTAGTAGTAAAGAAAAAGAAAAGAGTACATAAGTGAAAATTTGAAATTGTCCATATCGGTAGAATACCAACTTCTTCCCTTTGTTTGTATATTGCGGTTGAGAGCATTATTTGTTTAAGTAAGTGAGAAGAGGGGTCATAGTGGACATACACACACGCGTACCGACTGGTTGGGTCTGAACGACCTTGGGACTTGGGATCTTGGGGAATGCGATGCGCGGGCGTGGAGTGCGTTGTAGTTCTACTTATTCTTTTCGAAAATCAGCTGTTTTTCTTAATTCTTTGTTACGGGAATCTTCCCCCGATTACGTAACGGTCATAATTAATTAAGCTTAATGATGATTTATTCCATTTTCAATTACTTAGTTGTTTTATGTCTGTTGTGATTCCCAAACACTGATTATAATATCTTCTCGTTTTTCCAAAACACATTCTCACATAAACAAATAAACTCAAACCGACTTCTCTAAAAACTCTCTTCCGCTTAGGGCAATATTATGGTCTTCAATCAAGTCTTGCGAGTGCATACAGGCATTGATGTCGTGTTAATCATGGAGGACAACCGAAATCGTTCTACTGCATCGGGGTAACGCATAATTGTATTTAGAATAGTGGTTCGACTACGGCGCGACAATTATTATGTTCGTCAATAATCATAACATCGAGATAAGTTGTTCTAATTTCTTTATTTCAAAACAATCTAAGATAATTATTATGGCTTCAAATTTCCTGATTCCTGATAAGTCTAAGTTAGAACCTCTTGAAGGCAAGAATTATAAACGTTGGGTTGTTAGGATGCGGTTTTATTTAGAAAAAAATGATGTTGCTTATATGATTGTGAGGGGGTCGAAAAAACAGAACAGACATTAAGAAAATGGCCCGGACGACTTTCCCCTCTGGATGTGGCCGACAATCATATTAAGTGAGGAACTAACTATGGACGTGAGCCTCGTTTTAATAGTCTTTAGGAGTCGTCATTCAGTTTTACAACTACATTGAACAAAACTGCTGACAAAACCTAATGATCAATTTACCACGACATAAATAGCAAATCCTTGTTTATACTTTTCGTGTGACCTTGAAAACTATATTCCTATCACTACGTACAATTGTACAAATCATTAGCATAAACTAATGGAGAAGGTTACCCTTTTTTCCCCTTCTTATAATTAATTTGAGAAATTTATACGTACTATAAGAACATAAGTGATTATTTTGTCACGTTACCCACTGAGTCACGAAGACACGAAACATGTCAAATGTCATTAAACAACATCTATTAACCACAAAACTACACAATTGTTATCGCATACTTGTATGATTGAATATGTTTTTCACATATCATTATCATCTTAACAAAATAATTAACATTGTATTATTATTTTATTGTTATTATTATGTGAGACGTCAGTACGTTGTCCGTTGTCCGTTGTTTCACATACTAATGAACTAAAATAAGTACAATTTGTATGAAACAAATGGCTAGAATTCGGGTTCATTTTGAATTTTTGATTAATTAATTAATCGTATAGTACCAAAAAAACACAAGAGCCAAGATTCTTTTATGCGTTTGACTCATGATTTAATTTAGAAAAAAAATAGATGAATAAAACCAAAATCCAGGGAATTATAAAAATATGACATACGAGTGCAAATCAATTTATGCTAGAAAGGAATATATAGATGACATTGAATTCTTTGGTCTTGGGGGATTATCAATTTGACCATGTAAAAAAAATTATCAATTCGACGTACTAATATGCTAATCTGACTAAAGTATTAAGTGAAAATTAATTTAGGACCCGTTCTACTAAAATAATTTAGCATTTCAATAGTAACTAAATAAAAAACTTGTGATATTAGGAAAACGTGAAAGTGAAAGAGTATATGAAAAAGTATAAATTCAAAGTTGTGTAAAATATATTCAAATGAACTAAAATTGCATATTACAATACAAAGTTAAGGATTATAGTTGTGTACTTGTATATAGATCGATCTAACAAAGTTAACCAAACCCGAATGATTTACCTAAGACTAATTTTCAAAAAGACCCGACCATAACTGAGTTAGTAAAATGCAACATAGTTTGAATTGAGTATAATTTTGATAAATGGACTTCTAATGTTAGTCTACTTACCATGTATTAGTATTTTAATTAACATTTGTACTAGACCTGATCAAAAGGCGGGTCGGACCGAGCCTAGGACATAAAAATATGCCCATTATGTAGGGTCGGGCCAAGCTTTGGGCCATTTTTTTGTGCCCAAAACCCGCTATTTCTGACAAAAAATAGTGGGCTTTTCGGGCCGGGACAAATTTATAACTAAAATTGTTGTTTTACGTTGTCCAATGCCGGCAAGTTTTTTAAAAAGTTCGGGGTGTGCCGGACCGGGCCCGAAAATCAGTCTAAATATTCTGCCCAAAACCCGGTAATTTTGGGTTGGTCGGGCCGGACCAGCGGGATGCGCTCATGTTGATCATCTCTAATTCGTACTTACCATGTACTACATCAGTTTCATAAAGATATTTACAGTTACTACTTGCAAAAATATTGAGACAAAAATGGAAAAGTGCGTTGAATATAATAAAATAAGAATAAAGTAAAAGAAATGTGTAAAAAGTGGTGAGTGTAAGAAAAAAAAATGAATAAAGTAAGAGAAAGTGAGTGGGGTATTGTAAATATTGTTGGGTAAGAAGGGTAAATTTTCATGTCCAAAAATAGAATAAAGCAAAGTGTAAATAACATTATGAAACAGACTAAAACATAAAGTGTAAGATCGATCAATTTGAAACGGAGGTAGCATTATATTATTTCCACTAAAAAAATGTATTATATTATTAACAGTAGAATAGCATTAGAAATATATTCATCAATGGAGTATTTAAATTTGTTATCGGATTAAAAAGTTATAATAATACAGAAATAAAATCTATCATAAATGAATAAATAATATTCATTCAGCTTTCCTCAAGTAATATAGTATGTAATAACATTTATAGTAATTGAATTATATTTTCATTTCATTTTTATCTTACTTTCCTAAAACAGGTAATGTAATTTTTTTTAAAGTAAAAAAAATAAAAACATATTTTGGCAGGAAAAAATTGTACCATGAAATGGCACATGTCATTCCGGGTGTCTGTTTTAGTATAATGTAACAGATATATTTTCCACTAATCCATTATTAATGCAACGATTTGACTAAAATATTACGGAGTACCAAAAATAATATTTAGCAAACTATTATGTGACGTATGTTATTTTCATAATTTATAAACATAATTTTATTTTTTAAACATAAAAAGTAAATAAAACAGATAGAATATAAATAAAAAATGAATAAGTAGAGATTTATAGAAAAAAAAATTAGCGGGAAAGTTTGCACCAAAAAGTGACACGTGTCACTTCTAGTGTTTGTTTTATTATACTCAGTATAATGTAATAGGTAGATAGATTTTTTTTTTTTTTTGATGGGGAATAGATAGATAGATAGATAGATAGATAGATAGATAGATAGATAGATAGAGGGCAGGTGGGGGGCCATTTCAGAAAATACTTATATATGGTAATAAATACTAGAATCTATTACTATATACAAAAACAGATACCAGGATTGACACGTGTCACTTCCTGGTGCGATTTTTTCCCGCCAAAATCTTCTTTTCCTTTTTGTTTCCTCCTTAAAATTCTTTTAAGGAAAATAGAATATAAACGCAATAAATCTGATAGAATTTCTTTGACTAAATTTGCATATCTTTTCCTCTAATAAATCAAAATATCTGCATATATCTACTTTCTCTAATTAACTTCATATTTCTTTTACTCTTTTAATAAAAAGAATTCTGCTAATTTTCTTTTTTATTCAGTTATTTATTTAAATAAGTAAAAGAATACATAGTACATATTATTTTAAGGAGTTGAAAGAATCGTTTTCTTAATACTGATCGAGTACCTATTCATCGAATAATACCTACTTATGTTTTTTTATACACGCAATGAAACATAAACTACACATATCAAAAACAAAAAAAAGTCTAGAGTACTACCTAGCTAGATTAAGTAAATAGATTTTTTTCCTCAAAACAAAAATGCAAAGAAAATGGTAAATTCTTTTTATTTTATAAGGAGCTATAATGACATTGTTTCTAAGTTTAATGGTATCTCTTAAATTGATTTTTTTAACATAGGAAAGTCATACATTCTAAACTAGAATAAACAACGTTTTTAACGTTTTCATCAATATTTTTATTCAATAAAATATATTTTTACATGACTATTATTATTCCGTACTTGATTCTTGCCTAATGTAATTTCACTATAAAATTATGGGGTTCACTTACTTTGAAAAGACATTGACGACAAACTATGATGAACTTTAATTATTAACTATGATTTTTTTTTACTATACTACTACTTCAGTTTCCAAATGATCTTATAAGAAAATAGGCTTTGTGTTGTTCACCTTATCTCCACCTATTTCAGGAAAAAGAAGTTTAGATAAATTCAAAAAAAAGTAAGAGTTTGACAAATACAATTTATAACTAAAATAAGTTTGTATAAGTTTTAATAAGAGGTAGCAATCAGGTAGTTCGTTCATTTTACTAATAAGTTATTCATATAAATATTTGTAACTCGGGAATACTTTTGATTGGTTTCGTTTGGGTGAGAAGACTTTTTATTTGAGTATAAGTTCAAATATGTCCATTTGAATCCATTCAATTTCAGAACAATAAAAAATTTGAGAGCAAGTTTTTGTGGGAGACAAATAAAATTATTTTTGTTATATTTGATTTTGAATAGGTCAATTCTACAAAGCCACTTTCATTTTGACAATTTTCGGGTTACCCAAGTTTGAAACTGTTCGCTTTTTACTCAAGTAGATTCGGACTTTATGGTCATAAACGGGTATGGGGTTGAGTTACGTTATCGGGGTTCAATAATTTTTGCCAAGATCTACATAAAACAATACTCTCCAAATCTATACTACTTGGGATGCATTGTCTTCAAGTTATACACCTAGACTTATATAAACGTATCTGAATGAAACTTATTTGAATATATGTAAACTTATAGGACCTGATTTCACGTATAGGATCTGCTTGGAACTTATCAGACCTTATCGGAACTTATAAAACCATACTAAGCCTGATTGGACCTTACTAGACCTTATTGGACCTTATTAGAACATATTGAATCTTATTATTATAACTTACTAGACCTTATTATTTGAACCTTATTAGATATTGAAATATTTGTAATGTTACTAAACACTTGACCATTATTAATAACTATAAATTAATAAATGTAATCACTATTTAAATTTTTCTATTAATAAATTTCATATTTTACTTAACTTTTCCATTAACATTATATTGATAGTAAATTAAATATAACATATGAAGTAGTAATTGATACTTCAATTTCATTTATAATTATTAACCATAAATTACTCTAAATATAATTATCAACCATAAATTATTTTAAACTAACAATATAAATAAAAAAAATCAAAATAATATTGTAAATAGCTATAAATATATAATAATAAATAAATTATTAATAATATAATAATTATAATCATAATGGTACTAATAATCATATTAATTATTTTATTCATTGGAACTTATTAGACCATATTGAAACTTAGCAGACCTTATTGGAACTTATAAGACCATAATGGAACTTATAGAACCTTATTTTAGCTTATTGAACTCATAAGACCATAATTGAACTTATATGACCTAATTGGACTTTATCTAAACTTATCTGACCTTATTAGACATTGACTTATGTTATTTGTGTGATCATGTTCAATCAATCTCACATGTCAAAATTTATATCTATTTTACTCTATTAGATTTTTTTGTAAAAATGTAGTTGAAGTAATAGAAAAATAATTTAGGATCATCCGTGCGATGCACGGGTCCTAAACTAATATATCACTAAATGCTACTTGCTTTAGTGGTTATTTATAGTTTAATGACTCTTATGCATTCCTTGGTATAGGGGGGTTTAAATCCTTATATCCCATTTTTTTTCTTTTTAGTTGCATTTTTTTTCTCGCCCCCCACCCCCTCTTTTTAGTTTCACTTTTTTTATCGCCCCCAATGTTGAAGTTCTGGCTCCGCCACTGAAAAGATAGATAGATAGATAGATAGATAGATAGATAGATAGATATCGAAAACAATTGTAAAAAAAAAAATTAATAATAGAACAATTACTTAGATAGATAGATAGATATTGTAAACAATTGCTTAGACATGCATTTTTATTGTAAACAATTGCTTAGACATGCATTTTTTCCTCTTCGGAAATAATGCATTCAAGAAACTATGCAATGACTATATGATTAACATTAATAAATTCTAATTTAGATTCCAAAACTATGTAGTACTCTAAATCCCTAATCGGTACTCTAATAAATCACATGTCACCTTCATAATCGATCAATTTGGCACACACCACATACTTTATTGAAAGTGATTTTGGTACACCAAAAGAAAAACACAGCTTCATGTTCTCTCTTATATAGAAGGGCATAAGTCAACAAAATGATGCGCCAAAATTAGTTTTTAACATTATAACCTTTTAAGATCCCTACCCAAGCAGAAATTATGTGTCACTTTCGATTTATTTCTTCATACAAAGAATGAATGATTAGAAAAGGTATACAAACAAGGAACAAAAAGTAATATCGACAAATTTTCAATTATTTTGGTTGTTAACCTGCAAAAGTATATCGGATATATCTATGTACGTAGTATTTATTTATTTTGAGAACTTTCCTGCAACTATGAGCTTGGTTTAATTTATTACAAAAGGTCTTGCGCGCACTAGGTGCACAATAAATTTATTGTACACCAATATAACTTTTACCCATTTTTTTGTAACTTTAACCTAGTTTTGATTAACTTTTATATTAGTAAAAAAAACGTTGATAGATAAACATTTTAAAGAGTTAAATGATTAATTTTATACATTATTAGTGATTTTGAAGAAATAAGTTTTATTAAAATGAAAAAAAAATTCACTAAAAAATGGATAACTTTTACGTATATAAGCTTAACTTTTAAACATTTTGAGTTAACTTTTACTATGGTGTATAATATTTATTGTACAACCCTTATAATATTTATTGGAGAATAGAGGCAGTAGTTACTAAAACAATGTTAGGTGAACAACGTTTTGATAAGTCAATGCAACTAATTGGTAGAGGGGAAAAAAGGATGAAATGTATTACTCCGTACTTGAAAAGAAAAACATATGAACTTTCCCCTATATAATAATCAACTAGTGTGTGGCTCGGATGATGCCCCGATTGCTACTTTGAACGTTAAAATTTTAGATTTTTTTGAGCAAAATATTTGATAAGATACATGTATAACATTAAGTGAAAGCATTCATCAAGTTCGTCAACTACACAAACACACTAAGACATTTATCATGAGAAATAATTTTTCAATTGCATCATCTTACAATTTGTATAATTTGTTTTCTAGTGGAAATAAGTGATTAAAAATTAACAAACACCAAATTAGACATATGCAGTCATGCAAGGCATTTTTGTAGTTGATGCTTATGAGACTTATGACATCATGTTTATTCATGGTTGTCCTAATTCTTTAATTATTATTTTTTTCCAAAATAGTCAATAGAAAATAAAAAGTCACATAAAAGTTTAGCTGTTGTAAACTTCATGTTAACATTCATTTATAAATTAATGTGAAAAGATAAATCACAAATGGTTGTTGGTTAAGATGGTAATGAGAGTTATCCTCCACACTTGAGGTCTAGAATTCGAACCTCATTGTATGTATTGATTTTTTCATTGTCCATGATATGACATATCATTTGGTGAGTGGATGATGTGGCGCAAAAGGAAGAGTACTACGTGCCACACAGACATTTTTCTCAACGCCTTTTAATATATTAGTATAGATAGTACTACCCTTATTCACAATTTAATTAATCAAATTGTATTAAATAAAGAAATTAATAATTACTGCTAAGATTTAGAAAAAGTTTAATGCAAATTTGTAACTTATGCTACTTTCCTAAGAAAATCAATCTGATTGGAAAAAAGAAGTCGAAGCAAGATTATTTAATGAAAACAAGTATTCGGTAAATAACGCAAATAATACACTTTTTCACTTTTCAAATATGAGTAAATATGATGTACTATTTTTTTTGATAAACAGATTAATTCATTAATAAAAAGTCATACGACATCTACATAAAGATTTAAATCTAACAAATACATAACAATCGAATCAAATAAAAACTTTCTTTCACCATAGCTACGATCGCAGTATATCAAACATTCTGTATATCCTCTTTTATATCACTATGATTTACAGCCTTCATTGACGAGGGGGTCTATAGATCTGTTGTAGCCGTGACAAATATGATTTCCGCCTGATTCGTCTGATTGTAGTCGAAAGATTGACATCTTCTTCGATCCCGCATAAATCTTTACCGAAGAAACAACCTGAACTAAACTAAACACACAAAACTTAACTAAAAACAAACCCACCATAGGGGTACTTACTAAACCGAAACAATTAAACCCACCATAGGGGTACTTACCCTACTGAAACTATGTAGTTTTATTGAGATCTAACGCAAAAACACAACAGGATTGAAAGAGAAGGGGCGAAACTTCTAAATTAGGAATGACTCCTCAATTATTATATTGTCTCTCTCATCCCACTAAATATTTTTTTGTCCCCACCACTCTCATTCAATTGAAAAAATACCCACTAACTCCTATCACATCTACTTTTCAATAAAATAACAATTGATAACCAAACAACCACTTATCACCTAAAACTTAGTGCAAATGTAAGTGTAACGACTATTCTAAGACGGGGGAGTAATATTTACTCAGTATTTTATTACATCCCCCCACATTATTACAAAATCTACCATTTTTGTCTTAATATTTGTACAAATAGTACCCGTAAAGAACATATATTATAAAACAGATGTAATACTCCATCCGTTTCGAAATAATGAGGACAATTTACCTTTTTACGTTTGCCAATGTAAATGTTTGGACATTAATATCTCTAATTTTATATTCGTAAAAATTATAAAAAGTTAATAGTCTGAAAGTACATATCGAGACGAATCAAATAAGACCCCACACGACTATATTTTTTTTTACCGATAAATCACAAATGATAGTCAAATTGAAATTTGTGAATAATGTCAAAAGTTAAAATGTCCCTATTATTTCAAAATGGGGATAGTATTATGTCCTCCGTATTTGTCAATTCATGAGTATTTACGGAGTAATACACATTGTGTTTCAAACACACTATTGAATTCTTACACATTGTTGAAACCTAAGAAGATAATGATGAGAGTTTGTTTAAATTTTTGACAGAGAAAACTAATAAAATGAAGAAAAAAAATATTGAGCTGAAACTGAGACTGCTGTTACAGTTTGTGTTACTGTATACTAAAAAATTCATACATCATTCATTTCCCAAAAAGAAATGCAGTCAGAAGTTATCCCTACTTTCTTTTTTTTACTATGTACTGTCAAGCCATTTATACTAGTATATTCCCATCAATATCAGACTTGTACTATAAATGATCTTTTTCCTCATTTGTTACTCTATTGACTGCAATCCAATCTTCGAACTGACACTAAAGTAAAAACACAACCCATTTGCAGAGAAACACCTTACCTCTTTTCCAAATTTTTATCAACTATTTTGGCAAATAAAATAAAGCAATTTTAAGATGTAGAAATACGAGTGAGAAGTTACCTCTGTTAGATTTTTTTTTCTAATTTGTTACTCCATTTACTAATGAAAAATCTTCAAACTTAAAGTGGGATTGGAGAAGAAAAAACAGAACCCTTTGCAAAACAAACCTTACCTCTTTTTTAAAATCTTTATTAAGGCAAGGAATGAATTTAAGCGTGAATACGTGATACTCTTTAATAAAGAAACAATCTAACTAATTCCTACGAATATTGGTACGATAAAACATACCAGAAGTCGAGAACTACACATGGTTACAAAAAGATAATTCGATCTAATAATAATAAATTTATAATCTTGGTGATCAATAATAATAGTACATCACCTTGGTCATGTCTTTTTCCTCTTCTTTAGTTTCATGAAAGCTGTAATTAGTGGTAATTAGCTGCTTGATCTCCTCTAACCCATAATTCTCCAACAATGAAGTAGAAGTAGTAGTTTGACCATTTTGCCCCCATAATACAGCACTATCTCCTCTAACACAAGATGACTTCTCCTCCACCAACACCATCTTCCCTTGACCATCTTGTTGATGATTAACAACTTGATTCGCGTAAAAACACCCATAATTATTCTGCTGATTATCTTCAATCTTTACTTGATTAGTGATCATCTGAGTAATACTCCCACTCCCATCAGAACTACAACTACTTGGTTGTTGTTGATGATCGCCACCGAACTCGAGAAGGGTACTATTGTCTTTTACTTGCTGTTGATGATTTTGCATGAGAATTAGGGTATTACTATTATTATTTGAACACCCTTCTGAAAAAGACATAGTTATAGGGTATGTGCTGGTACACTGGAAAGAAGGTGAGGATAACAGAGATGATGATGGTGATGAAGGGTAGAGATTATTTTGAAGCATAGGATAATAGTTAAGGGATTTTTTGTGATTACTAATATTTAAATTAGGGGAATTATTATTATTAGTAATAATGTTTCCCATTAGCTTCTTCTTAAGCTTGGTATTCCAGTAATTCTTGATATCATTGTCTGTCCTTCCTGGTAATTGAGCGGCTATTATTGACCACCTACAACAATTATTAAAACCAAGAAAATGTGACCAAAAAAATGCATTAATTTTTATTTGATGCTCATTAATATATTTTTGACTCTCCAATAATTAACTACGAGTACTACATAAAATTATCATTATTAAATTTATTATTATGGTTGAAGTAATACTATTAAACAAGGAAATAAAGAAACTGCGCAAAGTAAAACCTATGGAAGGATCTACTCATAATTAATTAATAATTTGACATGCATGATATGAAATCCACTAATTCAAGATTTTATCTTTATGTGTTCCATAATCAGATCATTGTTTTCCCTTTTTAGTTGATTTTCTTTTTTAATACACTCTCCATCGTATATAGAGGCAAAAGGTTACTATTTCAAATATATTTAATTTTGTAATAAACATACACAATGAAGTATCAAAACGAAAAATAATTGGAAACATCAAATTAATTAAGTATCTTGAAAATATTATAGATTTGATTGTTTCATGAGACATGTAGGACTATCGAAAATTCAAGTGGCCGAAGCTGAAACAACTACTTTTTACTAGTTCAAGTAAAAGATCGATATCAATCAAAGATTAAAAAGAAAAATGAAGTTTCTTTTAAACATTTGGATTTTGAACAGGCTTAAAATTTAAAAATAAGATGAATAATAATAAAAAAGAAAGAAATTAGAAACCTGGTTCCAATAGTAGCATACAAGCTGCAAATGATCCTATCTTCATCATCAGAGAAGTCCCCATGTTTAATATTTGGTCTTAAGTAATTAAGCCATCTTAATCTGCAGCTTTTCCCACACCTCTTCAAACCTAAACCAAATCCAAATTATTAAAAGTTGGATCTTAATTATATATATGTTGGTAGTGACTAGTGAAGTGGGTTTACTTACCAGCTTTTTGAGGAAGGGCAATCCAATTACCACCAGTGCCAAATTTATGAATGTAATCTTTGAGTTTAACATCTTCTTCAGGAGACCATGGCCCTTTCTTCACATTTGCTTTATCACAACATGGTGCTCTTCCCATTTTTTTTTTAATTAATATTTAGAGAGAGAAATTTAAAGTAGCTTTGTAGGAAGACTTTGGAAATAAACAGACAAAGTGGATATAATAGTTGTATATATATTGAAGAGAGATAAAATAGAGAGAGAATGAAGAGGGGAAAGAAGTCAGAGGGAGGCAAAGAAGGTCTTCTACTTCATACAAAAATTTCAATGATGACTTTGTAAAATGACTTTTTTGAGTTGTACTGCTGATTTGTGATTAGCTATATCAACTTTCAACATATTATTAATTTATTATTATTATTATTGTTTTATAAAATATGTAAATTCATATTGTGAATCTAACCATATCCATGCTGTCTAGTCTACTTACAAGACAAGAGCACAAGTGAACAACAAACAGTTCACTTATTAAAGACTATACTAATTGCTTTTATTTTACTATACTTATTTGAACTTGTATCATTGTATGTGTCCCCTTTGCAAGAATCGTAAGTTGTATCCCGTATTTAGGTTCAATTTAAATGAGGCCTGCCTGTGCATCCGGACATTGTTCGTATCTTCATCCAAACATATAAGGGGAAAGAGAAAGGGATCATATATAGATATTATATACGTACTCGATCCGTGTATGTTATACGGAGTATATGTTATATACTTCGTATATGGTTGGAAAGTAGGGATCGGATATAGATACTGATTGGCTTACAAAACCTAAATGATCATGATCATTAATGGTCCTTAGCTAGTTTTAACACAAATTGGGACCAAGAAATTACAACGTCTAATGCTTCTTCAACATCTAAGAAGATTTTATACAATGACAAGAAATTACAACGTCTAATGCTTCTTCGACATCTAAGAAGATTTTATACAATGACAATTAGCTACAGTATATCTAATTTACCTTGCTAGTTTGTTTTTTCTTTTGAATTAAACGAGTCACTTCACCATTACCTACTTAAACTTACTTAGCTTCCTATGTATATGAATATTCATCTTGTACCATGGTACATGCTTATGAATTTTTTCCATGGTACAAGTTTAAACGGCATAAGTCAATACCATGGTTGAAGCTAAAAACTCATAAGTATGTACCATGGTACAAGCTTAAAATTCATAAGCATGTACCATGGTACAAGCTAAAAATGCATAAGTTTCTAAAAAAAATTCCGGACAAAAAAAAGCTCTTGTGAAGACTCGGCCATTTTGTCGCCTACGACGTGATGGTAATGGCCCGCGATGATGGCCGGCGGTGGTGTGGTTAGATTTGAGGCGGATATATGGGTAAATATTGAATGAGGGGAGTAAATAAAGAAGGGTATATGGGTAAATGAATGGGGCCCGATTTTGAGTAATATGGGGCGGTAAATAGTAAGCCTCTTTTGTATATATCCTATGAATATATATTTTTTTTTTTTGGCAAATAGAGATTTATTATTCACCAAAGTATATGGTTACACAAGAACTCCAAGACACCAAACACACCAGAAACCAAATTGGGTGACCCAAAACAGAAGGCATCACCCTTACAAACTACAAAGAACAAACTGGGAGAGCCAAAACAGCAGGCATCACCCTAACACACTACAGCAAGCAGGATTTCATTTCATCACTGCATCTACAAGCTATAGCAAACATAATTCTACTGATTACTGTATCACAACTCTCAAGCTTAGAATTGAACACATTAGCATTTCTCTGAAGCCATAAGGCATAAACAATCTCCACAAATGCTATGGCTCCCACCTAGCTTGCTTTTCTTCCTAGTGCTTCTGCTGAGTTTATTATCCCACTCTATCTCCTCTTGCCATGTGAGAATAGGTTTAACAAAGCCACAATTGAGAAGAACTTGATTCCAAACTGCATTTGAAAATCCACACTCAAAGAACATATGAGATATACTTTCTCTATAATTTTGACACTGCCCACACTGCTCAACCACATTAATGTTCCAGCTCAACAATCTTTCTCTGGTAGCTAGCCTATTCTGGATAGCTAGCCATGTTACAAAAGTACTTTTAGGGCTAGCTTTGCTGTTACAAATAAGTCTTTTCCACAAGACTTGATTTCCAACTTGCCTCAACTGCTTATACACCTTCTGAATCCTGAATTTCTCCCCATGAGTGAAAAGATGAGGATTATTAGCATCCAACAAATCCCTAGCAGCCCACACTTTCCTCAAAGACCATGACAGACCATTTGGAATGTCCATGGTCCAAAAGTCTTTAGTTTTGACATAATAAATATGAACCCATCTGATCCACAACCTGTCTTGTTTTTGAGATAAAGCCCAACAATGCTTCAAAACAACAGCTTTATTCCAAACTATCATATCTTTTAAATTCCAATCTCCACATATCTTGAGAAGACACATGTGCTCCCAAGAAACAGGAGCTCTCCTTGAGTTTGTATCATTACCAGTCCATAAGAAAACTCTGCAGATTCTAGGGATTTCTTTTATAACTTTTTTGGGCATGACAAAAATCTGGCACCAATAGAGCTGGATGCCAAATAACACAGAACGAATTAGTTGAATTCTTCCAGCATAAGAGAGCATTTTAGTTGTCTAGCTTCTGATTCTAGCTACAGTTTTCTCAATGAGTGGTTCGCAGTCAGTAAAATTGAGCTTTCTGGTAGTAAGAGGAACTCCCAAATATTTAAAAGGGAAGGAACCCCTGGGAATACCTAAATCAGATACTATGAGATCAGCCACATCACCAGAAACACCAGCAATATAAACCTCACTTTTATGGAGGTTTGCAGTTAACCCTGAAGCATTTGAAAATTTGGTGAAAGCATCAAACATTGTCTTCACAGAATCCCTATCAGCCCTCACAAACATTAATAAATCATCAGCAAACATCATGTGAGTAAGGGAGAGCTTCTTACATTTAGGATGAAAATGAAAACCAGAAGAAGAGGCTGCATCATTTAGACACCTTGAGAGATATTCCATTCCAAGTGCAAAAAGGAAGGGAGACATAAGATCCCCTTGCCTTAGCCCCCTTTTTTTTTTTTTTTTTTTTTTTTTTTCTGGAATTGGATTAGTAGGATAACCATTGACTAAGATGGAGTAAGAGACAGTTGATAAGCATTGCATAATCCAGTTCATAAATTTCTCAGGAAACCCTAGCTCACATAGCATAGCCTTCAAGAAGGGCCATTCCGAAGAGTCATAGGCCTTCTTCAAGTCCACTTTAATCATACACCTAGGAGAGATATACTTTCTAGAGTAGCACTTAATCAATTCAGTAGCAAGAAGTATGTTGTCTGCAATGGCTCTCCCAGGAATAAACCCAGATTGAGCCTCACTTACCACATCACCAATTACCCCTTGCGTTCTAGATGTAAGAATCTTTGAAATCAACTTATAAACCACTGTACAACAAGCAATAGGCCTGAATTCTGTGATCTTTGAGGCATTAGGTACCTTAGGGATTAAGGTCACCACTGTATTGTTTATCTGTTTAGGCAGGTGCCCTGTTTCAAAGAATGATTTAACAACAGCATAAATGTCATGTTTAATTACATCCCAAGCTTTGATAAAGAACAAGTTGTTAAAGCCATCCAACCCTGGAGCCTTATTCACATCAATACCCTTCAGAGCATCATCAATTTCTTTGTTGGAGATTAGAAGAACCAATGATTCAGCAGCAGTGTGAGTGAGCTGTTTGCCTTTCCTTACCATATCAACATCAATACCAGAAAGAGTAGGGGCAGCAGTGCCAATTATCCCTGTGTAAAACCCCCTAATTTCCTCCTTGATTTCATCAGCCGTGTTTAACTTCTTTCCACCACTATCATACAGAACATCAATGCTATTCCTGGCATGTCTTTCCTTCATAGCACTAAAAAAGAACTTAGTGTTTGAATCCCCCAGTTGGAGCCATTGGATTCTTGATTTTTGCTTATAAGCACTTTCCTGCACTTTCAAAAATTTCTTCAATTTGTACTGGACCTCTCTTTCTCTATTATGCATATCCACATCAGAAGGTGTATTTTTGAGATGATCTTGAACAACATCCAACTCACTCCTTAAAGTGTCAATCATGTCATCCAATCTTGCAAACTCTTTAGAATGAAGAGCTGTAAGACTAGTTTTAACACCCTTCAATTTCTGCCAGACTTGAAGCATGGCATTTCCAGGATACTCCTTAATCCACCCTTCCTTCACAACATCCAGAAAGTTATGATGGTCTGCCATATAGTTGAAAAATTTGAAAGGCCTGCCACCTCTTTGCATATTGAGTTTATATTGCAACAAGAGAGGGGAGTGATCCGAAATTCCTAGGTTCAAAACATCAACAATTGCATCTGCATAGGATGTAAGCCAAGCAGAGTTGCCAAGAGCCCTATCAATCCTAGACCACACCCTATTGTCTCCATGCCCTTTATTATTCCAAGTGAACAAGTTACCACAGCATTTAATCTCTCCCATATCAGAATTTGCCAAGCAGCTTTCAAAATCCCTAGTTTCTGCCTGGGTAATTGGATTTCCATTGATCCTATCACCAGAGTACAATACTGAATTAAAGTCACCCATTACTAGCCAAGGGCCAGTGGTATTAGAGTGAATATTCAGCAAATCCACCCACAGTGGCTTCCAACTTCAATAGAGTGCAAACCATAAACTGCTGTGAATTCAGTAGTAAAACCCCCATTCTTTACAGTGATAAGGCCATTGATCAGCTGATCAGTTTTGTGAGTAATCTGGCAAGTCACCAAACTATGTTTCCACCCCAGCCACAATCTCCCCCTAGGTGAGTGAGCATAATTATCATCCCACCTCCACTCAGAACCCAATTTATTCTGAATTTTACTACTATTGTGTTGCTTGACCCTGGTTTCTGCTAACACCATCACACTAACATTATTCCTACTAATGAACTTATTTATTTCTACTATCTTGGTGGGGTCATTCATGCCCCTTACATTCCAAGAGCATATATTCATCTGTGAGGTAAGGAATCATTAGCATCTCCACCATCATTTCCCACACTCTCCTGTAGCACAGTCTGCACCTGAGCAAGCCCTCTATTTGGAGTTGAAACTCTATGGTCTCTAGATCTCCTAGTCACCACTCTCCACCCATCATCAGGTTCCACTGAGTGAACCTCAACACCCATTGGCTGCTGGTCTGCAGGAACACTCTCGTCATTCTTCTCTGGATTAGGGGGGGGGGGAACTACTTTTTTGGGTCTCCAGACTTGTTGAACTTTCTCAGTTGCTGGCTTGTATCTAGTAGTGTTATCCTTCCCACCATTACACACATGCCCCACTACCTTACAAATCTTACTATAGTGGGGTAACCACTCATACACCACCTTCTGTGTGAAGTTCACTCTTGAAGGATCTTGAATTAGCACAGTTTTAGGCATTTCCCTAGTCACATCCACCTCCACCAATATCCTAGCAAAGGACACTCTAAGCTGATTAGTGCTACACTCATCTGCAAAAAGAGGCACCCCCACTAAGCTTCCTATCCTACTCAAAGAGTCAGCACCCCAGCATGTCAAAGGCAAATTAAGAAATTTGATCCATATAGGGATGACTCTAAGAATTTCAGCTTGGAAATCAAAATTTGCAGCCCAAGGTTTGACTATCATTGGCCTACCAAAGAAAGAAAAGGGTCCTGCCATCAACACTGACTCCTTCTCCTTCACAGATGCAAACCTCACTACAAAATACCCCTCATCATCTAGAAAAACAACAGGTTTGCCAACCTGTGGCCATTCTTTAGCAATAAATCTATATATAGCACCAATAGAAGCCATATCTCCTACCACATACAACACAATAGAGCATTTCCACACAGCAGTCATTCTATCAAGTTCATTCTGATCTAAAATA
The DNA here is from genome assembly GCF_020520425.1 of Spinacia oleracea. Taxonomy (NCBI): domain Eukaryota; kingdom Viridiplantae; phylum Streptophyta; class Magnoliopsida; order Caryophyllales; family Amaranthaceae; genus Spinacia; species Spinacia oleracea. The sequence continues at coordinate 35,166,285 of NC_079491.1, forward strand.
GCTACAGGTTTACCATCTGATAACGTGGGTGCAATGAAGGTGAGAGAAGTACCTTTCTCTGTGAGTTTCTTACCCTTGAACAGCCCAGCCCAAGATGGGTTCATCCTTACTGGTTCAACACTGTTTTCCAGAAGCACCTCATTGCTCTGTTCCTGCTCTGTTCTTCTCAAACTGGTGCTAGCAGTAGCACCTCCATCTAGACCACCAATAGGTAGGCCCAAAACCTTGTGGACACTCTGCATTATTGCCGTCAATCGACTGTGCGAAACATTACTTCCTTGCTCTTGTTGGTCAGCAATGGCACGCATCAAAGATTCACCACCATTGTTAGACCCTAGTGTCACCTGGGATGGATGTGGTTGATAAATGGAGTTATGATAGGCACGAATAACCTCCATTAATTCAGGCGACGACGGACCATTGCTCGGATGAGGCAGCACAGGCGATGGGAAAGGTGGATCTACTATTTCATCGGGTTGCGAACTGGGTTTCGACGCACGCGTGTGATATTGATTCATTGGCCTCACTGACTGCACCAAGGTGGGAGACAAAGCTTGCGCAGCAATCTCACGGCGTCAGCTTTCTGAACCTTCTTCTTTCAAACCATGGAGGAAGGGTGCGCACGATAGAACAGTACCTTAACATGTGCTCACAATCGCCATTTTCGAGAGAATATTTGTGATTCCTGTTTATATCCTATGAAATTAAACAGGTCCTAGTAGTAGAAAATAATATTCCATTTAAGTAGTAATAATCTTTCTATAAAAGTGAAACTTGTTCCCACGAAAACAATAAGGACCACCCTTGAAGCAAGAATAGAGAAAAATGCTAGAGGTAGCGGTCGAACACTGAACCACCATCCCCCACAACAAGCCTTAGTCTCCGCTTCCGCTAACACTGAGTCAAGCGTGCATTTTACTGTCTAATCAGTATTTTTTCCTGTCGTGGACTCCTGGGAATGGGGGTATATGAAGAAAATATGTCCTTGCTCCAAATTTTCATTTAATGAAAAGTCTAATAAATGCGTTCAGTATTAATTAAACAAGTTAATTATTCAGTGAGATCAAGCGATCTGAATGTCTAGCTAGAGGCCGCTTTAGATCAAGTGGAATTAATATTATTAATGCCACAACTTACTCTTGACTGAACCCTTAGGGTCACACAAATAGTACGTGAACGGATCAAGTATTTAGGTGAATATAATAGTCAGTAAATACTCTAATGATGGATATTTGGAAATGATGGATCTTGGTTTCAGTGGGAGCTAAACTAAACAAAAAAAAAAACCAAAACCAATAATATTGTCGGAAACGAAGATATTACCAGAAACGAAAATATGGTTCAACATTATCGAATATATATATGTATATATATATATATAAATATATAATGAAGATATTGCAGAAACGAAAATATGGTTCATACCGAAAATATAAGTATTACCAGAAACGGAAATATGGTTCGAATCGGAAATATTATTGGAAATATAAATATTGCCGGAAACGAAAATATTGAATCGGAAATATTATCAGAATCGGAACACGGATCAGAAAATGAATCGGAAACGCGAAGCTCGAGGCAAATTGGCCGCAAGGCCAAGCCCATGGGCGTGCCACAAACCAGCGTGCAAGAGCCAGCCCATCGCCCAACGCGCGCCATCCCACTAGTGAGCGCGAGCGCACATGCACATTCCCAACGCCAGGCGCGCGCACTAGGCCATCACACATTAAGCTGGGCTGTGCACAAGGCTTGGGCGCCAAGTTTACTTGCACGGAAAGTAACTTGGGCCACAAGTCATTGTTGGTCGGCCGATTATAACCTAGGTTTTAGGAAGTTTCCTTAAAACTTCCTAAACCTAAATTAGTGTTTTGGCATCCTAGGGTTTCTATATTTCCTATAAACACGTGTCCCATGGACATAATCATACACGTGAGTTCTCACACATTGCCTTTCACCCAAAATGAGATCCCGATAATCTTAAAACCTTATATTAAGATTCTAGTTTGGTGGAATTTAAGGTGGATCTGAACTTTGTGTGGACTATCTACGGAGGGGCGACATTTGGAGCCCTAAACTCGTTCTTGTTCGGTTCGGGAAAACTAGGGAAGGCACGCATTATTGATTGTATGTATACTCAATTATGCTAATTGATTATGTGAATGTACTTGGATTCTGGAAATTATGATTTTTCCGCATGTCAATTAGATTGTTCATATATAGCCTAACAGTGGTACCACGTGCCTCTAGTATAATTGCATAATCAATTTCTTGTTTGGTTAAAAACATTATTTTATCCTAGATTAGATCCTTATTTCCTTATGATTAAAAACTTGATTAGAACTAATAAAGTCAAATAATTGGTAGATTCTTCAACCTTAAGTAGTTGTTGCAAATATTATGTGATGCTTTTTATGCTAACTTGCCAAGTGGACCATTCTTTGATAAATGAATGAAAGATATATATTGTATATATTGTTTTGCAGGTTGTGAAAAGTGACTAGTATGCATGTCCCAATTAGGATAGAAATTATTATATGTGAACCATTAATGTGAATGTAAAATATGGTCTAATGCACCATAAGTTTAATTTAAATACGGTATATGTGTACGGTTAGCATATTGTAATAATTAGTATAGTTATTTCAATTTTGCAATTCCTATTTGGTTAAAGTGGCGCCTCCCAAATTGAAGTTTAAGTAAGATGGTTCAATTCCATTTTCAAGACAAAGTTTGAAGTTGAAGTTTCAAGATGAAGTCGAGCCATACTAGATCACATTTATTTCTTATACATGCTTTAAGATATTTATTGATTTTAAATATGTCTTGAATGATGCATGAGAATATGGTTTCAATAGGTTGCATGATTAAGGATTTTATTTAACTTAAAATCTAACCAACATAGTAAAGCCTTAAGTTCCAAAGTTTAAAATTGAGTTAAAAGATGCCTTTTAAAAAAAACACTTATTCACCATTCGATTGATTAGTGATAGTTTTCCGCCAAAGCGAGGTATCACTTCTTGATCCCAAAGAAATAAGATACACATTAGTTGTGAGTACATGTTGATCTTGGTTGAGCTCGACGATATAAATAAGGATTACCTTATGTCGTGGAAAATTGGATCGATATGTTTTCCTAATAAGTTCTCAGACGTACCTATCAACCAAGAGTAGTTTCTAGACTATTAACAACAGATTTGTTTACCTAAAATGTTTTATACTTAAGACAAGCCAAAGCATGCTTTATTCTTTAATGATTTCGAGGGTCTTGGATTAATTTTATTCACACCTTCTGGAACACATAACTCATATAAAATGCTTAATAATTATAATTATGCATGATTGCTTGAATTTAAATTATTAAGAGCATGTATGAATGGTTATTTATTTGTTTCAATTGTAATTTTCATTATTGAAAACAACAATTCGTTCAACATTTGTGTCAATTCGTGAAAAAGAGAAGTTGAACCGGAATAGCTTCCTCGACTGGCAAAGGAACTTGCACATAGTTCTAATGCCGGAAGAAAAGGAGCATGTTCTAGAAGAGGAGATTCCTGAAGCCACTAGCGACGGGGTCACTCGGGCTGCCCTCGATTGTTTGATTGGTGCCAAAAAGGATTTGAATGTCTAATGCTTTCTCCCATAAGTGCGGATCTACATAAAACGTCATTAACTCAGTTGTTTTCACGATCATCAGTTAGTTGAAGAGCATGTTACAATATCTTGCACGAACTGAAAGGTTCGAAACTCATTGGCAGATCCTTGAGACTAAGCTCAAGAAAGGAGAGCCTGTAAGCCCACATGTTCTCAAGATATGATCAGTTCAAACTGAATACAACATGAACAGTTTGGACAATACGCTCATTTGTTAGGTTATGATACATATGACAATTCATAAATCATGCGGAAAAACCATTTAGCCAGGAATACATATTATTTACACATAATCATATAGCATAGTTTAGATGCATACTCTTTGTTGCGTGCCTTCCCTAGCTGCGCCCGAACCGAACAAGAACAAGTCTTTAGGACTCCAAGTGTCGTCCCTCCGTAGATAGTCCACAGCACGTCCGGATCCGCCTTAAGATTGACCAACTAGAATCGCCCTTAAGGTACTAAAAAATTTCGGCACTTTTAGGCAAGGTATGTGACTGAATTTTTCTCTCAAAAACTCACTTTGAATACTTGAAAACTTATTATAAATTGTGAACCCAGGCCACATATTTATAGGGGTATGGAAAGAGAATTGGAATCCTATTAGGATACGAATTAATTAAATTAGAATCCTAATGAAACTCTTATTTAATTAATTTATCAAATAGGATTAGGAATTTAATCATTAAACGAATCCTGTATGTTTTAGGTTTCGTATGTGAACACAAACACACACGCACGCACAACAGCCCACGAGGGGCCCCATGCGCGCGCGCGCACAGCCCGAGCAACGCAGCCCACGACTGCCGCAGCCTTGGGCGCGCGCTGGGCCTGCCTTGCGGTGGGCCTGGCGCAGCCTTGGGCTGGCGTGTTGTGGCGCGCGTTTCCCTTGCTGGACGTGGGCCTGGCTTCGTGCTGGGCCTTCGTCTAGTAAGCTCGTCCGATGCTAATTCGTACGACGCGCTTCCGATTAATTTTCCGATTCCGGAATTCATTTCCGATACGAACAATATTTAATATTTCCGATTCCGGAATTAATTTCCGTTTCGAACAAATATTTAATATTTCCGTTTCCGGAATTATTTTCCGATTCCGATAATATTTCCGATTCAGACAACATTTCCGTTTCCGGTAATATTTCCGATTCCGGCAATATTTCTATTTCCGATTCCGGCAATATTTCTATTTCCGATAATATTTCCCGATACGTACCATGTTTCCGTTTCCGGCAACATCTACGACTTGGATAATGTTTATATTTCCGATACGATCCATATTTCCGTTTCCGGCAATATCATCGTTTCCGGAGTATTCATTTCTTGCCTGTGACGATCTCAGCTCCCACTGAAACCAAGATCCGTCGATTCCGAATATCCATAGATGGAGTATCTAATGCCATTAAATACTTGATCCGTTTACGTACTATTTGTGTGACCCTACGGGTTCAGTCAAGAGTAAGCTGTGGATTAATATAATTAATTCCACTTGAACTGAAGCGGCCTCTAGCTAGGCATTCAGCTCACTTGATCTCACTGAATTATTAACTTGTTAATTAATACTGAACCGCATTTATTAGACTTAACATTGAATGCATACTTGGACCAAGGGCATTATTTCCTTCAGTCTCCCACTTGTCCTTAGGGACAAGTGTGCATTTCCTAATTCCTTTGTCGCTCGATGCTTGCTCTTGAACATAAGGTAAGAGTTGTCATCCTTATTATGTCCAGAGGTGTTCCTCGGTTTCAGAGTTCAACTGATCAAATAAACAGATAATCATAGCCTATGATTCATCCGAGCACGGCCATGCATTTCACAGTTTCTAGCTCTCCGAGTGGCCTTGTACAACTTTTACGCATCTCATCCCGATTTATGGGAGGACAATCCCAATCTTGCGATCTTGAGATTAGACTTCGTTTGATAGGTGATTACCTGAGCGTTGCCTTTATAGCCTCCTTTTACGGTGCGACGGTTGGTCAACGTCAAAGCAACCAGTTCTCAAACAAGTAATCTCAAATCACTCAGGTATTGAGGATTTAGTGTCTAATAATTTTAATGAAATTTACTTATGACAGATTTTCATCTCTTACAGTAAAGTTTCATAGGTCTTGTCCGATACTAGTCTTCCCAAAGTAAGTATCTATGCAAATGATTATGACATTGCCATGTCCACATAGTTCAAGAAACAGAACTACTGGTCATCTTGCATTCTAATCGTCTAACGTTTTCTATGCGTCCAATTTTATAGAAAACTCCGACTAGGGACCATTTTCAACCTTTGACATTCAAGTTCACTTGATAGACATTTCTTAGTCACAGGACTGGTCCTGACAGTCTATCTTGAATATATCGTCAAATTGAAAGGACTCATCATTTAATAAACCACAAATTAAATGGAAAAATGAATTCTTTTCATTTATTGTGAATGATTAACCAATAATGTTTTACAAAGATTTAAACTCTAAAACTTTAAAACATTAAACAGAGACATCAAAGCCATTCTCCAATATGCTTGATTCCCATAGCTGCAGTGTGCGAGTTGTGCTTCGCCTGCGGCAGAGGTTTAGTCAATGGATCTGATATGTTGTCATCAGTTCCAATTTTGCTTATCTCGACTTCTTTTCTTTCAAAGAACTCTCGTAGAAGGTGAAATCTACGAAGTACATGCTTGACTCTCTGGTGGTGTCTAGGCTCCTTTGCCTGTGCAATAGCTCCGTTATTGTCACAATACAGGGCTATTGGTCCTTTAATGGAGGGGACTACACCAAGTTCACCTATGAACTTCCTTAGCCATATAGTTTCCTTTGCTGCTTCATGTGCAGCAATGTACTCCGCTTCAGTTGTAGAATCCGCAATGGTGCTTTGCTTAGCACTTTTCCAGCTTACTGCTCCTCCGTTGAGGCAGAAGACAAACCCAGACTGTGATCTGAAATCATCTTTGTCGGTTTGGAAACTTGCGTCCGTATAGCCTTTAACAATTAATTCATCATCTCCACCATAGACCAGGAAGTCATCTTTGTGCCTTTTCAGGTACTTCAGAATATTCTTGGCAGCAGTCCAATGCGCCTCTCCTGGGTCTGACTGGTATCTGCTCGTAGCACTGAGTGCGTACGCAACATCCGGGCGTGTACATATCATAGCATACATTATTGAACCAATCAATGATGCATATGGAATCCCATTCATTCGTCTACGCTCATCAAGTGTTTTTGGGCACTGAGTCTTGCTTAGAGTCATTCCATGAGACATGGGTAGGTAGCCTCGCTTGGAGTCCGCCATTTTGAACCTATCAAGCACCTTATTGATATAAGTGCATTGGCTAAGTCCAATCATCCTTTTAGATCTATCTGTGTAAATCTTGATGCCCAATATGTACTGTGCTTCTCCTAGATCTTTCATCGAAAAACATTTCCCAAGCCAAATCTTGACAGAGTTCAACATAGGAATGTCATTTCCGATAAGTAATATGTCGTCGACATATAATACTAGGAAAGCAATTTTGCTCCCACTGACCTTCTTGTATACACAAGATTCGTCTGCGTTCTTGATGAAACCAAAGTCACTGACTGCTTCATCAAAACGTATATTCCAGCTCCTGGATGCCTGCTTCAATCCGTAGATTGACTTCTTTAGCTTGCATACCTTTTTAGCATTCTTTGGATCCTCAAAACCTTCAGGCTGTGTCATAAACACAGTTTCTGTTAAAACGCCGTTTAAGAAAGCAGTTTTGACATCCATCTGCCATATTTCGTAATCGTAATATGCAGCGATTGCTAACATTATCCGAATAGACTTTAGCATTGCAACTGGTGAAAAGGTTTCATCGTAATCCACACCGTGGACTTGCCTGTAACCTTTTGCAACCAATCTAGCTTTGAAAACTTCAAGTTTCCCATCCTTGTCCTTTTTCAGTTTGAAAACCCATTTGCTTCCAATGGCTTGGTAGCCATCTGGCAAATCGACCAAATCCCATACTTGGTTTTCAGACATGGAGTCTAATTCAGATTGCATGGCTTCTTGCCATTGCTTGGAGCTAGGGCTCGTCATAGCTTGTTTGTAAGTCGCAGGTTCATCACTTTCAAGTAATAGAACGTCATAGCTCTCGTTCGTCAAAATACCTAAGTACCTTTCCGGTTGAGATCTATATCTTTGCGATCTACGCGGGGTAACATTTCTAGTTTGACCATGATTCTCACCAGATTTTTCTAAAGATCTCTGAGTTTCATCCTGAATGTCATCTTGAGCATTCTCTAGAGTTTGTTGTTCGACTCGAATTTCTTCGAGGTCTACTTTTCTCCCACTTGTCATTTTGGAAATGTGATCTTTCTCCAAAAAGACACCATCTCGAGCAACAAACACTTTGTTCTCAGATGTATCGTAGAAGTAATACCCCTTTGTTTCCTTTGGATAGCCCACAAGGATACATTTGTCAGATTTTGGATGAAGTTTGTCTGAAATTAATCGTTTGACGTATACTTCACATCCCGAAATCTTAAGAAAAGACACATTTGGAGGCTTTCCAAACCATAATTCGTATGGAGTTTTTTCGACAGCTTTAGACGGAGCTCTATTTATAGTGAGTGCAGCTGTATTTAGTGCATGTCCCCAAAATTCTAATGGAAGTTTGGCCTGACCCATCATTGACCTGACCATGTCTAGCAAGGTTCTGTTCCTCCGTTCCGACACACCGTTCCATTGTGGTGTTCCAGGAGGAGTCAATTCTGATAGAATTCCACATTCTTTCAGATGGTCATCAAATTCATAGCTCAGATATTCACCGCCTCTATCAGACCGCAGTGCCTTAATCTTCTTGCCTAATTGATTCTCTACTTCACTCTGAAATTCCTTGAATTTGTCAAAGGATTCAGACTTATGCTTCATTAGGTAGACATAACCATACCTACTGAAGTCATCAGTGAAAGTGATAAAGTAGCTGAAACCACCTCTAGCATTTGTACTCATTGGTCCACATACATCTGTATGGATTAAACCCAATAGTTCATTTGCTCTTTCTCCAACTTTAGAGAAAGGTTGCTTTGTCATTTTGCCAAGTAAACATAATTCGCATTTACCATAATCCTCTAAGTCAAATGGTTCTAGAATTCCTTCCTTTTGAAGTATTTCTAAGCGTTTCAAGTTTATATGGCCTAATCGACAATGCCACAGATAGGTGAGATCTGAATCATCCTTTTTGGCCTTTTTGGTATTTATGTTATATACTTGTTTGTCGTGATCTAATAAATAAAGTCCATTGACTAATCTAGCAGATCCATAAAACATCTCTTTAAAATAAAACGAATAACTATTGTCTTTTATTAAAAAGGAAAATCCCTTAGCATCTAAGCAAGAAACTGAAATGATGTTTTTAGTAAGACTTGGAACATGGAAACATTCTTCCAGTTCCAAAACTAGCCCGGAGGGCAACGACAAATAGTAAGTTCCTACAGCTAATGCAGCAATCCGTGCTCCATTTCCCACTCGTAGGTCGACTTCACCCTTGCTTAACTTTCTACTTCTTCTTAGTCCCTGTGGATTGGAACATAAGTGTGAGCCACAACCTGTATCTAATACCCAAGAAGTTGAATTAGCAAGTATACAGTCTATAACGAAAATACCTGAAGATGGAACGACTGTTCCGTTCTTCTGATCTTCCTTTAGCTTCAAGCAATCTCTCTTCCAATTCCCCTTCTTCTTGCAGTAGAAGCATTCGGATTCAGAAGTGGGTTGACTGACCTTCCTCTTTACAGATTTGGCGCCAGTTTGCTTAGTTGGGCTGGCCTTGTTGCCACCTTTCTTAGCATTCCTCTTCTTTCCAGATTTCTTGAACTTGCCCCCACGCACCATAAGCACATCCTGCTTATCACTTTTGAGCGTCTTTTCAGCGGTCTTTAGCATACCGTGAAGCTCAGTGAGCGTTTTGTCCAGACTATTCATACTGTAGTTCAGTTTGAACTGATCATACCCGCTATGAAGAGAATGGAGGATGGTGTCTATAGCCATTTCCTGAGAAAATTGCTGATCCAGCCGACTCATATTCTCAATGAGTCCAATCATTTTGAGAACATGTGGACTTACGGGCTCGCCTTTCTTAAGCTTGGTCTCAAGAATTTGCCTATGAGTCTCGAATCTTTCGACTCGAGCCAGATCTTGGAACATGTTCTTCAACTCACTGATGATTGTGAAAGCATCTGAGTTGATGAACGTTTTCTGCAGACCCGCACTCATGGTGGCGAGCATTAGACATTTCACATCCTTGTTGGCATCAATCCAACGATTGAGGGCTGCCTGAGTGACCCCGTCACCTGCGGCTTCGGGCATCGCCTCTTCTAGGACATACTCCTTTTCTTCCTGCATAAGAACTATTTGCAAGTTCCTTTGCCAGTCAAGGAAGTTTTTCCCGTTCAACTTCTCCTTTTCGAGAATTGATCGAATGTTGAATGAATTGTTGTTTGCCATATTAAAAACTACAATTGAAATAAACAAATAAATAACCATTCACAGTTTCTCTTAATAAACTTAAATTCTAGCATACATGCATAATTCAATGTTTATTAAGCATTTTATTCAAGTTATGTGTTCCGGCAGGTGTGAATAAAATGATTTAAAGATCCTAAAATCATTGAAGAACTAAGCACAGTTTGTCGACTTAATCCTAAAACATCTTAGGTAAGCAAAAGCCTTTTGCTAATAGTCTAGAAACTATTCTTGGTTGATAGGTACGTCTAAGAACTTATTAGGTAAACCTATCGATTTTTCCACGACATAAAAGGACTCCTTACTTATATCGTTGAGTTTCACCAAAACTAACATGTACTCACAATTATTTGTGTACCTTGCCCCTTTAGGACCAATAAGTAACACCTCGCTGAGCGAAAACTATTACTAGATTGATGTAAAGGATATCCAAGCAAGTGTATATTTTGGCATGACACCTTATAACTCAATTTTTAAGTTTGGAACTTAAGGCTCTTACTATGTTGGTTAGATTTTAAGTGAACTAAAATCCTTAATCATGCAACATAATCAAGCCACAATCTCATGCATAATTAAGACATATTTAAAGCAATAAATAACTTAAAGCATGCATAAGATAAATGTGATCTAGTATGGCCCGACTTCATCTTGAAGCTTTAACTTCAAAGTCCGTCTCGAAAATCTCCGTGGGAGGCACCATTTTCTTCAAATAGGATAAGCTATAATTAAAACTAATTACAACTATTTGATGGTACGCAGACCATATTTGAATTGAAAAACGACTTTGGTATTTTAGACCAATTACATTCAAATTAATGGTACGCAGACCATATTTTCTATCCTATTTGGGCCATACTAGTCACTTCATAACCTGCAAAACAGTACATTCACCCATTCATTATCATGAATGGCCCACATAGCTGGTTAGTAAAACACATTATGCATCACGTAAACATTTGCAGCAATTAATCAAGGGCACCAATAATCTACCAATTATTCAGTCCTTATTAATTCTAATCAAGTTGTTTTAACCTTAAGGATTTGTAGACCTAATCAAGAGTTTATGACTAAAAGCGCTCCCACTTAAACCAATAAATTCATATGCTTTACTAATTTTAAACATAAAAATGTATTTCTAGTCTAACCGGAAACATACAAATTTAATTAAAATTTAAAGCTCATATAAATTTATAATTGAATCCAAAAATTTAATTTAATTTCAGTCGTGTTTAAATTAATTCAAGATTTAAATTTTAGTAAAATAATTAGAATAAATAAAATTTATTATAATTATAATATTCAAAATTAAAATCCAAGAAAATAATTTAAATTATTAATTTTAAAATTAATTAAAATTACGTAAACTGAAAATTTCAAATTAAAATTTCAAAACGATCTAATCGTAACGCAATAACCTTACGCATCGCACGCCCATGGGCCACACGCACACAGCCATCGCTGGCCATGTGCGCGCAGCCCATGCGCTGCGTCGCATAGCTGCTGCTTCTACCCTTCGCAAGCCATCGCGCGAGCTGGTGCTCGCTGCGCGCGCGCCAGCGCTCGATGCACGCGAGCTGGGCGTAGCACTCGTGGCACGCGAGCTTGCGCGCGCTTGCGCGAGGCAGTGCGCGTTGTGGCGCAGCTCGCTTGCTGCCCACACGCGACTGCCGTGCCTTGCCTTCGCCCATGCCCATTCGTCCATTGCTCATAGCCCACGACACAAGGCAGGGCTGCTGCCTTGTGCTCGTGCACCATGCCCTTTGCTCATTGCATTCGTGCCGCATGGGCGACGAGCTCCCTTGCTCGTCGTCACATGCCCGCACTATACAACACCCCTTAAGGGTAACACGTAGCGTCCATTGCTTTGTGCGTGCAAGTTATATGAACGAATCGCATAAAATTTAAAAAATTTATATTTAAAATTAATGACAAATTAATAAATTTATTAATTTCATAATTTTAGGGAGAAAAATCGAAAATTTATTATTCAATTGATTTCCGATTAACATGGATTCAAGTCTAGGTCATAAAAATTTAAAATTTATCATAAATTTACAATTTTTATGGTGGTTTTTAATCATAGGTATCTAATTAAATTATAATTAATTATGAAAATCAAATTAATTCTAAATTATTCTAATTTTCAACAAATTAATCATAATTACAAATTAGATTGCATAATTAACAAGGCTAGGCATTCAAACTTGTTAAACATATACAGTAGGTCAATCAAAAATTCAAGATTTATCAACAAGAATCGCAAATATTTAATTTAACATCTTAAATTTACGAAATTTTGCATTCGAAAAACTAAAACCTTCGAAAAGTCATAGTTAGGCTTCGAATTTGAGAATTCTGGGTTCGGCAGAAAAATATTATTTTTGTCAAAATTTTAGAATGCCTTTTACATAGACCTGTCAAAAATCGACCCGACCCGAAAACCGACCCGAACCCGACCCGAAAATACTGGGTCCTGAACAAGATTTTGCGACCCGTAACCCGATTTTATCCGAACCCGAGCAACCCGAAAAGTAATGGGTCAAAACCCGACCGAACCCGTTTTGGACCCGACCGATTGAAAATCGTTGTATTTATAGTAATAAATGCGATTATGAGAAAATTTAAGCAAAATAAACACGGTGTTTTTTACTATTATTGTGTGTAATATGATTTTAATTTGAATTATACGCCATTTTACGGTTGAATTTGACTAAATATAAACTTATGTAGGAAAATTTGTTAATTTGTGCCCATATTTTGTATATTTATCACCTAAATTAATGAAAATATAATGCGCGTTTTAAAATCTCTCAACCCGTTGGGTCGACCCGAACCCGAAAGTTCTGGGTCTTGAACAAGCATTTGTAAACCCGAACCCGAAAGTGACCGACCCGATCTAACCCGAACCCGAAAATAATTTTTTACAACCCGACCCGACCGACCCGTTTGACAGGTCTACTTTTACATGCGGAATTGACACAAAAATCACTCGATTTGGATGAGTAACGAAGAAACTGCCGAAAAACTGCGTACGTATAATTAAATAAACGCAATTTGCAATTAATTAACAATTACGAAAATTAATCACCCCTTTTAATTCTTGCAAATTTGTAATATTTAACCATGTTCATGCAATTTAGATTATGAAAATAATAAGAGGCTCGTGATACCACTGTTAGGTTATGATACATATGACAATTCATAAATCATGCGGAAAAACCATTTAGCCAGGAATACATATTATTTACACATAATCATATAGCATAGTTTAGATGCATACTCTTTGTTGCGTGCCTTCCCTAGCTGCGCCCGAACCGAACAAGAACAAGTCTTTAGGACTCCACGTGTCGTCCCTTCGTAGATAGTCCACAGCACGTCCGGATCCGCCTTAAGATTGACCAACTAGAATCGCCCTTAAGGTACTAAAAAATTTCGGCACTTTTAGGCAAGGTATGTGACTGAATTTTTCTCTCAAAAACTCACTTTGAATACTTGAAAACTTATTATAAATTGTGAACCCAGGCCACATATTTATAGGGGTATGGAAAGAGAATTGGAATCCTATTAGGATACGAATTAATTAAATTAGAATCCTAATGAAACTCTTATTTAATTAATTTATCAAATAGGATTAGGAATTTAATCATTAAACGAATCCTGTATGTTTTAGGTTTCGTATGTGAACACAAACACACACGCACGCACAACAGCCCACGAGGGGCCCCATGCGCGCGCGCGCACAGCCCGAGCAACGCAGCCCACGACTGCCGCAGCCTTGGGCGCACGCTGGGCCTGCCTTGCGGTGGGCCTGGCGCAGCCTTGGGCTGGCGTGTTGTGGCGCGCGTTTCCCTTGCTGGACGTGGGCCTGGCTTCGTGCTGGGCCTTCGTCTAGTAAGCTCATCCGATGCTAATTCGTACGACGCGCTTCCGATTAATTTTCCGATTCCGGAATTCATTTCCGATACGAACAATATTTAATATTTCCGATTCCGGAATTAATTTCCGTTTCGAACAAATATTTAATATTTCCGTTTCCGGAATTATTTTCCGATTCCGATAATATTTCCGATTCAGACAATATTTCCGTTTCCGGCAATATTTCCGATTCCGGCAATATTTCTATTTCCGATAATATTTCCCGATACGTACCATGTTTCCGTTTCCGGCAACATCTACGACTTGGATAATATTTATATTTCCGATACGATCCATATTTCTGTTTCCGACAATATCATCGTTTCCGGAGTATTCATTTCTTGCCTGTGACGATCTCAGCTCCCACTGAAACCAAGATCCGTCGATTCCGAATATCCATAGATGGAGTATCTAATGCCATTAAATACTTGATCCGTTTACGTACTATTTGTGTGACCCTACGGGTTCAGTCAAGAGTAAGCTGTGGATTAATATCATTAATTCCACTTGAACTGAAGCGGCCTCTAGCTAGACATTCAGCTCACTTGATCTCACTGAATTATTAACTTGTTAATTAATACTGAACCGCATTTATTAGACTTAACATTGAATGCATACTTGGACCAAGGGCATTATTTCCTTCATCATTAAGCTTCATGGTATGCTAAAAACCGTTGAAAAGATGCTCAAAAGTGATAAGTAGGATGTGCTTATGGTGCGTGGGGGCAAGTTCAATAAATCTAACAAGAAGCGGAATGCTAAGAAGGGTAGAAATCTAGCACGTCTAAGCAAAAGATCGGCACCAATTCTGAAAAAGAAGAAGGTGAGAAAACCCACTTTTAAGTCTGAATGCTTCTACTGTAAGCAGAAGGGGCATTGGAAGAGAGATTGCTTGAAGCTTAAGGAAGATCAGAAGAATGGAAAAATTGTTCCCTCTTCGGGTACTTTGGTTATAGAGTGTAACCTTTCTTTTTCAACTTCTTGGGTATTAGATACAGATTGTGGCTCATACTTATGTTCCAATCCACAGGGACTAAGAATAAGTAGAAGAAGAATGGAACAATTGTTCCCTCTTCGGGTACTTTGGTTATAGAGTGTAACCTTTCTTCAGGCCCGACCCTAGGGGTAGGCGGGGAGTGCGACCGCCTAGGGCCCAAAAGGGGGCCCAAAAAAAGAGTTTTAAGTTATTAGGTTCCTGTATTTAGGGTAATGGGAAAGGAGAAAGTCACGGAAAGGTCAAGGAAAGACCACGAAAATATCAGTTACCATTTTCCAATGCTAAAATCATGGAAAATCTCTTCGATTCTTCCGTCTTTCCTAAATTCCTTTATGTTCCTCTTCTTATCTTTTGTTCTTCCTTAATTCCTTTCATAACTTTGGAAATTTCAAGATTTTAAACAGCTAAAATCATAAATCGAATCAATTATTGATTCACTTTATTCTCCAAATTCATAGTTTTAATTTTCAAGCTTTCTAATTAAAACAATGGCAATTGGATTTTTTTCTTTGGATCAATAATCAATCATTATCCCCTCTCTTAAATCTAGTTGTTAACTATCAAAATTGTCTATCTTTTATCAATTACTACATGTCTACTCGCGCGGCGGCGACGCGGAGGTGCGAAGCGGAGGTGCAAAGCGGAGGCGGAAGGCGTCAAGGCAGCACCGCGAGCAGATTTCCAGATCTTTTGTTCGATTCCAGTTTTATAGAAGCAATCGGGTATTATTCTCTTAATTTTAATTTTGATTCTTTTAATTTCAAATAAAAAATTAATCATTTTGATTCTTTTAATTTTAATTCTAATCTAGGAGTTCAAGCATTGAGTATTTGGGAATTTTGATGTTGTATTGGCAGTTATTCATGATCTAATTTTTTTCAATTTGTATATTTTGTAACAGATTGAGAATTAGTTATCCAATTGAATTTTGGAGATTTGATTTTGGGGTGTTCTATCCAAATGATTTTGCATTCCAAAATGCTCCCAGAAATCAGTTTTATGTTTTGATAAGAGTTGAATGAGGAAAAAAAGTTGTAATTTTCATTTTTGGGAGTATTTTGCAACTAATTAAGTTTATTACGGAGTATGTAGTATAATGTTGATTGGGAAAAAAATTGGTCTTCTTTTTTATATAAAGGGGGCCCTTTTCTCCAATTTCGCCCAGGGCCCTTAAATTCTAAGGACCGGGGCTGCCTTTCTTTGTCAACTTCTTGGGTATTAAATACAGGTTGTGGCCCACACTTATGTTCCAATCCACAGGGACTAAGAATAAGTATAAGTTTAAGCAAGGGTGAAGTCGACCTACGAGTGGGAAATGGAGCAAGGATTGCTGCATTAGCTGTAGGACTTATTATTTGTCGTTGCCCTCTAGGCTAGTTTTGGAACTGGAAGAATGTTTCCATGTTCCAAGTATTACTAAAAACATCATTTCTGTTCTTGCTTAGATGCTAAGGGATTTAACTTTGAAATAAAAGACAATAGTTGCTCATTTTATTTTAAAGAGATGTTTTATGGATCTTCTAAATTAGTCAATGGCCTTTATGTGCTAGATCATGACAAACAAATTTATAACATAAAGGAAAATTTGATAATAAAAGTCCCAACTATCGTCACTTCACTTTAAAAGGTCACAACTTTTGATTATTCTAGAGCTGTATCAACTTTGAGGTGTGTTTTCCCAAAATGCCCCTTTAGCTTAATTAAACTATTAATTAAGTTGATTTATGCATATCATACTATTTTATTAACTCATTTAATTAAAAATATGATTATTGCATGAGATATACGAGTCTTAATTAAGTTATATAGCACTTAATTTTAATTAAGGGACCATTTTTGGAAAGGACTCGCTATAGTTGGGACCACTCAGAGATAATCAAAAGTTAGGATCTTTTAAAGTAAATCGACCATAGTTGGGACCGATAATATCAAGTTTTCCTAACATAAATGCTAAAAAGGCCAAAATAAAATATTCAAGATCTCACGTATATGTTGCATTGTCGATTAGGCCTTGTTAACATGAACCACTAGAAGAAAAAAGCTCAAGTGCGGGCTCATTTTAAGGGGTTAAGTGCGGGCTTTTACATGCGCAGCACATGGCTTGCCCGCACTTGATGTTTCTCAAGTGCTGCCAAAATATTGGCAGCACTTGATACTTCAAGTGCTGCCAATTTACAAAATGAGCCCGCACTTGACAAATTTGGTGCTGCCAATTTTGCAATATGAGCCCGCACTTGACAAACTTTGTGCTGCCAATTTTGAAAATGAGCCCGCACTTGACAAATTTTGTGCTGTCAATTTTTGAAATTAGCCCGCACTTGACATAAAAATGGGCAGCACAAGCATAAAAAAGAGCCGCACTTGATATATAAATGAGCCGCAATTGATCTAGAAATTTGTTATATAACTGATATCCCTGCTACATATATTATACAATTAGACCACGCCCACTAGTTAACCTCCATGCATTACATAAAAAAAGTATCCAATTATATAGATAATTAAATTGAATAGTATACAATTATAAATATAAAAATCGATTACATTACAATCCTATGAAAAACTAGCATCTATAATCTAAGATTCACTACAAAAGAAAATATCAAAGACAATAAATGGTAATGAACTTTGCCAACTTTTCTCGAACTTCATTTATCTACTCAATGGTAAAAGGCTGCTCCCTCGGATTGTTGAATACCTAAAGAAGATCGATCATCGAGAAAAAAAAATATGTTAGTTATATTATAAATATTGTATGGTACATTAAAGTAAGACATAATTTGCTCACAACAATGAAATAATGAACCTTATAATAATAAAAATGGTTCATTTCTCTCCTAACTTTCAACCAATGAACCTAAATAAGTATTTTAAACCTTTGGATGTTTTATATACTTAGTTTAATGTTTCATACACTCATTCTCACCTACTTTGGTCACGTTATGCACATTTAAGGCTCGTTTGTTCATTATAGTTCAAATTTTGACTAAAATGACTTATTTCGCTCCTAACTTTCAACTAATGAACTTAAATAAGTATTTGAAACCATTTACATGTTCATTAGACTTAGTATAACATTCAAAGACTTATTGTGGAACCGGGCATAGTCTACACTCCCCTTGTACCATCAATGTATGATCCTTTCTCCTAACACTGTCTATTCATTTCCCTGCATTAACTTAAAGATACAAGAATGATTGTTTGCTTTCATATAGGAGTACTTAGCATGAGGTTTAGTAATTTGACAGTATCGATATTACTTAATTGCAACTTCAGAATTAGTGTTAATATCTGGTGGTTGATACACTTGCAAGTTAATAATTTGTGCTGGGATTCTTTACTATGTCTGCTAAAAAAAGACACCAAAGATAAAGAACGAATCAAAACAGAAAACCTGTTTTTACTCTTCTACTGAGATTCTTCTTCTATCACACTCCCCTCTCCTTTTCCTGCTTTTCTCTTTCTTGGGTAAAGAAGGTTTCAGGTCTGAGAAATTCCTATTCAGTAACCATTTTAAGTCCTTTTCTGTGTTCATACAAATACCTCACAACGTTTAACCCCTCCCCCTATTAGCAAATACAAATACAAATATTTCAAAGACTTATTCTCACCTACTTCGGTCAACCCCTATTAGCAAGAATTTCAGGAGCAACGTAGTCTGGGCTCCCATAGGTTGTATGTAGCAAGCCATCACTCTAGAAAAACAAAATGAAAAAACTACCAGAGATTCAAAAGCTGAATACAGTAAAAGAGACTTTTACTCTAGTATTTTCTATACATACCCGAAATGCTGGGGTAGTGCACTAAGGCCAAAGTCGGATACTTTATGTTTCCTTTTCCGTCTACAAGGATATTCTCTAGCTGCAAATTTGAGAAGAAAATGTCAGAAGACCATATAATAGCAATGTCATACTCAAGCATCTGCTCCAACAAAAACCTTCATAGTTGACAGTTAAATAAATACACATACACAAATAAAAATTCTAATCACAACTCACAAGAGAAGAGTAAATTGCAATAACATCAATTTCACTATTGTGATTGTTTATCCAGTACCTAACCTTAAGGTCTCGGTGAAAGACACCCTGTCATGACAATAATTCATACAGTCAATTAGTTGTTGAATAAGCCTTCGACCTTCCTTCTCTGAGAGTTTCCTTCAGGGTGCCTATAAAATTATTAGTTGCTTCAGTAATAGAAAACAATTTAAAGTTGAAAATATACATTGGTTGGGGTGTCAGTTTGAGTTAGAGTGATACTTTATGTGTAGAAATTACTTATAATTTTACCAGACAATACTACTCCATATAAAATTGTACATACTCTAGGACCATGTATATATTTGTTTTTCTTGCTAAGATCTGCAATAAGTCACCAAAGTTTGATACTTTGATTGCTCGGTCTACTTTTGATATGGCTCAAAACTGATTCTTTCTTCTAAAGACCGTGATTTGAACAAACCAAACCCGTGCACAAATGTAAATTATATCATACATCAAAGAGCTAGCACAATGCAAGTGATGGTCCAAATATATATGATCCCGTTTTTTAAAATGAATATGATCAAGTTCTGACTGAAAATGAGCATCTATATGTTCGTTCTGCATGAAGTGATAAGGGTCAAACTTCAAATATGGTGCATATACATTTAGAACACCATGCACACATTACTCGTTGGAGCACCGTCTATCGAATCATAAACTGGTCTAATCCATATGAGCCTAGATACTATCGGCCCACGCCCATTGCGAACCCCATCCAAACCCCATCCAAAGAAACCAAAAATAACAAAATAAAGAATGGATAAACAAGAATTCTACTTTACATTATAAAAATAGATTTAGATTCCTAAGATCTCAACGTTTTTATTACTATAATTCTAAAATCTGATGCAGTTTGTAAGTTGTAGTATAAATGGGTCCCATTCAATAACTCACACCATCTTTCACTTTTCCTGTCATTATGATTTGTATGCTCTTTAATTATTTATTTGGATGGTAGCCATGCCATATAAAGCTTCCCCAGGTAGGACATTTCAGTTTACACCAATAAGTTCAAAGAGTATTTGAGATAGCAATGCATATTCGACGTGATATCCTGCTAAGTTTCAACAATTTACATTTCAAAAGAAAAAAGTTCTTCACAGAAGTTCAACAATAACATCACATTATTAAAGCAACATATTGGTAAACATAGATATGGAAAAACCAGAATATATACCCGGAGCTGGCCAGACATTTGGCCCATAAAATGGCTTCTCTACTTCAGGATCATCCTCAAGTACTTCAACACCAATACAATACCCCCTCCTTGTAATCTCCTACAGCTAGAAGATGGACAATTAGTACAATATCTGAATTGTACAAAGCAACTTTAGTTAGAGTTAAGCAATCAATTCTCAGTTAACATCATCATTCATCATTATCATTACCCCCATTGCCTCAATTCTCAGTTAACTCGTAAGGTGATTCCTTGTAATACCCTATTCAGTTTATTAATGTATTCGGAAAACACGTAACACTGAGCTAATGCAGAATATCATGTTCAGCGGTTATTAGGTATTATATATAATCAGACACCATATAGAAAGTCCAACTGATTCTCAATTTCCGATGCCCCCATATAACATACCTATTTGTAATCTCCCACAACTGTTAGAAACAATACATAAGCTAAAACAGTACAAAAGTCACTCCCCTAGTACATCCCTATAAACTGTGATGCTTAGACTCAGATATGAAGTTAGGGTTTGTAAATTGGGGGTTTTGATTTTATTCAAATTCAACTTAATTAATGAAGGGAAATAGGAAATTACCGATAGATTGGGTAGCAAGGATGACAAACCCTCAGCCAATAGCCTCGGCCACCGTTGGCGGTGAAGGGTAGCGACGAGAGAAGAGCAGACGAGAAAGAGCATTGCTTCGTCATAGACAGGCTATTTTTACTTGCATTCAAGACGTATTAGGTGGTTTTGGACAAAAATTAGGGCAACGCGATAACGAAAAAACTAAGACATAAGCAGCCGTGCCGCCGGCAAGAGAAATGGCGGTGGCAGGTTATCGACGGAGAAGCAGCAGAGGGGAGAAAGAGAGGGTTTGAGGTGAAAAGTGAATGAGATTCATTTGGCTGAAAGAGAGAGAAAGCGCGAAAGGAGAATGTCACTTTTGTGTGGCTCATTTGTAAAATGAGCCCGCACTTGAGTTTGAAGCCCGCACTTGAACTTAAGTGCTGCCAATTTTCTAAAATGAGCCCGCACTTGTAAAAATATTTTTTTTTTATTTTTTTTAATCTTCTCAAGTGCTGCCAATTTACTAAATGAGCCGCACTTGAAGGGAAGCACATGACGATTTTTCTACTAGTGAACCGCATGGAAAAGCTTCAGAAAGAAGGAATTATAAAACCATTTGACTTAGAGGATTTGGTTAATGCAAATCATGTTTAATTGGAAAAATGACAAAACAACCTTTCTCTAAAGTTAGAGAAAGAGTAAGTTATCTATTAGGACTAAACTACACAAATGTGTGCGGCCCAATGAGTTCAAATCCTAGAGGTGGTTTCAGCTACTTTATAACTTTCACTGATGACTTCAATAAATATGGTATGTCTACCTAATGATGCATAAGTCTGAATCCTTTACCAAATTCAAAGAATTTCAGAGTGAAGTAGAGAATCAACTAGTCAAGAAGATTAAAGCACTGCAGTCTGATAAAGGCGATGCATATTTGAGCTATGAATTTGATGACTATCTGAAAGATTGTGGAATATTGTCAAAATTGACTCCTCTTGGAACACCACAATCGAATGGTGTGTCAGATTGGAGGAATAAAACCTTGCTTAAAATGGTTCGATCAATGATGGGTCAGGTCAAACTTCCAATAGAATTTTAGGGACATGCACTAAACATAGCAGCACTCACACTAAATAGAGGTCTGTCAAAAGCTATCGAAAAAACTCCACGTGAGTTATGGACTAGAAAGCCTCCAAAAGTGTCTTTTCTTAAGATTTAGGGTTGTGAAGTATACGTCAAAAGATCAATTTCTGACAAACTTCAACCGAAATCTGACAAATGTATCCTTGTGGGCTACCCAAAGGAAACAAAGGAGTATTACTTATACAATACATCTGAGAACAAGGTGTTTGCTGCTCGAGATGATATCTTTTTGGAAAGACGACACATTTCCAAAATGACAAGTGGGAGAAAAGTAGACCTTAAAAAACTTCGAGTCGAACAACAAACTCTTGAGAATGATCAAAATGATATCCAGGTTGAAACTCAGAGGACTTTAGAAGTGTCTGGTGAGGATCAAGATGAAAGAAATAATGCCCTTGGTCCAAGTTTGCATTTAATGCTAATTCTAATAAATGCGGTTCAATATTTATTAACAAGATAATAATTCAGTGAGATCAAGTGATCCGAATGCCTGGCTAGAGGCCGCTTCAGTTCAAGTGGAATTAATAATATGAATCCACAACTTACTCTTGACTGAACCCGTAGGGTCACATAAATAATGTGTAAACTGATCAAGTATTTAAGTGAATATAATATTCATTAAGTACCCTATTTATGGTCTTTCAGAAATGATGGATCTTGGTTCTAGTGGGAGCTAAAATCATCACAAGGCAAAGAAAGAGTATTATCGGAAATGAAGATATTACCCGAAACAGAAATATGGTTCGTAACGGAAATATAAATATTATGCAAGACGAAGATATTTTCGAAAACGAAAATATGGTTTGTATCGTAAAATATTATCGGAAATAGAAATATTCCCGGAATCAGAAATATTGCGGGAAACGAAAATATTTTGGGAATCATAAATATTATCGGAAACGTAAATATTGTTCGAATCGAAAATAAATTCCGAAATCGGAAAACGAATCGAAGGCACGACGAGCAAGCCTGCGAGACACAACGCCCAACGACTAGCAGGCCTGCGCGCGCAGAGCAGCAGCCATGGGCTAGCAGCCACAACTTGGCCTGCAAGGCAGCATGGGCGGCTAGCACACACAACCACAACCGTTGGCCTACAATGCGCGCCAAGGCTCCAAGGGCATGCGAGGGAGCCTGGGCGGCAAGCAAGCCTTGCGCACCAAGGTCCGAGCCCACACACATGCCATAAATTAGGCGCCAAGTTACTTGGGCCATAAGTTGTTTGTTTTCCTACTCTTACAATAATTAGACTTCTAGGTGCATGTTTGATAATTCCTAGAGTTCTAATAAATATAATTAACTAGAATCCTAATGGGCTTAGTTATTTCATTCCTAGTAGGATTATACTTCTCTATTTCCACCCTATAAATATGTGGTTCATGAATACAATTTATACAACATACAATACATTAAATTCAAGTGAGAGTTTAATATTTGCCTATCACCTTTATGAGTTTCCCCGGTTCATAAAACCTTAGAGAATATTCTAGTTGGTTGAATCTAAGGCGGATACGGACGTGCTGTGGACTTTCTACGGAGGGGCGACATTCGGAGTCATTTACTTGTTCTTGTTCGGTTCGGGAGCAGTTAGGGAAGACACGCATCACACAGTATGTATACTAAATTATGCTAATTGACTATGTGTCAATTAATTTGGATTCCTGGCTTTTATGGTTTTCCCGCATGGATTATATTGTTCATAACCAAACAGTGTTACCACGAGCCTCTAATTAACTCCACAATCAATTATAGTTAATATTGATTAAATTTAATAAATTTGCAATGAATTAAAGGGGTGATTAATTTCGTGATTGTAATTAATTGCAAATTCGTGTGATTATTTAATTATATGTTCGCAGGATTTTCGGAAGTTTTGTCAATAATGGCGAAATCTTATGTTTTTATAGTGAAAAAATATTCAGTTAGAAAATTAAATAAATTCAAATCATTAATGTGATAATTATTATGGTAACCATGCTTAAATATTAAAGTAATATATGGAAGCAATGACTTCATACCCATATCTAAAGGATGATAGATAGTGCAAGCAAAAAATCATCAAAGGAACGAACAACCCAAATGATCGTACACGTAAAGCCTTTCAAAAGAAATTTATGTACATTAACATTGCAGATGCCTTGCACAAAATGATCAAATAACCAATATATCCCACAACCATTGCGAGATAGTCCAATTGTAACAACACGCATGTGGCTATGACATATAGATGCTAGTTAAATCGAGTTCTTCAATTGTTCAGCATTAACCATCAACAAAGTAATGGGTAAACCATTAAATCAATGTTTAACTGCAACATTTAACACCGAAAAAGCAAAATTATCAATCTTCTCATATTGCGTATACTATAAACCTCAAATGGAAGCAAACCAAAGTTACAAATTCTATCCCTCTTCTTCGACACAAAAACTGCTAGAAAAATAATACATACAATAGAAAATTAAATCAATTTATATGGACAAAGAAAAGAAAAAAAAAAGAGAGAAAGAGGAAATACATGAAGAGGAGATTAGAGAGATGGATGATAGAAGAATTTTAATGGAGATGGTGGAGTTGCAGAGGAGATGGGGGATTTTGGAGATGGAACGACGTGATGTACGTGAAATATGATGAAAATAACTTGTAATGCTACTTATTAGGATGAAACGTTAATATTTCTAACTTCTGATGAAAGCTACTCAACCTCTAACCTTTAACCTATAACCTCTACGGCTCTATCTAACACACTATCTTGTCAAACACTCACAATTTTTCCAATTAATGTTTTGATTAGGCTCAAACACTACCTGCTATTCTAAAAGCTACTGCCGGACAAAGCCTTAATATTATTATTACTGTGGGTAGAATTTTATAAGGACAAAACTGTCTTTTCATATAAAACATGCGGGCGATTTTAACGTACGCGAACGTCCATACAATTGATCAAGGGGACGGTTCGAAATTAAGGGGGTGGGGTTACACTCTCAAAATTCCCCCAATTCGAAAGTGCTGAACCAAACTTTCTCTCTCCTATTTCTTGGAAATGGCGGCCCTCTCAAGCTTCCCGCCTCACTTTCTCTCTCTATCCTCTCACTATTATTCGCAAACTTCAACTTCTACTTCCTTTTCCTTCTTCTATCATCATCATCACTCTTACTTCCACTCAAATCGCCGCTTCTGCAATGGCCAATTTTCAATCGCCTGTCTTGCTTCTATGCCTTCTACTAAGAAACCTAGGTATTTTAGTTTCTTATTTGTCCATAGAAATTGTGATTTTCTTTTTTCAGAATTTCGATCAGTGATAAATATTTTGGAGTTGCAGACCGAGTAGAAAGCTGATGAGTGATGAGGAACTCCGTAATGTTCTTAGGGAGTTCGTCGCGTCAGTTGGATTGCCCGAGGGTCATGTTCCGTCTATAAAGGAGCTTTCGCATCATGGAAGGTACTAGAATTTCCATTTCCATTGAATTCTTTAGTTGAATTGTTCAATTTTAAAATAAATAAATTGTGTTATGTTTATTGAAATGGTTGAATTATGTGGTTTAATTCAATCCGTGGACTATGGACCGTGGTGCACGTAGAGTATGGTGCACCAAAAGAACATGTGTGCATAAGCAAAAGAACATGATACTACGGCAAAAGAACATGCAATATAATATTTCACTTTTTTGTTATAAAAATAATATATTATTTTACTATTTATTAAAAACCTAAATAAAAAAAATTACTCATGTTCTTTTCTCGTAACCAGATGTTCTTTCAATTATATACTAGTGTTCTTTAGGTGCACCATGCTCTATGTACACCATGGTCCACCTTCTAAATTGCGGGTTTAATTGTATTGTTGATTTTTTGAAGGATGTTGGGTGCTGTTGGTTTTTTGAGGATGAAATTCCTGTTGCGAATTTTACGATGGGTTGAAATGTTTTATTTCATTGTATTATTTGTACAATTTTAGGCGACTTCTAGTGGGGGACAAACTATGAAATGAATCATATTTTGTTAAATATTGGATGTCAAATGAGTTACATGTTCTCTTTACTTGTGTATGTTCAATTGATTGGGACCTTCCAATGTAAATAGGTAAACAACTTTTGTTTCTAGTTTTGAATGTCTTGGAAGAGGTTTTAAAATTTAGTATTCGGATTGGTAAGATGATAGCTGATTTTACGGAGCGGACAAGGAAAGTTCAGATGAAGAATGGCTTGGTATGGTTGGAAAAACCGAAATGGAATCGCGTTAGAGAGGGAAAGGGTATTGATAGTCATTACTACTATGGATTATATGGTATCCAAGAGGAATCAAGTGGAATTAAATGATAGGGATGAGGAGACCTGAGGCGGGTGACATGATTTATTATAAACTGGGTTGGGGTCTAAGCGAGAGTAACAGCTATGTGGATCCTCAATCACCCTCATGTTAGGGAATTTGCTTCCATACCTCACAAACCAAACAACTTATAATAGAAGTACTTAAGTGACTTCGTTTCCAACCCAAAAGTCCTTCATACCAAACATGAATTAAGAATTATACTACGTATTAAGAATTCAGAATTCACGTCATGGAATCTATAATAATTCCGTTCACTAACCATCCATTATCCCTCTTCTTCCACCACAAGTCAAAATAATTTTGATAGGGATACAGTCATACAGATTTAGTTACGAAGTGCAGCTATACCGTTGAATGAAGGGGAGGGAGTATCTTGAAGTTATTTCTTTCATATTTCAAGGATTTGTCGGCCACAAAATGCTATAGCCATTTTACATGGATGGTTTATCGTATGGCATTAATAGAAGGAAGATCATCACTAATGTTTGCGAGAGTTGATTCGATGTTCCTGTACAAAGTGATAAGATCTACCTCCTACATAGTGAAAATACTAATAATTAACAATAAACCCTTAACAAAAGATAATTCTAAGAAGTTTTGGCTGTCATGAATGTTATATTATCACTTTTTTTTTTAGGTACCTACTAAGCTTTTACCTGTTGAGGTTCCTTGTCACTTCTCTATCTTTACTCGTTACCTTTTTATTTTTTTTGTATATCATTTATTGAAATTTGTACACTTGTGAAAGAACTATAATGTTTTTACCGTTTCATTTTTAACATACAACAACAACAAAGCCTTAGTCCCAAAATGATTTGGGATCGGCTAACATGAATCATCGTAGGAGATCTTCATTGTCACCAATCAAACAAGAAAGGAGCAGGAAGTAAAAAAAGAAAAAACAAGGAAGAGAAAGTGGAATAAATGAAAGTAAGAGAAGAGAAAAATGTATATATATATATTATAGAAGAAATATTGTAAGATATAATAAAAAATAATTAAAGTTTAAAATAAATGAATAAGTAAAATAAGTACATTTCAAAATAGCATGTAAAATTTAAAAAAATTTAATTTTTTTTTAAAATAAAAATAAAAAATATAAATAAAATAGAAAGAAACAGAAACATGGAAGCTGTATAAGTCAAATGAAGTCATCAATGTATATTCTCTCCCTCCACTCTGTCCTATCCAACGCCATATTTTCCTCAATCCCAAGAAAGCTCATATCGTGCTCAATCACCTTCCTCCAAGTTTTCTTAGGTCTTCCCCTACCCCTTGCAATTCTATCCCTTTGTCACCCTTCTAACCTCCTAACCGGGGCATCACTTGATCTTCTGCTTACATGTCCAAACCATCTTAAACGATTTTCCATCATCTTAAACTCAATCGGTGCAACCCCTACTTTCTTCCTAATAATCTCATTCCTCAAACGATCCTTTCTTGTATGCCCACACATCCAACGTAACATGCGCATCTCCGCCACATTCATCTTGTGCAAGTGACAATGTTTCACTGCCTAGCATTCCGTGCCGTATACCAAAGCCGGTCGAATTGCGTGTGGTAAAATTTTCCCTTCAATCTTTGGGGCATGCCTGAATCACATAGGAATCCCGTGGCACATTTCCACTTCAACCAACCTGCTTTGATTCTAAGGGCCAAATCGCCATCCAATTTTCCATCCTTTTGGATAATAGATCCTAAATAACGGAATATTTTAGAGCCTTGGACAATTTTCTCATCTAAGGTAATTGCCCCTGTCTCTCTATCTTGGACTCCACTAAACTTACACTTCATATATTCCGTCTTGTTTCTACCCAGCCGAAAACCCCGAGATTCCAAAGTTTGTCTCCATAACTCCAACTTACTTTCCACTCCTTCTTTTATTTCATCAATCAACACAATATCATCTGCAAACATCATGCACCAGGATATACCATCTTGGATTGACCTCGTCAATTCATTCATGACTATAGCAAAAAGAAACGGGCTAAGTGCGGAACCTTGATGCACTCCAATCGTAATGGGGAATTCTTCGGTCTTACCAACACTAGTTCTCACACTCGTGCTAACTCCCTCATACATGTCCTTGATGATATCAATATACTTCCTCTGAATTCCTTTCCTACTTAATGCCCACCAAAGAATTTCCCTTGGTACCTTATCATACGTCTTCTCCAAATCAATGAAAACCATTTGTAAATCCTTCTTCTTATCCCTTTAGTTCGCCATTAGGTGCCTTATAAGATGAATGACCTCCATAGTCGATCTCCCAGGCATAAATCCAAACTGGTTCTCCGAAATTTTCACAGTTCTCCTCAATCTTTGCTCAATAATCCGCTCCCAAAGTTTCATAGTATGACTCATTAGTTTGATTCCTCGATAGGTGGCACAACCCTGGACATCACCCTTATTCTTGTACAAGGGGATGATAGTACTTTTCCTCCACTCTAATGGCATCCTATTACTTCCTCAAATCTTGTTGAAAAGAGTTGTTAACCATACAACCCCTCTCTCCCCCAAGCATCTCCAGACTTCGATAGGTATACCATCGGGCCCCACTGCCCTCTTGCGTCCCATCTTTTTCAGTGCCATTTCGACTTCTCCCTTTTGAATTTTTCGCATAAAGTCTAGGTTAACCATATCCCGAGGGATATTTGTATCCCCAATATCGCGCTCTTGATCCCTGTTGAACAAGTTATCAAAGTAGAACCTCCATCTATCATTTAAAATTTATTTTTCATGTCATTTGTTAAAATATGGTAGCATTTATGTTAAAAAACAGTCTCTCTATGGTGGATATTTACTCCTTTAGCTATTCCTACATCTTTGTTTTATGGGGATGGGGCCATGGGGCAGAGACGGTATTAGTGTGTAATTTTTGAGGATACACATTGCTCTTGGAATCTTAAGATATGGCATACATTTAATATTTAGTTTCATTGTGAGTCCCCCTACCTTGGGTGGTATTTTGGTTGTTGCTGAGACTTTCGTGGTTCTAGTTCCTTGTCGATGCCTATTGACGTGCGTAACATTAACTCGCCGCATTGTCTGTTACGTAACCGGTGAACTTTCGCGTCATTAGCTAGTTAATGATTTCAATGTAGAAGTATTTTTGTCCAAAGTTGGGTTTTCTAGTTACATCTCATAGAGGTTATCCATTAAAATAATTGGCCGACTGTATTTGATCAATTGAGGAGGAAATTAAGAAATTTCTTTAAAAAGAAAACAAAAAGAATGTTCTTCAAATCATCAGCTTGAGTATCATGTATTTGTAGATAATTCATTTTTGTTATTCTGGGCTTGTACCTAAATTTCAGAGGTTCCTTGTCATGTTTATGACACTGAATTGAAATTTATGGCCATGACTTTCTTTGCAGAGAGTCAGAGACTAGGGCTGGCCACATGTATTGGCTCACTAATCAAATATTGGGGGAGCTCCTCTCTCCCGAATAAGCTTTAACTCATAGCTTAAGCTCAAGTCCTTAACTGCCAATCGTTGCCGCATGATGTCTCAGTTGGTGCCAGACGCGTCTCACTTTTTCCCTTATGTTCCTCTTGCTCCACTGTGCATTCTAGGTTTTACTTGCAAGAGAAAATGTACTCAATATACAGAGATGGTAATATCTTTTTTTTCTCTTCGTATTCCTCTTTAAATTTACAGGAAAGAACTTGCAAACATCGTTCGAAGGAGAGGGCACAAACTTATTAAAGAGCTTCTTGCTAACTCTGTCAATATAGCAACGGATGGGTTTGATACATTCAGAAACATAAACGGTGAATCAGACGAACATAGTGACTACGGGACAACAGGTCAATTTGGCAGCTTCCTGCA
Organism: Spinacia oleracea; assembly: GCF_020520425.1. Taxonomy (NCBI): domain Eukaryota; kingdom Viridiplantae; phylum Streptophyta; class Magnoliopsida; order Caryophyllales; family Amaranthaceae; genus Spinacia; species Spinacia oleracea. The sequence continues at coordinate 35,196,411 of NC_079491.1, forward strand.
TTAAGTATGATTTTTGAATGTATACCATCCAAAGTATTTATTGATTTCTTATCCAATTTAAAAGGTCAGGGGGAGCAGCTGGATTCTACGGTAGAAGAGCCGACAGATTTTCCCATGGCCGACGATGATTTTTTTACTGGAACCAGATTGGTGGCACATTATGAATCATCTTTCATTGCTAATGATGAAAGAGCTGTATCTAAAGAACCTCCATTGTCCTTGCAGGATAAGGTGGAAAATTTCATGAAATATGGACAATTGGATGCAGTTGAAGGTAAGCCAGTTAAATGTAATTGCATATTCTGTTGTATCAGATGAAACTTTCGTATTTTCACAGATATTTAATTTGCACATATTTTCCTGCCAAACTTTTGCAATTGATTTGATATAAGACTCCCACCATGTGTGTTTGGCCTTAGTTGAACGTGAACCGGTGATCCATAATGAAGCGGACACGAGACATTTGACCCATGAAAGAAACATAAATGTTGGACAAAATGGCACCCTATTGTTGCCAAGTTTGACTTGTCCTCCTGCAATGGAAGACAAATTTAAAAGGTACCCTTTTGTTTGTTGTCTTCCCTCGCTTCTTTTCTGTCTCATACTTAGATCACGAGATTTTGCATTTTTGAGAGTGTTGCTAATTACTTTTGAGAATATTTTATTTGTTTACCACTGTTCATTTTATTTTGTTTTGTTGCTTAGCGTGTACCCTTCCTTAAGCTTTTAGGTTAATTCTTGAAAATGCTATGATTCTTTTAAGTATGATAAATTGCAGTTGATGCCATGACGTCTGTTTATGAATTTGACTGGTGGTGTATGACATCCTTGTAGTTCCATATGAACGTATGAGGTTCTTTTGATACATTTGGGCATTTTCAGTGAGTCTAGTATTTTGAATTTGGAAGTACTTCATTAATTTAGGTCTGTTTTTCCTTCAACATTTTAGTTCTAGGTTAGGAGTTTTCAAATGCTGTAGATAATATCGTGTGATCGCGATATTTGATTTAGAAGAAATGGGCGGAAAAGGACATGAAAGATTGGGCCTCCATGATAATAGTACACTGGACAGAATTGAGTAGAGAAGAACTCATTAAGATGACATGGCTCATGTAGCTGATCGATACTTTGGGGATTAAACCTATAATATTGTTGCCAGTTTTAAACTTTTAACTACTATCCTTGAATTTGGAATTGTTTCTGCTGTTAGACATTCTGTAGGTGCAGTTGCACTTGTGACTGTTGTGAGCAAAAGATTAGAATTGCACAAGTGTACTTTGAATAAGGGGTTTGATGGTGATAGAGCCTGATTTTGGGGGTAATAATAATATGTTTTTTACTCAACCAAATGCCACACATGGGTTTTGGCTAAATTTTCAAGAGAAAAGAAAATTAACAAAACCAAATTAAGTGTAGAAGGACTAGAAGAAAGAGTATAATAACCAAAAATTAAATTGCAGCACATGAGAATCGAACTTGGATTGAGAATATCAAACCAAAGGTCTACAACCTTGGCAACACTACCCTGGGCCAAGGCAAAGTTTGTATAGACTTGTCTAAGGAACACTTACATATAGAGTTTCCCTGTTCTTGTGGGAGAGGCTTTTCTTCCCGGGCTCTGACCTTGGTATGCTAGCTGACATCTTAAAGCGTGTGATGTTGTGATCTGATTTTTGAGAAGGTGTACATGTATACATGCTAAAGCTGGTAATTATTGGTCAGTCTATTAGGTTTTTGTGTAATTGCATTATGCTGTGTTCTTTGGGTTAGTGATGGGGCTTCACTAGTAACTAAGCTTTTGCACCTCATTTAAAGTATGTTACTAATACATTCCCCCCCCCCCCCCCCACCAATACACGGACGCCAACAAATATAGAAACAAAACGGATTGGGTTATGCACCAGTTCATATGCTGGAACTTTGCTGGATGGAAATATTTAAAGGGCTAGTTGTCCCCCCCCCAAACAGCAAGGAAAAGGTTCTGAATGCTTTAGTGCATATGTCAAGCTCCAAGGACATTTAGGTGGATGAAAAATATTAAAAGGGTGAGTTGTATGTTGTTGGGCTCGCTGTAGAGATCTAATATCAACTAGAGGAGAAGAGTATACAAGGAGAGAGTTCAAAAGGTTGAGTAAAGGAATAAGAAATGAAGATGGAATTGATATGTCAGATTTTCAGAAATGGAACCCAACCTGTCACTAAGAGATCCTACATATTCCAGTTGAAGTTTGACCTTTATTTTGAGTGTGTATCAAGTCCAGAGCCTTTAATCCTTCTTTCTTTGAAGCCCATAAATGAGGGGAGAATTATTCAGAATACAAGCAAGAATAGTTGTTGGACGGTCTTGATAACTGGGTGGAAGTATTTATTTTACTCAATGGTAATTGCATCTATTTGAACTTTCTTCTTCTCGTATTAATCAGGTAGTTAATTGAAAAAACTATCTCGGTATTATGCATGTAGCTGCTTTAAGTATCCCTTTCTTTTTTATGTTACCTTTAGAATTCGGAATATTTTAGTTGTTGGTGCTAGAGTGATTAAAGGAATGTGAAGAAGTTATAGAAGCACTGTTAAAACATAGTCCAAAGACTCCTCTCTTTGTTGGCTGTTGATTTTCTAGCCACTATACTGGCTTTCATTCCTCTTTTCTATTAAAACCTGGCTGCAAAGATAGTATAGGCTGCATTTTTCTACAGATTGTTTTGTATTATATTGAAGTTGCTTTTGAACTTACAATGTCTTTAAGGGACACCAATGTGCAATGGTACATTTATGATTTCTCCTTTCTACCCTTCTTTTGATGCAAAACTAAGATGAAGTGAAAAATTCTTCTTTCTAGTTTCTACAGGTTGGCTTATCTTTACCAAATGGCTAGTGCCCTTTCATGGTTTTTTTTATGCGACACCATAATACATTTATGATTTCCCCATTTTACCCTATTTTTAATGCAAAATTAAGATGCAGAAGAGAAACTCCAGGATTCTTTTCTCTACTGGCTGCCTTTATTTCTACAAAATGTCTACCTGTTGTCTTCTATGGGACACTGATGACTCATTTAATTTCCCTTTGATGTTGTAGGGATTTTAATTCGTCTGCTCAAGGGCTTCAAGGCACTGATTTTGACAATGAGGTGCCCGTTGAAGCTAACTTCATTTTCTTTTAAGGAGTCATTTGAATGGTTAAAATGTCTTTCTGATAGGACTTATCGTTTTCTGTCAATGCACCACATAGGCTGGCATAATGGACAATGAAGCTGAGATTAATCATCTCAAACACATGCTGGTATAACTGTTAGCCTGTTTTTGACTTCATCCAAATTACTTGATTGTGTTTTCTTAATGATAAGAACATGGATGTATGTGTGTGCTCTGTATTATTTAGAGCTGGTTTTGCATTTACTTCCCCTTGCCCCACCTTACTTGACTTGCTTTCCTCATTGTGCCTGTGTTATATGCAGCGTCAAAAGGAGGTGGAGTTATCTCGGCTCAAAGAAGAGATTGAGAGGGAAAAGGTAGTGTCCTCCAATTGAAGACTCAGCGGATCTACTCAGTCAGTAAATTTGAGAGAAGCCTTTTTCTTTCTTTTTTTAAATTTGTTTTCTATTTCGAGGAACTGCTTCAGTTGTCTAAGGTGTAACAGTCAAGTGGACTATTCACTATTCCATATATTTACTTTTTCTCCTTTCTTTGATTGGCTACTCGCTACTGATAGATGTCTGTTCTAGGTTACATATGGAAAATGGATTAGTTGACGTTGATAAAGTAGGAGAAAAGAAGTAGAGCTATGAACTGAGAGAGAAAGTATGGACTATGGAGATATTGTTTCCATTGTGCCTCTCGTAAGTCAACTGCTACAGCCCCTGGTATAAGGGGTCTTGTGCTTGAAGAGTCAATCCATTCCAAACATGCTGCCCATTTCCTAACTTTAGTATCTCTGGTTTTATCTGAATTCTCAAGGAAGTCTGTTGTTTTACATTCATTCTCTTCTTTTAATTTGACACAGTTCAATGTCTGTTAAAGGTTGAATTTGGATGAAGGGGGGGGGGGGGGGGAGTCAAAAGAGGATACCGCAGTGGTAAGCTATTCCAGTGTCCACTAGCTTCCTAATCACAGTACCATAACTCTAGGGTCTGTCCCTAGATGTCTGCCTACAACGTGGTATAACCGTATAGGAGGTCATATGCTGGCGAACTTAACCAAAAGAGGTTGTTTATTTTCTAATTACGTCAATACCAAGAGAAACTTGTGCTTGTATAAAAGGTTTATAGCTTTTGTGTGAGTTTTATACTATAGAAATGTAGAATAGCTTGCAGCACCGCCCTTGGAGAAAAGAAATTTATGTCGGAGCGGGATCAAAGAGGTAATGACTTTGAGCAGGATAAAGTATAGTTACTGAGTGAACTTTGATTAATAGTACTACATATGTTGGTATTGTAGTATTATATAAAATGATTGGATAGATAGGTGTCAATTAGTTAAGAGGACAGCTTAAAACAATAAGAAGGAGAACCTCTGTGAGACAAGGTTGTAATAATAAGTCTGAAGTTCTGAACCTGCAAGTTGGTGAAAGTATTTGAATATCTTATGCCAATCATGAGTATAAAAACATGGCATAGTTGAACTTGTGACTACCAAGTAGTAGACCATTTTTTCATAATTGAATAATACTACAGTGATTTATCTGGAGGCACTGGGATAATGGTGTTTGGTGATATTGAATTGGATATTTCCCAAATGAGTTAGTTGTAGTTATGTTGACCTATTTGATCAGTTGGAAAGTTTTAATCAATATCATTTTTTTGTGCAGATGCTAAGCCTGTCGTGGACTAACCTTTAGCACCTTAGTTTAGGAGATAAACATTTTACTTTCAGCTCCTGTATTAGGCCCTTCATCTCCCCCTTATTTTAAAAATGTTAGTTGTAAGATATTACTTTTTGTTTGTGTGTACTTCTGTTACTAAGTGAATTGAACCGAGTTAGTAAAACTGGTTTAAGACATGTACCTTCTCATAAAATGTGAGAAGTAACTCATCAGAACCTTAGGAAAGTTCTAGCAAATCACACTCCCTGGGAGAAAATATCTTTGTTGTAAATCAGACAAGATCCATTTAAGTCTAGATTTGTCCATAATAAAAATAGAGCTCAGAAACTGTCAACTGTGTCACAGGGATGTGCTTAATGAATAATGAGGATCAATGTGGTTGCTCTTATTTTACTTCAATTCCAATTTTAAGTATCCTTCAAACTTACGTGAAATAGCGTTTTTGCAGCAAGCACTGTCAATTTTGCAAACAAAAGCAGAAATTGAGATCAGCAAAGCTCAAAAGCTTTTATCAGACAAGGATGCAGAGCTCGATGCTGCTGAAGAGAGCCTCTCTGGACTTCTGGAGGTAACAAAATTATGATACCATTTTTATCCGCATTAACTGTAGCAATATTATTGTCTTGTTGGATGGTATTTGACGTGTTCCCTTCCTTATTTTCTGTCATTTTTTATGCGGGGTAGTGAACTTTATTTTGTTTGTCAGGTTCCTCGTGGTTTAAGAAGTATAGGTGAAATACGATTTGCTTTTTTATTTATCTGTCGGTGATAATGGTTTGCTTTTATAATTGTAAATTTTAGGTCAGTCGGTGACTCTGATGGATATTCTCTTTTTGGTGTATTAGGCGAAACTTCAGTACTCAGGAGAAGGGGAACTGGTAGAGGTAGCAGGTAGTTTCAATGGATGGCATCAAAGAGTCAAAATGGACCCACAGCCATCTGCTATAGTGGACCCTGTTGGATCAAGGTATGAGTATCTTTCTACTGATTCCTTGCTGTGATGAATCTTTGAATCTCCCTTGAACGATGTGGAACCTTTCTTACTATCATTGAAATTTTAAATCCTCTCGTTATCTTTCCCTTGTATTTTTTCTTAGTTGGCTTGAAGCATAGGTTCTAATCTTTGTTTCCATGGAAATGATTTTGTCTTTTGCATGTAAGTTCAATACTTTTCAATTCCTGAAGATCTTTTTGTTTGAGACTTACTGGCAACTGTTGGAATGACTTCTTAGTTGGAGTTCGTAGTGAAACTGTTGTACTGGCTAATGTGAGTCTGGCAGTTTATAAGGTTTGAGTTGAGCTTAACCTTTGAGCGACGTACACCGAGTGACCGGTTAGGAGATAACCACCAGCATCATACTTCCCCTGACCCGGCTGAGAACTTGCAAGCTGTGGCAGTCTCTTTGGGTGCTCTTGTTTGTGTTTAGGTTGTGACCTGCAGACCTTCAACGTTTAGCTAACATATCCCAAGATATAACCATTGGGTTGTGAAGTAGACAAAATTATCTGTGAACTTTTGTTGGCTAAGCAATAATTTGTCACACTTTATTATTTTCTTACTTGATTTCCGTTTTTTCTGTCTTTGGTAATTACAAGTATAATTTTACTAATAGAAAAATGGAACTATGTACAAGGCGGGACCAACACATCTTCCAATGTGGAAGATGTAACAGATATTGATTTCTTACTTCTCGGGACTTGGACTACTTGATGCTTCTGTGACAGTGTGACTAGGTTTTGATATTGCTCAATGTGCAGAGTTAGAAGTTTATAAGATATTTTCCAATTCAGGTGATTGTTGACCTAAGTTTATTTCCTTTGCAATGCTTATACAAGAAAACTTACCTCAATTCAGGTGATTGTTGACCTAAGTGTTATGTGGTGCTGTTTCTTATTCTGAATTTGTCCGAGTATAGGTTCATGCTTTCTGCTGATTTTCTGTCCTTCGTATTTTGATTATCTCTGCATTTTATGTGCTATTATTTTTTATTTCTGTTAACCTTTTAACGTCTTTTTCTTCTCACTCAAGAACCATCAAAGAGTTCACCATGATGATTGTTGTTGACAGGAATTCTAAGCTCTGGTCCACAACCTTGTGGCTTTATCCTGGGGTGTATGAGGTGAGAGTCTTGTGCTATAGGGAAAAAAAACACTTCAATGTTTTTCTGGCTAATTTGTAATGTTTAATTGCTTTTACTTAATAGTAAAAGTAAACTGAATTGAATTTATTGAGCTGCAAATAAGAGCACATTGTTGCATGGAGTCCTCCCTGTCCCATGAGCTTACTCAGCAATATTTTGTGACTCTCCCTTGACAACATGCAGATAAAATTCGTTGTTGATGGGCATTGGAAAATTGATCCCCAAAGAGAATCGACTATCAAGGGTGGTGTAGAGAACAACATTCTCCGAGTCGATCGATAATGTGGCTTTGATTGGATTTAATATAATACTGATATGGTTAGATTATCGTTACCCGTCAGTGTAGAATTGTTATTCGTAGTAAAGCACTAGGGAATGCAATGAAATCCAGTTTTGGACCTGCGTGCCATGATTTTGCCTCTTGTAGTCAAAGTTATTGTCGAATTAGTTTTTGCTACCATTGCAGTGGCTGTTATGCATGAAGGTTGTTGAAGTAATCGGATGGGGCATCCATCGTCCGAACTGGTCTATGAGTAATAAGCCTCTTAATATGCTGTTGGATTTACGGGGTGAATATTTTTTCTCTTAAGCTTGTTTAGGTTCTCCCTGTTGTTGTTTGTTTGTTTTTTCTTTCTTCAGTATCTAGTTGTATTTGAAGCAATAATGCATACAGAATTATATGTACAGATTAAACCAGCTTTTTGTTATTCTTAGCTGAGTTTTGTTATATAGTTTTATAAAATACTTGAATGTTGAGATCATTTAAAAAAAAAAAATGTAAGTATTAAGAATCTGGTTGGAGGGATCTACATGATCTAATCTCTGTTCTACCAAGTGCATGGTGTGTTTTTCCGGTTAGAAGAAACACATTATATCTGAAAGTGCTTATCAGGAATGTGTGATTACTCATTATTTGGTGATCATCTTTCATTACATCTGAAAGTCCTAACCTAAGCAGGATAAGCAAGGTAGTTAGTCTTACCTACCAAAAAAAAGAGAGCACGTAGAACTTTTGTCCAATTGCAAAAAGAAAACAAAGGAATATGATATGATATGATATGATATGATATGATATGGTGATAAATTATTGGTAGGCCAAAAAGGGCGTGTGGCGTGTCCACTCCTTTGCCATTCTTTCTGTCGTTCTGGTTGTTTCTCTTCTACTCATATCTTATTGCCACTTCACTTGGTAACAACAAACTTGAATACCAAAAAAAAAATGGCAACAATGCTGAATACATTTGCAGCATTGCCATTGAGAAGTCTTTCCACTTGTCAATCTCCTTATCCTTTATTATTATTTTCAACAACCACCATTACGCCTAATTCTCTGTCCAAATTATCAATCGAGTGTATGTCTCAGGCTTCTTTGTCAACTAACAGTAGCAAAAGAAGAAGAAGAATTATCTGCTTTGGTGTTGGCAAGAATAACAACCAAGACATTATAGATTTCAATCATGAATCTGATGAACTGGATTTGGAGACTGAAACTATGCTTTATTCCTTCAATCCTCTGTCATTCATGTTATTGGCTGCCCTTCCTGGAGGTACCAAAACTTACATTATTTTTTGTACCCAATTTCATTTATTCTTCACACTAATTTTTTATCCCTAACATTTTAAGCTTATGATAAAACTAAACCAAAAAAATCAAGTGTGCAAGTTAATTGTGTGAATGACAGCTGAAACAGTGAAGTCAGTGTTTGCACCATTTGTAGAAATAGTAAAGTCATTCGACCTTCCAGATTGGCTTGTTCATTGGGGTCATCCTGGCAACATGGTAATTATTAAACATTGTGTTTGTATTTCTAAGTTGATTATATTATATTATATTATATTATATTATGCATTCTAATTAATTTCAAATTAATTTATAGGCAGTGGTGCTGTTGGCCATGGGTGGATATGGTACTTATTTGGGTTTTCGCATACGATTCTCAGATGATTTGGAAGAGAAGGCTAAAGCCAAAGACTTGCACCCAAAACTGTTAGCAGGAATGTTTATCTTCTTCGGTCTTGGTGCTACTGGTGGCGTCACATCTTTGCTCACCTCAGATAGACCCATCTTCGACAGGTACACGAGTAATCATAATATCTTCTTCTTCTTGTTGTAAATTAATATATTAGTTCTATCTAACGTCTGGTATGGGTAATGCACTAATGCCCTAATGGGTTTGTTCCAGTCCTCATGCTGTTACTGGTTTAATTGGCCTAGCTCTTTTGACAATACAAACTACCTTACCAACATTATTTGAGGTTAGTATATTATATATAATACAACTGTTGTTGCTTTTAGATCATGAAAACATAAACACGTACTGTTGTTGTTCAATTTGGTCAGGGAAATCCTGGTCTGAGGAATGTTCATGGTATCTTAGGCAGTGGGATCATGACACTATTTGTTGTCCATGCCGCGTTAGGACTTCAACTCGGCTTCAGCTACTAAACCAAAATACAGATTACAGGAGATATGATGGTCATGTCACATTTCACCAATAATATAATGCTAGCTTTTGAGTTTTTGAGTAACAACAGGAAGCGTTAAGTTTATATAGATATATCAAGTACGCTGTACGTAGTAGATGTTATTTTACCACCAATGTTGATATGATATAAACATCAAACAACCATGGATATTTACTACTAGGGGCTGTCTAATATTATATACAGTACAATTACATCCGTAATTTATCAGTCAACTACGCATGCCCTCCTTCCCCCTCTTTTTGGTGTTCATCTATCTATCTATCTATCTATCTATCTATCTATCTCTCTATCTATATGCTATATTAAAAGTGAGTAAATCAATATGCTGTGGTGATGACAAATGTTTCGCCTCTTTTCTAATTAGAAAAATATTATTGATTTTCGTTATAAATCCTAAAGATTCTGTTGAGAATAAACATCCTAAATAAGTTTTCCGGCTCTTTTCCTTCCTAATTAAACAAATGAGTATATACTTCAGTTCAAAACCGTATTACGAAGTACTCCATATGTTTTAGCTTATAGTTCAACTAGCTTTATATGCTACGAGATTATGTAATGAAAATTAATCACCACAAATATACAATAGACATATTATGAAAAATTAGACAATTTCTCTATTTAAAAACATCTAAATAGTGAAACAATGTAATATGCATGACCTTATCAAACGATAAATCTAATCATAGTACTAAAAAAAAATTAAACATAAAACAACATGTTACACTTTTTTTTTTTTTAATTTTGCTCCACTACTTGCCTAGCCACATGCACTCCTCCTCCTAATCGATTTGCAGCATATAGTAACATTATAAGAGTATATGTTCTAGATTGAAATCTTTAAATATTGGTGGAGGTAGCACCCACGAAAAAAACTTTGTGTTTAGAAGGTTGAGAATATTTTTTCCATGTAAACTATTTCCTTTTTGATTTCAAATACAATATGAGCTAATTATTATACGGAGTAGCCTTTTTATTGAGGGAAACATTATTATAACCTTATTAATACGGAGTATATGTTTCACCAAATTACTTATAAACCAAAATTTGCATAAAAAATTATCTATTATAAAAAACTAAGTGACCATATATACCCGATTCCCCGCACACTCAATTTGACAACTCTCCTGAGGAAAGGCTTAAGGGTCATAACTCATAAGGCCCAACACTTGTAACCTATTTAAGGTAGTCAATAAGTCAAGCCCACTAAAAAGATTGATAGTAGATTCCCTTTTGGTTGTTTTACTTAGCGAGGAAGAAATTAAGGAAATTGTCTTGATGGGTAATTGGATATTGCTGTATTAATATATTTGACATGGTTTTTTATACTCGTGACTTGTGGAGCACAAAATTAATTATCAATATTACATTAGAAGTTCCACCTTAACACCCAAAACAGGCCATAACAGCTAATTAGGTAGAGCTCTGCTATCCTTTTTTCCATTACTGATTGACTTTATTAGAATCAAGAGTATATCTATTTTTATTTTGTTTGTTTGTGCACTGGTGTAGGAGAACAATATACTTAATTACATGTACCAGCGTGCCTCCACCCTCTAGGATAAACGGTAATGGTGTTTTTGAGGATGGATGAGATATTATGTTTATTTGATTTAGAGTAATATTACATTTATGTGTGGCAATTATCAATTAGGCCAAATTCAGTAAATTAAATGGAAAAAAGTCAATTGAGTAATTTTAGTTTTCCATATTAAGTTCTTTAGATATGGTAATTGTACGTAGTAATTTTGGAAATATTATTTGATTTTTTATGTCAATAATTGACTTTTATTGAGAGATTTAAACCAGAGGAATTATCGTGAGATTGACAATATCATTGCAGCCTTGATTTTGACGTTTTTTTATTGATTAATTTTGATTTTGTTGACTTAATTCTTTCATGTTTGCTGCGGCCTATGGAGATTAAACAATTGTGTAAGTTAGGATTTGCATTTCAATTAAATTGTGAAGTTGCCGAGGGTAATATAGTTGTTTTGATTGGGGACACCAAAAATGGTGTTACCGAAATGTCTCTTCCCTCTTGGCTTATATAATAGAGATACTTCGTAACTTATTACAAAGTATGTTTTCAAAAAAATTATTTCCAAACTAAAGAATATCTTGTAGAATTTATGGTTTAGTAAAGTACATAGTAAACATAATTGGTATTACTACGACATATCTCTATTCTGTAAGAGAAATCCTGAGGCCATTTTAGTAAATATCCTTTTGGCGTCCCTGTATAGAATAGACTATAATGCCCCTTAGTAAGTTCGCTATTTTACTAAATGAATTAAAAAAAACTAAATTGTAATTATTCAAAAAACTAATAATTTAATGCCATATTGCAAATAAGGAAATAAAATCTTTCATATTTTAGTACATGAAAAACATTTGCAATTTGACAGCCAAAAGTGAACATCAAATTTAAAATAATGTTCAACCATCTTAAATTTTGTTGAAAACTTCTTCAAAAGCCGGTTTCAAGAAGATTCATTTATATACGGAAGTAGATTTAAAGTTTTATTTCTTATTAATGTTAGTGCATTCTTACTTTCACTAAATATTTCATTACGAAATATTAGTCGTGTTTCTAAGTACTTCATTAAATTTTATTTTAAATACATACTTTACAATAATATCGCGTGCAAACTGCTACTTTAGGCATTAATTTTTTGTCATTGCAATTAAATTTATTCAACTTCGTAACTTATTTTTATGTGATATTTATATATTGTGTAATTTTATGTAATTCTGCTTTTATTCTAAAATATTGGTATATGATGACGCAGTACCATTATCCATCCTTTATGCATTTATTTCCTAGCGACATACGAGCTCAATCGATTAGTAATTATGATGTTTTCAATTTGGTAAATGTGGTAAATATTTTTTGGATGTCGAAGTAAATGTTTAATATTAGTCAATTTTATTATGTTAATTTTCTATAACATAACTTTTTTGTCTTTTTTTGTATTTTTTGGTAGGGTGAGGGCGTACAATATACTATTTTCTCGCCTCATGTTGAAAAGTTCATCAAAAGGTTTCAAGAGGGTTCATTTATATACGGAAGTTTTTTCTTTTGATGATCAAACTTTGTATACTATTTTTGTTATTATTATTGATTAGTTGTAATAAAACAATTTTAATTTATGTATAATCTCGCACGCATCGCGTGCATATAAGACTAGTATATAGTTCAATACTTCGTACCACATGCATATTACAAAGTATGTTTTCAAAAGAATTATTTCCAAACTAAAGAATATCTTGTATAATTTATGTTTTAGTAAAGTACATAGTAAACATTAGTTGGTATTACTACGACATATCTCTATTATGTAAGAGAAATCCTGAGGTCATTTTAGTAAATACCCTTTTGGCGTCCCTGTATAGAATAGGTTATAATGCCCCTTACTAAGTTCACTATTTAACTAAATTAATTAATAAAACTGAATTGTAATCATTCAAAAAACTAATAATTTAATGCCATATTACAAATAAGGAAATAAAGTCTTTCATATTTTAGTACATTAAAAACATTTGCAAATTGACAGCCAAAAGTGAACATCAAATTTAAAATAATGTTCAACCATCTTAAATTTGAATCCTTAAATTCCCTCCTTCTTAATTTACAAAAATTTCGATTTCCTTAACTCTCCCTCCTTCGTAATTACAAAAAATTCGAATCCCTTAATTCTCTCTCCTTAAAGTTGTAATCTCTTTATTATCTCATTTATTCTTACGGAGTACAATCTTTATTTGCTATCAGCTACCAAACCCCCTTTTGTAACCACCTTCTCCCTGATAGTAACCCTCTAGTCACAACCTCTCAAACTACCTCATACCGCTTCTTATCGTGGTTTCTTGTCACCGCTATAACATTTTCACCCGTTTTATAAAATTTATAAATCGCTGAACAGGAGAATGGCCATAAGACATTCTACAAAAGCCTCATGTTATTTCAGGTTAAGATATAACAATGCAAATGTTTTTTTTTTCTTATATTCGCACCCATCGCGTCATATAAGACTAGTGGAGTATATGTCAACGCAATTGATCTGCTTCATTTTATGTCCACACCATTGTACATGCAAAACTAATTTAATAAAAGTATATGTCGTAATATTGACACAAAGATTTAATTAAAAAATACTCCCTCCGTTTCTAAATGATATTTCTTTTTTCCTAATCGGGAATCCCATAAAACATTCCATGTTTTTATTTTAAGCCTTAAACTTTTTTAATTTTCCATAAAACATGATCACTTCATATTCACAATTTAAAATTATAAGAGAGGCAAATCAGAGAGCGGCATTTGTCAACTCCACATCGATTTACCTTTTATTCATATAGATATAATGATTAGTCAGAATATAAAATTTAGATTTACCTATTTATGTTTAACTGTTAAAGGACTCGTGCGATGCACTGTTTATATATTTGAACTTTAAGTACGAATTTAAATTAATTTATAAAATAAACAAAGAAAAAATATATAGATTTTTCATTCTTATTTACATTGTTACCCATAATTTCATGTTAGGTATTAAAAATCAATTAACATCTTATACTATCTCATTTTGTATTGTGTTACTCGTACCCATTTTGTTACATGTCTCACTACCCCACTACTTATGTAACACCCTAATAATTCCTTGCCTTTATAAAACCATTTTCCTACTTAAAATAAAGGAATTACTAAAGTATTACCGCCACCATAATAACGGTTAAGTCTAGTACCAGAAATACGCAGCGAAAATATAACTAACATTCAAAACATTTAATAATAGTTAATGGCCTCCATACAAGTTGGAACCATAACGGCCAAAAAACCAAATTCGTTAAAAATTCATGGACTAAATAGTTTCAATAGTCTAGACTAACAGAAAATAATAGAGTTTAGATGCAAGAGAAAGCAACGCTCAAACATATCCCATTAGATAACTTCTCCCGCAAGTTATCTCTACAAACCTGCTTATTGAAAATCTACTCCCCAACAAGGAAAATGCAATGGTGGGTCATCATAGGGTCATTAAGGCGAAGGCCATGACCAAAAGACATGAAGCACGAAGTCAGCGAAAGCTGAGTACGAACAAGCTAGAATTAAATCCTAGTACTAACATGCTTCACTCACAATAAATAATCCACATGCAAAAGCCATTTAATAAACAATTAATCATGAAGGCAAGACTCGGACTCTTGACACGACTTTTGGTTCATAGATTAATTAAGAATAAGTTTCGAATGGGCCTACCTAAAAGAAAATATCCATTAAAGGAAGGGTGTTGGGAGCCCACCAAACACCAAAATGAATAATAAATAAATAACCCACTTGTCGGACCATACCGACAGAATTCCAGCGCATAATAATAAAATGAAACAACGTCTTGTATCATTAATAGAAGTACAAACCCCTTGGTAAGATACCCCCCCCCCCAATAGTTTTGAAGCTTGTTTTGGTTGTACTTTACGTTTATTAATATTTTCTCTCAAGGTGAACTCAAGACACACAACGAGGCATTTAATAAACCGACAACCAAACAATACTCCCTTTTAATCCATTAGGACTTGTGATCAAACATACAAGACTCAAGTGATATTACTCCCATTGTTCCTTTTCAATATACTATTGAGATTTCACGACATGCCTGTTAACATGCGGGTTGTGCACTAGGCACGAATAAATCCTTAATTCAATTCACATAGACTTCCCAAACATACCCTACAAACGAGGTATAATAGTGCAACGAGGCACGAATACTTTGCTCAAAATATGCTAGACATTACGTACAGTAGCATCAAAATAATCCCTTGCATGTGAAACAACCCATACATGCATATAATACTTTGAACAACACACTTGACATTAAATTCAACAATCATAAATAATCACAACATGCTTGTTCAATAAGAACCATAGTTCCACGATAATCCAAACATGCTTGTTCACAACATCAAACATGAATCCATAATAAAACAACATGTTCGTTCACAAATCAAACACGAATCCACAACCATTCAATTCACATGAATCACAATAATAACATATCACATGAATCCTCATGAAAATGTTGGTCACCCTAGACATGTACATACCTTGAATACCTAAGTACGTTACTGGGGCCACTTTGTGATTCAAGTCTCTAAATTAGTAATCTCCTCCTATCATCATTAAAATAATGAAATTCAAATATTATTCATGTTTATTAAATTTCCAGCAACTTTATTAACTTTTAAAACACTTGAATTAATTAGAAATCAATCATTTATTAATAAAATAATAGTCTCAATTGAACGATTAAAACCCTAACGAAATTTAGTTATTTCCATGCTAAAAACCATTGAAAATTGACACTTTAGGTCTTTATAATAATCTGAAAAATATAATTGATTATCATAATTAAAATCATCATCTAATTATTCTAATAAATTAGTCATTAGGTTAATATTAAAACCCTAACCCTAAATCACATTAAAATCAATTTAAACCTTCAAAAATCAACACTTTATTTAATATTTCAAATCTGAAAATTATAATACTCCAATTCAAAATATCCTCCAATAATCTAAACACATAAATCCTCAAAATTTGGTGTTCATAAACCAATCCCAACAATATAATCAATCATAATTCGATATTAATAATAAAAATCCATAATTTAAAAACATGAATTGAAATAGAATAGATTAGGAAGAAGAGAATTATACCAAACCGACCTATAGCACGGTACGATCACGAATTAAATGTGACTGGATAAAACAGGGAACAAATATACAAAGTATGGTGCGCGGCAACACACGACAAAGTTGTTGCTTGCGTGTGTGTGGTGCGGTGTGCGACAAAGACAGCAGGGGGCGCGGGGCAATAAGCAGCAGCACTCGGCAGAGAGGGCGCGAGTGTGTGGGTCGTCGAGGGACGCGGGGACTGGGCAGCAGCACTCGATAAAGGGGCGCGAGGCTGTGCGGGGCAACAAGAAGCAGCGAGCAGCGACGAGGAGAGGGGGAGCACGAGTGTGCGATGGCTGGCGAGAGAGAAGGGACAGGGGGAAGCAGCGAGCAAGGTGCTCGGCTAGGCAGCTTGAGAGTAAGCAAAGAGAGAGGAGAGGGGGCCGCGTGGTGCAAGAGAGAGGGAGAGAAAATAATGAGGGTTTAATGAAGGGGATCCAATTGAAATATAAGGGGTATTTATAGGCTTCCATAATCCCTAGTGGGCTAGGCTTAGTAAATTGGGTATTGGGCTTACATTTAATGATTGGGTTTGAATTAGGATTTTAAATTAGAATTTTTAGTTGGGCTTATAATTAATTCAAACCTTTTAAAAATCGAAACCCAAAATAATTTCTCGACTTGGAATAATAAATTTGTTTCGTAATTAATTAAAATAATAAATATTCTAATTAATAAAAAAAACATTTAAATAATATTCAAATGCGATTTAAATTCTAAAAATCCTAAAAATGCTTTATAAATATAATTAAATATATTTATAAATACAGAAAAATACGAGGTATTACAACTTTCACTTGTAAAAAGTTTCACCTTACCTAGCAATTTTAAATATAATATTAAAAAATATTTTTTAACTATTAAAATTAAGAAAATATTCAGAACACATTGGAAGCGAAGTTTGGTTCAAGTAGGAGGAGCGCTTATTGTTGGGCTGGTTATTCAGAGCCAACAATTGGCTGCCAGTCCTTACCCAAAAATGTCTCGGAAGAGGAGGCAAACCATAGAGTTTGCTGCAAGGAATTTCTTTCTCGCCAAGGTAGAACAAAAAACGTGAAAAGAGCCGCCACTAGGCATTTGATTAAGACATTGCACAATGATCCAAACACTTTGTCGCATCTCTTCGATACGGATCTAAAGCTCGAAGTTGAGCTTAAGCATGTAAACAACCTAAAGCTCGAAGGACCGAATTGAATGATTATAATTCATACTACAAACGTGCATTCTTCATCCTTGAAAAAATAGTTATAAGTTCATATATTATCTTATTTTTTTTATTGTGTTACCCGTACCCATTTTTGTACCTACCTCATCTCAAGTTTACCCCCTTGAAATCTGTCCTGATCAAATCGAATACGTTTGAATTCGTTCTTAATAAGTTTAGTCAAGTCCAAGTCCAATAAGTTAATAATTTAAGATAAATTCATATAAGTTCATTTTAAATAAGGTGAAGAAAATGCCCCACCTCCATTTTTCTTTGTTCCACTTATTATTTATGTGGTAAAAAAAAAGTAAAAACATATTGGTTACAATTTGTGGGTTATATATAGGATGAAAGAAATTATATTGGCTAAAACTCAAAACCAAGACCACCCCACCCATGTAGAATACATTTTTATCTCTATAAATTTTCATCACTCACCGAACCACTAATCATTCTCGTCTAAACAGGGTCAGATATATATCCATTAAACCCGCTCCATCGATTTTATTATTTTCAATTGCGACTAAAAATATTTTATATAGAGATAACAAATTCCGCCTTTTATGGACGCTTTTTAGACCATTTTTCGACGCATGAAAGCGTCGAGAAATTACCCCTCAGCTCGACGCTTTCCTAACGCGTCGACAAAATTAGAGTCGAGAATATTCTTGACGCTTTTAGGCGTCGTTAATGAGGACGCATTGTGGCGTCCACATCCTTTGTTCAGCGTCGACTGCCTCGACGCTTTAAAGCGTCCATAGTTTAGATTTTATGTGTCGACAAGAATTTTTCCCGCTATACCAACTTTTAACTATTTTATTTCCTTGACACCTAAAAGCGTCGAGAAGTTTGTGTTCTCAACGCTTGTATGCGTCCAAAAATTTCTATATTCAGAAATTTGTCAGCCTTCTATCACAACATCAAAAGGTGTCCAAATTTATTGTATGCTTTTTTTTCACCTATAAATGAAACCTGGATTTTAAATAATTGGTCTTCGACCAACGTAACATTAAAAATACTTCAAAAATCTAGAAGAACATAGTACATTAAAATCCATAATACATGATAATGTTACTAATATGTTACTAACTAATAGTCCAAAACATAATAAAAAACACAAAATATATCTACTAAACCGAAGAACTAAATCCTAGAAAAACTAGGATCTAAGAGTAGTAGTAGCTTATAAGCGCAAGTGTCACGACCTTCATTTTTATGTCGCTCCTTGTCACGTTGAACAATCTTCAAAGAAAAAACAAAATGAAATAAGCATGAGTTGGAAATCCAAATCACCCGTCATCGGAAATCAACCAAAAGAACAATGAAACAATAAATGCTAACTCTAAATAAAATACGAAGGTTGATTCCTTCTTTTCAACTTCATAGTTCATACGTACAGATGATAAAAATAAACCAGATACGCCCCTGCAAATACATTATATAAACCTATTGTTTCAAATTCGAATGGTTGAATCTCCCTTGTATAAAACCCTGGTCAAGCTATCAAAAATATTTACTCTTTTCTATACAAATCATGAAATACCAGAAGATTTATGTACTGACAACATAAAATTATAACATTCATAAACTCTCATTTTCATTGCTTGACTGTAGAGTCAGAGTCAAAATCAGACCAGCTATACCAGTTTCATTTTTTCCTAGTTTCTGACATAATATAACACTACAATAACTGCTATACCAAGGTATCCAGTCCCAAGAGTCAATTTTAATTCAGACCTTAAAAACAACCTCAAGCACATATAATAACACAAATGTTTTAGTAGGGTATCCCTAATGCATATTCTGAAATTCAAGACAGCAAGACAGGGCCGTCAATGATAAGAAAATCTAGTCTAAAAGTTCGGAAAAATATAATCACCACTACTTTCACACAACTAGAAAGAGAAACTAGATAAATTCGGCAAGACCAATGTGACAATATAAATGGTGATTGCTAAGTTCAATATCCACAACATCAACTCATGCTAAATGCATGTAATCACCCACATAAGCATAACATTTTAGCAGATCAAATCTTTCGGATCAAACTACCATTTCGAAGTGTCGGTGTAACAGCAAAATCAATTACAACGACGAGAACATTACTAAAATTCGCCACTCATATAGTCTTATAGCCATTATTGTGCTCGACTATCAATTGCAAATATCAGAATCAGTCAAAATTGGTTACTTGCTGACTGAAATGAATCATACCCATTTAGCTAAATAAAATAAATAAGTTACTCTACAAGTCGCAGTAAATCATATAAGATTTCAACCAAATCACTAACCCATATATCAAGTTTAACTAAAATGAAAATCTGTTCAGATTAATTTCGAAAAAGAAGCAAATTCTAAGAACATAAAAGAAACAGTTCAACTAACCTGAGAAGTATTCTTCAGAGATTCGTCAACTGCGACAAAGAGCCATATTTGAACCCTAAAAATGTTAATTAGAAGTTTAGAACCCCTATCATTCACATAAATTCAACCGAAATAAATTTCATAAAAAATAATTACAAATTAAAAGGAAATGAAGAGATCTACCGATTAATTAACACATAATACAAATCTAGAATCAACAGAAAAAAAACAAGAAAGCAGTAATAGAGGAAGTATGAAACCTAATTTCATGTAAAATATCAAAATTTAAATAACATATGTCGAACTAGATTAACTAAAATATGACTATCCTGATTCGTTGAGCCGGTAATTCAGCACGGCAAAAAAGTAAACCCTATATTACACAAATCCAAACTCATAATATGGAGGAACAAAATTCAAAAAAAAAAGTAATCATTGACCGAATTAATCCCCAAATTACCTTGCACAAGACCTAAAATCTGATGAGTGCGATAAATGAGAAATTAGGGTTGAAAGCTGATGAGTCGGTGAGTGCAAACATGAAATGATTGCATTGCAGACGAACTTCAAAGACTAGAAAAAAAAGATCAAGAACAAAACATACCCAGAGATCGAAATTCAAAACGTGGGGGACAAATTAGTACCTCAAAGTCTTTAGATTTCGTTTACAATGTGTCGTATAGCTTCAAATTGAGAGAGAAATTTGAGCTCGAGTGTAATCTAGATCTATGTGGGCAGAGAAAGCGAGAGAGTAATGGGGTTTAGGGTTGAGAGAAGACGGTTGATAGAAAAAAAGTTAAGTTGGGTTTTTTTCCACCAAACATTGAATACGCGGACTGCTAGTAAAGAACACGTGAGAAAAAGATGGCAGGTCATTAGTTTGTCGACGCCAAAACAAGACGGGAAATTCTGCAACGTCAAACGGCGTCGAGAAAACACGGAACTGCAATTCCGTGGCTAACGCTCTACGCTCTACTTCAGGCGTTGAGCCACAAGCGTCCTCAAAACATGCATTTTGTAGTAGTGTATTGATATATGTGACTCGCACTATTATAACAAGAGACCTTACATTATCAACACTTTCTCTAAACCAAAAAACATTGAAAATTAGGCCCAAAAAACCCGAGTTTGCACTTGGACAAATATTTATGTCTACTATGAGTTCTAGAGTCCAATTGACATAGCTATTGATGAAGAAATGAACACTAATTATGGTACAACAAACGAAAAACTCGAGCATGGAACAACCAGAAAGCCATGACATTGATGTTAACAAAGAAAATTCTTTGTTCTTTTTCTAAACACACCCAGACCTCAGGATCCAACCTATGAAAATAGGAATATGTAATAAATAGTACAAAAGTGTTCATGGAAGCCACATCAAAGCAAAAGCAATATGAGTCAATAATTAGGATGGTATTACCTGATGAATAAAACACGCATGCCTCATTATGTACAATTGGCATCCTCTCAAGAAACAATGTGTGTGCATTCTTCAGGCTTTCAACAGGCTCATCATTCCTATAATCTCACAAATTTCAGAAAATCAACCAAATTAATTTTTTTGGAGTTAAGGAAGCAACAATAAGAGGTGTGATGTATACGGGATTTGATCCCCTCCCACGACTTCAACCAATTAAGCTAGTTGGCATTGAATTAAGATAGTGATACTATGAAAGAAAAATGACCTTGAAATGCCCAAAAGATACTCTTGCCAACTGATGATGCCCGAAAGATACTCTTGCCAAATCAAAGTACAGGACATATGATAATTGATATGTAAGGTTTCAGGAAGGTAGGTTGACCTCTGCTGAGATCATTAGCTTGATTTCGGAATAATATACTAACATTGCCAACTGATGATTTATAAAAGCGTTATAAAATCAAAGAGATAAAATGAGAATCACATGGAAATGGTACAGCAGAAAGAAACATCCCCAATATCCAGCCTTGAAATAAATTAAAGAAACAAACTACTTAAATATCTGAATTTTATAGAAGAAACGCAAATTAGAATGTAAGTTCTTCTCCACGGAGGCACCAAACATCAATTTACCAAAATTTTATTCTCAATAGAGGAAATTCGAAAGTTAATATGTATTGTTCGAATCAACTGGTGCTAGAAAAGAAAAAAAAAGAAAAAAATTAATTGATGTATAGTTCGAATTACCTTGTGCTAGACAAAACTGCGGAAACCAGATTCCCTCGAATCTAACTGGATTTTTTTTATTGTTCACCCGATATTTCTCTACAAGGAAGAAGGTAAGTCAAGAATCAAAATCAAGAAAAAGCAATCTAAAATCGCCTCAATATAAACCCTAAACTCGCATAAGTAAGAAAAAAACTAATTTATCCACAAATTTCTAATTGAATTGTTAGATATAACAACGCAGCAACAATAAGATAAACCTGCAATTCACGCAATCAAAGAACAAAGAGAAAATCGAATGCCTAGTATTACAATGAAGATCCAAATAAAAATAAGAAAAAAACTATGAAAAGAAAGCTTGAATAAAGAGAGAGATAAATTAACTAAATTAAATGAAATTCGAGGAGATGAAAGAAAGAGGGAAATTGATTATAGGGGCTTAGAGATGTAGATCTGGAGCTTTCAAAGGAGGAGAGAAAGAGGAGAGAAGGTTAGGGATGAGATCGAAGAATCAAGGCTGGGAGTGGGGCGGTTCTCACACAAGGACACGCGGGCATCTAATTATGACCACGTGAGAGGCATGTGCGTGATTAGCTACAACTCGACGCTTATATTAGACGAGAACATAGGAAGACGTTTTAAGGCATCGTGGAAACACGCAAACATCATTTTGATGCTAACGGGTTCCCCTCAGCGTCGAGGCTTTGGCGTCCAGAAATGACGTGTTTTGTAGTAGTGAAAATTACTGACGTTGTAAGAGTACGTACATAGTACTACATATATGGTTGGGGAGGAGGCGGAGGGTGTCGAAAAAATATTGATGATTATTCAACGACTTTACTTCGGATGTCGCAATCTTTATTAAGTAAAGATGGACTAATGGGTGGCCGTAGCCGCCTTTTTCCTAGATCGTGGAGTTGCCATTCAGTTTTCAACAACAATATAATGGAGAAAATTGACAAAACCCGGGTATTGTTATTGTGATACGCGAGTTGCAGTCGAAACAAAAGCTCACATATTTGACCACATCGGCCTTAGGCTCCATTGTGATCCCGATTTTTAGATCGCCTAACATACATCCATAGAGTAGAGATAGGGGGTTCGGTGGACATTTACTAATATGGGGAGTGCCCAGCATTATCCCAGTTGACGGTCCTCACTAGTTTAATGCATCGTAACGAATACAAGAAAGGGACGTACATTAGATCTACATTACTACTCTGAATTGATTTTAATGCACATTTATTAACTAATAAACGTCGAAAGATGATTTTGATTGATTTAAGGTACTTAACAAGATCAAATTTGTCCATAATATCTTCTTAGGCGTGAGTAATAAAGCAAATTATGTGAACAATTTCAAAGCAATAAAGTTAATGCACGTTGCAATATAATTTTGGTTTATTGCGGTTCTAAGGAACACATACCACTTGTCTTTGCTAGATCTCCTTTTATGCTTAGAGCTCTATGGTGGCTGACTGATTATCCCCAAGTCTTGATTTGAATTCTCCAGAGTATTATAATATCCTGTAGTTTTATTTAATTATAAATATATGTATTATATTTATAAAACATTTTATAGATTTTATAAATTGAAGTTGCATTTAAATATTTATTTAAATGTATTTTTATAAATAAAAAATATTATTTATTTTTAATTGGAGAGAAAATGATTTTTAATTTAGTTGGGGAATTTAAATTGGGTTTCAAAAGTAAAACGATTTTTAATTCAAGCTAGCCCAGTCCAATTTCAATTTCAAGTCCAAACGACTTAAATCAAGCCTAGTTAGTATTATAATGAATCCTGAAAGGAAACCCAAAGACTAGCCCATATGGGATTTTCGAAACCTACAAATAGACATCCATATATCACAAATCCCCATAAATTTTCATTAAGCCCTAAAACTAAATTTCTCTCCCTCTCTTTTCTCTCTCCTCCCTCTAGGCACAATCTTTCTCTCTCCTGTGTCCTCGACCCGACGTGCGCAAGGAAGTAGGCTTCCCTCGCCCTGGCCTCACTCGTCCCTCGCCCAACGCCCAATGCTCTGTCCCGTGTCCCCTTGTGCGTCGTGTCGCCCAGCCGAGCAAGGCAGCAGCTGTTCCGAGCAATGTAGTGCCCACACTGTTGGGCCCTAATTCCTCTCCTCTCCTATTCGTTCCCTCGCCGCTGCCCACCGTGCACTACAATCATCATTGCATTACCTCTTTATTGTTGGTCGTCCGGTGTGCTTTCATTCTTCCTGACCTATCCTCTAATTTAAATTATCAATGTTTTAATAAAACTTTTTTGGATTATAATTGCCGATTACTAAATTTATGATTTTATGTTTGAATGTTGATAATATAATGTATGAATTGGAGATTTTAATCTTCATATTTGTTTTCAGTATTAAAGCATGGATTTTTATGAAGTTTAATAGTTTTAAATATATTCCATGATTAAAATTTTAATTAACACTATATGATTGGTTGATTAGCATAATTATATGTCAATTTTAATTCTGATGATCAATTTAATTTTCAAATTTTTTATGAATATTAAAGTGTCGATGTTGACACCTAATTTGTGCCTCCCCTTAGGGCCGATGACGAAACCATTAGCTTAGCTTCAAGGTTGGTGCAACTCCAAGCGCAAGCCCTAATTTCTAAGATACAATGAATTTATTCCAAGTCCAATTTTCCAAAATCCAATTCCCAAGTCCGTTCCCATCCTGGAACTTGGTACAAAATACAAATTCAAAATCCAAACACAATCTCTCGAAACAGATGCCACAATCATTCTTCAAGGCACGTTTCCAAACAATATGCCATTGAGTAATCAAAACGGACGCCGACCCATAAAACCCAGCATCCCGGGCGCCAACCTGCAAAACTGAGAAAAACCCGTACAAATCAACGAACCTGAAAAGCTTCAAAAACGTTGCTTTCAATACATAAAAATGCTTAATCGCTAAGAAATAGTACAAAGCATCTTTTGCTACCATCCAAAAAGGACGGTTGTGCTTGGATGCCAACGCGCTGTGAGGGGGAAAAATACCCTCTTGGTGACGTGGGCATACATGGCAAGCATTGCTTACGTGGCTGCCAACATGGCGCAAGATGGCATTAATCGAACGACATTCTCAACTGCTGGGCTCAAAACGGATGTTACAAACCTTTGATGAAGCCGGCCTTCATTACGTATTTATTATCTAATTATGGGCAATTAATCCATAAACGTTACATTCTTGTTATGAATGCCTATAAAATGGCTTAGTCTTGTCTATTTTACATACAGGATTCCCGAATAATAAACCAACAATTATCCTATGCTATTACATCTTGCTCTCACCATTTTCAATTATCTAGCTCGATCGATTGTTAGCACCTTCATCAAGGCAGGTTCGTCTCTAAGTCGAATTTGCCCAAAATAATTTGGCGCCCACCGTGGGGCTGACAATCAAAAGCAGCTCGATAATACCATTCCAATCACCATGGCTGGAAATGCTAGCTCATCCGACAATATTACTCGTCGCTTCGAAGCCATGGAGCAGCGCATCAGCATCCTCCAAAAGGAGAACGAAGCGTTGCACTCTCAAGTGAGGTCCACTGCCTCCATCGCCACCGGATCCAGGTTCCAATACCGACGAGACACCTCCGGGTTAAACCGCCGTTTGGATCTTGACGCCGCTCCAGATCACCCCCTCCATGTACCCTTTGGCGAGCCTGGGTATATCGGCAGCAGTTGTCACCTCGACGGCTGCCCGGGTAACCCCACCTCAGGTCGGCATGACGACATCCACCATGGTGACGGCCCCCGCCTCCGCTCCGATGTCTCGTCCGTTGCCTCCCCCAATGGTGACCATGTCAATGCCCCTGCCTGTTACGCTTCCGATGCACGGACCAACGCCAGCGATTCAAATGCCATGGGATCAACTCTTCTCTCAGCAAGTCGTCCAACCTGTTGTCAACCTGGTCACCTCGGCACCAGGGGCACCTCCGCAGTTGATGACGGTCCCTTTAGCCAGCCAGGCGCCGCAAGCAGCGTTTCCCAATGCCAATGCCCAAATGCGCCCCGACTCTTCTGACAGGATAAACAAAATTCCTGGTGTACTGACAGGCTAAATAATGACCATGATAAACAAAATTCCTGGTGTACTGACAGGCTAAATCGCACTCCTATCAAAGATAAACCTAACGTTCACCAACTAAAAATATAGCAAGGGAAGCAGGGATCGTATCCACAGGGAAACAATGTTCTTTCTACTATTAATTAACTAATCTAGACTACTGGTAACAAAGAATTGGATTGGTTTGTATATTAAGCTAAGGCAAATAATCAAACTGGAATATAACAATATTAAGGGAATCTAGGGCAGCGGTTCACCACAAATGCAGACCGGGATTGGACAACGGACAATAACAATTAATTAACAATCATAACTAGGAAAACATGCATCTCTCGAATCTTATGACTTCCTTAGGATAGAACAACTAGCGGGCTCTCGCTACGTACTAGAAATAATTCCTATCTAATAGCCACAGACCAAAAACATCAGATTTATACCTCTCGGCGCATAATCTAAGGTTAATCAAACTCAAATCAAAATAGTCCGGCCGAACAGAATTGACGAGCAATGATAATAAGCTATAGAAATTATAATCAATCAATCAAATAATCAAGTCCACATATAATCCCAATCATGCATTCATGGATCCCCTAAACCCTAGAAATTAAACTACTCACTCATGATAACTAATAACAAAGCGATTAACATAATGGAAAACATGATCAAAGCAATAGAATAAATTAAAGTAAGAAGCAATACCTAATTCTCCAACAATGGAAATTGAAAGCTTGTGTTTTTATATAAATCAAACTAAGTGTTTGAATTAATGTAGAGAGGAAATAAAACTTAGAGAAATAAACTAAGGGTCTAGTGCTGGAAATTAAGATCTCCCTAAAAAATAAAACAAGTTTGCTTATATAGTTTTGCCAAAATAAGGCCTAAAAACGGAATTAAAAACGCGAAAAACTGCTGGAGGTTGGCGTCGCCCGATCGGGCGACGCTTCGCCCGATCGGGCGAATCACTCGATAGTCGGCCCGATCGGGCCAAAATCTGCCCGATCGGGCGGATTGCGAAATCTCCACAAAGCCTCCAAATTGACCGCCCGATCCGGATCGGGCGAGCTGCGCCCGATCGGGCGAGCTGCGCCCGATCGGGCGCGCGTTGATGAACTTGGCTTGCTCATACTTCCGCCCGATGGTTGCATTTCGCCCTCAGCTTCTAGGGCGATTTGCAATCTTCAATGTATCTCGCCCGTATCACCAAGTCTAACTCCCGGGGCTCAACCATAAGCATCTAAGGCTCCCGGAAGTCGACGATGGAGGTCCCGAACTTCTCGGACTCATATAGTGGCCTTGATCAACAATGAAACGGGTCTAAAACGACCAATTTCTCATAATCAAACCTGAAACTCAAGACACACTCAATAACACACATTAGTACTAGAAACGGCTCCTAAGAGCACGTTTGATACATAAAAGTACTAAGGGACGGGGGTAAAAACTCTATATAAAACGCATATATCAAACTCCCCCAAGCTAGATCTTTGCTTGCCCCTAAGCAAAGAAATCATCGATGAATACATAAATCAACTTCACCCCAAACACATCTTAAAACAATGGATACGATTCAAGGCAAAATCCAACAAGCATGCATCAATGTCAACCAATCAAATCCATCCAACCGCTAATCCGCCTTAACAATCGTCACGCAAAGCGAACCAAAAATGCACATTGGAATTCAAGACTAGTGCTCACATACTCGTCACTCATTTACGTGGCGGATAAAAGATGTACCCGTTCGCTCTCCTCCCAACATATAAGTGAACAATGCCCTCCCAAACTCACAACACTCGTGTGTCTAGAAAAACATACACTCAACCTAATAGTCGACTCGAAATGTGTCATGTCATAACTTGCATTGATAAACAACTACTTTCACATTAATACAACTCTATGCACAAAGGTCGGAAGGTCTTTCATGCTTGTAATGTTAGGCTTAGGTAAGGGTGCGGTAAATTTGGGTAAAATGTGAGCTTAAAAGCCTTGGCTTTGGGGAGCATAAATCCTAGAAAACCATGGTCAACCACAAATGATGACCACAACCACAACTTCCCACTCAACACATGATGAAACAACAAACAAACCACACTATACTTTCTTGCCTTTCTTTCACAATTAAAATCAATCACTCATAAAGATAAGAAATTACAATACTTGAGTGAAACAATGCTTTGAATTTTCTTGAGAATAACGATTTTTCCTTCTTATTATTTTTTTTTTTTTCTTGCTCAATCTCATTTTTTTTTTTTTTTTTTTCCGGAACCTTCACACGATTTTTTTTTTCTTTTATTCTCCTCATCTCATTCATTTTTTCATTTCATTTTTTTCAACAACAATCATGATAAGAAGAATTTCCCTTTTCAATACTCAATATACTCAAAATGTACCACACTGCAACTCCCTCACCTCACTACTATTAGCTCCCCCAAGCTAGGCTTGGGACTAGTAACCAATGGGGAGTTTACGGGCTTGTAATGTGGTTAGTCACCGAATAAATGGCACAGGCACAACATGGGTAGAAAAGAGGGAACAAACGTATCTAATTTCATCTGAAGGCTACCTAAATAGAAAAATGCCTTCGTCCTCCACAATGTGCATGTATATGAGTCATAAAACATTACTAATAGTTGCAAACCAATACTCAGAATCAATGGCACACCAGGAAGCTATCACACATCCTAACCAAGTCAACTAGTCAAGCACCAAGTCCACAAGTAGTTGGTCAGAGTTGACTCATGTCAAGGCATCAAAGTAATCGGATCTCAAATCATGGTTAACAAGTCAACAATGCTCGTCATCAAAAACCAAGAATCAAAACAGTTTACAATCAAGGGGCACAGGGAAGCATGGTTTTGTATTCATCGGAACGTAATTTTGTATTTTTTTTTTTTTTTTTTTTAATTTTTTTTTTTTTCAAAGCAATAAACTAATCTAGAAAGCATTAAACACACCAAAATAAACACACCAAAATAAAGAAATGCGAAAATAAAAGAAAGACATACCTACAATGTACAAGTAGTGTGAAACCCCCCCTAAACCAAATCAGACAATGTCCTCATTGGCTCAAGGGTATCGAACCTCATCATCAACATCATCTCGGCATCACTGATGGCCTTGGCCATCATCACC
Organism: Spinacia oleracea; assembly: GCF_020520425.1. NCBI lineage: Eukaryota > Viridiplantae > Streptophyta > Magnoliopsida > Caryophyllales > Amaranthaceae > Spinacia > Spinacia oleracea. The sequence continues at coordinate 35,225,541 of NC_079491.1, forward strand.
ATCATCATCACCATCATCTCGGCCAGCATGCCCACTAGGACCCGCTCCCCACCCTCCGTACTGGGTGGGTGTGAAGGTGCCCATAGAACCCGGAGCTCCATATCCCTCCGCGGGATAGGTAAACCAGGTAGGGTGCTCGTAATCTGGGGCAATATAGCCCTGCCTGGCATACTGATCATAAAATGGGAACATGGTCCTCTGGTGATCAGCTGCGAACTCCCGGAACCCGAGCTCAAGTCTGCTCAACCTCTCATCAATGGACCCCTGATCCTCATGAACTACCTGGCCACTCTGGGGCCTCCCCGTGTCTCGACGCCCCCTCCTGAAGTAGGTGCGAGGCTCTGGTTGGTACTGATGGGGCTCTGGATGAGGGTCAGGCTGAGGCTCTTGCTCAAATCCAACAAATAGATAATGAGCCTGACCGGGTCTGAAACTAGTGCGGCCCTGAGGGTCGGGCAAGGTGAAAAGCCTGTTTCCCTCGAACATCCAGTACATGGCTCCCGGCCTAAATAACCCATGCTCCCCCTGTAGCCTACGGAGTCCAGCAAAATAAGCCAAATCAAGCAAGTTGCTACCCAGAACTGGAATCTGGTTAGCCTCAGTAAAATTGGCCGTGGCCATGGCTATGTGGGTGATCAACCCACCAATGGTAATCTTGGTAGTATGTGTGGAGGTGGCTATGGAGTAAAATTGAGAGGCCATGTGATGTGCAAGGTTCATTTTGTAGCTCTCCTCTCCTTCGGAAACGTAGCCACCTAAGATCTCTAGCTCCGTACTCCTAATATTCTGGGTCTCATCCCTACCAAAGATCGTAAAACCAAGAAACCTGTAGAAGACAATGGGTACCGGGTGTTGAATCTTGGAAGCATGCAAATGTTGCATACTCCCGGGATTCGCATTGCCCGTAAGCTTTCCCCACATGGTGCAGTTATTGTGAGTCTCCTTGGGTTTCCTACTATATGTGGTAGACAATCCAAAAATCCTACCAAAATCAGATAAGCTCATGGTGTAGGTCCGGTTCATCACACGAAATTGAACCGATGACACGGTTCGATAACCATCCCTACGAACATTAAAACTACTCAAAAATTCTAGAGTCAACCGCCTAAATGTGAGACGGAGCATACCATACATGCTACTCATACCAACACCAACAAAAACACGTTTTACATCACGCTCAATTCCCATTTCATGCAAGGATTTTTGACATATAAAGCGAGTAGGGATTACCTCCCTCAATTTGAGGTGCATGAATCGTGCTCGTTGCTCCTCCGTAATAAAGATGACATCCGGAAAATCCGTGTCGGGCTCGAATTGCGGTGGTGGAGGTGGTGGTGTCGGTTCCCGAGCTCGGCTTGTGGAAGCCTCATGTTGATTTCTTGGTACCCTCGTGCATTTTCTTTGTGGTCTATTTGCCATTGATTAAAAATCTGAATTTTTGAGGTTTTTTGAGCTTTTTGGGTGAATTTGGGGATTTTGTGGGGATGAGAGAAAACTTAAATCGGTTAGGTGTAGGTTGTAGAGGATGATGAGAGGATGATTTTGATGAAAGAATTGTTGAATTTGGTGGAGATTTGAGGGAGATATGGTGGTTTGAAGTTTTTGGAAGTTGGGGTTTAATGGAGGAGTGAGAGAGAAAGTTAGGTTGAAGATGAAGAAGAAGTGAAGAAAGAAAGAAGAACCCGTGTAATTGTCGCTGAAATCGCATTTCGCCCGATCGGGCAACATTTCGCCCGATCGGGCGGTTTGCGATCCTTTTCTTCTGATCCGTGCGCGCCCGATCGGGCGCACCTAGCCCGATCAGCATCGAGCGATTTGCGATTGCCTCTTTTCTTGACTTTTACTGCCCAGAATTCCTCCTTGACTTTTCCACGAACTTTTCCTCAACCGCCCGATCGGGCAAAATAATTTCGCCCGATCGGGCATTCCACTCGCCAGACCGCCCGATCGGGCTACATAAAATCGCCCGATCGAGCATTCCACTCGCCAGTCCGCCCGATCGGGCATGCTGCGCCCGATCGGGCAGAAATAAGCTGTATGAACATCATCCGTGCGCGCCCGATCGGGCGCACCTCGCCCGATCAGCATCGGGCGATTTGCAGCGTGCTTGGCCTTGAGCTTAATTTCACTTTCTCGAACTTGGGGCTTTAGGCCTGCACATTAAGAAACACCCAAACAGCGTAATGCCCTCTTCTCGCCTCACTAACACCAAAAAAACAATACTTAAACACACGTGGGTAATGGAAAATACTAACTAAACACACAAAAATTAGAATCAACAATCAAACTTATACTACTAAGGCAATAAATGGATAATGAAATACTCATCCCCTATGAGATTGATGTAATGTCCCCATTACAGTATCTCCGTTTATGCGCAGACAATGGACATGAAAGGGATGAGAGCCACGACAGCTCATCGAATGGGGGCACCAAAGATGGTGCCATCTGGTGTCACATCGATTACCTTGGATGAGCTGTGTGGTGCGGGAAGTGACAGATCACGACCCCGATCACGAATACGATGTCCACCGTTTATAGAACTTTCGGCCCTTTGGGTCGTGGCATCATCAATCCGTCCCTTCTTTCGAACCCATGCCGAAGAGTGCATACTCCGATCACCTCCACCTGCAAGACAATTTGAAACATGTGCTTTTTCCGAGGAGTTATTAGAGTTAGTATGAGTCAATTCGGTATTAAAATAATCATTAGAAACATTGACTCCAAAACATGACTCCTCTACCATAGGGTTCTTAGCAACATGGGTTAAATTGAAAGTAACCTTATCATCCCCCACATTTAAGGTCAGCTTGCCATTCTTGACATCTATGATTGCCCCCGCAGTGTGTAGGAAAGGCCGACCTAAAATAATAGGAATTTGCCTATCCTCTTCCATGTCTATAACAACAAAATCAACAGGAATAAAGAATTTACCTACTCTAACAGGCACATCTTCTAAGACACCTAGGGGGTATTTTACAGATCTATCGGCCATTTGCAGAGTTATGTTGGTAACTTTTAAATCACCCATGTTCAACTTAGTACATACAGACAGGGGCATGACACTAACACTGGCACCTAAATCACATAAGGCTTTGTCAATAAAAAGGTTGCCAATATTACACGGGATAGAGAAACTCCCGGGGTCCTTCAACTTGGGTGGAGACTTATTTTGTAGTAAGGCACTGCACTCCTCAGTAAATGCAACAGTCTCCACCTCACTAAATGCTCTCTTCCTAGTCAAGATGTCTTTCATGTATTTAGCATATGCAGGTACTTGAGTAATTAATTCAGTGAAAGGAACTGTTACCTGCAGATTCTTTACCACTTCTAAGAACTTACCAAACTGCTTGTCTAGCTTGTTTTTTAGCTGACGATGAGGGAAGGGAAGTTTGATAGGTGGAACTTGTATCTCAACTTTCTTCTCAACCTCTGTGTCAGCTTCCTTATCCTTGACCACCTTCTCACTTTCTCCTGGCACAGCACCACTAACAGATACTTCAACCCCTTCCTCTATAGTCATAGGTGGCCCATCATACTCATATCCACTCCGCAGAGTGACAGCATTTACAGACTCTTTGGTCACAGGCTGTGAAGGGAGTTGACCTTTGGGTCTCTCTGCAAGAGCGGTAGCCATTTGTGCCAACTGTTTATCCATGATCTTGTTATGAGCAGTGAGGGCATCGATTTTGGCATCCTTTTCGCTTAGAGATCTCTGCAATTCCAACATCATATTCCTCATCTCTACAAGCATGGGATCAGGTTGTGTGGGTTGAGGTTGTGGTGGTAACCCAGGTGATCCACTAGGTTGCGAGTTGTAGTTACTCCGCGGTTGGTAGGGTTGTTGTGGTGGTGGAGGGTGTTGAATCTGGTGGGGGTTCTGAACATTAGTACTCCTATATGATAATAGGGGGTTGTTTTTATACCCCTCATTGTATGAGTTGGAATACGGATTGTTCTGCTTGTAGGACTGGAATGCATTGCATTGTTCGATGGAGCTCCGGCATACCTGTGCATAATGGCCTTGCATCCCACAACTATTACAGACGTTAGCAGATTGGGCACTCATTGCAGCGACACTAGCATGTTGGGTGGATTGGGAAGATGCGATCTGTATATTGTCGAGCTTGTGATGTAGGGAAGTTAGCTGAGCAGTAAGCTGTTCAATAGAATTCATCTCATGCTTAACACCTCGGTCGGCAAAACCTCTAGGATTCCCATATTGGGCACTATGGATGGCCATCTCCTCAATCACCTCCAAAGCTCTAGGCACCTCCAGTTGCATAAATCTCCCACTGGCAGCTGAATCCAAAAGACACCTAGACTCATTACCCAGACCATTGTAGAACTGCTGAACCAGGAACCAGTCATCTAAACCATGGTGTGGGCACTCTCTTTGCAAGTCCTTGAATCTCTCCCAAACTTCGAACAAACTCTCATCTACTTGTTGAGAGATACCTAATATCTGACCCCTCAGACGAGCTGTCTTCTCAGGTGGGAAATATTTAACATAGAATGCAAGGGCCAAAGAATTCCAATCGGTGATTTTCATAGCTGCGCGGTTGAGACTGTTAATCCATAGCTTGGCCTTCCCACTCAATGAAAATGGAAAGAGTATCTCCATAGTCTGCTCCGGTGTTAAATTCTTCTGCTTAATGGTGGCACAATACTGAATGAAAGACTAAATGTGGAGATTGGGATCTTCACCCTTTTCCCCACCGAATTGGTGTCTCTCGATCATGTTTATCATCTGGGGTTCAATCTTGAAATTCTCGACCGCAATGGAAGGCATGATTGCCTTGGGAAGCATAGACAGACTTGGTTTAGAATAGTCTGTAAGCCTTGGCACAAGTGGGGGTGGTGGTGCTTGGTCACCCATCTCTGAATCTGTATGGAATAGATTGCTAATCAGATAGTCGGATTCAGAGTCAGAATAGTCTCTCAACCGTTCAACGAATCTACGCCGTCTACGAAAGGTCCGTTCAGGTTCAGGATCGAACGAAGTCAGATCGCTGGTATGGACAGTCCTGGGCATAAACAAGCAAGAACTAGAAAACAGTCGTGAGATCCGGTCTCAAGGAATGGGAGTCCCTTGAGAAGTGACAAACAATAATCCAGAAAAACAATTAATAACAGAAAATAAAACCGTTTCCCCGGCAACGGCGCCAAAATTTGACAGGCTAAATCGCACTCCTATCAAAGATAAAACTAACGTTCACCAACTAAAAATATAGCAAGGGAAGCAGGGATCGTATCCACAGGGAAACAATGTTCTTTCTACTATTAATTAACTAATCTAGACTACTGGTAACAAAGAATTGGATTGGTTTGTATATTAAGCTAAGGCAAATAATCAAACTGGAATATAACAATATTAAGGGAATCTAGGGCAGCGGTTCACCACAAATGCAGACCGGGATTGGACAACGGACAATAACAATTAATTAACAATCATAACTAGGAAAACATGCATCTCTCGAATCTTATGACTTCCTTAGGATAGAACAACTAGCGGGCTCTCGCTACGTACTAGAAATAATTCCTATCTAATAGCCACAGACCAAAAACATCAGATTTATACCTCTCGGCGCATAATCTAAGGTTAATCAAACTCAAATCAAAATAGTCCGGCCGAACAGAATTGACGAGCAATGATAATAAGCTATAGAAATTATAATCAATCAATCAAATAATCAAGTCCACATATAATCCCAATCATGCATTCATGGATCCCCTAAACCCTAGAAATTAAACTACTCACTCATGATAACTAATAACAAAGCGATTAACATAATGGAAAACATGATCAAAGCAATAGAATAAATTAAAGTAAGAAGCAATACCTAATTCTCCAACAATGGAAATTGAAAGCTTGTGTTTTTATATAAATCAAACTAAGTGTTTGAATTAATGTAGAGAGGAAATAAAACTTAGAGAAATAAACTAAGGGTCTAGTGCTGGAAATTAAGATCTCCCTAAAAAATAAAACAAGTTTGCTTATATAGTTTTGCCAAAATAAGGCCTAAAAACGGAATTAAAAACGCGAAAAACTGCTGGAGGTTGGCGTCGCCCGATCGGGCGAATCACTCGATAGTCGGCCCGATCGGGCCAAAATCCGCCCGATCGGGCGGATTGCGAAATCTCCACAAAGCCTCCAAATTGACCGCCCGATCCGGATCGGGCGAGCTGCGCCCGATCGGGCGCGCGTTGATGAACTTGGCTTACTCATACTTCCGCCCGATGGTTGCATTTCGCCCTCAGCTTCCAGGGCGATTTGCAATCTTCAATGTATCTCGCCCGTATCACCAAGTCTAACTCCCGGGGCTCAACCATAAGCATCTAAGGCTCCCGAAAGTCGACGATGGAGGTCCCGAACTTCTCGGACTCATATAGTGGCCTTGATCAACAATGAAACGGGTCTAAAACGACCAATTTCTCATAATCAAACCTGAAACTCAAGACACACTCAATAACACACATTAGTATTAGAAACGGCTCCTAAGAGCACGTTTGATACATAAAAGTACTAAGGGACGGGGGTAAAAACTCTATATAAAACGCATATATCATGTACCAACACCAATCAAAGAAGCTAGCCTAGACAGTTATGCCGACTCCCCATATGTTGATCCCATTGATGCAATTGACATCCCGAAACGATTTAGCCCACCCAACATGCCCATGTACGACGGGACGACCGACCCAAGAGAACATATCTTGACCTACAAGAAATGGATGATGACCATTCCTGTCCCCAAGCACATGAGAGAAGCCAGCCTTTGCAAAGGTTTCGGTTCGACATTGGTTGGGCCCGCCTTGAAGTGGTTGACTAGCCTGCCAAATGGATACATTACCTCTTTTTCTCACCTCGACAACATGTTCAACCAGCAGTTCGCCAGCAGCAGATGTCTAGAGAAGCAGACAAGCGACTTATACCGAGTAATCCAACGTCCTGACGAACCCCTGAAGGATTATATAGCCCGGTTCATCAGGGAGAAGGTGACTGTTCCTGAATGTGATGTTCCGAAAGCCATCGAAGCGTTCAGACAGGGATTATATTGCGAAACCGACCTCTGGAGGGATTTAATCAAATACCCCTGCAAGACGTTCGAAGATGCTCAAGCCAAAGCAATGGCCCAAGTTAGGTTGGAAGAAACTCTCCATTCTCGGAAAGGGGGCAATGATTACTCAAAGACGGAAAGACGGTTGCCCTACCCCAAGAGGAGCAACGACCGCCCTGCTCCATATTCCCGACCTCAACATGTAGCAGTGGTGTAGGAAGACGACGACTCCGACTGGAAAAGCAGCCCGGACCTGCCTCCAAAAATTAACGAATATTCTTTCTGTGTTGACACTGTAGATCTGATGAACCACCTCTCGAAGATGGGGAAAGCAGTGCAATGGCCGCCGAAGTCTAGCAAACCCGAGTCGAAGAAGGATCCCTCCAAATGGTGTGACTTCCATGCCGACATCGGTCACACAACCAACGACTGCGTCGCGTTGAGGAGAGAAGTAGCCTACCTCCTGAAAAATGGTTACCTCAAGGACGTCATGTCAGATAAAGCTCGTGGCGTTGTCAACAAAGACAATTCTAATTCTCCATCTCGACCTCCTCCACCTCCCCCTCATACTAAAACTGTAAATTTCATTGCTGGAGGTTCTGACATTTGTGGTTTAACTTATTCTGCAGCGAAGAGACACGCCCGAGAAAACGAGATAGATAGACCAGTCCGAGCTGTTGCTGCCAAATACCTAACCCCTATATCTTTTGATGAATCTGATGCAGGGGACATCTCGGAAAAACATCACGACGGCTTGGTGATATCTATTCCTGTTGGAAACTGCATGATCAAACGAGTCCTTGTCGACAACGGCAGCTCAACTAACGTGATGATGCTCGACGCCCTCAAAGAGATGGGGCTCAACCCAGACACAGACGTCGTCAAAAAAATCCACCGTGCTAATAGGATTCAGTGGCGAAGCAAAAAACACCTTCGGAGAAGTTACCCTACCCGTTTACGCACAAGGGATCAACCAACAAGTAAAATTCTGTGTTATTGACTGCCCTTCATCTTACAACATTATTTTGGGTAGGCCCTGGATCCACGACGTGAAGGCCATCCCTTCGACATATCACCAAACCATCAAGTTCCCGACTCGATGGGGGGTTCAAGAAATCAAAGGAGACCAGCAAGAGTCCAAAGAATGCTATAAGGCGGCCCTAAAGCCATCGGCCACAAATAAATCCTCATTATAGCAATTACAGTCCAACCCCGAACCAACGAGCTACGAAGAACCTAAATCTGAACAACTCGACGAGATCATCTTGGATCCTGCGAAACCAGAACAGGTCGTCTTTATTGGATGCGATGTACCCGACGACATCAGGTCGGAGCTCGTTGCATTTCTTAAAGCCAACGCGGATTGCTTCGCATGGTCACATGAAGATATGCCAGGCATCAGCCCAGACGTCATCACTCACAAACTCAGTGTCGACCCCCAACATAAGCCCGTCAAGCAAAAGCGGCGGAAGTTCGCTCCAGAACGCAACCAAATTATCAACGATGAAGTTCAGCAACTACTAGATACAGGAAAGATCAGGGAGGTGAAATATCCAGACTGGTTGGCCAATGTCGTCGTGGTCAGGAAGAAAAATGGGAAATGGCGAGTGTGCATAGATTTCACCGACATCAACAAAGCATGCCCTAAAGATTCTTTTCCCTTACCCCACATCGACGCCATGGTTGACGCTACTGCGGGACACGAGATGCTCACATTCATGGACGCGTTCAGTGGCTACAACCAAATTTTGATGCACCCAGAAGATCAAGAGAAAACCGCCTTCATCACGGAGCGGGGAACTTATTGTTACAAGGTCATGCCATTCGGATTAAGGAACGTAGGCGCCACCTATCAGCGCCTAGTCAACAAAATGTTCAGAAAACAGCTAGGCGACACAATGGAAGTCTACATCGACGACATGCTTGTAAAGTCCAAGAAAGCCTCGGATCACATCACGCATCTTCAGCAAGCCTTCGGCGTGTTGCGAGAGTACAGTATGAAACTCAACCCCACCAAATGTTCGTTCGGAGTCTCTTCTGGAAAATTCTTAGGTTACATGGTTACTCAAATAGGCATCGAAGCTAGTCCTGATCAGATCCGCGCAATCATCAACCTACAGTCACCTCGAAACCAGAAGGACGTACAAAAATTAGCAGGCATAGTGGCTGCCCTCAACCGCTTCATCTCCAGGTCGTCCGACAAGTGCAAATTGTTCTACGACATCCTCAGGAAAAATGAGAAGTTCAGCTGGACTGACCGACACGAGGCCGCGTTACAGCAACTCAAGCAATACCTATCAAACCCCCCGTTATTGTCCAAACCAAAAAACAATGAAGTACTACAAGTATACCTCGCAGTTACAGAGTCGACCATCAGTGCGGTGTTAGTACGAGAAGAAGACGGAAAGCAGCTACCTGTTTATTACGTAAGTAAGTCTTTACTTAGCGCCGAAACAAGGTACTCTCATCTCGAAAAACTTGTCCTTGCTTTAGTCGTTGCTTCTGTTAAATTGCGTCCTTATTTCGAATGTCATCCTATCACTGTTAGAACTAACTATCCCATGAAGTAAATCATGAGGAAACCCGAGTTGTCTGGCAGGATGTCCAAATGGGCTATACAATTAGGTTGTTACGACATCCGGTACGAACCTCGCACAGCCATCAAGTCGCAAGCCCTGGATGATTTTGTGGCTGACTTCAGCCCGAGCCTCCGACACGAAGTCGATCACGAAGTCAACACGCTGACCAACAATGGATCCTCGTCTACATGGACCCTACATACTGACGGCTCCTCCAACATACGGGGGACAGGCCTCGGCATCGTGCTAAAGTCGCCACAAGGGGACACCATAGTACAATCTGTCTGTTGCGAGTTCAAAGCTACCAACAACGAAGCCAGAGTACGAAGCTTTGATCTTGGGGTTGTCATTAGCACTCGACATGAATATCCGCCGACTTGAGGTACGTTGCGATTCTTTATTAATTATCAGCCAGATTAACGGTTCGTATGCAGCGAAGGACTCAAAGATGCAGGCCTACTTAGACATAGCAAAAAGGCTCTTGAACAAGTTCGACTCATGCACCTTACAACAAATACCAAGAGACCAAAACACCCAAGCTGACGCCTTAGCCAATCTTGGCTCAAACATTAAACCTAAACTCACCTCCATCCCCGTAGTCCACTTAATGTATCCAACCATCACCAAAGATAACCTACCCATCACCGAACAGTCTCAACCTACTCAAATGCCCTCATGGCACGACCCTTACATACACTGGCTTAAACACAACACTACCCCACCTGGAGTCACCCACGAAAAAGCCTTCCGCATGAAAGCCTCCAGATTCATCCTAATCCATGGAGTATTGTTCAGAAAGTCGGTTGCAGGACCGTACCTGAGATGCCTTGATCATGACGAGATTGAGTCGACATTGCGCAACATACATGATGGAGAATGTGGAAACCACGCCGGAGGAAGAAGCTTAGCCCACAAAACCCTTACCATGGGATATTTTTGGCCCACCATGAAGAAAGACGCAATCACCTTTGCTAAGAAGTGCGACTCCTGCCAGCGGTTCGCATCCATCTCTCATCAACCTTGTGAAGTACTCCATCCTATCTTGTCCCCTTGACCCTTCACGAAATGGGGGATGGACATAGTAGGTCCCTTACCACAAGCGTCAGGACAACGCGTCTTCATGTTGGCAATGACCGATTACTTCTCGAAATGGATCGAAGCAGAAGCTTTCAAGCGAGTTCGAGATACTGAAGTCATTTCGTTCATCAAACGAAATATCCTTCCTTCCGAGATCGTCTGCGACAATGGTTCCCAGTTCATCAGCAACAAAACCAAAGAATTCTGCAGTAGGTATAACATCACCTTGCACACCTCAACACCAAGATATCCTCAAGCAAATGGCCAAGCCGAGTCAAGTAACAAAATCATCATCAACAACCTCAAGAAGCGCCTCGATGACGCCAAAGGAAGATGGGCAGACGAATTACCTATGATCCTTTGGGCCGACAGGACAACGCCAAAAACGGCGACCAACCACACTCCTTTCTCTTTGGTTTTCGGTTGCGAGGCAGTCATCCCTCCTGAAGTCGAACTCCCCACAGCAAGAAGCAGTTTCATGGCACCAGGAATGAACGACTCAGTCTTAGCTTACGACATCGATACTGTTGACGAACCGAGGGAAGCGACACTGGTCATGATGGCCTCCTACCAACAAGCCGTCGCGAACAGCTACAACAAGAATGTCAGGGTTCGGATATTTCAGCAGGGAGATTGGGTTCTGCGTAAGGTCTTCCCAAACAAAAAGGATCCTCGACACGACAAGTTAGCCCCGACATGGGAAGGTCCCTACCAGATCGTGAGACGAACAGGACATGGCGCATACGAGTTAGTCGACAGAGACGGCACTCCCATCCCAAGAAGTTGGAATGCGACACACCTAAAACTGTACCATTTTTGAACACTCGAATAATTTCTACTTTCTAGTTTTTCTAAACACAACAGGTACTCTAGCATTTATCACCATTATGTCGATGCCCCCGAGACAAAGTGGGCATGACGTATTACGAAGTCGAGAGAATCTCGAACCACATACACTTATAAGTAACAAGAAGTTAAGTTCCTCTCCTCTGTCTTTTTTTTTTCTCTCTTTCCTTCTTGTATGTTATCACCATTACTGACTTAGGCATCGGAGGGCCGTTGGCTCCACCATCGGCCAACCCTCACGCCATCGTCTCGTTTTGCAGACAACACCGTGGCGACATCATAAGAATACACTTAGGAGGAATAACGAAGATAAAGACTCGACTCGACCTCGTCCCGTATTTCTCCTTGAACTCTTTTTTTTTCTTGTCGTAACTTCCTCTCATTTTTTATGTTGCTCCATACTGACTTAAGCATCGGAGGGCCGTTGGTTCCACCAACGGCCAATCCTCACGCTCTGCTGTGTTGACAGTATGGTGCCCACATGGTGACGAATTCGACAAGGAGAAAACAGATGAAGCAAAGTGTACAACACAACATACCGGAAGTCAAAGTGGAAATTATGCACGCATGTTTAGAAACACGAAGTGAAAGGAAACAATGTTCTTTTATTCAAAAATGCTTGTATACATTACATATTACAAATCTTACAAACTACAAAACACAATTTAGGCCATTACAAAAACGCCTGGTACGCTACAATGTACATTACACACATAATGGAATACAACTCTACATTTTTCTACAACATACATTTCTTGCAGGTTCCCCTTTGACAGGCTGGAGGCGTCACCAAAGTCGAACTCGAGGTATGTGCCCAACCTGCAAAAAAAACACCAAACCAAACACATTTTTCCAAAAACAAAGCAAGCAACACAGAATTGGCAAACCACAAATATTTACATGACTTGCCCCCTTGGACAAGCCCAAAAACATTCAAAAGACTGCCGCCCTCAAGGCGAAACACAGCCGCAAATATCTTTTCGACCTTCCCAAAGGCCGAACACACAAAATATTGTTTAAAAAGCCATTGTTTAACAAACACAAATTCTAAATTTTTTAAGGAGGGGGGACAAAACTACTCCTAATGGTCTGCTGGGCCTGCATTCTCCCCTTGTTCGCCATCGCCTGGTGCCGCCATCGTCTCGACATCGGGGCTGGTTGCAGTTGCACCCTCCTCGACGTCTTCTTCATCGCTAACGGCACCAGGGGGGATATAGTCCTCGGGGAATGCAGTGTTGAACTGAGCAATGTCTTCGTCAGGAGTCCAGTTCACATGTTTGCCCGCCTTAAACTCCTCCATCATCTCGGCCTTCATTTTCCAAGTGTAGTAACCAGCACACTCGTAAATCCTCGCCTTGACTTTGGAGAGAGACGTCTTCAGCTCGTCGACCTCAGCAACTAGCGACTCCTTCTCAGCATTCAACTGTGCGACCTCAGCAGCCCCCTTCTCTTGACTCACCTACAGCGCCTCAGCCCTTGCTGTCGCCTCCTTGGCCACACCGCCAAGACGACCAGCCTCCTGCTTTGCCTTCTTCATGTCATTTTTCAGTTTTACTATTTGATCTTCTAACATGATGACATGATGACGTGTGGCTAGAGCAGATTGCAGGGCCTGTGCGAAAACGAATTATTTAAAGTTCCTAAAATGACGAGATGAGGATGGCAGAGGCGAAGAAATTTACAAGAAAAAGCAAACACATACCCTCCATGCATCCGAGACGCTCTCGACAGTTGCAGCTACTGGGGACAAAGACTCCTGGCGCTCCCGGCTCGACGGCATCCAGAGACGATCGACTTCTGGCCAAAGCTGAACCCGTGGTGCATCTGCCGACCCATAGTCGTTAGGGAACTCCACCGCAAGCTTCCTCTTCCGAGATGGAGGCGGCAGCTTTTTCTCAGCAGGCAGAAGCGAGCTGGTCTCCCCCGACACCGTGGTGTCAGTTGAAGCCTTTGGCGGCCTCGGTGGTGACAACACAGTGATGGGTTTGGCTCGAGACACACTTCCTAGTGACTCCAGCCTCTTCGTCAGCAATGCATCCGCAGAGGGAGCCTTGCCAGAGCGTGTCGACGGGCCAGTACCTGTTAATGACATTTATTTGATGACTCAGTCTCGTCACAGCAGTTGTAATTTGTATTTCGTATTGAAAAGGGCGACGAACCCAAACAAAATGTAAACTAACCCTAATCCATGTTTACCTGTTGATGTCGACATGTTTGCAGGTTCATAAACTTCTTCTTCTTGAGAAGGATCCTCGCGTTCGAACTTGAGGCCGATGAAAGCTTTGTCCTTTAGAGGGACCCCCAACAGCACAGCAGTCTTCTCTATGGCTTCGGCACCAACACCAACTGTGTCAAAGGATGCACCTACAAAAACACAGAAGCGAGACAAAGTCAAATCAACAAGCCCAAAAAACACCAAAAACAAACAAAATACCTCTAGCCATCCACTCCCCCATCAAGAAGTCGGAGTCGGGCCCTAAACTAGCCAACTCCACAAAAAAGAACCGACCCATCCACCCGCGGTCGTTCGACTTGTCCGCACCAACAAGAGCCTCCGTGTCATCCTTGACATGCAGCAAGTACCTACCAGCCCCGTAATTTTGGACCTTGTAGGTGTACACAAGGTCCTCAACCCGGAACTCCATGTCCAGTTTGCCGGCCAGGTGGTCGACCAAGTGCATCACCCTCCAGACCTGCGGCATCAGTTGCGCCGGCGGTACCGCCAGTGCCCTTAGAACTCCTCACACCAGTGGCGAGAAGGGATAAGTATACCCAATTCTGAAGGGATACTCATAGAAGCACACCCAGCCGTCCGATACCCAATCGGCCCGTTTGTCGGGCTGCGGCAAACGAATTACCGCCGACGGAGGAAAACCACACTCCTCCCTGAGCGCCTCCACATCCTGCTTCCCCCAAGTGGTCGGCCGTGCATTCTTTTTGTCCAGAATGTGGGTAGGGCTGAAAATCGGTCCCTCAGTCAGATCGCACTCCACCACCACTCTCTTGTTCTTCGCACGGGTGGGTTTCGTCCCCATTCGTTGCGACATGAAAGGAATCGAAGAAAGAAAGAAGAAGAAAAGAAGAAGGAAGCCGAGCAGTTACCTGGAAAAAGGAGAGAGAAAGAGCGCCGATCGTTTTTTCTGGGAAAGAGAAGAGAGAGATTGCAGAAGTGATTGCGGATGGTTGGAAGCGCAGTCCTATTTATTGGCGCAGATGGACGGTTGGCGTCTCCAAGGCAAAAGTCATCATGATCTTGACGCCGTTAGTGTTGGGGAGGTTAAGAGGCGGTTTCCGTTTTTTCCTTCCGTGAAACCCATTTCTCCTTTTTTGAACTTCCCGGAATAAATTCAAAATGGGTTTGGGGACAATTGTTAGGGGGAAAAATACCCTCTTGGTGACGTGGGCATACATGGCAAGCATTGCTTACGTGGCTGCCAACAAGGCGCAAGATGGCATTAATCGAATGGCATTCCCAATTGCTGGGCTCAAAACGGACGTTACAAACCTTTGATGAAGCCGGCCTTCATTACGTATTTATTATCTAATTATGGGCAATTAATCCATAAACGTTACATTCTTGTTATGAATGCCTATAAAATGGCTTAGTCTTGTCTATTTTACATACATGATTCCCGAATAATAAACCAACAATTATCCTATGCTATTACATCTTGCTCTCACCATTTTCAATTATCTAGCTCGATCGATTGTTAGCACCTTCATCAAGGCAGGTTCATCTCTAAGTCAAATTTGCCCAAAACACGCGCCTAAAGGACATTCGTCAGTGTCCTTATGTCAGCCGACCTGGCGCCTAGCGCACTATGGCCATTGCGCCTGGCGTAGGCCTGCGCCTGGCACCGGCCACGTCGGCGTTTTCCAGCATCTTTTCCTTTAAAACCCCCTTAATTTTACACAAATGAGGAGGGGAAAATAAACACAGAAACATAATTTCGTACTACTCAAATAATTCTCCTAATATACAACTTTCCTAAAAATACAAAATTCCTAAAATCTACAAGTTCTAAACACTAAAGCATTTGGGGCAACATCTTGGAAACACCATCCTAGAAAAACTAGGTAATCCGAGGCCCTAAATTTCCATATTTTACTAGTTAATGTGCTTGCAATCTTCTAATTTCAATAAATCCTATGATGTTTTGTTAGTTCATAACTCACTTATACTAGGATTTGTACAAAAGGAGTAATCTTTAAGGGGTTTCATACTTGAATCTCCCTTAAATGATTTTCCATACTCCATTCCAAATTAAAAGTTCTGTTTTCTAATATTTTTTTTTTAAAATAATGATTAGTAAATGAGGTTTTTGCTCTTGAAAATACTCTTTACAACAATCATCATACAAGTTTTACAAAAACCCTAACTTTATTAATTTTCAAGGATAATTCCTACTTCAAACTAGAACTCGTGAACATCAAAGTGTCATGTTTATAATATTCAATTTCAAATATTCAAAGTTCAGTGACATTTAAATGAGAGCAAACTCTCTTTAAATTAGAACAAGTTCAAGTCTTGGAGCATATTAAAGATGAGATCGTTTAGCATGAAAACTTCTATTATTTAAGAATCTAGCCTCCTAATTTCGATATTCAAGTTCAATATTCAAATTCCATTTCAATATTCAAGTTCAAAATTAATGATACTTTTTAATGAGAAATCTCATTTTAAAGTTAGATTCTTTCAAAGTTGAATCCATGGGAAACCAAATCATACTTGAACAAGTGTTTCTCGTTTGGATTTCCAACATTGTACCTTCAATTTCTGTTATTGCAACTTCAATTATCTATACTTACTTTGCTTACTTAATTTCTTATTTCAATATTGCTCCCTTCAATTTTGCACCTTTACCATTCATTCAAATTGGTTACACCTAGTTCATTCTAGGTGGTGTATAACTTTACTTATTGCACCCCTTATTTCTATTATGATGCTTTGCTTTACTTGTTATTGTTTTTATCACCCAACACGCTAAATCAACAATATACAAAGTTTAAATCACGCTTAACAAAGATAATTCTTGTTCAACCGGATCGGACTAGGTTTCTTTAATTTGACTTAAAGCAAAGTGATCAGATACAAATTAGCAAATTCGATGTTCTAAACTGCATGCCAAACCCACCAACCATAGTTTCATGATTAGGGTTTTCTTATACGGAAATGATCCTAAACTTGATAATCTTTCTAAATAAGTGTCACGTTCCCTTACCTGAATCTCTATTCGGTTTCAAGTCCTATGCCTTATTCCGAGTCATGGTCTTTCCAAACTGGACCCTTAAATTTTTTTGGTGGCGACTACATCGAGATTCAACGTTCTAAGCCATAGGGGCATTTTTACGCATTTTGCATGATTGAATTTCGATTTTACAATGTTCAAGCTGATTAACATCATTAGTCCTCTTGGGGATTGGATAGTAAAAAATCAAGCCAAACCTAGTGATCATGCTTTTTGATAAATTGGCCAAGTTTGAGTTTTTGGTGGTTCCTGATCGGGATTCATCAAGTGTTCAAAACTTACATTACGAAATCCAAATATACAAATATACAAAGTACGAGAAAAATTACCCCCCTACAATATGGTGTCTCCGTTGGGGGCTCCTATACAAGAATTTTTAGCACGGACAGTTTCTGTGCAAACTTCCACCGTTAGGCCAAAGCGCCTAGCGCACATTCCAATGCCCTTGGCATTGCTGCCTACGTTTGGAGCTGTAGCTTACAGTGACATGAGCATCATTCTATTTAAGTGTACAAATTTGGAGTTAGTTCGAACGTTGTCCTTCGAAAGAGCAACTTCCAAACTTCAAGAACGAGCAACAAAGTTATTGATTTCAAATTTTGGTTTATTCAATTGTGTTTAGGCATTGCATGCATTCTTCGAAAATTCAAAAGTCAAGTTTTCTACCTTTTCCTCATACGGTTGTGTTCTACATTCGAGGTAAACCATGGGGGAAAAAATTTGGTCATTCTCCATACGGTCCCGGCAAAGTGTTTGACCATTTTTGAGCCTACCAACCCTTGTCATTTGCCAATATGCTCCCGACATTTTTGTGCATGGAGGGTGTTCGCAAACATACGTGTCCCTTGGCTAGAGGCGCCTTGTTCCGAACTCCCTTCTTAGTCAAAGACCCTTTTGACCCCCTAAATCGGCCATTGCATCATCCAAAACATAGACCGGCCTTATGTTGAGAACTTTGCATGTCGCATTCATATCCATGTTAATGTGACAACGTGCTTATTTATGCATATTATGCGAGCGTCTTTGCACATGTGAATGACTAACCTTCGAGTTCTGGCTTTGCCAAAAACCTTTATCCTCCAAAGTAGGAAAATCAAACTTCCTCGGAGCATCATTAAACCTCATGCATGAAAATCACCAATTTAGGGTCATCATTTAGGAGCACCACTCCGTTTGATTAAAAAACCCTTAAACACTACTCACACAAAAAGAGCCTAACCTCTTATCATGTCCAACCAAGGCGTCATAATGCCGTTTGCATTTAGAATACAGCATAGGGAAGATGAGGCTGCAACATTGTTGATGTCAAGAAAGTTATTCCAGCAATTTTTGGTTGATGTATATACAATGATCGAAGCTGAAAGACTTAATTATATTCGAACACACCATAAGCAATTAAGGGCAGAGTTATATAAGAATCTTAAAGATTCCATAGTGAGAGGAGATACATATGCATCTTCTACTGGAAAACAGATAGTCTTACCTTCATCGTTTATAGGTGGTGCAAGATATAAGATGCAGAATTATCAGGATGCCATGGAAATTTGCAAGTGGTATGGATACCCATATTTATTTATCACATTCACTTGCAATCCAAAATGGCCAAAAATTGATAGATTCGTGAAAAAGAGAAGACTAAAATCGGAAGATAGGCCTGACATCCTTTGTAGAGTTTTCAAGGTCAAGCTAGATAAGCTGATAAGTGATCTCAAAAATGAAAATATGTTTGGGAGAGTTAATGCGTGTAAGTTTTTCATTGTTCAAATGATGTTAATTAGTTTTCACTAACTTATTTTATAAATTCGAAATGATGATATCCTTATATTTTTGCAGTGGTTTACATTGTGGAGTTCCAAAAGCGTGGATTGCCTCATGCTCATATCCTTCTATTTTTGCACCCTGATGATAAGATTTCTACGACAGAGGCTATTGATAGATTTATTCATGGTTGTTAAACTCCCGATTCGGATCTTACGATCTTACGATTCTACGATCCAAAAACACGCCACCGATCCGGATCTTAGGTAGGATCTTAATGTGTGTAGGATCTTACGATCCTACCTCGATAAAAAAATTGAGTGGTGGGATCTTAATACGATCCTACGATTCTACGATCCGATCCAACGATCCGATCCAACATACAAAATTTCAAGATAACAATTTTTTTATTACTAAATAGTTCATAATCACATATCATTAGAAATATCATACTTTTCTATCAATAAATTAGTTCTAAAAAAGTATCTTATTCACTTAAAAATACAGAAATTCATATGATTTCAACAACCTTGCGCATATCTTATTAATTGATCTTGAATCTACACAAGTATTAATCTTATGTGAGCAAAAAAATCATATTTAAGTATTAAGATTACATGAATAGATGATTGTACATTTCAATTTAATAATATAACCATTATTTTTACTATTTAGTAGGATCTTACGATCATACGATCCGATTCTACCGATCCGATCCTACCTCCCTTCATTGATCCGAGGTAGGATCCCGATCCTGATAACCTTGGATTTATTAGCGCTGAAATTCCTGATCCAATAGAGAGCCCTGAACTATATAACATTCTTGGAAAAAATATGATGCATGGTCCTTGCGGTGCAGCTAACAAAAATTCACCATGCATGAAAGAGGGAAGGCGCTCAATTTTTTTTCCTAGACCATTCAAGGAAAACACTGGTTTTGATGAAGAAGGGCATCCAGAGTATAGAAGAAAAGATGATGTAGATTTATTGAAGTTAATGGAGTCAAGCTAGATAACAGATTCGTTGTTCCTTACAACAAAGAACTAATCCTAAAATATCGTGCTCACATCAACATTGAGTGGTGCAACCAACACCAATCGATCAAGTACTTATTCAAGTACATAAATAAGGGGAATGACCGTGTTACTGCTGCCATCTCACCAGAAGGACAGAATTGTGACAATGTTGATGAAATACAATCCTATGACCGCAGGTATAATACGACGTGCTTCTTCAAATATTTATTTAAATATTTACTTATTTAATAATTGATATCATACTAATTTACACAAGGTATATTTCACCATGTGAGGCAACATGGAGAATTTTTGGGTTCGAGCTGCAATATAAGTATCCTCCTATTGTAAAACTGAGTTTTCATCTTCAAGATGAACAAAGTGTTGTATTTCAAGATGATGATCCAATAGATTCTGTCATGAATAAGCCTTTGGTTGAGAAGTCCATGTTCTTATAGTGGATGGAGTATAACAAAAATAACGAAAACGACAGACACATTACTTATTCCGAGTTTCCGACAAAGTTTAGATGGAACGCAGATGATAAAGAATGGACATTAAGAAAGACGGATGAAAGATTTTCTATCAGGAGAATCTACCATGTGCCTCCAGGTTGTGGCGAGAGATACTATTTGAGGATTCTATTAAATCATATAAGAGGTGCGCCATGTTATGAAGATATTAGAACGATTGATGGTGTTCTATATTCTTCATTCAAAGAAGCATGCTATGCTTTGGGATTATTAGATGACGATAAAGAGTACATTGACAGTATCAAAGAAGCAAACTTTTGGAGAACTGGACACTACTTAAGAAGCCAATGTTATTGTTGGCTGATAGTCTATCGAGACCATAATGTGTGTGGGAAGCAACATGGCATTTACTATCGGAGGGTGTACTCGAGATACAAAGAGCCACTCTTGGAATTCAAGGTAGATTTTTCCATTTTCATATATTGGCTTTAAGAAGTATATTTTTCCATTTTCATATGCTTTTAATTTTCATTATTGACATGTTGTAACTAAATATTTTTTGTGATGTGTGTGTTTGTTCGTTTTTCTGTTAAATCATTTTGCATAATAAAGTTTGAGTTCTTACCTGGTTGCCGAACAAACTTCCGATCAACCAAGGCTCAATCAAGTGAATGTCTATCTGCATTATTATCTGCATTATTAGGGTTCACTAGCATATTACCTGCATGTAGTTGTATACAACATATCATTATTTTAGAACCCACCAAACCAGCAGCGTATATAGACCAAGTTTTTTCAATAATGGCCATCTCATACATATGTGAAAAAATTAATCCAGCAGCGTGAATGACTTTAGTAGCCAGATTTTAATAAAATGCATATGGATTATTGCCAAATTTTCTTTCCATGTTGTTACTAATTGAGTTCATTGCATATTCTGCTTTTTTTATTTTACAATGTAAACTTGGAGCTAACTGAAGATGTGTTGAAGAGCCACACTCTTAGTTATATTGAAAAAAAAATTACAAGCTAATGGTGCAACGCTTCAAAAGTATCCCACGATACCATTTCCAGATGAGATGCTCGTGTCATAAGGAAGAAACAAGCTAATTCAAGATGAACTTCAATATGATAGACCATCCTTGCAAATACACAAGTTTAACTGATGAACAAAAAGAGATATATGAGAAAATTATGGATGCAGTTTCAAGAGATGAAGGAGGTGTTTTTTTTTCATATATGGATATGGAGGGACAGGAAAAACATTCATTTGAAGAACTCTATGTGCAGCTATTCGGTCTAAGGGAGAAATTGTGCTTCTCGTTGCTTCAAGTGGAATTGCATTATTTCTCCTTCCGAGAGAAAGGACTGCAAATTCTAGGTTTAAAACACCTTTGGATGTAACAGAATTAAGATTCCACTTGTCATATCAAACCGGATAGTGATTTGGCCGAACTTTTGAAGATGACAAAGCTTATCATTTGGGACGAAGCTCCTATGATCAACATATTTTTCTTTGAAGCTTTAGATATAAGCTTAAGGGATGTTCCAAGACCCATAGAGAAACCTTTAATTTGGAGGAAAAGTAGTTGTCTTTGGAGGAGACTTTAGACAAATCCTTCATGTTATCCCTATAGGAAGTAGACAAGACATTGTTTTTTCCACGATGAATTCATCTTATTTGTGGAATGATTGTGAGGTTCTTAAACTGACAAGGAACATGAGGCTACAAGCAGGGAGGTCAGAGTCGAGCAAAAATCATATAAGGGAATTCTCAGAGTGGATATTAAAAGCTGGAGATGGTAAAGAAGGAGAGAAAAATGATGGGGAAGGAACTATACTAATCCCCGATTAAAATCTAATAAGAGAAACAAGTAATCAAGTTGAGGCTATTGTAAAAATTACTTATCCCTCTTTACTTGAAAATTTATGGGATCCAAAATACTTTCAAGAAAGAGCAATTTTAGCACCAACTCATGATAACTTACACATTATCAATGATTATGTGTTATCTTTAATTCCTGGTGAAGAGAAAATGTACTTGAGTTCTGACAGCATATCTAAGGCAAATACAAACATGGGAATTAAAGATCTTTATCCACCTGAGTTCCTGAATACAATTAGATGCTCTGGGGTACCGAATCACGTAATCAAATTAAAGATTGGTGACCACTCATCTAGGAAATCATTTACTAGATTGGTGACCACTCAGCTAGGAAACCATGTTGTTGAAGCTAAAATCATTTCGGGTAGCAATGTAGGGCATAAGGTGTTCATTCCACGAATGACCTTAACCCCATCAGACACCACCAACTTGCCGATTAAACTTCAACGAAGACAGTTTCCGTTGGTTGTTTGTTTTTCTATGACGATAAATAAAAGCCGAGGCCAATCACTTTCACATGTTGGTTTATACCTTCCATGACCGGTCTTTAGTCATGGTCAACTCTATGTTTCCATTTCTAGGGTGAGAAGCAAAAAAGGATTGAAAATTTTAATACCTGACAAGGACAGTGAACTTTCTAATACTACGAACAATGTAGTATACAAAGAGGTCTTTTAGAACTTGCCATGAAGAGGTATTTTATGATACAATTTTTTATTTTGTTAAATTATTTAATTCTTTTATATTTTAGGATTACATATCTCAAATTATTAACTACGACTTTTTTTGCATTTATTTTCATGCAGTGGCAGCCAGAGCTAAGGCAGCTCGATAACAAGAAATTTGGTGTTTTTATTGGACTATAAGTTTACTTTTTATTCCTTTGTAGTTTTTTAGTGATGATACAAACAACTATTTACATGCTATGCGTACAATTCTAAGAGGGGTTCTTACCATCTCCAAAGTTTGATGTTCCATTGTCTGCAGACCCAACTTCTACTCAATATTTTTAGCAGAAAGTCCATTTATATCTCTCTGTAAAAATTAACCAATGTTGGCATGAGTGGAAAGAAGCATCAATTTGAAAGGAAAAATAGGTAATTTGATTAGCAGACACTTATCATTTTTGTTCCAACATAGTGGATATCCAACATGTCCATAAGTACTAATTTTAAAATCCATAGCATAATAACTACTACTACTACAATTCAACTCAAATCAAACATGATAATGTAAAAAAGAAATCACGATAAATACAATTACCTGAGACAATAACAATCATCATAATCAATTATTAATATTACTCTCATTTGATGAAAGAACTCTTGATTGTTGATCGACCAATTGTAGATCTAGAGAGTTTGACAATGAAATTGCTTCTCTTGATTACGATAATGAAGAAATAAATGGTGAGTGGGGTAGGAGTCAAAAATATTTTTTAGAATTTTGGCAAGATCATGATCTAGATCTTTCAGAAATTTGGCAACAACATAAATTTTGTTTTTTTGACGCGGTGATCGAAGTGGAACATCCTGGCGATAATAACTATGTTCTCTCTTCTGAGAACTTAGACTCTTAGCTTTCCTTTTGTTATTTTGTTATTTCTTTTCTTATTTTAATTCAACATTATAATATAAAGCTAACTTAATTTTGTGAACATCTAAATTAGTTTTTTTTTTCTTATTTCGTGAACATCAAAATGGTTAGGAATTTTCATTTCAGATTTTCTTAATAACATACTCCTATTTTAGCATGTGTTGTTCATGCTTTAGAGTTGTATCCCAGTAGGAAAATTTGGATTTGGTCATAAATTCTACGCCTATAACTTTCGGCTTTATGCTAACTTAAGGTCTTTAAGCATTAGAATAATCGAGTATAGACGTATACATGACGTGAGATACGAAACAAATATAAAAATAATATTAGTTTCTTTATCAATTTCATATACGAAGTATCAAATACCTCAAACAGACATATGTTACCTAAATGCGAGCAAAAATTAGACATATACATAATGTGTTATACGAAATAAAAATTAGAGTAAATACGGTATTTGAAATAGTAAAATGTGTAAGATTAACAATGTCTGTTAAGAGTCATAAAAATAATAATTTGTTAATTAATTACTCCGTACGATTTGCACAGTTCGTACTTTTACCATCACTCATTTAAATGATTTTATTTAAAATATTAGTACAAACTTATAAAATCGTGCAATTGCACGGGTTCTATACTAGTATTTATGATAAACACTTTAGCAGAGATATAAATTTTGTGGACGATCAACGTAATTAGAGACATTAACAAGACGTTTAAGCTGCATTAACAAAGTTGATAAAAAAGAAGAGACTACACCCGGCACACGATCTGGCTATAGCTACTACTATACTTTTGTCTTTCCCTAACTTTTTATTTCCAGGGGTATCCACTGGGTTAACAGAGATACGATTCAGAAAGCAAAAGGATTGGGTGGTCTAGGTATAAGATCAGTAAGCACGTTGAATGACACTTTGTTTTTTAAGCAAGCGTTAAGAATTTACCAGAAACCAAACCTCTTGGTATCCCATGCCTTATTCAGTGCGCAAGGATGTTTTGTGTGTAAGGATAGAAACACGATGCTTTCAAGGCAGGGATTATCTTGGGGGAGAAGAGATTTAGCGGATGCTGTACGTAAATTTGAAGATGGGATGGCATGGATAATAGGGGATGGACGTGTTGTCAAAGCATCATCTATGCCTTGGATGAATGGTTCAATCCCACAGGTTAAGACCAACCAAAGAATATTTCAGCTAGCAAGTGGTTTGTTAAAGATTTTATAACTCCAGAAAGCACTTGGGATTCAAGGTTGATAAGAGAAAGATTTGAATGGACTGATGCGAAAGAGATACTATCCCTAGAAAACTCAAATTTAAATAGTAACGATTATAAATATTGGAAATACCACCCATCTGGAATTTTTATCATTAAGTTGGGATATGCTTTCCTATCTAGCTTTATATAGAAGGATCATCAACAAATACAAAAAGTTTCTGGTCTAATCTGGAAACTAAAGATCCTTCCAAAATGTAAGGTGTTCCTTTGGAAGTTGCTTCATAATTCTTTAGCTACTAAGGATAACCTTGTGAACCGTGGAATAGAGGTTAGTAATGAGTGTGATTATTGTGAGACAATTGGTGAATCGAACCAGCATATTTTTCGAGCTTGTAACCTTGCAAAATTGGCTTGGGAGTTATGTCCTCTTGCAATTTTCTCGGATAATGATGGATCCATATCTTTTAAAGAATGGTTTCAACGATATATCCTGCTCTTTCATAGCGAGGATGGTAAGGATAGCATGAGAATTGATACATTTGTGGCAATGTTGTGGAGTTTGTGGATTACTAGAAACTCTAGAGTCCACTCCAATGAGGATGGTCATGCGAGGAAGGTGTTACTTGTAGCGTCTAAGGGAGTTAGGGAGTGCAACATCTACAAAAGCTCTCAGTCTGGGATGGGAAATGAGGATTCTTCTTTGACCACTCAACAACTAGTCCAACCGCCGGGATTTCACTATGTACAACTTGGCCGAGAACAATCTTTTTTCCCTAACTTTGTTTTGTAGGTTGATGGATCGTGGGACAAACACACAAAGAAAGCAGGAGTAGGATGGGCAATCTCGGATATTGTTTCAAAAGCAACTACAGATGGAGGAGGATCCTATGGCCTAGCCCACTGTCCGTTACAATCAGAGGCTCAGGTTTGTCTTAGTGGTATCCTATGGTGCAAAGCCCAAAAGATCGACGAGGTCTTAATCCTAACGGATTCAACAACTTTACTGTCAAATTTGGAAATTGCATCTAAGGTGAAGAACATCTCCATTCTATGGATGGTAACGGAAATCAGGGAGGTGGCTTCTACTTTCAAGGCTTGCGTAATCATTAAGGCTGACCGACAACAAGTTCAGAGGGCACATGAGATTGCTAACAAATGTCGTTCAACCGGCATATCGTTTACGTGTACTTTAATATAGGGGTTTTTGTTTTCCTGCTATTGTCAAAAAAAAAAAAGCTTGTGAAAAAGAAAAAACATCCTATACAATAATGAAAAAGTTATTGGAGTATGTAAGGCCTCCAAAATCCAAATCCAGCAATCTCATAGACTCCCTCCAAAACCAATCAAAATACCTAAAATCCAAAATTCAAATTGATTTTCATAAAAAAAAAACCACGTATATATTATAAAAATACCCCGTAAAAAAATTAAAACTGCCCACGAAACAACTATTATATGAGAACAAATCTACCGCCGTTACCGATTTTGCATTGTTCCTCCTCACAACTACAGGTATGTATAACTTAAATTTTGTTTTCAAAAGTTTAAAAATAAATTTTGTGATATTTCTCATGATTCCAGTGGTATAATCTGACATTAGTTCATTCGAAGAAAAACTGAAATTTGTCCTTTTTTTCATTGTCGATAGCAATTGATGAGAGTGACAATACTTTTTCACTGTGCTGGGTTTCCCTTCAAACAAAAGTAAGCTCGATCATTTTCTTTGACTTTTATTTGTGGCGTTGTTGCTACTATAGTACTATCTAGATCTTAGTTAATTTGGTCCTTTGGTGGTGTTAAGCCATGGTTTTCTTCTTTGTCTGATACATGCAGGGGAAGCGAGAGATGATTGTATACTTGAAGTTGAAGTTATTGTATTTCCTGATCTTGGAAGAATTGTTCATAGTTTTTTTTTATTATAGTTTTAATCCCTTATAATATAATTTTTATAAACTCATATGAGATACAATTGACAATATAATTTTTATCGTAGTATTAACCCCTTACATATCATTTATAATCTTATAAATCCAGCTTTTAAAAGTATTGTGCGGTATAGTTGAGCATTTACCCCTAGCTTCAAATGTTATTGGTGATATTTCATGAAATGCCTAATTTCTAAATAGTTTTATAGGTATATGTAGTACTGAATAAAAAAATTGGTATATGTAGTAAACTCCGTAATACGTATGTAGTTCAATGGTGCTTATGTAGTCTCTTTAGTTGCTCTGTTTGTCATGTACTACTTTTTTTATATATATTATCAATATTAATGTAGAGTTTTCTTATTTTCAAATTTGACGATTGTCAATTGAGGAGAGGTGTTTGAACAATACTCCGTAGTTGGAGCAATTAACGAAAAGAAATTGCGTTATTTGATGAGAGGTATTTTTCCTTATTTGAAAATATATATTTTGATCGTAGTTTTACACCCCTTATTATCAATTACTATAAGTAATGATAACATTATGAACACGAGTATGGAAGCAATATATCCAAACATATGATTTGTCTAGAAATATTGTTTACATAGATATTTATATAGTAGTGTTTTCCATTATTTTTCCTCTTCATTTTCTTTGTACATTGTTTATAACTTTAAGTAATATATTCCTTATAAGTGAAAAAAGTATATGTAACTGAAATTCTAAGTAGATAGAATAGTATGCAACTGAAATGTACGAAGTATTAGCAAGTTAGGCAAGAGGTCGATCCCTTTGATATTTTTGGGATTTTTTTTTGGGTAATCTGACCTTCAATCTGATGTACTACTATATATCCTTCAAGTTTAGCATTATTTCATCTTGCAATTGGTCAATGTCGGGTGCTAATTGTTAAGGCAAAACAAAGAGCGTTGTATCGCTATGCCTAGATTGTACTCTGCAGTAAGCAAATGTATTTATACTTTTTTCAAAGTAAAATTTGTAAGAAGCTACAATTAAGTGCAATATTTATATCCGTAATAACACATTAAGAGTAAATGTAAGAATTATTGATGGCATAAGTATAATGTGTGTCACACTTTCTGGACAACATGCTGACATGATCATCGGTCTTAAAGTTCCATATATTAAAGAATTTGAAACCATGTAAGTACGTGTTAAAATTGCTGCAAATATATTATATTTATATTACAATATATATTGACCCAAAATTTTATTCGTAAGAAATTTAGTTATATCATTTTGGAGGACAACTGAAGGAGTGTTTGATGAATTATTTCACTTTCATACAACATGTTTTCAAGCCCGATAATGGTGATATCGTAGTTGCATCGGTTTTGAGAGTGAGGTGACAGGAAAATTCTACTATTTGAGGAAACAGATCGGCAAGAAAGGAAATTAAAATTTGGCATTTAGAAATGTTGAATTATTTTACTGAGAATATATGATTTTAAAGAGTCTATTTGTACTAACTATTTTCGATTCAAAATTAACTATGTACCTTTGTTTTTTATTTCCAATACTCTATATATCCCGTGCAAATTCCAGCGAAAAGAAAAACAATGAGGAAAATTGGAGAAACCGGCCAAAGGTGAGTCCCCAAATGCAAATCCAAAATCACAATGCACTACAAAAGATAAACAACCTGTGGATTCTGAATGACTTATCTTCCCTTCCCATAACCCATTTTTTTGTCCGCTTTACCCGATTTCTGACCAATTTCTTGGAAATTCTCTTTGACTATTAATATATATTGGTATTATTTTATTATCTTTCACCCCTTGCTTATCTCTGCTCATCACACTTCGAATATGCTGTGAAATCAGATTCTTCTATTCTGTAAGTTCTACCATATTTCTTAATTTCTCTAATCCTAAAATATTTATATGAATTTTAGTGAAACTCCATTTGATACTTCAATTGTTTTGATCCAATCTAGCCGGGTTTTTGTTTTTGCTGTAATTGAATGGAGATCGATAAAGCTATTCGAGATTGCGATGATCGAAGGTTGAAGACTAAATACAACAACGCCGTTTATGTTATTCAGAGAGCTCTTGCTCTTTACAAGTATGGCCCTTTAATCTGCGTTGACTGATTTCATTTTTAGACTTTTTGTTTCTGATTTTATGAACTTATTTTATTATATTGTTATGATGATTTTGTAATACGGATGATTTTTTGGTTTGAACTAGATTTATAGTATGAGTTGATGTGAATTGTGTTGGGTGAATTTGCATTGATCAAGCTCATTATATTACAGAGATTTGCATTCATGTGGGAGCATTGAGTAATGAAAAAATAATATATGAAGGGGGTGTGGAGGGGAGAGATGATGTGGGAGGCACGGATTCTTAGCTCAACATTGTGTGCATGGAGTGATCGATACCCGGGTAGATAAACTAATTGAAGTTTGTTATAATTCATGTTGGTGATAATGTAGGTTTATGACATTAGTGCTTGACAGTAGACGAACAAACAGTGTTTTGGATATGGCAACAAAAAGACCCTTAGAAATCATGGATGAGTGAACATTTGACCAGAATTGTCATAGTTCATGTCATTTTTGTTGTGTTTGGGGGTTTATAACCTTCGTGAGTATTTTGCTGTCAGTGAAACATATGTAATTGGAGTTGAGTGGGAAAAGCAAATAGGCCAACTAGATTTTGCCTTCTGATTTTCAGAAATAGTTGTTTTTGTTAAGATATTGTACACTATAAAAAAAGAAAAGGTAAGATAATATGCTTCGTCAATTTCAAATCCCAAACAATCTCAATCAGTATGTGGTCGGAGCCAATCATATGATTTTAGGGGCATGAGGAAATAAGTTCTCTTAAGGTTGTAACTAGACAACTGTAACATCAAAACTTGATTTACTTATTCATGCCTCCGTTAAGACGGTCACCAAATATGGTAGAAATTCTTGCAACATTGAAATTAATATATATTTGTGAATTCTGCTATTTTAAGACCGTAATCCTCTTGGATAATGTTAACAAATATGTGGAAATTTTGTCCACCCACAAAGGTTTTAGTCTCTCACCTAGATGATATTATGACATAAACTGAGTCCACAAGCTAGCCATGAGGGAGAGAAAAGGAAGGAAAAATAGAAGCATTATAAGGAGGAGGAGAAAGGAAGGAGGAAAGTGGGTAAATATGGAGTTAAGTCAATGAAATCAACAGATGCCCGTTAATGATCTGAAGAGTTGGACCTGACTTTTAATTGTGAAAAGTACTTGGAAAAGCCAATAAATGGATACCTTATGATTATGATTGTCAGGCAAGCCAAACATGACTTGCTTTGGCCAAATCCTCTTTTTATAAACTGAAAAATAGGTATCTTATTATTTTATACCTATAAAGAATGGACAAAAATATAAAGACAAAAATATCTCGTGTTTTGTTTAAAAATCTCGATTTTGTTTATTACTTCATATTTTGCATATCTTTTCCTTAATAAGTAATACAGTTCCATTGCTATTTGAATTGTGTTATCTCGAAAATGACAAAAACCTAACTATATTCCCTTTTGATTCAAAGTAAAAGGCTTGAATGTAGTGGTAGTGCTACAAAGGATCCTTACTTCCCTATATTTTAGGAAAAACTGATAAAACCAATCCCAACTATTGGTAGTTTTTTTTGAACGGTCCCAACTATCAATTAGCTAAAGAATAAGCTAAACTATACAACCTATTTTACAAAATTGGTCCCTTTGCAAGGTTTACCCGCTATAGCACGTACGCAATTCTCATGTGCTCCTCACGTGCCCTTTCTTTCTTTCTTCCGTCCTTTCCCTTCCTCTTTGATCCCTCCTACAATTTTGTTTCTTCCCTTTCCTCTTGGATCCCTTCTAAAGTTTTGCTTCTTCCCTTCCCTCCTTCTCATCTTCTCTCTCATCACACTACTACAATACCACTACACCATCAATCAATCTTCTAACAGCTGAGCAGCTCGGCCTAGTAAGCTTGTAGCTGAAACCACGTCCTATATGTGAAATTTGCTTCAAAAACCTGTTGTACTCTAAGTTTCTCACATATTTTGTTAATTTCCAACAAAATTCTACCTGTATACAATTCCAAACATAATCACATAAATCCATTAAAAGTGTCATTTGTCTTGTTAACTTTGCATGTCTATTGTGCAATATTTCCACCAAAATATCCATTAATCAAAATGATTTCTATAAATTGACATAAATTCATAAACAAATTAATTAATGATCTTAAATCATACCCAAAAAAGGAGTTGAAGGAATCAATGTAGAACGACACAAAAAGAACAACTAATAACCGCATAAAATAAATTAAAACATCCAAAATTTGCGTCGTGATTTATGCAATTTCATAAAAATATTCACCCAAATTAATCGATACTCACTTCATTAAACAATAAAAAAATGTTAAATTTGAGAACATATCTAACAAAATACAAGAAATTAATAACCTGGAAGGGAAGAACAAGGGGAATGTCAATTTTAATAGGGAAGGAAGATGAAGGGAGTACGAGTGATGTTTTGGTAGTTAAGCAAGCTGAAAAAAATTAATCGGGGGATAAAGTCAACAAAAGAATGAAAAAAGAAAAAAAAGGAAAAACAAAATTTGAATAATTAAAAATTACATAAGATGCATGTGCAATGCTTTTTACCTGTCGTAGTAGGTCACGATTGGATAAGGCCCACTCTCATAAATATGTTAAATAGATTGCCCCGTCCTTAGTTAATTGATACTTTGGACTGTTTAAAGAAGGATTTTCATAGTTGGGAATGTTTTCATCGATTTTCCCTATATTTTATTTTATATGCTCATCTAGCAAGAGAATACAATCGCTATGTTATGTTGCCCTTCTTTTGTTTCTAGAGAAGGAATGTGTTGTATCTTCTACTCCCTTTGTGTATTTATTCTTTTTCTTGTTAGACTCTTTGACTTGTTGCTTAATATGTGATATATAGAAATAGAAAGTTTGGCTCCTTTTCTCATTAGAGTTTCAATAGAAGCTTGGTTTTAAAAAGCGTGCCTAGGCGCACTTAAAGCGCAGGGAGTGAAGAAGCGCAACGAAGAACGCTTTTGCTGGTAGAAGCAACTCGACATACAGGAAGCGCTGCGCTATAAAGCCACGTGACTCTGATCTTCTTTTTTAAAGTATCATGTGGTTTCTTTTTTTTTATTTTAAAAACGAATATTTGGGGGGTTTTTGAAAACCCTATTGCGATTTTCTCCCGTCGCCGGATTTCTCTAGCCTTCTCGCCAGATTTCTCCAGCTGGATTCTGAGTTTTCTTTCATCTTTTCGATTTCTCTTTTTTCTCATCTTTTCTTTCCATATTTCTTTCCAGGTGCGCTTCGCCTACGAGAAGCGTGCGCTTTCTCTTTGCGCTTTGCGCCTAGGCTCGTTGCGGTTCGTGCTTTTTAGAACTAAGAATAGAAGGCATTAATATCCCAACCTCCCACACGAGAGAGTAGTTGAAAACATTTACTGCTCTTGATTAAGAGTAGTGTTAATAGGAGAGAGTGACTAACCAAAAATGAATCCTTAACATGGTGTAAAAACTCGCCCGAGTTAACTAGGTTTTGGAGGCTGGCGATACGAGATATCCCGAGTTGTAAAGGTGTTTTTAAAAACGGCGAGATCTAACCGACAGAACGAATTTTGTCCGCATTAAACTTTATTAACCTCATATCTACTCGGTTTTCAGCCGAATACCCATATTTTCGACAAAAAGAAAGGGAAAGAAATGGAGAAACTCCACTGAAATAGAGTAGTAGAGAACTCCATTTTCATATCTAAAACAAGAGAGGAGAGAGAAGGTAGACAAAGGAATTCATTTAAATATGTCACGTTTATGGTTTAGGGGAGGGGGACTAAGGTAGGTAATGAGTAGGGCTAACACGGAGCTTCTTTTTCAAATTTCAAATTCCTACGCGACAACCGCCACACGGTCCTCCACTAACGCATCATTTCCGTTACCGATACTCCACGACCGATCCCGCAGCCGCGGCTGTGACCGATACTGCATTTTTTATCTATGATCCTTAATCCTGGAGCAAAAGTTTAAAATGTTAAGTAAAAAAGAACCTTATGAAGGGTGTACAAGTTTTATTAGGCCATTAGAGTGGGACTTTCCAAAGTTATTGTCCCTTCTTCCTTACAATGTTGGTGGAAATACTTAATTCTTCCCATAATATCTTACACAATACGGATTCGCACAATTATTAAGGTTATATTGTAGGCGAGGTATAAGATGTATACCTACGTTCCTAGATCTTTTTTACGGTTACTATTAGCACCGAAAATTAAGACAAGAAGGCAGGGAGTTTTGAAGTGGGGTAAAATGTAGGCAAAAGTAAGTATGTCCGGCAAAATCAAGGTAGTGGGTGTAAACAAGATTTTTGAACTCAAAAGAGAAAGGTGAAAAAATAATTTGGGACATCTTATTTAAGGGAAGTGCGAAAATTGTTGAGTGGGATTGAGAAAGTATAAGAATCTAGTGTGAGAGAAGTGTTTCAAAATTTCCTTTGGCTACCAATTATCTGGTTCCTACGTTGTAGTGTTAAAGGACTAGAATTTATTGCTTGAAAATCAACAATTGGTGTGTACAAAATAAAACACCCAAATATCAATATAGCGACTGGGCAATCTGCCTTCTTTAAAGGGCTGCGTCACTGTGTGTGTACCTAACCACTGATTCTAATTATGGTGGAGATTTATCATTATCATTTTCTAGTATTGTGCTATTTCTTTGGTTAGAAGTATGGTGATAGTTGGTAGTCTTCTTTCATGGACTGGACAGCTAGTTGTTGTTATACCCTTATACCTTCCAGATTTTATGGCTTTAATATATGCCATTAGTGCCCTCATAAATCATTTTGTCAACCATGTGAAATTGATTTGATAAATAAATTGATGTTATATGTCTTCTTGAAGGTGTACCATAGCATTGAGTGCAATTGCATATATCAAAGCTTTTTTTATTGAAGAAGTCAAGAAGAAATCTCAACATAAGTTAAATGGTGGATATATGCAATTGCATTGTCTGCAGAAACAAAATTAAGAACCAAAAATAATATTAAAATGGAAACTTTATATTTCTACTGTTAAGTCGTGTTGCATGTTATAGTTGCTTTATAAAGATATTATTTCAGCCTTCACATGCTGTAAACTTGTTGACGCTTTCTGTATTTTATAATTTCATCATGGTTATGCTTCTAAGCCGTTAATCATTTGGATTCAAATGTTTACTAAACTCTCCTCCATTACAGCATTGAAGAGGTAGCTTTCAGCTTCAATGGAGGGAAAGATTCAATTGTAGGTTCTCATAAGCTAAAGACAGGCACTTGTTGCATCTTTTCTTTATCGGTGTTAATAATGCTATCTATTGCAGGTTTTGCTGCATCTTCTAAGAGCTGGGTACTATCTCCACAAGCGGGAGCAAGTAAAGCATGATGAAAATCTTGCACGTAACGAAACCAAATTTCCAATAAGGACAATTTATTTTGAGAGCCCTTCTGCTTTTCCTGAAATAAATTCGTTCACTTATGAAACAGCTGCTGCGTAAGAGGAGTTTCTTCTATTTAACTGTTCTTTTGAGCCTAAAATATTTATCTTGAGTCAAAATTTGTCTTTTTCTTCTCTTATTAAAACTTCTACAAGTTTTTATGCCAATAAAGAATAAAATTAAAGGGCTTTTTATTTGGTAAACACCTTAATGGTTTCACTGATGTTTCGACAGCTATAAATTGCAATTGGACATCATTCGTCAAGATTTTAAATCTGGTCTGGAAGGTTTACTGAAGACTAGACCTATAAGAGCTATTTTTCTTGGTGTCCGTATAGGTGATCCTACAGCGGTATGGCATATTATAGGCCCTTTATGTGAACAATTTATCATGAGACAATTACTGCTTTATTTGGCACTTTTACCGATTAGTCTATTACAATTTTTCCACTAAATAGTTCACACTAAGATGAGAAAATTGGTGTTTACTATACTATATGGAGCAGGTAGGCCAAGAGCAGTTCTCACCTAGTTCTCCAGGATGGCCACCATTTATGAGAGTGAACCCCATCTTAGATTGGTCTTACAGGTTTGAGCTTACTCTATTGTCAGTATGTTGCTGTCTTTATCTCAGAAAAATGCTTCTTGGATCTTCTGTCAAATTTTTTAGAACAAATATCCATTTGCTAATGTTTTGTTGTCAATTTGGACAAATATCTTTGGCATGTTTGCGCTGTCAGTTACCTTCAGAGTTCTTTTAATATTTGTTTCTGACAATCCTTTGACAGAGACGTATGGGCTTTCCTACTAACTTCCAAGGTACCTTACTGCAGCCTTTATGATCAAGGGTAATATTTCCATCCTATACTGAGCCTCTTGCATTTTAGTTGATGATGTTTGTCAAATATCTATTGCTAAATTGATATTGTTGTCGGATAAGAACTATTCTGCTTATTTTTGCTTTATATATGCCATATTCAGTATGAGTTCCACAAGCATTAATTCACTTTTTTTTAATCTCCTCTTGCAGCTATACTTCTGTTGGAAGTATATATGATACAGTTCCAAATAAGCTTCTGTCTATTAGTAATCCCTCCAGCGGTAAAGTGGAATATAGGCCAGCGTACATGCTTGCAGATGGAAGATCAGAAAGAGCTGGGAGAGCAAGGAAATCTACTCATAAAGCTGACAGAAGTATTTCTCTTAGCAATGGAACAAGCGATGTGGAACCACAACAAACTTGCATTCCAACAGCTTCAGTTATTGGTGTCGGGGATGAGATTCTGTGAGTCCTTTGTTTCATGTTGTTTGATTACTGGTGCCGATGTTGGACTGTGGTGCTTCATTTGTTTTTGCTTAATATCCTGATTTACAAGCTTAAGCTATGGCTCTGTATCACCACCTATAATCTTGCTTACTTTCTGCCTTATCCTTATTAATTTTCTTTTCTCTGAGGAAATGATCTCAGTCAAAATACTAATGTTATATACATGAGCTATATATCAGCTCTTTAAAATTCTTTGTTGGGCCTTGATTTTATCTTATAGAGGCCACATATAAAAGAATCAGCTTTTACTTATTGTGTGTATATGGAGTTTCAATTCTGATTGGGATAGCCTTTTTGTCACTTGATAACATAAAACTTTCCTTATGCTTATTGTTGTATCTCTCTTTCTTTCTTGTCATAATAGACTCTCTTTTTCAAGATAGAAGTTTTAATCAGGGAAAAAGCAGTAGTACAGGTAAGAACAAAGATGACCACTTACATAGGAATTTGTGCTGTTATGCTGAGGTCTTAGCTATGATGCAAATGCATCATATAAGCCTATACAGTGTAAGTTAGGCCCTGAATTTAATGTTCTGTTGACATAGAAAGGGATATGACCCAAGAACTTGCTTCAGTGACACTTGATCTGTACAATTCAGAATACATGCAATGCTGAAGCTTTTGAAGGTGACATTGACTCGTTTGTATCATTGTATGTATTGTTTTTTTTTTCCTAATCGCCGTCTTGCGATTGTGAACCGTATATTTTCTGCCTTACGGAGCTAAAGAGGTAATACCGAATCAGTTGTTGAGCTATATTTCACACAAGCCATAACCTTGACGAAATTGTCTACAAGCTGTATCTACAGTTTTCTTGGAGTGTTTGGCTAGCTTAAGCATCTGATAGAACAGAGGCTAGTGCCATTGCCCTTTTATGCATGACTTCTTACTGAGAGATCTCCTTTTTTGAGCTTAACATTTTTTCATTCCTTTTGCGAGTTTTGCGTTGTTTTTTTATTGTTCTCTCTGTTTGTATGTCTTGTGTGTTTGTATGTGCCTATTTGACTTTTTTCTTTCCTTGATCTTCCGTGGTCGATTTTTTTTGTACAAAGCTTAGTTTGCAGTCAAAAGTTGCTTAGACATAGAAAAAGAAAACACCGACAGACACATCATTTCATAAAAATATTATCGCTATAATTGTGCTAACTTTTACTTTCATAATATTTTTTTTCTGGGGATAGTTTTAGCCATATTATATAAAAGAAATCAATTGGTCAAAGTTCAACCTTGAAAAAAAAAAATTCCTTATATTTCGAGGCAAAGTATGAGGGCAAGCTAGTTTTCAACCCGAAATGTCTATTACAATTTAATCCAATCCTTCTTGTTCCCCAAAATCGAGTAACTGTTGTATATTGCAGCATCTTAAGTTCTTAACCTAAAAGGAAGCTAGATAAGCTACTATATCCTACAGAAAGTCACACAGTGACTCCCAAAAAGATATGCGAATTACGGTTCAGCCACATACACTAATAACAACCACACCACAACAAACCTCCCCACCCCTCTCCCCCTAACCCCAAATAGAAAATTTGCAACAAATCCAAAATAATAAATAGGGCATCTCAACTCTCAAGGAGCCACTTGATATTAAAGGACATGTGAGATACATTTTTTTTTTTAATATCGCAAAGAATACTATTATCTGCTAAATAGCCAACCTAGTCTTTTCTCTATGCCAAATTGCCAATGGGGTATTAGTTACCTTACTCTTATCTCTAATGTCATGTGCCACAGTGCTCACACAAAAGTTCCCACCTTAAGAGGAACCATAGCTTTCCTGATGACATTGGCAACACAGTATGGTTGATAAGGGATCTGTTTTGTGGAAAGTCATTGACGAATCACTCATCCATTTATTGGATTCTTCTTCCATCTCAGATAGTTTGAGATTATGTACCTTACGTTTCAAAGTTATCTTCTTTATCTCTTTGTCAATGGTAAGCTTCCATTCTGAAAATCTCAACTAGTGTTGAATTACCTACAGATGATCAGATCTTATTTTAGTAGGATATCCAATGTTTTTTCTCTAGTAAACTATATAGCTTACAGATGTAGTTGGAATAAGGTCCTTATTGTTAAAGTTACTTTGCAGTATCAATAAATTTATCAGGTTTTCTTCTGTGTCAGTAATCCTAGATGTATATTGTCATAATTACTGGCTTTCTTTGACTTATTCTTTTTTATATTCCTCACATTGTTTTTTTGTTAAACGGAAATGGAGAATAATAGGCAAGTGATCCTATTATGTGAGTTTTCCGAAAATAGTGTACTCTCTTTAGTTCACCTGGACTGTCGTGCACATTAAGAAGACCTAAAATTAATCGATGATGGCATATTACGGTGGACTTATGTTTTGAACTATTGATTGCAAAGTGTAACAGTACCAATTAGGATAATCCATTTGAAACACCCAAATTCGGAGCGGGTTAGTCTAAGGTGAAATGAAAAGAACCATTGCTCTATTGGTCTACTTTTGGATGTCTTACTTTTGTACTCTTATTGTTTGTGTTGGATTTATCTTTGCAAACTTTGGCCCTATCCACCTGAGTTTTACAGAACATATATCTTTACTGATTAAACTTGTATTTTCTGATTGAAGGTAAATTGAACTTACTATTAGCTATATGGGGTATCGGGGCTGCTGATTGTTACTGATTACAACTCAATTTTTCTGCATAAAGCTGATTTAGCACATTTCTTTTATGTGACTTGTCTGTCAATAAAATAGCGATTCTATGTAAAAACTATTTGACTGTCTTCTGACTTTAGGTTTTTAAACTATGAGATTCTGATGCCTATAATTTGATAGTGCAGGCTTGGTAATGTTGAGGATCTTGTAGGACAATCATTATGCAGAAGACTTCATTCCATTGGTTGGGCAGTGACACAATTTGATGTCCTTCGGAGTGATGTAAGAAACTACTACCTCTGTTCCTTAGGTTCTTGACACTTACTATTTGCATAAAAAATAAGAAAGAATAAAGAGAGTGAAAAAGTGGGGCTGCAAGTGGAAAAGGTAGGCACGTGGCCACGTGGGCAGAGTATGTCGTTTTGTGTGGGGTAAGGGGGGTAAAAGTGTAAAAACCCATTGCCAAAAATGGGGTAAAGTAGAAGTGTAAAGAACAAAATGGAACGGAGCCATGGAGGTATTAGTTCCTTGTTTTTGGATCTTTAGATCAATTAATACTGAGCTGGTACTGAAAGCTTATTTATAGTTGGGGGGGGGGGGGGGGGGGGGGGGATAGGGATGGCACCCATTAAGTTCCTTTTTCCCAGCATTCTCTTAACTACATTTCCCTTCTTAAGGCTCTGATAGGTGTTATTAGGAAGTTGGAAAAGCTTATGCCAGATTTTCCTCTGGTTTGGTCTTTACTTATTTGTATTTTCCATGGTTCTTGTTGATTAGAGAATTTGGGTTTTGAAAGTGTTTTTTCCAAAATTCCAAGAGATATCTCCAGTAGAAAAAGTGGTTGTTGAAGTTCATTTGAGACTTTGCACCAAAAGATCACTAGTAAGTTTGATTTTTTTTATAGCAACTTCTATTTAGTGATATGACTTCCTATCTTAGTCCGCAGGAGTTTGTCTGGGGGCTATTTATTCTATCCTTGCGATGTCTTGGTTGGGAACTCAGACCAACGTAGGATTTTAGGAGGACGTCTAGGTTGGAGATTATTCAACTTCTGTTCTTTTTCACGGGCCTCATGGCGGCCTTGTCATTTATCCACTTACACTATGCTCCTACTTTACAGTTTATGGTTGATTGGATTTTGGGAGGGGCACAATTTGTTTGGTAACTTTAAATTTGGAATGATCTGGCTTCTTTATACAGTTTTCTGTAGAATCTTTTCCCTGGACATTCTCTTATTTGTTTTACTAGAACTTCAAATCTTGCTGGTTTTCTTGTGGCAATTGCCTTTTGTGTCGAAGTCGTATTGGAAAAGATTAACATTTTAAGTGTTTAACACTCTTGATTATCTACAAGTGTGGTGGCCAACTAAGGCCTTGATGATTATCTTTACCTGCAATGCAAGGTGGCTGGTGCTTCATTATCTTTTCCTACAATGCAATGATTCATTAGAATTTTTGAGTCAAAGGGAGAGTCTTGTGCTATGAGTTAACATTGCTTATACACCATTTATGGCTGAAATTAGGGAAGAAGAAGCTGATTTGATTAATAAACCGAAATAAAAGAAAATGTAAGGAAATTTAAGCTTTCGAGAGGCTTGATTCTCTCCTAATTAACTCTCTAAAAGCTAAACCAAGTAGTCAAATGATCATCA
Source organism: Spinacia oleracea (assembly GCF_020520425.1). Lineage (NCBI taxonomy): Eukaryota > Viridiplantae > Streptophyta > Magnoliopsida > Caryophyllales > Amaranthaceae > Spinacia > Spinacia oleracea. The sequence goes on from NC_079491.1 coordinate 35,265,336, forward strand.
ATATTCGACGTAATTCTCTCTCTCTCTAATTTTCTCTATGTAAACTAAATATCTTCTGCTTCAAGATACTAACAACTTAATTATAGGGCTACTTCCTAAAGTGCCCCTCCCCCTTACATCAGTTCGTTGCATCTTGGTTGTGTTCCACCTCTTTTTTGTGGAAAACCATTTTGGGAAAGTCAATGATATTCTGGCACTTAGGGCTTTATCTCCCAATGTTTGTATCATGTTCTTCAAAGGTGCAGTATGAGTATATTGAATAATCTTCTCTTACTTTGATAGTTTGAGGCAAGGTAGCTGGTGTCGTATGGCGTAGGCTTTTTGGATTTAAAGAGAAGTTGTGATATTGCTCCGCCTTTTTGATGGGGCACATGCCACTGAGGTAAAAAGGTGGATAAAGTAATAGAATATGAGTGGAAAGGAGTAAATATTGTGGGGGCAAGGGTAAGGTATAATGATAACAGGTGTTTGCCAAAAATAAATTACGTAGAAGTGGGCTGAACGGAAAAAGACCTCATTGGAAAGTTGGTATAACAAAAGAAAAACAGATAGAGTTTTATTTTGCTTGCTTGGTCATGGATTATTGGGTAAAATAGATGATATCTTCTACTTTGGCTCCTTCATTACTTCAATCCTTTTATTGTGCATTGGTGGCAGTTGGAGGGTCAGAGGAATTCCCCCCCCCCCCCCCCCCCCAATGAAGGCAGACAGGCAGGATTTGGTTGGTAACTTGGTATTGTATATTTGTCATGGCAGGGGATTTTCATGGTTTCTTGTTGCTTTTCTTTTTGGATTTAGTAGCAGAAGAATCAAGTGGAAAGGAGTGGGAGAAAATGACTGAGAAACAAGACAAGGGGAGGAATGGCCAGATTGTTGAAAATTTTGGAAAGAAAATGGGGGTTATCCCCAAAAGTCTATTTTTGGAAAGTTTGTAAACTTCAACTTTCATTTGGAAAGGGCCAATTTTGGAAATACTTTTGCGGCCAATTGTTGATATCTATTACATTGAAATAATAAGGAAGGGTATGTATCCTTTGATTTGGACGATCACGGTATGGAAACGTGTTTGATATAATTCTGATCTGTTAATGATTGATTGATGTCCGAGGACTTATGTGCTTTGTTGAGGGATAAAGAAACTTTTCTAGTGCCATTTTGGGCTAAAGCGGCTGGGGCTTTCAAGAATGATTGAAGAGATCAAAAGTACTTGAGTTAATTTGTTATTGTGTTTTCATTCGAGGACCTAGTAGGCCTCATAAAAGTGGGCTCTCTTTCAGTTGTTCATATAACTTTTTGCGATTATAAAAGAAGGATTGGTAGATGTCGTCTAGTCCCAATGTAGATTATTGCTCTCTCTCTTCTTCTTTATTTTTAATTTGAGATGGGGAATGTAGATTACAACTCACTAAGAAATGGTTGCTAACACTGGCATTTTGCTTCCTTTCTTTTAAATATAAAATCTGACTTTTCCTTGTTTTTTTCCCTGTGTCTTCTTGTTCACGAAATTGCTGTTTGTTTTAATTGACTTGCAGATAGATTCTGTTGCTGAAAGTGTTGAACGCCAAAAATCTACTAATGACATGGTATAGTTTTATTGATTTTAGAGTATTCTAGTGCTGGCTAGTACTGCGACACTTGAACGTAAATTTAGGATTCTACTTTGCGAGCCTTAGATTGTGCTGTGCAGTTGAAGAAATTGAAAATTTCTTCCAGGTATTTATATATGGTGGGATTGGTCCATTGCATTCAGATGCTACTCTTGCCGGCATCGCAAAGTCATTTGGTGTCCGTCTGGTGAGTTGTGTCCCTTGAGTTTTCCTTTTCTTAATTGATAGCTTACTATCAAGCTCTCATCCATTTGTCTATAATTTAGGCACCTGATGAAGAGTTCGAAGAATACCTTACAAGTATAGTGGGCTATCAGTCCACTGGTGAAAGGAACGAGGTTAGTTCTAAGAACTCTTTTTTTCTATCTTTACACACATATACATACACACTTGAGGTTGGATAAACGTCGGATGTTTTATAAAAATGGAAACCTGATAGCCACAATCGTGGCAAGCGCTAATGTGACAAGACAAGGATTAATTATTTTTTTCTTTCAGCAAAATTCGGTGCCATGTTGATTATTGCACAATATCATTGGTCTTAGTAAATGATAGTCATTAGCCAGCTTAGATGAGATTCATGAGAATATGAGATAATGAGCTGCTCTGTTGTTCAATGCCGGAGTTTCTTTATTATCCTTTTTCCCTATGAATCCTGAAATTAAAATATTACGAAATATAACAAAGAAGCCATAGGCTCCAGCAAATTATTATGTCTACACTCTACAGAGAGGGCAGCAAACGTTTAGAAATAACTAAATTCTTGCTAAGCTCTCTGCACTTCAGAGCTTAGTTTAAAAAGGCACACTAAGGCGCACAAGGGTCATGGCGCCTAGGCGCAAGGCACAAGGGTCATGGAGCCTAGGCGCAAGGCTCAGGCGCGCGCCTTTTGGATACAAGGCGCACATAATTTTCTAATAAACTTTAAAATTTGGTATAGAAAAAAATTAACATAATTTATACTCAAAACAACATATTTTTATTGGAGTGCCATATTTTCTTGCCGGTTCATAAGCATTGCGTGATCCCGTCGATGGAGTGCTAGAATTAGAACCTTCCATGGTAATTACAAGCTGGAAATATGAAAATTAACTCATATTATGCTACTTCCACTACCCAAAAATCTAAGGTTGTAGAGATATGACCGTTGATAGGTCACATGGGGTGTGTTTATCTTATTAAAAAAGAAAAAAAACATGTAAATAAAATATCCACGTCATCGTACTGCACCTGAAGATTGAAGGCGCACAAGGCGCTGCGCCTTGGGCCTTACCTAAGGCGCACGAAGGCGCGCGCCTGGTTGACATCAATGAGCCTGGAGAGCTCAAGGCGCCGAAGGCTGAGCCTAGGTGAGCCTTGCGCCTAGGCGCGCCTTGGGTGCGCTTTTTAAAACTAAGCTTCAGAGGCTAACTAATGTTGACATTTTCAGTCCATCAGATAGAAAGTAAATGAGCTTTCCCCTATTTTCCCACCTTGGCTTGTCTTTCTTAGTATATTAGAGTAAGTGCGGCTATTTTTTAGGCTTCGAGGCTTCATCAACGAGCAAAAATCTTCAAAATAAATCGGGAAAGAAGTTACTAGATCCAATGAAAAAGGAGTATTTCTAGACTTATTCTATACTCCCTCCGTCCCGGAATACTTGACCTGTTTTCCTTATCGGGCCGTCCCTTAATACTTGACCTGTTTCTAAAAATGGAAATATTCTAACAATATTATATTATTTCTCACTCCACCCCTATTAACCCACCTACCCCCTACTCCATACACAAAATAATTAAAAATTCAACCCTTACTCTCCCCCAACCCCACCTCTTAACACATTTCCCACTAACTACATTAAAATAATACCCCACTATCAACTACTACCTATTAAATTAAATAAGTCAATTCAAGTACCTTAAACTCTGTGCCGGTCAAACCGGGTCGAGTATTCCGGGACGGAGGGAGTAAATCACTGGTTTGAGGTTGTTGAAGAATTTAAAGTCGGGAATTCTGTTGATGGCCTGAACATAGGTCACTCAAGAGGACTTTATCTGTAGGGCTTTGTTTACTTTCTTCTTTACCTGCTCACTGAGGAGAGCTTTTTCTTCCAATGATAAATCTTCTTTTGTTCGCTGAGATATGGGAGGGAGAGCTTCAATCCTCCTGCGTCCGTTTTTTTAGTTTTACCTCAGTAGGGGTAGGAGTATTCTGTAGTTTGCAATGAAACCGGTTTCCAGGATGGGTGGGCCTAGTCGTGACCAATTTTATTGTTACTGAGATGTAAAATGAACAGGAATTTCTTCCTCTTTTTATGAAAGTCTTTTGTGTGTCGAAATGGGATACAACAAGGTGATAGTAAGAGCATGTTTGGTTAGATTGAAAAGGTAAGGGTTGAAGAGGGGGGGGGGGGGGGATGAAATAAATCCTCTTTCTTTCTGATTTCATCTCCACCTCCCCCCCCCCCCCCCCCCAAATATGGATGTGGCTTTCTCTGCTGATTGTCATGAGGGTGATAGGCATAGCCGCATATGCCCCCCCCCCCCCCCCCCCAGTAATGGAATCTGCAACCGCTTGAGAAGTGTTAGTAACAAATGGTTGTGGGATAAGGCTGTTAAATGTAAGAAACGAAAATCAATCCAATTTGTGAACCAAACAATTGAAAATGGTTTTTACTACGGAGTATTCCATTTTGTTTCTACTCTACGGAAGGGCAAACAAATACATACCAAGTAAATTAACACTTTCTGAGGATATGGCAATGATAATTTGATTAAGATGCCATGAAGTGCCCAACTTGCGAGCCCCAAATGTGGTGCCTTTTGAAGACGACATTAGGTCAAAGTTTGGTTGCCCATCCGTTAAAAAGCAGTCTGTTGATTTGTTGACCCTATTATCATTTGGGTAAAGCTCGTGTTACTTTTTTTATTTTTACGAAAAAGCTGGAGTTGCTTAAGATGCTGTTATATGAAATTTCTATACAATGCAAATGTCCAACAACATGGTAAATTATCATTATTGTCGTCGGCAGCTGCCTCGGTATCCAATACATATTAATATGTGTTGGTTATGTGTATTTTTGCATCATCTCTCACGCATAATTGTATATTTTCAGATGGCACAGCTACCAGAGGGTATCACAGAATTGTTGCATCATGAAAAGCTGCCTGTGCCATTTGTAAGTGACAGAGAAGACATTGTTTTATATTGTGAGTTTGCGTTGCAGTGCTTCTGCTTTGATGGAAAATTCATGGCAAATGCTTCTTGTTTATCCACACCTGTCAATGTATAACCCTACTTGGATTCTTGCCATCGTGTCCTTTTAATACTCAACCACAGATCGATAATATTTAATAACCACTGCAAATTAGATCTGTTTTCCAGTTGTCATTCAAATTTCAGATCACCTGAGAGGCTGAGATAATAAATTAATGATCCATGAATTCACTTTGGTTTAGCTGCATTCTATCTGTGTCTCAGTTGGTAGTATCTCCGGTTACTACCCTTTTTTTGCGTTTTTCGTTGAATTATTTATTTCTTATTTGCCAAGCCAAATGTTGGTTCAGATGATGTGAAGTAAGCTTGGAATGGTTTTCATTTGCAGATGAAGTGTCAGAATGTTATAATTCTTATGGCAACGAATATAATGGAGCTGGACAAAGAATGGGATTGCTTGATTGAGCTTGCAGCCTCTAGTGGTCTCCTAACATTGACAAATCCTTTTGCTTCAAAGCATCTGACTACTACTCTTTCAGACGTACGTATAAAAAAGTTCCCATCTCCTCTTAGTTTGTGGGAACACTTCTTATGTTTGAATATAAAATTTGTCATCTCTTTGCTCTGTATTCTGTATTCGACGCCTTGTCATTTGTACTGTTTCACTATATGTGGTTTAAAAGCAACCTGTTCTTTCTTCTTGCTTGTCAGTATATGGTACTTTTAGCAGTTATTAGAGCATATTGTAGTATTACCTACCCCATTACATTTACATGTTAATGGAATCAACCATGTTTGAGAATTTTAGGATGTTTCATTTCTGTATAAAAAGATCTCTTCTGGCCGTGTGTCAGATACATATGTGAGGCCTTGTTAGTTGTTTAGTTAGTAAAATGACTTGGTGTCTTGACGTCAGATGCTTTCACAACTTCAACACATTGAAGAGTATAACATAGGAGCAGACTATTTTGTAGTTAACAAAATTCTAATAGATCTTCAGAATTAACTAGATTCCTTTCTCAAGAAGCTAAAATAGTTTGTAATTAGATGCTTGCCTAATTCATTTGCAAAAAACTTGTGCAGGTAGAAGTTTCTCAGCCATTATCAGCACTGCGTATTGACTTCCCCGATTTGTTTATTGGTAAAACTCTGTTGCACTATGTTGGGAAATCAATTTTTGTTAATCACTGCCTGACTACGATTCTTTGTATATGTATGTAAAAGGGTGTTATCGGAAAACCAGGCGTGGGCCTCTTGTGATTACTCTGGAAGGAAAGGTATTGCACCGAAAGAGTTTTGTGATTAATAGACTTCTGAAAAAGCGTTAGAGTGAAGTGGTTTGATTTGCTACTAACATGCTATTCATTTCTGTCAGGACCAAGGAAATGTGCAGTTGGCAACTGAAGCACTAATGAAGAAGTTTCATGCAGGAGCACTTTTTGAAACTGTTTAGAGTTGCGATACGAATCTTTCTGTTGTTATTTTGCTGGCCAAATATCAGATTCCGGCGTCCAGGTTAGCTTCTCTCGCGTTCCAACTACAATGATCGTGGTGGAGGAATCATTATAGAGAAAAGCCAAGTACATTGCAGAATGACCATCCCTTCTTCCTGACAGTAATAGAGGTGAAAAAAGACCCCAAAAAATGGACACAATTTCACAAAGATCAAAGCTGGAGGAAAAATAAATGAAAGAGCAAGAAATACTTTGGGAAGCTGTACTAGGGAGTATAAAATGTAGCTTCTTGTTTTTTCTTTTTCTTTTTCTTTTTCTTTTTCTTTTTCTTTTTGGGGCAGCCAGAAAGTAGCATTTGACTGTAGGTGCATGCTAATTCTATATCACAATATTCGTTTTGGGTAGTTTTAGTTGCGGTGAGAGCTGAACTAAAAACTACGGAGTATTCAGTAATGGGGAAGCCAACATTACAACCGCAGAAAACATACATTTATATTACCTGAGTATATTTTTACAATGAACATTTAGCCTTGAATGTTGTTTGAATGTAACCGGAAGACCCGACTCGAGTTTGGTTTCGGCTAGACATCTAAACGAACCAAGCATGAGATACCACTAGCCTGGCTCAAAAGCTCGTGAACGGACTCACTTTTTTACGAATGAATTTCAATGTAAATAATTATTTTGGGTAAATTGTCTTTTACCATCCAAAAAAATTGACAATGTTTTTACCACCTAAAAAAATAGAAATTGTATTTTATCTCCTACAAATAAAATAAAAATTGTGTTTTACCATCTTTTACGGCAAGATGGACGAAAACGTTATGTGAAGTCCTTTTTGACGCAAATTAAACATAAAGTATACCTTAAAGCAACTTGATTCTCCTTTGCAAATCTGAAAAGAATTATGCCTCTATCAATTTGAGAAATATTACCAATATGAATTAAAGCTTTGTTCTGTTCACCTTATTTCCACTTATTTCAGAAAAAAATAAGTTCAGCTAAGTTTAGATAATATAATTTATAGAAAAATAAGGATTAGCTAAATACAATTAATAATTAAAATAAGTTCAGATTAGTTCATATACAATAAGTTTTAAAAATTAAGTGAAAATCAGGTGAATATAACTAGGGGTGAGCAGAAAGTCAGGGTACCCTGAATCCGAACAGGAACCTGTTAGGAACTTGAGGTTCCAGAACCGGAACCTGTTGTGTAGGTTCCGGTTCTGGGTAACAAAATTGGGAACCTGTTGCAACCGGTTCCGGTTCTCAATTTTTTGGAACAGGTACCCAGTTGGGTACCCTGTACACAGTAATTCTAACATGGAGTACCCAAAATAAGGAACCGAGCCATATAGAATGCTTCATATGCTCAAAATATAAAACAATCCAAGTTAATTTTTGGAAAATATGAATATAGAATTACAACTTAAGCCCAAACTATAAAACAATCAAAACCCAAACCTTAAAGTAAATAATTTTTCAATAAAATATCAATAATTTATTTAAATTTTTAAAATGAAAGGGTACCCTGAATCGGAACCTGTTGCAACAGGTTACGGTTCCGATTCTCATTTTCAGGAACCTGTTGCAACAGGTTACGGTTCCGGTTCTCATTTTCAGGAACCTGTTGCAACAGGTTCCGGTTCCCATTTTAAGGAACCTGTTGCAACAGGTTCCGGTTCCTGTAATTTTAACATGGTACCCTGTTGTGCTCACCCCTAAATATAACAGACCTTTAAATAAGGTTATACTACTTCCGTTTTATAATACATGCAACATTTTTTTTTACGGATTTCAACATCTTAGTTGGATATTAATATCTCCAATTATGTATAAGTGAGAATTATAAAAATATTTAGAATCCTCGCATGATACAAATTTAACAAAATACCATCTAATTGTGTTTTTTTCTTTTATAATAGTAAAAGAATGATTGTCAAAATTGATTAATAAATAGTGCCAAAATAAGAAATGTTACATGTATTGTGTAAAACAGAAGTAGTAAAAGATAAACCTAGCTAGTAGAAAAAAGTGACTCCTCATACATGGGCGGCAGGCTAGGAAGAAAAAATATTCTTTTCTGAGATTCGTAGTAATTCAAGTACTCCGTATATAGATAGATGATACACATCTACTCGACTACTTCCTCCGTCCCTTAATACTCGCATCGCTTTTTTTTTGGGTCGTCCCTTAATATTTGCACTGCTTCTATAAATGAAAATCTTTACCAATATTATATTATTTCTCACACTTACCTACTACTCCACCTACACCCCTACTCCCTACAAAAAATCATTTAAAAATACACACCCCCCACTTACCACTCCTACAAACTTTTGTATAAGGCGGTCTTTCCTGTAAGACCACCTTATAGTTGGGTTGTATTCGCGGGTCAAGTCTTGATGGGCTGGTCGCGGGTCACATTATTCGGGTCTTATAAAAGCCCCTTTTACACGATTTTTTCCTCATTTCTTATCACTGTTCACCTTCCAACTTTGAGGAGAGAGAAAGCTCTGTGATTCTTCGTCGATCCTTCTTCTACTTCCATTCAACTCGATTTCTTCAGATCTCTGACTCAACCTATCTGCTTCATCTTCGTTTCTACGATTTTGTAAGTTTCCCGGCGAAGAAGCGGTGAGGAAGGTGGCGGCGTTGTCGCCAAATTCGATTGAATTTACTCGTTTCTATGCGAAGTTGCTCGTTTCTATGCGAATTTGATCGTTTCTCTGCGAATTTGATGTTTTAGCAACGACGAATTTTGGTGGCGTAGTCGATTGCGGCGCCGCCGGCGGTAGTGTTCGCCTTCTCTCACCACAAAGGACGCTCGTAAGTCCGCAACCACTGGATCTCCGCGTTCAAAATAGGTTTGATGTTCGATCTAAAATTATTACTCGTATTTGAATGCTGGAGATTACGATTCATTTCCTTGAAATTATTAGGATTGAGTTTTTATTTGGAATTTGATTTTCTGTTTTTGTTTTTGTGATTCCTGTTATTAAATTCCGGCGAGAAATTAGGGTTCCAGCGAAAAAAGATCGTCGGCGAACAGCGAGAGATGAAGGAAGGGAAGGAGAAGCGTCGGCGTGAAGATTGAGAGTCGCTAATCGCCATTGTTCGATGTTATGTGCTGGTTGAATGAGTTCCTCTTGCTGTGGTGGAACAGATCTTGTGGTTGTTGTGTTGGCGGCTCTAATTCCCTGGTTGCGGCTGTGGCGGTGGCGGCAATGTGAAGGAACAATGTTGCAGAGGCCTCGCAAGTCGTAACAACTATTGTTGTTGTTGGTCTTCCTTGTTGTTAAATTAAAGGAGCTGCTTTGTCATTACAGATTTGTTTTAGTCATAGTTTGGTTATATTTAGTTAATAAATAAAATGGTTTAGTAATAATTTTTATGGTAAAATTGCAAAGAAGTGCAATTAATTCCTGGATTGTAACAATTTTGGTTCATTTATATGTTTTAGTTAATAATACGTTTATTTTGGTTACACATTTCTGGATTTTAGTTAAGAGTTTTTGAGAATTAGTTATGATTTCGTGAAATTTTTTTTGTTAATATAAAATTCAATTAGTTAAGCAATGGAGTAAATTAGTTAAGTATTGAAGTCAATTATTTAAGCACCGAGACCAATTAGTTAAGCGATAAAATTTATAAGTTTACATATATAAATAAAGTATTTGTTAAGCCGGAAATTCAATTAGTTGAGCAATGAAACCGTTTAGTTAAACAATGGAATCAATTAGTTGAGCTTGAAATTCAATTAGTAAGCAATTGAACTAATTAGTGATGGAATGAAACTAATTAGTGAGGCAATGAAACCAATTAGTTAAGCATTGGAACTAATTAGTTTAACCTGAAATTCAATTAGTCAAGTAATGTAAGCTGTTAGTTAAACATTGAACCAATTAGTTAAGCATGAAATTCAATTAGTTAAGCAATTAAACCAATTAGTTAAGTTTGAAATTCAATTAGTTAATCAATGAAACCAATTAGTTACACAATTGAACCAATTAGTTATGCAATCGAACTAATTAGTTATGCAATGAAACCAATTAGTTAAGCAAGGAACTAATTAGTTAAACATGAAATTTAATTAGTCAAGTAATGTAACGTATAAGTTAAGCAATGAAACCAATTAGTTAAACAATGGAACGATTTAGTTAAGCAACGAAACCAATTAGGTAAACCTGAAATTCAATTAGTTAGGCAATCGAACCAATTAGTTAAGTTTGAAATTCAATTAGGTAAGCAATGAAACCAATTAGTTAAGAATTTGAACTAATTAGTTAAACCTGAAATTCAATTAGTCAAGTAATGTAACCTATTAGTTAAGCATTGAAACCAATTAGTTAAGCATTGAAACCAATTAGTTAAGCATTGAACCAATTAGTTAAGCATGAAATTCAATTAGTTAAGCAATTGAACCAATTAGTTAAGTTTGAAATTCAATTAGTTAATCAATGAAACCAATTAGTTACACAATTGAACCAATTAGTTATGCAATGGAACTAATTAGTTGTGCAATGAAACCAATTAGTTAAGCAAGGAACTAATTAGTTAAACATGAAATTTAATTAGTCAAGTAATGTAACGTATTAGTTAAGCAATGAAACCAATTAGTTAAACAATGGAACGATTTAGTTAAGCAACGAAACCAATTAGGTAAACCTGAAATTCAATTAGTTAAGCAATCGAAACAATTAGTTAAGTTTGAAATTCAATTAGTTAAGCAATGAAACCAATCAGTTAAGTTTGAATTCAATTAGTTAAGTAATGAAACATATTAGTTAAGCAACGAAACGATTTAGTTAAAGCAATAGAACCAATTAGTTAAGCAATGAAACGATTTAGTTAAAGCAATGAGACCAATTAAGATTTTCTGAGTTTTAGTTAGGGATTTTCGAGCTTTAGTTATGGTTTTTGAAGTTTTAGTTAGGATTTAAAAAAAAAAAAATTGAGTTCTAGTTATATATTTTTAGTTTAAAAAATTTAGTATTAGTTATTTTTTTTGAGCTTTAGTTAAGATTTCTGCGGTTTTAGTTTCTTTATTTTGTGTTTTAGTTAATTTTCTTTGAGTTTTAGTGGATTTTTTCAGATTCAGAAAATTAACATCAAAAGACATTGATGATTTGTTGCTTATAACCAAAAATAAAATGCAAAAAGATAACTAAAACACTTTATTTCATAACTAAATATAAAAAAATTATAACTAAAACAAAATTCTATAAAAAAAAAACTACAGGAGAAATTTCAATATACTGAAATACATCTACATTCAGTGGTTTTTCTTGTGACTCCATTCCTCACTCCGACTTCCTTGCCGCCGCCTAATTCACCATCATCGAATCCACCGGTGATGGGTGGCGTGACTGAATTCAACTAAATTAAAAACCACAACCACCGCAACGAATCAAAGGCAGATAACAAATCTATAATAAAAAAACCTAATTTCAGCACACCCAAACACAACACCATCTCCCTCGCCAATCAAACACAACAACCATGCCCAGATTCCAATCAACCCTCCTCGCAAAACACCAATGACACCAGCATCAAATTTAGAGCACCTTCCAGAACTACTCATAGACCGCCGTAGAAGAGAATTCGTCAACCTCGACCACCAGCCATAATCAATCTTGAAGTTTTCATGTGGATACGACGGTGAGAGATCCATGGAATTCGTTTTGTGGTAGAAATCGCGGCGAAAGAAACTAGGGTTTGCGGCGGAGGAGAAGAAGAGATCGCGAAGGAGGAGTTTAGGGTTTTGAGTTACAGGGAGAACGATGAGAGGAGAGAAGATGGAGTTTACAGAAAATGAGAGGAGAGAGAAAAAAAAGTCAATTTATACCGCGCGTGAAGATACGCGCGCGTGATTCTCTCACCTGGTCTTTCCTACACGCGCCGTGAGGCGGTCCTACCGAAAAGTTGTTGTACCACTCCCCACCCCTTACACATTTTCCACTAACCATATTAGAAAAAATACCCCACTATCAACTAACACCCATTAAATTAATAATAAGTCAATTCAAATGTCTTAAACTACACCGGTCAAACCGGTGCGAGTATTAAAAGACGGAGGGAGTATAAATATAAAAATTATCGCCAAAAAAAGTAAATGATATCTAAGATCTCACGACCTTATGAAGAATATCATTCTCAAATGTTTACTCCCTCCGTCCCGGAATACTTGACCTGTTTTCCTTATCGGGCCGTCCCTTAATATTTGACCTGTTTCTAAAAATGGAAATATTCTAACAATATTATATTATTTCTCACTCCACCCCTATTAACCCACCTACCCCCTACTCCATATAAAAAATAATTAAAAATTCAACCCCTACTCTTCCCCAACCCCACTCATTTACATATTTTCCACTAACTACATTAAAATAATACCCCACTATCAACTACTACCTATTAAATTAAATAAGTCAATTCAAGTCCCTCAAACTCTGTGCCGGTCAAACCGAGTCGAGTATTCCGGGACATAAGGAATACATTATTATCTGCTAATTTATTTATCTTTTTTAGCTAGATCTCCACAGAATTTAACCATATCATTTATGTAGCGGCAGAAAATAGTGATAGAAATAAAATCGAAAAAAGATTGCATGAAGCATGATATAATTTGTCTAGGATACCCGTACCTCCCAACTAGACATTTAAGAAAAAGTTTATGAAAAAAAATAAAAATGAACAAAATGAAAAAGACTTGAATGTTTAACTATTCATCCTGTCATAATTTGTCTAAGTTGGGGTCTACCAAACCAATATCATGCATTTATTCACATGGACTAGCTATTACTCCCCTGTCCCAGAACTCGCAACGGTTTGATTGGACACGCTTGCCAATACACAACTTTGGCCATCAATATCTTCAATTACTTCCTCCACTCCGGAAATATCGCACAATTTGTTTTTTACACTATTCACACTACGACTTTAACAATTTTTTGCGGTTCGTATGTAAGAAAATTTTAGTCATGCGAGGTCATGTTAGATTCGTATCGAAATATATTTTCTATATATTATAAAAACTTATAAAATATTAATATTTTGAAAATATATGTTAAAATGAAAACAACAATATATATGCTAACACTTATTTTCGTATACTATAAATAAAATAGGGTCAAAGTGAATTATGTAAATAGTGCAAAAAGTCAAACCGTTGCGAGTATTCTGGAACGGAGGGAGTACTTTGTTTCCATGCTTTTTCATTACTTCTACACACACCGACATCTACACTCACACTACACTCACACTACACTCACGGCTCACCCTCCATATATGATATATATAACACATACATGCGCGGCAATCTTTTTAGGAACGGAGGAGTAATAAGTTAAGAATCAATCAATCTTCATTTCTTGTTTTTTATATACATATACATACACATACACATACACATACACATACACATACGAACAATAATCTTTGAATTCATTTTGCTGGTTTGAAAATGAAAATGTTGTTGATAATTTTGAGTCTTTTTTACATGGTTTCATGTATCAATAGTATTAGTTTATGGCCACCATCTCCTGGCTACTATCCTAGCAAGAAGTTTAGGTCTGTGAGTTTCTGGAGAGGTTATAGAAATTTATGGGGTCCCCAACATCAAAAGCTTTATCAAAATGCTTTGACTATTTGGCTTGATCGAACTTCAGGTACGTAGTTACTTTCTCTGTATCCTTAACTCCCTAACAATAATGTAATTTTACTATTGATGTTACGTTTTAATCTCCAACTAATTAATTAGTATGTATTTTCTAAATATATTCTAATCTCTCTGTTATATTTTTGTAATTATAGGAAGCGGGTTTAAGTCGACTCGCCCGTTTAGATCGGGTTATTTTGGTACATCAATCAAGCTTCAACAAGGGTACACTGCAGGAGTAATAACAACATTCTATGTAAGATTATTCACCTTAATTAGTTAATGAAACTTTTACTTGCTAGTTACACTTCCGTATGTTATTGTGACTCTAAAGTTAAAACGGCTACCCATCTCTTGTAGGTGAGTCGTAGTTGTAGACTGCATTACTGATTGCTTAGTGTTAGATCGAAATAATTCTTTAAACATCACAATCTAAGTGGCTACTTTATCAGAAACTAAAATTATACGTAGTATATACTTTATCAACATAGAGTTGGACCAAGTGGTAAGCAGCTTGACGCTTAAGGGAGGTCTCGAGTTCGAGCCTCGCCGTATGCATAAACTCTTGTTGGGAGACTCACCCACCATAAACAAGGTGTGCGACACGGGTCGGATCCGGATGTAGTCGAAGTTAAGCTCCGGTGAACCGGGTGAGCTATGCGTAAAAAAAAGTATATATACTTTGGTTCATTTTGTTTGATTGATATTTGGAATTTAGCCAATTCACGTAATTCAGACATACAAGTGTCCTATGCAAAATGCAAACTCCATAATTTAGCAAAGTTTATTAATTGAGGTGTTTGGTCCATTCAGAACACGTACAAATTAGTTCAAGATTCCATCCATATATATGTAGTACTTCTATATATTATAGGCATACCAACCACCCATTACAAAATTTATTCTTATATCCCACAATAATTCATCCACTAAAACTTAATCATAAGCCGTTCCACGACAAATTAAGAAAACATACAAAGAATTTTTGGTTTCCAATTTTATAATTATTCTTGCTGTCGGTTTCTTTTTTCATTTTTATTTTTTTAGAATAGAATTTTTAGAAATTTCCTTTAGTACTAGTATATATAAAGTAGCATTTCGTAACTTTTAGATTTAATATATAAGTTGTACTTTTTTGTACCAATTAGACATCCCCTCAAAAAAAGAAGCACCATTTTAGACATAAGATTAAACTTACATTACGCTTATATACCATTTTAGTTAATACGGAGTATCATAATTTTATGAGCTTTGTTAGTACTACTTGATTGATCTACACACTAACAACATTTAAGTTGCTGCGTTTTATATAAATCAATTAGATTCCGTGCATGTACAAATATTCAAGTAGGACTAATAAAACTAATTTTGTGTATACATATTAAGTCCGTGTTTACGCACAACTGTAATACATGTTTAACCTAGCGCGTATGTAGAACGCAGCAACATAAATAGTGTTTGTGTGTTCAAACAAGCCGACATATGATGGTGCATGAACTAGAACTTTATAAGTTTATATACTCTTTCCTTAAAAAAAAAAAAAAAAAAAAAGGAACTTTATATACTCTTAAATGCACAAAAAAATATTCTTGATCTAATGGCTCAAATTGGTTCACCCAAAAGAAAAAAAAATAGGAAAATGGATAATTACAATAATTATACTACAATTGGCATATTTATTTCTTCAATTCCTTAAGCTAGTGAAAATACTACTAGGTAGTTGTTAGTGTGACCCAAATAGGGAATAACATCAAAAACTTTTGTGTGCCTCCGATTTACCGTATTATTTTATTGTACATCCAATATAGCGTGTAAATCATGAAAAATAGAATTTACTTTAGGTAAAAGTGGCTCAGGTCAAAGATAAAAGTGAACTCGGCCAAAGATATAAGTGACTTTACTTGATAACTGAAGTTAACTTACTCAAGGAAAAATATAATACTAACCAGTGAAAAATGTAACCCTAATAAAAAACACTGAAGTGACTCTTATCAAAATGATATGCTTGTTACAAATTATAACTAGGACCAATACAAGATCAACAATGAGAATACACCAATACATAAGTGTATTATGGGTAGTAGGCTAAGTGGGGCTTGAACCCACACCATGTACAATTTTGACATTGTTGTACCGCTTGAGCTAATAGCCTTGAAATAAGGTAATTTATAACTTCAAATAAAAAAAACTAATAACATCAATAAGGGTAACTAAAAGAACAGAATAGGTGCTAAAAGAAAAAAAATATATATAGACTATTGGACTATAAAAACAAGAAAAGAAGGACAAAGAAAGTTTTGAACAAATGAATGAAATGAGGAAAGACTCCTCCAGAGAGGAAAGAGAGAAAAAAATTAAAAAAAATGTTGATGTGAACACGCGGCATAAATTTTGTTGGGCAAATAACCTTCATCTTTTGGGCTGCCACACAATATTACCTTAGATTGTTTTTTCTGAAAAGTTTGTGGAATCACATCTATTCAATTCCTAGATAAGATTGGTATAGTAATCCGACTATTCACCAATATCAATTATCTCGGCTTTAATACTATTATTTGAATTAGTAATGTGACAACTAGCGAAATTATTGTATAAAATTTGTAATTAGTGATTACGTGTTGGCATTGATTCGCAGCTTTCGAACAACGAAGCTCACCCGGGGCACCATGATGAAGTAGACATGGAATTTCTAGGGACAACATTTGGAAAACCATATGTATTACAAACAAATGTTTACATAAGGGGAAGTGGAGATGGCAATATTATTGGAAGGGAGATGAAATTTCATCTTTGGTTCGATCCAACTAAAGGATTTCATCATTATGCTATTTTCTGGAGTCCTAAAGAGATCGTGTGAGTTTACTTTTCTACCCTTACTATTTCAACGCCCCTTCTAAAAAAAGTACAAATTTTGCATTCAATTGAATTATTATGGACTCAATTATTAATTTTTTAAATATAATTTATAATTTATTTTTCCTGATTTTTGCAATCATCTCCATCCTTTTGTGTATACGTTGTGGGGGTTGAGATCTAGCTGGGATTTTGGGGGCGGCTACCCTTAATTGGAGTTAGTTTGGAGTAATTATATTTTTACCATTTCTGTTTTACTATTGTACAATTATACGTACACCATGATTAGTCATTTTTCGGGAGTATAATTGAAATTTTATTATATAACGGTGAAAAGACAAAAAGAAAACCGTAAATAAAAACTCTTATACTTGAGAGAAGTGGTATAAGTAGAACGCTGTAAATATACACTAACTAAATGTAGTACTCTGTATGTAAAAATAAACTGGTAAAGTTACTAGTTTATCGTACACTTTATAATTAATAAATGTTAACTTTTCTAGAAGCAATTTATACGAAGTATTTTTACGGAGTATATGACAAAAATAGTACTCCGTAGTGAAATAATATAATGATCAATTTTGACCAATAGTAAACAATTGTAACGATTAAAAGTAGGTATTTATCTATAAAAAATTGATTTAATATAATAAGCAATGTACGTATAATAAAATTATATGATCCATTAATTTACTTAGTTTAGTGTTTTGCTATTATTGGACACAGATTTTTGGTAGATGATATTCCTATAAGAAGATACCAAAGAAAAAGTGATGCTACATTTCCACTAAGGCCAATGTGGGCGTATGGATCAATATGGGACGCCTCATCGTGGGCAACTGAAGATGGTAAATACAAAGCAGATTATAGGTACCAACCATTTGTGGGTCAATTTACGAACTTCAAAGCCGGCGGTTGTTCTGCCTACTCTTCCCTCTCGTGTCGTCCAGTTTCCGTTTCTCCTTATCGATCCGGCGGCCTTACTCGAAAGCAATATTCCGTCATGAGATGGGTTCAAAGACATTACATGTTTTATGACTATTGCAAGGACCATAAAACAAACCCTTCACTTACTCCCGAATGTTGGTTACGGGGTCGTCGTTGATCCATTTTCGGAACTTAATTTCTTGTCATTTTTGTTTTCAATTAATGTGTATTACCCATAATTATGTTTCATCATACGTATTTTATTTCCGAATTAATCATCATCAATTCATGTACCAAGTTAACATTGTAATTTGTACACCCACTATATACAAGTTCATGAGAGAATTAACGGTTCTGCCCACATTCCAAGTCCATAATACTCCGTACCAATAAAAATTTTTGTGTGCCCCCGATCTACAGTATTTTATTGTACATCCAACCTAGCACGTAAGAGTGAAAAATATAACTCACTTAATGTAAAAGTGACCTAGACGAAAGATAAAAGTGAGTCCGACCAAAGATATAAGTCATCTTATTCGATGACTAAAATTACTTTATTTAAGAATAAATGTGACCCTAACAATAAACAATGAAGTGATCCCGAGAGTGATATGATTGACCAATATAACACCAACAATGAGAATACACTAATACACAAGTGTAATATAAGTAGGTAGTAGGTTATGTGTGGCTTGAACTCATGCCTTGTACAATATTATACATTGAATTACCATTTGAGCGAATAGCCTTGAAATAAGGTAACTTATAATTACAATAAAGAAAACTAATAACATCAATAAGGGTAACTAATAGAACAGAACAGGTGCGAATAATATTCCTCTTTTAGCCCCGTCAAACAATATATTATCGTAGATCGGCCTTTCTGAAAAGTTTGTGTTAGTTGAAACATAATACTGTAGTACACTATACTGCTAGAGTACTTGTACATGCCTTTGAATAATTTTGGAATGAACAACACACACTTCATTAATGCTTTGTGTAATATTCAATGTCGGCATGGTGTAATAGAGCTTGGGTATTCGAATTTGTCTTTTCTAGTGTAATAGAGTTAGCGAACGAGCTTCCGGTTATTTCTTTTTCATCGTCATATTTTGCTCAACTTATGTACTCTCTCCGTTCTTAAATGTTAGTGCATTTTAGAATCTAATATAGTACAACTCAATAAAAATATAATTGTCAAATAAATCTCTATTATATAAAGGAACAACTGAGGGCTTAAGGTAATAACATTTTTCATGTCCCCCATCAAAAAGTCTAAAACACCCTCTACTCTTTCCTCTCAAACCCTTCGCAGTTCAATCTCACTCCTTCCTCCGTTGCTTCATGGTCTCATATCTTCGGTTCTCTCTCCTCTAAGAAAAGGAAAGAATCATGTATTTCTCTCTCCTCTTTCGATCGATCTCATTTCTCAAGAGTTTTAGTTATTCACCTTCGATTCTATGCAACTCTCAAAACGTTTGCCGTCTTCTTACCCGATAGGTCACCATCGAAACCCTAGAAATCCATACACTAAAAATTAACAAATTTGTATCCCTTACACTGAAGAACCACCAACTTCGAAGATCTGGATTCTTCATCGCCCATGCTCCGACGATTCTGATTCGCGAGATACGGTCGGCAAATCTTCCGGTTGTTCGACGCTTTTACTGCCATCACGTCTACAAAAAGTTGCTACATCCACCGCCGATTCAGTGGTGGTACATTTCTCTCTCTAACTTTTTAGGGTTTATTTGTTCTCGAAATTCAGCATTAGTTTGATTGATTTTTCCTTAGCAAACGATTAGTTTAATTTTATCTTTCAATGCTGTATTCAGCAATTAGGTTATTTTTTGAGAAAATTCGTTTACGAAATTTCAAATTGGGGTTTTGATTTTTGAGCGAAACAATATTCCAATTAGGGTTTTAAAATTGCATCTATTAGATGACAAATTTATTAGCTTGAATTCGAAAATTAGTTTTTTTTTTGTTTGGCATCAATCAATTATTTTGGAATCGCATGAGGCTAGGGTTTTTGAAAAATTCGGTGCTGATTTTCTAATTTCTGGCATCTGTTTTGTTTCTTTGTTTCGATTAGTTCATTCTTTGAATGGGAAATTGGAAAAAAAATTGGTGTAATTTTGAGATAAGGCATGTTTATTGAATAAAATTGGGAAAATCTGCGGTTTATTTTCAGCTTTTGTTAGTCGATGAATTGACTGCAATATAGTTTATGTAGTCTTGAATTACGAAGTTTTCAACATTTGTTCTTTGGCTGAGTGTGTGTGTTTTCAGGTACCTGCAGAGGTTCCTATTGTGGAGAAACAACGTTGGATCCTAAACGATTTCGATATCGGAAAGCCTCTCGGCCGAGGAAAGTTTGGCCATGTCTACTTGGCTAGAGAGAAGAGAGTATGTCATTTTAACTTATTCTTATTTTTGTGTTATTGTTTGTTCAATTGGGAAATTTAAGTGTATTGTTTATCTGGTGATGTCGCTGGAACAATAAATAATCTTAAAATTGTAGGCTAATGTTAAAAATGGAAGCTATTGAGAATGCTTTGTGGGGGGGGGGGGAGACTATAATGTTAAAACAGATAGGCCATGATCTATACCTAATTTTACAATGGCATAACAATACCTAATTTGTGAATATTTTTCACACTATTATGGTGGCTAACAGAATTTTGCGGATGAAATAACACTAAAAAGTTCAGTTAATCAGCTACCACGTGTCCCTCCAAAGTGCTTTTATTCCATGAACCATCCAAATCAATATCCATACATGGACCAACTTACCACTCACAAATCGAGTATAAGATATACAGAGTACTACGTAGATAAGTTAATTCATCTACTAGTTAATTTTAGGATAAAACTCTATTGTAATTATGTGATCAAATTCTATTTTAAAAGTGAGTTTTAATTATCACCTTAAATACTTTGTGTGTGGTCATATTCTTCTCCAATGTGAGTTAGTAATGTTGGCACTATTGATGCTTTTGATGTGTTGGAATTTGGGTGTGGAGGAATTTAGTGAGGAAATTGGGAGAACACTGGTTACTGTTTATGATGCTGTGGAATTGTATGTGTGTGTGAATAATATGTGGATTTTTTGTTGCTTGGATTTGGGGGACATTATGTTTTTAAGGTGTTGTCTAATCTATGGGATATATATGACCGAATAATTCGAATTTTGATTGCAACTGAATGATTTTCTGTGTTGTGCAAATTTCTATATGCTTCTGGACACTGATGTGCTTAGAGATATGTGAGTGTTTTTTTTCTGTCAGTTTAGATGATTGGATATGAAACGCTTATCTTTCTGTAAGTGTTTTGTATTGTATTCTTCAAGTTCCCTTTCTGATAGTTCAAGTGTTGGACTGCAGAGGCGCCGTGACAAGATTAATGAGAAGATGAAGGCATTGCAAGAACTCATTCCTCGCTGCAACAAGGTATAAATTTAAAGACTAAATCTAATACTCCTATAGTCCTATATAACTTTATGGCTAATCCGGTATGAAGTAGTAAAATGAAAAATATGGTAATATCTAATTTTGTAAGATAAGTCCCATGAATTGAATTTCATCCAAAGTACATGTTAATGCAACTCTATCCTAAAACATGTGTTTCGAGGTGGCATATGTACTGAGCGGTAGTGAAACTTTACGGAAAAAATGGCAGATCTTTGGAGGTGGATAACCATAAGCATTTGAAGGAAATAGTGCCCTTGGTCCAAGTATGCATTCAATGTTAAGTCTAATAAATGCGGTTCAGTATTAATTAACAAGTTAATAATTCAGTGAGATCAAGTGAGCTGAATGCCTAGCTAGAGGCCGCTTAAGTTCAAGTGGAATTAATCCACAGCTTACTCTTGGCTGAACCCGTAGGGTCACACAAATAGTACGTAAACGGATCAAGTATTTAATGGCATTAAATACTCCATCTATGGATATTCGGAATCGACGGATCTTGGTTTCAGTGGGAGCTGAGATCGTCACAAGCAAGAAATGAATACTCCGGAAACGATGATATTACCAGAAACGGAAATATGGATCGTATCGGAAATATAAATATTATCCAAGTCGTAGATATTGCCGGAAACGGAAACATGGTACGTATCGGAAAATATTATCGGAAATGGAAATATTGCCGGAAACGGAAATATTGTCACAATCGGAAATATTATCGGAATCGGAAAATAATTCCGGAAACGGAAATATTAAATATTTGTTCGAAACGGAAATTAATTCTGGAATCGGAAATATTAAATATTGTTCGTATCGGAAATGAATTCCGGAACCGGGAATTTAATCGGAAGCGTATCGTACGAAAAATTCAGCCATACACTTGCTACACAATAGCCGAAAATTCCTAGTAACCTTAAGGGCGATCCTAGTTGGTCAAACTTGAGGGGGATCCAGACGTACTGTGGACTATCTACGGAGGGACGACACTTGGAGTCCTAAAGACTTGTTCTTGTTCGGTTCGGGCGCAGCTAGGGAGGGCACGCAACAAAGTGTATGCATCTAAACTATGCTAAATGCTTATGTGTAAATAATATGCTTTCCTGGCTTTATGGTTTTTCGCATGATTTATGTTTTGTCATATGAATCATAACCTAACAGTGGTATCACGAGCCTCTTATTATTTTCATAATCTAAATTGCATAACATGGTTAAATTTCACAAATTTGCAAGGAATTAAAAGGGGTGAATAATTTTCGTAATTGTTAATTAATTGCAAATTGCGTTTATTTAATTATATGTACGCAGTTTTTCGGCAGTTTCTTCGTTACTCATCCAAATCGAGTGATTTTTGTGTCAATTCCGCATGTAAAAGGCATTCTAAAATTTTGACAAAAGTAGTTTTTTTCGGCCGAACTCATAATTCCCAAATTCGAAGCCTAACTATGACTTTTCGGAGGTTTTAGTTTTTCGAACGCAAAAGTTTGTAAATTTAAGATGTTAAATTAAATATTTGCGATTCTTGTTGATAAATCTTGAATTTTTTATTGACCTACAGTATATGTTTAACAAGTTTGAATGCCTAGCCTTGTTAATTATACAACCTAATTCGTAATTATGATTAATTTGTTGAAATTCGAATAATTTAGAATTAATTTGATTTTCATAATTAATTAATAGTTTAATTAGGTATCTATGATTAAAATCCACCATAAAAATTGTTAATTTATGTTAAATTTTTAATTTTTATGCCCTAGATTTGAATCCATGTTAATCGGAAATTAATTGATTAATAAATTTTCGATTTTTCGCCCTAAAATTATGAAATTAATATGTTTTATTAATTTGTCATTAATTTGGAATTAAATTTTTTAAATTTTTATGAAAACGCTCATTAATGTTGCACGCACAAAGCAATGGAAGCTACGTGTTACCCTCAAGGGGTGTTGTATAGTGCGGGCACGCGACGACGAGCAAGGGAGCTCGTCGCCCGTGCGGTACGAATGAAGCGAGCAACATAGCGCATGGCGCGCGCACGAGGCAACGCAGCCTATGCGTGTGTGCGTGTGTGCTATGCGATGGGCAAGGGCGACGATGCAATGCACGAGCGACGAGCAAGACGCGTGTGGGCAGCGATGCTGCCGGCGCCACAGCGCGCCTAGCTCGCCCAGCCAACAAGCAGAACGCGCGAGCAGGGAGCGATCCCTCGCTCGGCGCGCACTGGCCTGCGCAGCAACACGCGACACAGCACAAGGCTGCGCGCAGCGTGGCCAGCCGTGGCGTGTCGCTGTGTGTGCTTTGTGCTACGATCAATCGAACGGGGCGCGAGCCTCGTAGCTTGATGGGGCTTGGGCGCAAGCCCAAGTGCCTCGTCTCGCGACGATTGGTACGCTTTGATTTTAATTTTAATTTTCAGTTCGGAAATGATTTTAATTAATTTTAAAATTCGAAATTTAAATTTTTTTCTTGGATTTAATTTTGAATATTATAATTATTATAAATTTTAATTATAATAATTATTTTACTAAAGTTAAATCTTGAATTAATTTAAATTCGTTTAATTCAACTGAAATAAATTAAATTAATGAATTCGATTATAAATTTATATGAGCTTTAAATTTTAATTAAATTTGTATGTTTCCGGTTAGACTAGAAATACAGTTTTACGTTTAAAATTAGTAAAGCATATAAATTTATTGGTTTAAGTGGGAGCATTTTTAGTCATAAACTCTTGATTAGGTCTACAAATCCCTTAAGGTTAAACAACTTGATTAGAATTAATAAGGACTGAATAATTGGTAGATTATTGGTGCCCTTGATTAATTGCTGCAAATATTTATGTGATGCATAACGTGTTTTACTAATCAGCTATGTGGGCCATTCATGATAATGAATGGGTGAATGGTATATATTGTATATGTACTGTTTTGCAGGTTATGAAGTGACTAGTATGGCCCAAATAAGATAGAAAATATGGTCTGCGTACCATTAATTTGAAGGAAAATTTGTAATTATTAATCCAACCTTTGCCCGATTTTCTTTAATTAAGCCTACCTATGCGATATTTCTAAATAATCCAACCTTTATGACTCAACTACTATTATTAAGCCTAACAAGTTATTGACCTGCTATAGGTGGTATTCACCCTTACGTGGCATATAACACTTATAATTTTTTTTTCCTTTATTTTCTTTAATTGCTATTTTAATTTTCGTTCCTCTCTCCTCTGCGATTTTCTGCTTCATCTCCGAACTCCTCTCCTTTATTTCTCTTCCACCTCTTCTCCACCATTGTCGATCCCTTATACCTCTCCATTCGAAGTTCATCAAAAATAATCAGCAATTGCCATGGTTGGGGTAAAGCAATTGCCTGTTGGATCTGGATCTTCTTCAAATTCAAGGTTTTTTTTCTTTCTAAATTTTCAACAAGACCACAATAACCAACATCCCACAACATAAAAAAAAACTATATTATTGCAACATCTCGGGTTTTTACGAACTGACCATCAAGGAAGCCCAAAATTCAAAATTTACCAAAACAGGAACAAAAACGCTATGGTTCGTAAGTTCACCTTCAATTGTACGATTTTGGAGACGAAATTTGAATGCGCGTGGATGAAGTCACCTATTTCCACAAGAAAATCGATTAATTGCTAGAATTTGAATGCGCATATGAATTTATTGGTTTAAGTGAGAGCATTTTTAGTCATAAACTCTTGATTAGGTCTACAAATCCCTTAAGGTTAAACAACTTGATTAGAATTAATAAGGACTGAATAATTGGTAGATTATTGGTGCCCTTGATTAATTGCTGCAAATATTTATGTGATGCATAACGTGTTTTACTAACCAATTATGTGGGCCATTCATGATAATGAATGGGTGAATGGTTTATATTGTATATGTACTGTTTTGCAGGTTATGAAGTGACTAGTATGGCCCAAATAGGATAGAAAATATGGTCTGCGTGCCATTAATTTGAATGTAATTGGTCTAAAGTACCAAAATTGTTTTTCAATTCAAATATGGTCTGCGTACCATCAAATAGTTGTAATTAGTTTAATTATAGCTTATCCTATTTGAAGAAAATGGCGCCTCCCACGGAGATTTTCAAGACGGACTTTGAAGTTGAAGCTTCAAGATGAAGTCGGGCCATACTAGATCACATTTATCTTATGCATGTTTTAAGTTATTTATTGCTTTTAAATATGTCTTAAATATGCATGAGATCAAAGCTTGATTATGTTGCATGATTAAAGATTTTAGTTCACTTAAAATCTAACCACATAGTAAGAGCCTTAAGTTCCAAACTTAAAAATTGAGTTAAAAGGTGCCATGCCAAAATAACACTTACTTGGATATCCTTTCTTCATCGATCTTAGTAATAGTTTTCCGCCATAGCGAGGTGTTACTTATCGATACTAAAGGGGTAAGGTACACAAATAATTGTGAGTACATGTTAGTTTTGGTGAAACTCAACGATATAAGTAAGGAGTCCTTTTATGTCGTGGCAAAATCGATAGGTTTACCTAATAATTTCTTAGACGTGCCTATCAACCAAGAATAGTTTCTAGACTATTAGCAAAAGGCTTTTGCTTACCTAAAAGATTTTAGAATTAAGTCTAAATACATAATGTGCTTAATTCTTCAATGGATATTAGGATCTTGGAATCATTTTATTCACACCTGCCGGAACACATAACTTGAATAAAATGCTTAATGAACATTGAATTATGCATGTGTGCTAGAATTTAAGTTTATTAAGAGAAACTGTGAATGATTATTTATTTGTTTATTCTTTTTCAATTGTAGTTTTAACTATGGCAAACAACAATCAAAACATCATCATGGGTTCTGAGCTTATGGTCAAGCTGAACCTAACAAATTTTCTTGAATGGGAAGCTAAGCTAGTTGAAATAGTCAGACTCAATGGACTTGAGTATGTACTATTACATCCCATGCCAAGCTACTATGCCAGAGACATGACCCTTGAAAGATTTTCCGCCTGGGATGCGGATCTCAAAAAGGTTATGAGTCTCATGCTGAACAATATCCCTGATGAATGGGCTAGAAGGTTTGTAGCTTATGAACCTGTTACGCTCATCAAGAATCTGAGGGATATCTGTCGTGGAAGCACGAAGGACAGGGACCTGAACGTCCATGAGTTGATCGAATCAATGTCTGGTCTAAAGGTTAGTTCTCCCAACAGGTGTTATAGGATGGAAGTCCAAGAAACACATGTTCATCTCCTTCGCACTAAACAAAGGGTAGGCGCCCCACTAAGGTTCCATGTAGATCTTATGCTTTCATATTTTGATCGCCTAAGTCTGCTAGGAACACCAATAAGCGAAAGGATGGCAGTCTCTATCTTGCTCAATTCACTTCACAGTGGGTTTGGTCGCTTCAAGCAACTATACCTAAGTGAACCAAGAGAAGAAACAGTTGCAGAATTTGTTCACCTTGTCAGAAAGGCTGAGATAATACTGGACTGCGAAGCCAAAGATTTACTCAAGGCTAAAGGGAGACCGTTCAAGAAAAGTGGAAAGTCCAAGGGCAATGCTAAATCAAAGCAGGACAAGTCCACATCAAGCTGTCTTTATTGTGATAGAATAGGCCATTACAAAAGAGAATGTCCAAAGCTAAAGGAAGATCAGAAGAACGGAACAGTCGTTCCATCTTCAGGTATTTTCGTTATAGACTGTACACTTGTTAATTCAACTTCTTGGGTATTAGATACAGGTTGTGGCTCACACTTATGTTCCAATTCTCAGGGACTAAGAAGAAGTAGAAAGTTAAGCAAGGGTGAAGTCGACCTACGAGTGGGAAATGGAGCAAGGATTGCTGCATTAGCTGTAGGAACTTATTATATGTCGTTGCCCTCTGGGCTAGTTTTGGAACTGGAAGAGTGTTTCCATGTTCCAAGTCTTACTAAAAACATCATTTTAGTTTCTTGCTTAGATGCTAAGGGATTTTCCTTTTTAATAAAAGACAATAATTGTTCGTTTTATTTTAAAGAGATGTTTTATGGATCTTCTAGATTAGTCAATGGACTTTATTTATTAGATCACGACAAACAAGTTTATAACATAAATACCAAAAAGGCCAAAAAGGATGATTCAGATCTCACCTATCTGTAGCATTGTCGATTAGGCCATATTAACTTGAAACGCATGGAAAGACTTCAAAAGGAAGGAATTCTAGAACCATTTGACTTAGAGGATTATGGTAAGTGCGAATCATGTTTACTTGGAAAAATGACAAAGCAACCTTTCTCTAAAGTTGGAGAAAGAGCAACTGAACTATTGGGCTTAATCCATACAGATGTATGTGGACCAATGAGTACAAATGCTAGAGGTGGTTTCAGCTACTTTATCACTTTCACTGATGACTTCAGTAGATATGGTTATGTCTACCTAATGAAGCATAAGTCTGAATCCTTTGATAAATTCAAGGAATTTCAGAGTGAAGTAGAGAATCAATTAGGCAAGAAGATTAAGGCACTGCGGTCTGATAGAGGCGGTGAATATCTGAGCTATGAATTTGATGACCATCTGAAAGAATGTGGAATTCTATCAGAATTGACTCCTCTTGGAACACCACAATGGAACGGTGTGTCGAAACAGAGGAACAGAACCTTGCTAGACATGGTTAGGTCAATGATGGGTCAGGCCGAACTTCCAATAGAATTTTGGGGACATGCACTAAATACAGCTGCACTCACTATAAATAGAGCTCCGTCTAAAGCTGTCGAAAAGACTCCATATGAGTTATGGTTTGGAAAACCTCCAAAAGTGTCTTTTCTTAAGATTTGGGGATGTGAAGTATGCGTCAAACGATTAATTTCAGACAAACTTCATCCAAAATCTGACAAATGTATCCTTTTGGGCTATCCAAAGGAAACAAAGGGGTATTACTTCTACAATACATCTGAGAACAAGGTGTTTGTTGCTCGAGATGGTGTCTTTTTGGAGAAAGATCACATTTCCAAAATGACAAGTGGGAGAAAAGTAGACCTCGAAGAAATTCGAGTCGAACAACAAACTCTAGAGAATTCTCAAGATGACATTCAAGATGAAACTCAAAGATCTTTAGAAGAATCTGGTGAGGATCATGGTCAATCTAGAAATGTAACCCCGCGTAGATCGCAGAGATATAGATCTCAACCGGAAAGGTACTTAGGTATTTTGACGAACGAGAGCTATGACGTTCTATTACTTGAAAGTGATGAACCTGCGACTTACAAACAAGCTATGACGAGCCCTAGCTCCAAGCAATGGCAAGAAGCCATGCAATTTGAATTAGACTCCATGTCTGAAAACCAAGTATGGGATTTGGTCGATTTGCCAGATGGCTACCAAGCCATTGGAAGCAAATGGGTTTTCAAACTGAAAAAGGACAAGGATGGGAAACTTGAAGTTTTCAAAGCTAGATTGGTTGCAAAAGGTTACAGGCAAGTCCACGGTGTGGATTACGATGAAACCTTTTCACCAGTTGCAATGCTAAAGTCTATTCGGATAATGTTAGCAATCGCTGCATATTACGATTACGAAATATGGCAGATGGATGTCAAAACCGCTTTCTTAAACGGCGTTTTAACATAAACTGTGTTTATGACACAGCCTGAGGGTTTTGAGGATCCAAAGAATGCTAAAAAGGTATGCAAGCTAAAGAAATCAATCTACGGATTGAAGCAGGCATCCAGGAGCTGGAATATACGTTTTGATGAAGCAGTCAGTGACTTTGGTTTCATCAAGAACGCAGACGAATCTTGTGTATACAAGAAGGTCAGTGGGAGCAAAATTGCTTTCCTAGTATTATATGTCGATGACATATTACTTATCGGAAATGACATTCCTATGTTGAACTCTGTCAAGATTTGGCTTGGGAAATGCTTTTCGATGAAGGATCTAGGAGAAGCACAGTACATATTGGGCATCAAGATTTACAGAGATAGATCTAAAAAGATGATTGGAATTAGTCAAAGCACTTATATCAATAAGGTGCTTGATAGGTTCAAGATGGCAGACTCCAAGAGAGGCTACCTACCCATGTCTCATGGAATAACTCTAAGCAAGACTCAGTGCCCAAAAACACTTGATGAGCGTAGACGAATGAATGGGATTCCGTATGCATCATTGATTGGTTCAATTATGTATGCTATGATATGTACACGCCCGGATGTTGCGTACGCACTCAGTGCTACGAGCAGATACCAGTCAGACCAAGGAGAGGCACATTGGACTGCTGCCAAGAACATTCTGAAGTACCTGAAAAGGCACAAAGATGACTTCCTGGTCTATGGTGGAGATGATGAATTAACTTTTAAAGGCTATACGGACGCAAGTTTCCAAACCGACAAAGATGATTTCAGATCACAGTCTGGGTTTGTCTTCTGCCTCAACGGAGGTGCAGTAAGCTGGAAAAGTGCTAAGCAAAGCACCATTGCGGATTCTACAACTGAAGCGGAGTACATTGCTGCACATGAAGCAGCAAAGGAAGCTATATGGCTAAGGAAGTTCATAGGTGAACTTGGTGTAGTCCCCTCCATTAAAGGACCAATAGCCCTGTATTGTGATAATAACTGTAGACACCTACTTTTGTCCCCGTTCCCGCAAGGGAAAGGTTCGATGATGAAAACATAAAAACTCCACTTGACAACGCATCTCCTATAAAATAAACGAATCTCGATTCCCCATTTCGTTTCACCCGAAACCAGCTATTTATGGAAACCTGCTAAAAATAGTAACTGCCGTAAAAGGTAGCTTCTAAAAGTGGCAAATCATAAAAGATAGAAACCTGTCAGAATTAGGTGTTGCATTCCAACATAAATCCTAAATGAGATAGAAAACCGCGAGAATCCTATTCCTAATAGGATTCGGAAATAAGAGTTACGTATTAATTAAAATCCTAGCGAGCCTAGAGTTCGTAACGGGCCCAGACGCATTCCGTCATAAAATTGATACGCGCTAAAAGACTCGAATTAATCTCAAACTCTACGGATTTTAGGAATCCGAATCTGACTAAACAAAACTGCCCAGACCCTATTTTCAACGCCTGGGTCTGGGCGCCAAAATCTTCGGCGCCCAGGCCTGGGCGCTGAAAATACCTGGGTACGTCTCTTTTCCTAATTCTTTGTGGATTAGAACTCTGCAATTCTATCTTTCCACGAACTCTTCCCTATAAATAGGCCCCTAGTTTCGACGTGAAAGGACACAACAACACACAATTATATTCTGAGTATTGACTCCAACCCTTAGCCTAAGCCTCTCGCTGCGAAACTGTTCACGCGTTCTGTCGCAATCGATCCATAAATCGAACAGAACGTATCCTGTCCCATAATTGAGATTCGTTAAATAAAAAGGAGAAATAGCAAAGTCAAAGTGGTTAGTTTTCTGAGAACCGTGACGCACCTCTCAAGGGTGCGTCGTAATGTGTCCCTTTTCGATGATTTAACTGCTTTCCTCGCCCTTTTTATGAACTGTTAAACTAACCTAATCTGATTGTTCTATCACGCCTAACAAATATAATATTTTTGGGGAAATCGGATTATCATGCTAGGTCCCTTAATACTACTTAAATCAGATAATCACGATCGAATTAGTATTATATGTTGCATATTGCTAAAATCAATTCAGATTAGTTTAATAGTTAACGCATGTCCCTTCAATTATTTATGCTGAGCTAGTAAGGATATCCTGCCTCTGGAGTTATCGACGAGCGAAGTACTCCTCTCGGTAGTTACAGTCCCCCGAACCCTCAATCTCTACCTTGCGGGTGTATATTGAGAGATCCCCACACCAGGGATCACAAGGGAACCTACGGCCGTCGTGGTCAAACATAATTGCACTCCCTTTATGTCACGATAACCGGGTTTTGTCAGTTTTTCTCATTGTCGTTAAAAACTGAATGGCGACTCCTATATTACTAGTCAATTGGGTGTATACTCACAGGAAATCCAATTACACTTGATTGAATAAAAAGAATCGTCACACCCACGAGGGACAAGGTCACGCATTAGCCTCGCGCTTTTTCGACCCCCTCACAGTGGCGACTCCACTGGGGATAGTGAAGGAATACTCGTGCTTGTAGGTAATCAAAATAGACGAAGGGTGAAACGATCCTACCCCGCGTTTATTTCCCCATCAAGTTGGGACGACCTGAAAATCAGCATATTAATGTGAACGGGCAGAACATCATAACGAATCTCGGCTCCCTCGGGAGTCGGGACTAAGGATACCTTTTTTCGCCAATAGGGGGGTGCATACGCCGCACATGTTTTCCACTCGGTACTTGTGCAGGTAGTACACCTATCCCGAACCCAATCGCTCGCCCATTAGGTCCCTCTCGCCTGCATGCCCCCTTGGCTTGCACTTGCGGGTTGGCCTCTTGAGCGAAATTCGTCTGTTGAAGACACTACCTCGACCGGGGCATGTGTTGGATCTACGATAGAAGCGGTACCAAGCCAGGCGCAAATAAACTACCCATAGAAGCATATCATAAACTACGTGGCATATTTAATTTTCAAATCCATGTTTGTAATGTAGTTATGTGTAGCGAAATATGTGATTGTGTGTGACAAACTATCCTAGAAAACCAACGACCTTAAAAACTGCCCAAACATTCATAGACTAATTTACCAAAGACTTATATCAAAACACGTGTTCCGCAAACCCGAATGATCGCCACAAAATAAGCGACGCTCGGGATGGCCTGTAACGAATCCCACAAACGCTGTTATGCGTAAAGGACGTTATTAGGCAAGCACGCAAATCGAAGTCGCATAAACAAGACAGAAAACGAGAACCAGCCAGGGACGCATTTTCAACGCCCCTGGCTGGGCGCCAGAATTTGTCACGCCCCTAGCTGGGCGCTGAAGTTGCTGCTTGGCCTTCTGGTCAGGTGCAGCAGCCTCGGTGCCCGAGCGAAAGGAAAGTACGTAGCAAAAATGTTCATAAAAAAGAATTGCTACGAGGGCGTAAGAAAAGCACTCGATTTCAAAAGCGACTCGCGAAAAATTAATAACTCTTTGTATAGTTGTTAGGCCTCCTACGACGGCAATGCCCGGCACCAAAACCGAACATGCTAACAACTATGAATGTCACACGGGCAGGTGTTTCGAAAATCCGAAGAATGACCAAAATCAAAAAAAAACCAAAAAAAGTGTACCGACAGAAGAAAGAGCGAAAAAAAAACCCAATTTAGAGAGTCAAAGTCTAGACTAAGTAATGCTTGAAACTTTGGGGACCTAAACTTTAGCTTATCTTATGCCTAGGACTGGTCCTGCCACTTGGTGCCGATCAGGGAATCAACGGCTAGTGCGTCTCGAAGATACATCGCCAACACCAGGTTTAGTAACTCCAAGCTCCGTCCGTCGTCCCTCATTTCAAGGATCTCCGCTTCCCCAACCTCGATTCGCACCTCCAAACATGTCCATCGAAGATTTGCGAGACCAGATGGTCCAAATGACCCAACTTATGGGCCAACTGAAAATGGAAAACGAAGCCTTAGCGGCTGCGCAAGCCAAAAATGACCTCGAAAACGAGAAGAGGATTGAAAAAATGGTCCTACAGCAAACCATGGGGAGCAAATACTTCTCCCTCGAGCCTGAACCTTTTCCTGGCAAATTACCAGGAAAGTTCAGTTCATCTGACTTACCAAAGTTCAAGGCCTCGGACAACCCCCGTGATCATCTACTGAGCTTTGTGAATACCATGAACTTGAAAGGCGTGGACAAGTCCATGTACTTACCTACCTTTCCTTTGTCCTTGGAACCTGTGCCGCTCAAATGGTACTATCACCAGGACCCTAAGCTCTTCCCCACTTGGGAAGACTTTGTCAATGTCTTCATCAAGCAATACTCGTCGAACATGGATTTCCAAGTCACCATGCGCGAGCTGGAAGTTCTCTTCCAAAAGAAAAATGAGGGTTTCACAACCTACTTTGCTAGATGGAGGGACCAGGCGGCCCAGCTAATCAATAGGCCTCCCGAAACAGAATTGGTCCAAAAATTCATTGACAACCTGGACCCGGCTTACAAACAACACCTTAGGTACCTGGGACTCGACACTTTCAAAAGAGTTTATGATGTGGGAATAAAGATCGAGGACGACCTCGCTAAAACCATACAGAGAAAACCCACATATAAGACCAACACCTATAATCGGGGTAACACATCCCAAGCCCAAGAAGTCCATGATGTAGAAGAGGCTCCCGCCCGAAGAAACCCTGTAAGATGGGTCCGAGACCGAAAGTTTGCCCCACTCGGGTCAACTTTGGTACAAGCCTTTGAAAGACTAACCAGTCAAGGAAAGTTGAGACCTATAGGCCCCACCCGTGACCCTCCTGTCAAAAACCAATATTGGGTCGAAGGTACTTACTGCAAATTCCATCAAGGAAATGGGCATGACACTGAAAACTGCTGGACTCTAAAACATACGATCCAGGACATGATAGAGGATGAAGTAATACCTCTCCCTAACGTTGGCAAACCCA
This sequence comes from Spinacia oleracea, assembly GCF_020520425.1. Lineage (NCBI taxonomy): Eukaryota > Viridiplantae > Streptophyta > Magnoliopsida > Caryophyllales > Amaranthaceae > Spinacia > Spinacia oleracea. The sequence continues at coordinate 35,298,987 of NC_079491.1, forward strand.
ACAACAAGAAGAGCCCACTCGGTTCTTGTCATATCTCTCTCGACCAACCAGAGAATTTCGACCCCACGGTGTATATTACACCTCAAGGTGCACCACTCGCTGTGGTCCCTATGGATCGAATCGAGAGGGAAGTGTGCGGTGTGTGGAACGATGATGCTGAAGATATTTACCTATCTCAAGTCTCGGGCCAGGACGTCTTCACTGAAACTTGGCCCGGGTATGCTCTCATCGACACCACCCCTCAGGAGCCCGAGGTCGACAACCTCACCCGATCTGGAAGGATATACCAACCGGATATTCGCCCACCTCCTATGGACGACATCCCGGTTAGGCAAACTCCTGAGAACGGACGGCACGCCACCGTCGCAGAAGTCATTGAAAATCCTCTCCTGAAACAACTAAAAAGAACCAAGGCTGAGATTACCATCTGGGATCTTATGTATACTTCAAAGGAACATCGCGAAAAGCTTATTCGCTCACTCGACCTCATCTCAGTACCTACAGATATCACACCTGACTCATTGGTTAGCCATGTCACGAGAGATGCCGGGGAAAAGGCCATAGTTTTCACTGACAAAGACTTACCCAAAGAGGGGGGTGCTCACAATAAAGCCCTTTACCTAGTGGTTGGATGCAAAGGAAAAAACATCCCCCTAGCGCTCGTAGATAATGGTTCGGCGGTTAATGTCTGCCCATTGCGAACCGCCCATTGCTTGGAGCTAGGAAGCAATGACTTCCAAACCTCCTCACAAGGGGTACGAGCTTATGATAACTCCCGAAGACCTGTATTGGGAAAAATTAACCTTACCATACAAACTGGGCCTGTGGCACGCACCACGGAGTTTCAAATAATTGACATCAAGCCCACTTTCAACCTCCTCTTGGGGCGACCTTGGCTCCATGACTTAGGAGGTGTGGCTTCTACCTTGCACCAAATGGTTAAACTTAACCATAACGGGGTAATACTAGAAATCCGCGCCCCTCCTCTCGACGTCAGTTGTACTATGGTTGGAACGGCTGAAGCTGCAGACGACCTTTATGGGTTTCAAATGGAGGAAACAATCCAGTTCATCGAAGATTTGGATCCAGCATTCCTAGACCCGCATGCATCCCGAGTCATCCCTAGAATGCTGTTAGCTCAAGGCTATTTTCCAGGAACCCCATTGGGCATAAGGAAGAAGGAATGCTGTTGGATCAAGGTTATTTCCCAGGAACCCCATTGGGCATAAGGAAGAAGGAATGCACATTCCATCCTTTTCCCGACAAATCTACTCCCTTTGGCTTAGGTTATGAACCAACGGAGGAAGATATTGCTGACCGCCTATCTAGGCTACGCCTTAACAAAACCAAACAAACTACCCTCCTTCCCCCATATCAAAGGACCCTTAACGGGATGTTCATTCGGGAAGGAGAAGAACACCCATGCTGTGATTTCCCTGAACCCTTCGTTCAGGATGGCTTGCTAAAACCCGGATTTGAAATTTTCCATGACTGCCACACCTTGGATGAGGCACCCCACCTCACCAAGACTAAAACAGCTGAAATATTGGACAACCAGGCTCTGTGGACATTGTTTAACGAATCGAGGCCTATGGAGGACGAGACTGTGATGACTACCCTAGCTTTACAAGATGAAGGTTTCGATCCAACCCGGTTAATATCTCCTGCATCAACACTAGAAGAGGTCGAGAACGGATGGGTGAAGACATATCAGTGGGTCAACGCAAAAGGAATGGAATTCAAGATGAGTACCGGTGAAGGATCGAAGTTTTATGAGACTAAACCCCAGGCTTGAGCCACATAGAGCACCATTAGTAAAAAGCGCCTAGTAGTTCTTTAGATTGATAGAAAAAAATAATAGAGACTTTAGATGGTCCTAAAGCCCTTTAGAATATGGGTCAGTTTTATTTCAGTGTGTTTTCCTTACTTTCCGAATCAATAAAGTTTTCTCCTAAAAATTTTATTCTAACACTAAATAAACACCAAATGTACTTGCAAAATACAAAAATAAAGAGGCGGCCCATCCTAGGCCCAACAAACAAAGCCCACTCGGTTTTGAAATAATGCCATGAGAATCAATTCCCGAAACCCACAAAATAAACCACACTATCCCATTCATATCCCCAAAACCTAAAAAGCCAACCAGTGTCAGAACCAATCCATGCAACCTAAAATCAAAGGAAATCAAAAATTTAAAAACAATGCAAATGTTACCAAAAAAACAGATTCATAAAACATAGATTCCATCATACCCTTCACTACCAACCTACCTCCAAAGCCTACACAAAGATCTTCATAAGTTCCGCACCCTAACTCCATTTTCAAAACTGTTTTGAGTCACCAATAGAAAAAAAACTAATCTGGACAAAAATGCGTTTCACGCTAACAGTCAAAAAAGCCTCCAAAATAGCCTCAAAATTAACTTTAACTACAAAGCAAAATATCAAGGCACAAAAAACGAAATAGAAATAAACGCAAGAACATGTAAAGCAAAGCGTCAAAATTGACCGCCCAAGTCATTTTAAGCGCCCAGGGCTGGGCGCCGAAATTTCTGACGCCCCAGCCTGGGCGTTGAAACTCTCTGCCTGCCAAAAGTTTTCTTTTTGAAAGTGCTCGTCATTTTATCCGCACACAACGGAAAAATAACGAACACTTGGGGGGTACAGTACGTATCCAAATAGGTTTACCAAGAATATAGCTATACAAATTAGTCGAATTTTACGCAACCTATGGCAAAAAAAACCGGCAGATGAAAATAATGATAAATACTTCACTCATTTGACCAATTAAGTAATATGTTTCCACTTCGGGACATATCTACCGAAATCCGGCATACTAGAACTTATTCTAAAGCTAGAACTACGCGTGACCTGATTCTGACAAGATACGTAGGCAATCCTTACCAAGGATTCGGTCCAAATAAAAAAGGTATATATTCTTTGTGTAAAAAAGTGTTAGACATATAAAAGAGGAGAAACAAAATTAAATGAAAACTAAAAATACGCCTTTATTAAAATATAATAAGAAGGAAAACAAAGTGCTAGGAATAAAAAACAAACACAACTGAAATAAATAAAGGGTACCTACACCCTAGCAAGAACTACACTACTCTAGTTCTTCCGGATCATCAAATAAAGTCTTGTAGAGAGCAATGTTCGCAGGATCAACTCCCATAGTCTTCTGCGCTGCCCCAATATCAATCTCCATAAGAACCGGCTCCTGGACACTAACTTCCAAAGATGCCAAGGCTTCAGAAACATTCTCAGTTATAGCCCGCTCAGCCTCAAGGGCACAAACAATGGTGGGAGAAGGATTATTATCATCAACTAGACTAGCCACTGTTTCTACAGGCGGCTGAACCTTCCTAACCCATACATTGTTCCGGCGACGATCTCCGCGAGAGCTTGCATTTGTTTTAACAACAGAAGGCCCCTTCATGTTAGGCATCTTTTTAGGCCTGAAACTGGAACGGGGAGGAACTTCCTTTCGTTTTCGATCAGGACGAGCTTTCACAGTCTTAATACTATAGGTACGAGGTCTGGCAGAATCAGGACCCTCATACTTAACACGAATACGATGTATCAAAAGCTCAGCCGGCTCCCCATTTCGAGCCTCGGTCCTCACATCTTTGTCATCGGAACTCATCCACAACTTATAGTTTTCAGAAAGACCCACAAAGCCATTTGTAGCTACGGCCCAACGCGGGAGACCATCATAATACCTAGCCCACGCTAAGACCCGTGTTTGTGAAAAGGCCGCTACCTTAGGTGGTACCGTATCAGAAAAGGGGATAGTCTGCCTTAAACCATATTGACGCATGACTCGGTAAGGGAAAATATAAATGGGACGAGATAGCCCCAACAAAGAAACATAAACCGATACATCAGACCCCCCTGTCATAGTAGTCAAACCCCACCATGGTACCACCCACTTAATAGAATAAATGCCATAAGTAAAAAAGGAGGTCCATTCGGCCTCGTCCTGGCCTTGGTGCAAGTATTTTCGGTTACCCAAAGCTATAGGGCGATAATGTTTAGGATCAGCAGGAGCTTCCAAAAGTCTAAGCCGTTCCGCAAGCCAAATCTGCAAAAACAGGTACGATCGAATCAAAAGAATGAAAAGAAAGAAAAAAGGGTTCCTGTGGCGCAGTTTCAACGCCCAGGACCAGGCGCCGAATATTCCAGCGCCCAGCCCCGGGCGCTAAAACTCAGCCCCAGGCAAAAAGAAATATATGCAAAAAAATGCGCAAGGAAAAGATCGATTACCTGCAGCAACAGGGGGCTCCCCTTAAAATAAGATTTGGCATCCTTCTTCAGTTCATCCGCACTCAGCAAAGTCTCAGCAACAACCAACGGCATAATAGAATAGCAACTTTCCATCTGGCTAATCAAAGGGATCAGCCTTATGTCACCGAACTCACCATTATTATTCGACAGCAAATAATGATTCAACAAGCAAAATACAAGGGCTCGAATGTTCAATTTTTGTTCGGTCATATTCTTACTAGGCCTAAAGTGATGTTTTACAAGTTTCGCCAAGTTAACCTTATCATCTACGACAATTTCAGCAAACATGTTATCATCTAGCCCTAGGAAAGCCCTTATGGTTGTTTTACCCTCTTTAACAGTGCCAGGGGTAACAGGAGTAGCATTAGTAGGATAACCAAGGATCGCAGCAAATTCATCGGGCAAAGAACATATTTCATTGCCCCGAAAGGAAAAAACATGATGATCAGAGTCCCAAAAGCTTAGGGCAGCATGCAGAAAGTTATAATCAATATTAATTTGTTGTAAGCCTAAAAGTGCCTCTAAGTGGTATTCTTTTAACAAAGCTTTTTCTGTGGGAGTAAGGGCTCGTAGCCAACGCCTAATAGTCCGTTGGAGTGAGAAAGTAGGGATCGACATGGCAAAAGCATAAATAATTAGAGCACAGCAAAAAGACAGAAAGAATTTGAGAGTGATGGAAAATAAGGACGTATCTGGCCCCTATATATAGCTGAACGCACCCCATGACATCCTGATCCCATTCGGAAACGTGTTAGGAAATCCGAAAGTCAAATATTACCAGGAAAGGACTTTCAGCGCCCACGCCTGGGCGCCGAAATGTTTGACGCCTGAACTTGGGCGCTGAAAATGCAGCCCAAGGCCCAGATTTCACAAAACACGGAATAGGAAAATACTTAAGACCGTGTTGCTAAAACACGAGGCCCTATTGCAAGAAGGATCAAGCCCAAAGAACCTTTAGCTCCCAAATAAGCAAAAAATAATACCATTAAAACTTGGTCGAAACTTAGACTCGTCTGAGAAAACGCTCATGTACACTTTTCAAAAAAAAAAGCAAGTTAAATATCATGGTCATTCTTCGAAACACCAAAAATATGTGTCGTCAAGTCATTGGTTTTCCAAATAGAAAGAGTCTGTCTGTCAAAGGGATAATCCGGGCCAAGCCAAAACCGGATGTCGCCTGAAAACTAAAGTCGCACTCCACGGCTTCGCTAAAATAGCACGCTACTATAGGAGGTCGTTCGCACATACGAGCGTGACCCCAAACATAGTTACAAGATGCAAAAAAACAACCGACGAGCCCCAACGCTTGGGGGCTCGCGAAAAAATAAACTCCAACGAGGAGCGCGCGATCAAAATCACATTCCCAGACTGCGCCATACACCATATCATGTTTGGATATCTCAAAAAAAAAAAAATTGTTAAACAAAAATATACACAGTGTGGACCCACTTATAGGACACATCTAATCAGGAAATATTACGACCCACCAACAGGTTGTAATCACAAAAGCCCTTCTACATAGGCAAAATAAGAAATTCAAAATGGGCTCACCCACCCTCAGCGGGCGGGGTCTGCGTCACTAAGCCGCGCAGGTCCTCAGTTTTCGAACGAAATAAAATCTTCAAATTTAAAATAGGCTCGCCATCTTCAGCCGGCGGGGTCTACGGCGCAAACCACGTAGGTCCTTATTTTCAAAAAAACAAAATAAATTTCAAAACAGAATCGTCCACTTCTATCGGACGGGGCGTCCACCCTCAGCGTACAGGTTCGCCATCTTCAGCCGGCGGGGTCTACGTCACAAACCGCGTAGGTCCTTATTTTCAAAACATCAAAACAGATTCGTCCACTTCTATCGGACGGGGCGTCCACCCTCAGCGGACAGGCTCGCCCACCTTCAGCGGGCGGGGTCTGCGTCACTAACCGCGCAGGTCCTTAGTCGCTGCAGCGATAACTTTTATCGGTTTTCCCTTTTTCCAAAAATTAAAGGTTCGATTTTCCCTTTTTCCAAAAATTAAAGGATCGATTTTCCCTTTTTCCAAAAATTAAAGGATTGGTTTTCCCTTTTTTCCAAAAATTAAAGGATTGGTTTTCCGTTTTTCCAAAAAAGAACGATGTGCTGGATTTTCCTTCGTTTTGCGTCCTATAAAACCAAGGGGGTTTTCTCGTTTAGCTAGCCCTGAAAATGAGAATCTTTAAAAACGTTTTACCTCATGATTGGGCTTGGCCAGGCCCAATTACACTTTACAGCTTTAATTTCGAAAAACACCTGTAGCTACTCCCAATGACAAAGTGAGGGAGTTTCTACGCACCTTTAGATTCTTCCAATGACAAAGTGATGAAGTTTCTATACTATCAGTTGACAAATCCCAATGACACGTGAAGGATATGTCGACACTTCAAGTGATGACCCTTAAGTCAAATGTTATCACTCGGGGGCTCGTGAGACCCTCGCAAAACAGGTCACATACACCATGGCTTGTGTGACGCACTCCGTCTAATACTTTGACCATCGTCTTACTCCAAGACTCAGTCAAAGTGGGGGCTAACTGTAGAAACCTACTTTTGTCCCCGTTCCCGCAAGGAAAAGGTTCGATGATGAAAACATAAAAACTCCACTTGACAACGCATCTCCTATAAAATAAACGAATCTCGATTCCCCATTTCGTTTCACCCGAAACCTGCTATTTATGGAAACCTGCTAAAAATAGTAAATGCCGTAAAAGGTAGCTTCTAAAAGTGGCAAATCATAAAGGATAGAAACCTGTCAGAATTAGGTGTTGCATTCCAACATAAATCCTAAATGAGATAGAAAACCGCGAGAATCCTATTCCTAATAGGATTCGGAAATAAGAGTTACGTATTAATTAAAATCCTAGCGAGCCTAGAGTTCGTAACGGGCCCAGACGCATTCCGTCATAAAATTGATACGCGCTAAAAGACTCGAATTAATCTCAAACTCTACGGATTTTAGGAATCCGAATCTGACTAAACAAAACTGCCCAGACCCTATTTTCAACGCCTGGCTCTGGGCGCCGAAATCTTCGGCGCCCAGGCCTGGGCGCTGAAAATACCTGGGTACGTCTCTTTCCTAATTCTTTGTGGATTAGAACTCTGCAATTCTATCTTTCCACGAACTCTTCCCTATAAATAGGCCCCTAGTTTCGACGTGAAAGGACACAACAACACACAATTATATTCTGAGTATTGACTCCAACCCTTAGCCTAAGCCTCTCGCTGCGAAACTGTTCACGCGTTCTGTCGCAATCGATCCATAAATCGAACATAACGTATCCTGTCCCATAATTGAGATTCGTTAAATAAAAAGGAGAAATAGCAAAGTCAAAGTGGTTAGTTTTCTGAGAACCGTGACGCACCTCTCAAGGGTGCGTCGTAATGTGTCCCTTTTCGATGATTTAACTGCTTTCCTCGCCCTTTTTATGAACTGTTAAACTAACCTAATCTGATTGTTCTATCACGCCTAACAAATATAATATTTTTGGGGAAATCGGATTATCATGCTAGGTCCCTTAATACTACTTAAATCAGATAATCACGATCGAATTAGTATTATATGTTGCATATTGCTAAAATCAATTCAGATTAGTTTAATAGTTAACGCATGTCCCTTCAATTATTTATGTTGAGCTAGTAAGGATATCCTGCCTCTGGAGTTATCGACGAGCGAAGTACTCCTCTCGGTAGTTACAGTCCCCCGAACCCTCAATCTCTACCTTGCGGGTGTATATTGAGAGATCCCCACACCAGGGATCACAAGGGAACCTACGGCCGTCGTGGTCAAACATAATTGCACTCCCTTTATGTCACGATAACCGGGTTTTGTCAGTTTTTCTCATTGTCGTTAAAAACTGAATGGCGACTCCTATATTACTAGTCAATTGGGTGTATACTCACAGGAAATCCAATTACACTTGATTGAATAAAAAGAATCTTCACACCCACGAGGGACAAGGTCACGCATTAGCCTCGCGCTTTTTCGACCCCCTCACAATGACGGAGCTATTGCACAGGCAAAGGAGCCTAGACACCACCAAAGAGTCAAGCATGTACTTCGTAGATTTCACCTTCTACGAGAGTTCGTTGAAAGAAAAGAAGTCGAGATAAGCAAGATTGGAACTGATGACAACATATCAGATCCATTGACTAAACCTCTGCCGCAGGCGAAGCACAACTCGCACACTGCAGCTATGGGAATCAAGCATGTTGGAGAATGGCTTTGATGTCCTTATTTAATGTTTTAAAGTTTTAGAGATTAATTCTTTGTAAAACATTATTGGTTAATCATTCACAATAAATGAATAGAATTCATTTTTCCATTTAATTTGTGGTTTATTAAATGATGAGTCCCTTCAATTTGACGATATATTCAAGATAGACTGTCAGGACCAGTCCTGTGACTAAGAAATGTCTATCAAGTGAACTTGAATGTCAAAAGGTTGAAAATGTTCCCTGGTCGGAGTTTTCTATAAAATTGGACGCATAGAAAACGTTAGATGACTAGAATGCAAGATGACTAGTAGTTCTGTTTCTTGAACTATGTGGACATGGCAATGTCATAATCATTTGCATAGATACTTACTTTGGGAAGACTAGTATCGGACAGACCTATGAAACTTTACTGTAAGAGATAAAAATCTGTCATAAGTAAATTTCATTAAAATTATTAGACACTAAATCCTCAATACCTGAGTGATTTGAGATTACTTGTTTGAGAACTGGTTACTTTGACGTTAACCAACCGTCGCACCGTAAAAGGAGACTATAAAGGCAACGCTCAGGTAATCACCTATCAAACGGAGTCTAATCTCAAGATCGCGAGATTGGGATTGTCCTCCCATAAATCGGGATGAGATGCTTAAAAGTTGTACAAGGCCACTCGGAGAGCTAGAAACTGTGAAATGCATGGCCGTGCTCGGATGAATCATAGGCTATGATTATCTGTTTATTTGATCAGTTGAACTCTGAAACCGAGAAACACCTCTGGACATAATAAGGATGACAACTCTTACCTTATGTTCAAGAGCAAGCATCGAGCGACAAAGGAATTAGGTAAATGCACACTTGTCCCTAAGGACAAGTGGGAGACTGAAGGAAATAGTGCCCTTGGTCCAAGTATGCATTCAATGTTAAGTCTAATAAATGCGGTTCAGTATTAATTAACAAGTTAATAATTCAGTGAGATCAAGTGAGCTGAATGCCTAGCTAGAGGCCGCTTCAGTTCAAGTGGAATTAATCCACAGCTTACTCTTGACTGAACCCGTAGGGTCACACAAATAGTACGTAAATGGATCAAGTATTTAATGGCATTAAATACTCCATCTATGGATATTCGGAATCGACGGATCTTGGTTTCAGTGGGAGCTGAGATCGTCACAAGAAAGAAATGAATACTCCGGAAACGAAGATATTACCAGAAACGAAAATATGGATCGTATCGGAAAAATAAATATTATCCAAGTCGTAGATATTACCGGAAACGGAAACATGGTACGTATCGGAAAATATTATCGGAAATGGAAATATTGCCGGAATCGGAAATATTGCCGGAAACGGAAATATTGTCAGAATCGGAAATATTATCGGAATCGGAAAATAATTCCGGAAACGGAAATATTAAATATTTGTTCGAAACGGAAATTAATTCCGGAATCAGAAATATTAAATATTGTTCGTATCGAAAATTAATTCCGGAACCGGGAATTTAATCGGAAGCGTATCGTACGAATAAGCATCGGACGAGGCCTGCCGGACGAAGGCCCAGCACGAAGCCGGGCCATCGCCCAGCAAGCCAAACGCGCGCCACACGCCAAGCCAAGGCAGCGCCCAGGCCCACCGCAAGGCAGGCCCAGCGCGCGCCAAGGCCATGGCTGCGTTGCGGGCCTCGTGGCGTGGGCTGAGCGCGCGCGCGCATAGGCGTCCTTCGTGGGCTGCCGTGCGTGTGTGTGTTTGTGTTCATGCACGATTCCTAAAGCTATTAGGATTTGGTATATGATTATATTCCTAATCCTAAAAGGATAAATTAATTAATTAGAGTTCTTATAGGATTCTAGTTTAATTAATTTGTATCCTAGTAGGATTCCAATTCCCTTTCCATACCTCTATAAATAAGAGCCTAGGGTCATAATTTATAGACATAATTGAAGTATTCTAAAGGTAAGTTTTTGAAAGAAAAATTCAGCCATACACTTGCTACACAATAGCCGAAAATTCCTAGTAACCTTAAGGGCGATCCTAGTTGGTCAAACTTGAGGCGGATCCGGACGTACTGTGGACTATCTACGGAGGGACGACACTTGGAGTCCTAAAGACTTGTTCTTGTTCGGTTCGGGCGCAGCTAGGGAGGGCACGCAACAAAGTGTATGCATCTAAACTATGCTAAATGCTTATGTGTAAATAATATGCTTTCCTGGCTTTATGGTTTTTCCGCATGATTTATGTTTTGTCATATGAATCATAACCTAACAGCATTACCATGGACTTTTGCATAAGACTCTACTTACATTATTACATGTAAGTTCATTACTATTACCATCATATATCATTGCCTACTACACTACCCCAACTAATACAGTTATACAGTAGTTAGTCTTGGACTGTCTTCGATAAATATATTCCCTGGTCATTCACAATTTGACTAGAGTTCTTTCTTCTTTGTCTTTGAATTCAGTCAAACAAAGCTTCAATGCTTGATAAGGCTTGATGAGGCAATTGAGTACTTGAAGTCACTGCAAATGCAAGTTCAGGTATTACCCAAAGCTATATTCCTCCTTGAGATACTCTGTTCGTTTCTTACACATGTATGTATATATCAGTAAAACTGAAGGTGGTTATTATTTGCAGATGATGTCAATGGGATGTGGCATGGTTCCAATAATGTACCCAGGAATGAAACGGCAATACATGCCACAAATGGGTTTGGGAATGGGAATGGATGTGGGAATGAATCCCCCGATGATGCAAATGCAAAACCCTCCTGCAGTAGCAGCAGGTCCAAGATTCAGTGGTTCACCCATCCGCATGCCCTCTATCTGTAGGGGAATACAGTTAAACATAATAACATGTGCGGAAACAATCTCCAACGCCAGGAAACATGTATAAAGCACATATTAAGCAAACTTACATTCGAAGCGTATTTTCCCTAGATCTGTCAACGAACACGAACTTAGAACTCCACTTGTCGTTCCTCTACTTGGTTCACCGACACGATCAGATCCGTCTTGATAACCGTAGCTTAGACAATCAATCAAGAGTTTGTGCTTTTGGGAAGAACACGTCCATGGAGGCTAAGAGAGAATTAGGGTTTCTCTCTCCTCCTTAGGGTTTGATGTGTGTAATCTGATTGGGGTGTGTTGGAAAAGTGTACTGAGGTTATTGGAATAACCTAGTAGTCATAAAAAGAAAACCAACTTGCCAACCAAGTTGGCCGGCCAAGCCCACACGCAAAGGAAGCAGCAGGCGCGCACAGCTGGGTCGTGGGCCGCGTGCAGCTGCTGCTCCTTACTCCTTTGGTCCGTGCACGCTACACTGCCAAGGCCTTTGGGCCAGCGCTGCAATGACGTGCACGCTGCGCCCATGGGCCTTGCGCTTGTGCGCTCCGTCTCGTGGGTTGCTTTCGTATTGCGATTAAATTATCCTTCGACAATTTATTTATTGCTTCGTACTTGACGATCCAATGTCGTACGATATGTTTATTCGTCTCGCCTAGCTTACGAATATACGCAATACGATATACGATTTCACGATCCAATGTTTAATCGTATAATTATGTTTTCCGAACTAATTTCCCGAAAAGCTATTAAATGAATTTCCGATTCATTTAATCCGGTGATCTGTTACATGCCATTGGTGTGACCTTGTAGGTTCAGTCAAGAGTAAGTTGTGAGCTTAATATTCATTAGAACTCACTGATCGGAAGCATTGCTCCAGCTAGCTGTTCCAATCACTTGATCTCACTGAATTAATTGTTCGCAATTAATCTGAAACTTGGTATTAGACTTAATGCACCTTGGTTGAAGGACATATTTCCTTCACTATGGCCATTTCCAATTTATTTGTAAACCAAGCCAGCAATCAACCAGATTCTTCCCGTAGCTCAAATCTTGTTCAAAGTCCTGGCTTGCCACAAGTTCTTCTTTAAAGAAATGTGGATTATTTTAGTTGGTTGTTGTGTTTGTGGTTTCATTCAAGCTTTGCTTTGAAGTAAGAAGAGCTAGAGTGCGTGCTGTTATTACTAGTGAGATACCTTTTCTGCTGTCAAAAGAATTCCCTCCCAACCAGGAGATTGATACTTATGCTATATAGGAAGGATTCTATTATCAATAGAGATATATGTTTGTGTTCTTTTTCATATTTCTTTCTTTATGTTATTAGCACCTGCAAATCCTTTATTCTCAGTAATGAAATTTTGATTTTTCCATTGTGATATATTAGTTGTAACAACACAAATTTTTGTTTTTTAATAATTTCGTACGCATCGCGTGCATATAAGACTAGTTTCAGTAGAATATAACTCATGTGGGTAGGAGAGTTAAATAATTGGGGGTTTTAATGGGGATAAAATAGTTTACTTGAGAGTAAACAAGTGGACATTTGGGATATATATAAAGGTATAAAGGAGATATACAAACATTTTCAACCCATAGGTGTGTCGCGGGTCACTTCGCATGTCTAAAGGATTCGTGGGTTGTTTAACGGGTCATATAAATATCTATTTTTAACCCCATTTTCAAAGCCCTAATTCATTTCCCTCTCTCCTCAAACTCGATGCCCCCCTCTCTCTCCTAAACTCCCTGCTTCTTTCTCTCTCCTCAAACCCTAATTTGACGGTTAGAGACACAACCACGAAGAGGTGGGCCATGATCTCTAACCGATTTCCCATCCGCACCGCCAATCTCTACAAAACCTCCGCCTCCTCTCTCCTTCAACGCCTAACATGGAAGTGCTGAAGAATTGGTTGTTGCAATTGTTAAATTATGAAAAATATAAACAATATAATTCATGCGGAGAAACCATAAAGCCAAGAATCCAAATTAATTCCCACATAGTCAATTAGTATAATTAGTGCCCGATAGCCAAGAGCGTGCAGCACGATCCGGTGTCAAAACATTCAGACTGTGACACAACGCCTCCAAAAAGGTTTCTATGTAATTGTGTTATTTGAAAGGCAAAAAGTCAACAAGTCATTTTCTTGGACATTCGGTCATGGGGCAGGAACATTGGGGCGACATTTAAACAAGCATGGGTTGTGTGCCAATAGTGGAGAGGATTCGGAAGGAGGCGGACTGAGCGGCCAAACTCAATTGCACGGATATATGAATCATTTAACATGTGGAGGTAAACCCTTCTTTTACAGTAGAGACAAGATGGTTGATGGAATGAGTAAGTTTGTTATTAGTCAAGAATTTTCTTTTAACCATAGTGAAAGTGATGATTTTGAGGAGTTTTCTAGAAATACTTTACAACCTGCATTTAGACGTGTTCCTAGAAATACTCTCAAACGTTATGTTGATACTGCATACTTTATTTTATTTTTTTGGTTCTACTACGAGGAGTTCCCACCGCATTCGGCGAGTGGACTAATCTCCCGCGGAAGTTTGCATGGATACCTCTATGGGCAGCATCCCTCCCAGTTGAGATTTTTTTCATACCCAAGACTCGAACCCGAGACCTTGGTTAAGGAGCAAGAGGCTCTTAACCACTCATGCCAACCTCAATTGGTTACTGCATACTTTATCTATAAGAGTAATTTGAGTGAAATATTTCGTACCTTTAATGGTCGAGTTAGACTCAGTAGTGATACATGGACCTCTAGTATTGGTGAATATTTTCTTTGCATTACTGCTCATTGGGCTGATTATGATTGATTTAATCAAAACATGTATTAATTTTTTTGAGGCTATGGAGGAAAGGCATACTAGTCTATACTATATATTAAAAGGCGTTTAAAAGAAAGTTTATTTGGCACGTAGCGCTCTTCTTATGGCAGGTTTGCTCAATGTAATTTTCATATACATTTTAAAAAAAATATCAAACATGGTTTGCATAACGTTTGAACCCTTGACCTTGTGTTTAAACAATAAAGCCTTTACCACTAAACTATTACATGTGTTCATGTTATCATTACAAAAAAAAAATATATAAGTAAATGTGAATGTCATTAATGTGGTAACCCGGGGCATCGCCCGGGCCCAAAACCTAGTTTTAACATCAAAACTCGCATTATGGATTGTTTGAAAAGATTTAATTTGGTTGATAAATATTTTTGATTGTCTCTTGATAATGCAACTGCAAACACTAAATGCAATGACTATTTGAAACCTAACTCCAATTAGTTGTTGGTGAGTGGTGACCTTTTTCATATTAGATGTTGTGCTCATATTCAAATTGGTATGTGCAAGAGGGTTTTACTGAATTTCATTCATTGCTTAACCCCATTAGAAATGTTGTTAAATGGATTAGGCTTACTTTTTCCGTGAAAAGAAAATACTGGGTCTTGTGTAAAGATATGGGTCTTAAAAAAAATATTGGTGTATAGATACTCCTACTCGTTGGAATTCCACCTATAAGATGTTAAACGATGATATAAAGTACGGTTTTTTCATGAAATGCCCCTGAGGTTTCACGAAATTCACCAAATACCCCTACGTGTTTCAAAATACATAATATACCCCTATTTTTCCGTACAGTTCATAAAATACACTTGGATTTAACGTCCGTTAGTCTTCCGTTAGCAGGATTTTACGTTTTTGCCCTTATATGGCTTTCTTCCCCATTCATCTGCAAACGTTCTCTCTCCTCCCACTCAACCCACCTACCAAAACTCTCTCTCTCCTCCCACTGAACCAACACCACTCCTCACCTCACCGCCGTCACCATCTTCAACCCCGCTTCTGTCGCCTACCACTCCTCACGGCCTTTGCCTACCTCGCCGGAGCTAATGAGAGAGAAGTAGAACAAATCGGGTAACGTAGAAAGAGGAGTGACCGTCGTTGGGCGGAGATGACGGAGGAGGGACAACACCCGAAACTTCCGTTGTTGACGCGGGCAGAGGTCATGGTGGGCGAATTCGACGGCGATTTCGGAGGGAGAAATTAGGGCTTTGAGAGCGGTTTGATCTTGTTGTGGTTGTTGGTGGAGGGGGAGGTGATTGGACTGATTGAGCTCATATATCAATTGCTACATCCCTTGATATAATTAGTTTAATTCACTATGAAGTGAGGAACTGCTAGAATTACTTGTAAAACAATCTCGGAAATCGAAGATTGAGGTCAGCTTGAATGACCAATGTGCCATGGAGAGGGTGATTTTGATCTTAAACCAATCTGAGAACGAGTTTGAGCCCGAAAAGGGACTGATAAAACGCGTTCTTGATTATGTGTTAAAAATTTAACAATTTTGGTTGCTAACATTAGGACTTGCGATTTTGTGCGTTTATTTTTTAAAAAAAATCCTGATTTTGCTTGAATTTTTTGCGTTTTATTTTGTATGTTAAAGGAGTGAAATTCTTTATTTGTTTAATTTTGTCGATTGAAGTATATCCAGCTTATTCAATTTTTCGAATTGATTTAGCTCAAATTGATTTTGTACATAATCTTCAATGTGTATAATGAATTTGATTTATTTTTCGTTAGTTCTTTTGGTCTGACTGGTTTTTCTGGAGGAAACTTTCTGACTTAAACAATTAAGCTCGAAGTGTTTAGAAGACAGTGGTTTGGCTTTGAATTATCACTCCGTACTCGATAAACTACAATAGTTTCCTTCAATATTGATTGGCTGTAAATAAAAAATAACACTGTTTCTTTCATTCTGATCATTTTGTAAAAGAAAAAGTCTGTAATTGGGCCTATTCATCACATTGGCCACGAGCCTTCAATAAAAATGCAGCCAAACTTATCAAAAAAAATTCACTTAGGAAATGGGGAATGAGTGTTAGACTATTAGTTGCAGGAGTGAGAAGAAATAGACCTAGATATGACTCATAGGAAAGGCGATGCGAAGGCCTTTGGTTTAGAATTTTGTTGTCGGAATCATTGTTGAAGGATTCAAGTTTTTGATTCGGTTTGGGATGACAATAGATATGACTCTTACATATGATCAATTTGGGATGGAAGATGATTCGTTTTTTGAATTAGAACTCATGTCTAATTAGGAAATGAAAGGGTAAACATGCAGCAATTCGAGTGAACACTAGCCTTACTTATAAGCAGCAAGAACATAACGGCTATATTGTAATAAAACTAGCCGTTAGATTCAAATTCTGCAGTTTAATAGGAGTTTGGGTATTTGGTGCAATTTTTTTTATAAATAGATGTATAATATGCAAAAAATTTATATATAGGTGTATTTGGTGAATTATAAACATGACTTAACGGAGGACTAACGGAAAACCATAATAGGGGTATTTGGTGAACAGTACGGAAAAAATAGGGGTATTCTATGATTTTTGAAACGCGCAGGGGTATTTGGTGCATTATTGCAAACCTCAGGGGCATTTCATGAAAAAACCGTATAAAGTATCGTGATGTTTTGACCCAACTTTACAATGAGACTCGTATTGACCACACTGAATTGATTACTGAACATTGTTAGACTACTGCGACTTTTGTCCGTGATATTTTATCTTCTTTTGACCACGCAACTCATATTTTTTTTCCTCTAGTTTATGAGCCAAATGTTCATTTAGTCATATTAGAGTGTGTTTCTATTGTTAACATCATCAACGATCATAGGAAAATTGATAACATTCATGTCGTTCTTGATAGCATGCTAAGTAAGTGGTGTGCTTATTTCAATGATTTTCCTGTTATTTATGGCATTGCTACTATTCTTGATCTTGGTGTTAAGGTTGAAGGTTTGGTAAACCTACTGGAATTTTATTAAGGTTGTTTGAACTTGGATTATGATGTTCATGCATACATTGAGAAGTGCAAATATCTTTTAGGAAGCCTTTATGATCATTATTCATCCATATATGAACAACAATCATGTGGATCAGCAGGTAACGGAACTCCTGACACTAGATTTAACCCAACACTTGACAAAACTATACATAAAAAGCTCAAAAGGCATGTATCATCTTCTTCTTCAATAACTTGCATTAATGATTTGTCATACCAACACGAGACTAATGAGAGCTTTCAAATAGTTAAATGGTGGCAAAGCCACAATCAACAGTTTGGTATATTGTCGAGAATTTCTAAGGATCGATTTGATTGTTTTTCCTGGCTCATCCATTGCTTCTGAGTCTGCTTTTAGTGCTGGTAGAAGAGTGTTAGATGAGAAAATCACTCGTCTGACTCCGTAAAGCATCAAAATGCGTGTTTATAAGAAATATTGGGATGAAGCAGACAAAATAACTCAAGGGCTAAAGAAAGATGAAGATGAAGATTATCCAGATTTGTATATGACATCAACCGACGGATTTACTGTTGGAGATGATGATGATGCAACAATCCTTGATGGCTAGACAATTTCAGGTACGGTAAGAACTACTTGGGCTTTGATTCCTTTGGGATACATAGGCATCTTATTTTGAAAATTAAAATCTAATTGTAAAATTAAATTTTAGTTTTTGAAAATAAGTCCAACCCCCCCCCCCCCCCCCCTCCCTCCACTCCGCAAAACAAATCTGATCAGACATCCTTAATTAGCTAATGTTTTCATTTTCCAATGAATTTAATAGAGTTTGCATTTGTGGGGTAATCCTTGTATTTTTTCCAACATGGTGAGCAGGTGTTTTGTGTTTTACGATGCATTTTCCTGACTTGTTGCCTTGCTGATAACTCTCCCACGCCTATGAAGATTAAATATATAATTCAGAAATTATTCAAACTTTAAGTAGTGTACTTTTTATGTTATGTACACTACATAAAGTGAATTGTCATGTAGTGTACTTTTTATGAAGTGTATTGTCTTAAAGTGAATTATTCAAAATTTATGTAGTGTACTTTTCATGTAGTGTACTTTTTATGAAATTTCATGAGAAAGGCTTCAATTGAAGAATTAATTTTTTGTAAGCATCTTAATTATTTTTTTTCTAGTAATGTCTAACTTTTTTTCCTACTCCTATATTTAATAGAATAACAGTACTCTAATTATGCAAAAATGATGTACACACATAACTTCTAATTTTTTTAACTGACTTATTGTGAAGGTTAAGGTGTATTTGAAGAGAAATCAAAAGTTGGAGCAGAGCCATGGAAGAAGTTCTGAAAATAAAGCACTATGTTATTCTATATGACACTTCGATATTGTTAAATTGTTTAAATTTTATTGCGATTTATAAATTATGCCTTCTTAAAAAATCGTAAATGTGGGTATGAAAAAGGTATGAATAAGAAGAAAATTAGAATTGTTAATTGATACTCAGAGAAGGGCCCAATTTTAATATTAGAACAGGGCCCCCAAAATCTTTAAGACGGCCTGGACCCACATGACACAACTCGTACTGTGTCCATTTTTCCTTACCCAACCCGTGACCCGACCCGCCATTATTTTTACGGTGCCGATCCTGGATCAACCATTCCTGACCTACGACCCACCAAACCTGCACCAGACCCGTCCGACCCGCCAAGTTGGTCATCTCTAGCTTCATCTCTTTGAGTTTTGATCAAGCGACGTAGCTTGTTTAAGACCCTTGGATTGTCATGTATACTCTAGCACTATATATACTCATAGTATGCTTATTTTAGAGAGATATTGATTTAAGTGAGAGAATGTCCTCATTGAAAGCTAAGTGGTTTAAGTGAGAAAGAGTTGTGAGGTGAAACTTGCTTACCTTGATAATCTCTTTGTAAATTTTTACCAGTATTTCTAGTTGATTGGTGGGTTTTTTCCCGGTGCTCAGGTTTCCCACGGTATATTTTCTTCTCTCCGTTTTCATGCTTAGTTGTTCTTCGTAATTGTTAATGATGTTATCACAAATTAGTTGGAACACTCTCGAGTGACATTTACAAAAAGTGTTATTTTTTTGAGGGAAACAAGTGTTCTTTTAGTTGGTTTTAAAAATACCAAACATGTACTCCCTCTGTTCCTTTATGTTCTTCCCGTTTGGGAAATGGTGTGGAAATTAAGAAAATGGAATCTTGTAATGATTGGGTGTAAGAGTAATGATTGAATGTAAGATAAAGTAATAAAGTAGTAAAGGAAAGTGGAGTAATAAAGAAATGAAAGAGAGAAAATATATTTTTAATAAAGTAATAAAAAATCATAAAAGTGGGGTTGGGTGGGTGAATAGGAAAATGTGAATGAATTAAATAAGGGATGATGGGGAATTTTATGGTAAAAAGGTATGTCCAAAAAAGGAAATGGGAAGAACATATAGGAACGCCCGAAATAGAAACGGGAAGAACAAAAAGGAATGGAGGGAATAGTACTTGGTAGTTGGTATATGCAAGAATAGTGTTTTACCAGCCTGATCACTTGATAAGAACTAACTTCTCATATGAATATTCAGAACCCATGTTTGCAAAAGTGTCGGAATTCACCTGATAATCAGACATACAGACTCGATCAATTCCTGCTAAACCAACAGTGCTTTTTTACAAACAATTTGTATGACATTGACAAATTTACATTACTGTTAACCAAGCATATATGCTGTGAAGCTCCGACCATCCCAGCTTTACTATCCTCAGCTCTTTCAGGAACCGACTTCACTGGAATCTCTAAATGAACAGTTGAACACCTTCCTATAATGACAGGAACGGAAATCAATATTAATTTTGGAAGGAGCACAACATCTCAAGCTCGTCAAGGATCACAATGATCACACTTTAAACAATAGCCATTAAATTAACTGGATTATCAAACTAAGGATGAAATAAAGTAGTGTAATACGTAAATAGAAACTACAAGCTAAACACTAACAGATACATTTTACACAAAATAAACCATACCCAAAGAGGGGTCGGGGACTTGTTTTAATTCTACTGGTTCAAATCTTTATCTTTGACATAAGTTAATTTTTAAACATGTAGAATCTCTATTAGACCTGCTTTTAAAAAATAATTTTTATAATCCCAAAACTTCGTAACAGTAGAAACAAACACACACAAAAAGAATAAAAAAAGGGTCAAGCTATGAGTTAAAAGTAGAAAAGAAGTTCGATAAGCTTTATTATTATTGGATAGTGGCTTAAGAGAAGTCGACAATGAAATCCCAAGATTCCCATTTACCTCTCACAAAAGCTTTTGAGAGAAGAACTGCATCCTGTCTTGGCTCAAGCAGCAAAGCAGACTTGGTTTTGTGGCAGTAGTGTATTTCACCTCACGGATAGGATCATAGGATTGGAGGGACTGTATAAAATTTAATGAGGGCAATTCTTGCAATACCAAATTTGATGTTGCTTCGTCTCCACATGCGAACACAGGAGTACCATCCCTCATTCCTATAATGGTCGATTTTGGAAGCCGAATGCCAGGTACATAAGCAAGCGTTGATCCAAACCTTTGATAATTAGAATTTACTCTCTGCAAAAAGACATGTGAACCCAGAACATGGTGTCCCATGGTAGGAGAGGGACCTTGTGTTACTTGAGAAACACCTAGATCGTCAGGCATCTCCACTTTTGGTCGAAATGTTGCCACAATATTATCACTGCTAGGGCAGTGAGCAAGTGATATACAAACTCCTTGATTTTCTGTTTCTGTAACTAAGGACGGCCTGAAAACAAACAGTACAAGAGACCAGTTAACAAAACGTCAAAAAGATCCACAAATTTACTATGTACCAGAACACAGCAAAAGAAACAGAAAACAGAAATGGCAAGAACATGAAACAAGTATAAAATAACAATAACTACTGTATTAGACATCCACATTCTACATTGAAAACTACTGTCCACTTAATCGTTCTCAAGTCTCTACAGGAGTCATCTCATTTCTGGTCATAACCTGGGCCAGAAACAAGCTCAAAAACATTACACATGATTAAATATACGAAACAAAATGAACCTTGCACTTGATTTCAGAAATAGAGCCAGGACAGGGACCCAATTACATGTACAAAGAAACTTTTAAACCGCCAAGCCAACAACTTTTACACAGATACATCAAAGTAATCAAGTCCTACGCAAACAAAATTGGCCGCAATTTAGAAGGTTGGTGCACACTGAGCATGGTGCACCTTAAGAACACTAGTATATAATTATAAGAACATTTGGTTACATGAAAAGAACATGAATATATTTTTTATTTATATTTTTAATAAATAGTGAAATAATATATCATTTATAACAAAAAAGTGAAATATTATATCGCATGTTCTTTTATCGTAGTGTCATGTTCTTTTGCTTATGCACATATGTTCTTTTGGTACATCATGCTCACTGTGCACCATGGTCCATAGTCCACGGATTGAAAATTGGCAACTATTCTGCATTCCCAGATAAAAGCCGGCACTAGCCAGGAAGAAACAAAGTAAACATAGGATACTTCCAATAATAAAAACATGTCATGTAAAGAATTAAAGTTGGTAAATTGGGGAAGTAATAATGACTTTTGTAAATTCTACTTATAATGCTTAATGTAGTTGTCCAAGGTAATGCATTGTACCCTCAAGTACTTTTTCCTCCATATAATCTATAACCAATCATTACAGAGAGGAAGTAATGAGAGGTAATAAAAAGCAACCAAGAAAAACATATACCAGGGAGAGAGGATGCAATAACAAGAAATTCACATGGGATACTTCATGTGACCTAATAGCAAACGGCATAAGAAAATAGTCAGCAACTCAAAAGGTGGTCCATGGTTCATATTCTGCACTTGCATTGAGTAAGGAGTTAAGGAGTTGATAGTTGTCCTTCAACAAGTACAACTGGACAATAACAGCACGGTACCTTATATCCTAGACATTAAAGTACCAAAAAGTAACTGAGCCATGAGATCTTTTACTACAGTATTCAGTTAAGGCTTGGAGCCTAACCTAGAGTTGGCTCTCCTTAGATAATGATGTCACAACACAGAGTACACAAAACGTAATAATAATACTTTAGATACACCAAACAAAAGAACAAAAGAAACATTCACGATATATTCTAGCTAAATGAAAGTCTTGGATTCATAACTTATTAACTATAAAGCAGGGAATGCATGTCTAACTTAGCCTTGATATACAAAGGGGATGGAAGTAGACATAGATATATCAAAAAAATAAGCAAAAGAATCATTTTCTAGCGGGAAAAACAAGTAGGAGCTTTGTCGGGCCCATAGAGGTCTCACATCTCCTCTCTGTTCCGATCAAAATCATAGTAAACAACTAAACCTTATAAGTTATAACTATTCCCCATTTAAACAATTTCTCTGATCATTTCCTTTGTCTCTGTTATGCATCTGTATTTATGCCATCACTCATATTTCTAGTATACTAAGTAAAAGGCCCTAAAACACTAATTAATTGATATCAACTCTTGATCAGAAAGAGGAAACGAATCTCAAACTGCCAACATCTACTCCCTCCGTCCCTATTTAAGGTTCCTATTTCTCCTAGGCATGCATATTTAGGAGAGAAATTATTGTGGAGTTTTGTTGATTAAAATGTTAATTGTGTTTAGTAGAGATAATGGGTACAGTTTAATGTTTAGTAGAGATGAGGGTACAACAACAACAACAACAACAACAACAACAACAACAACAACAACAACAACAAAGCCTTAGTCCCAAAATGTTCTGGGGTCGGCTAACATGAATCGTCGTAGGAGATCGTCATTGTCACCAATCAAACCAGAAAGGGGCGGAAAGTTAAAAGAATAAACAAGGAAGAGGGAGAACGTGGAATTAATGAAAGTAAGATAAGGGAAAATATTATATATATATATATATATATATATATATATATTACAGAAAAAATATTATAAGGGATAATAAAAATAAGTAAAATAAGTACATTTCAAAAATATATATATAATAATAATAATAATAATAATAATAATAATAATAAATAAATAAATAAATAAATAAATAAATAACATAAATAAATGAGTAAAAGTAAAAGTAAGAATAAAAATTGAACAAAAAAGCAATTGAGAACAATATTTAATTGTGTGGATCCACTCAAATAAGAAATGAGAACTTTAAATATGGACAAATATTTGACCAGAAATGAGAACTTTAAATAGGGGAGGAGGAAGTAGTATCTTGGGGTTAATTCAGAAAAACTCCAGTAAAATCACAAACACATGCACAACCATTCACAGTGTCGCAGTTGGCAATGGGGGAAGAAAACACCCTAAAACATGTTAGAGACGCTGAAGTCTCCCAATAGTAATAGGAAAAATAATCCCCAACCATACAAGACATAATGCCCTATATGTGAAAAATCTGGACAAAGACCAATGGAGAAAGGACTCAACTGAAAAGGGGATACGGCAGATACCCCTTGTGAAACTGGGGGTAAGTACTTAGGAGGGGAACCAAACACATAAGTCCTATCAGTCATCAAATCCAGTCAAAAGAAAACAAACACCACCTAACTATGTGATCGAGGATGGGGAAAATCAAACCCTAACCCCCTAATTTGAAAATCAAACCCTAACTCCCTAATTAACCACTGTATTTTCAAAAGAGTTGAACTTATAATCCTCCTCAAATAGAAATTTGTTATGAAATATATTCTGGACTTTCTTTATTCAACTTTACTAGAAGGGGAGGAAAGGATGAATTGGTTTTGTTGTATTATGAAGTTCATGACTAAAGCGCACAAGTTTAGATAATCAGTTCGGTTAATCTGAAGCATTCATGAGATTCAAAAAAGAGACAAGCCATAAGCAATTGACGTTGAATGTTCAATAACAAGTTTATAAGAGACGCTCTCGCGGTTAGATAATTACAATGGCATATACAACATCTAGGCCCTGAAATTTCTTTACCACATAGTATAATTTAGTGGTCTGCTACTTTTTGAATTTCGAAAGTTTTTTTAGGACATTAATTTAAGGTTTTTATTTAATGTCTCGTTAATGTCAACAAAGGATACAGGAAAAGTGAAAGAGATAGCACCAGCCACACTTGTACAGCATATAAATACAGTTAAGGAATGCCCAAAAAGGAGTCTGGCAAGAGAAGCCAATATGAAAACTCTTATTAGCTGTTGTAATTTTAAGTGGTTGAACAAGAAACTAGAATAATAGGTCCATAACCCCTCACCAATCCATTTGACCTAAGTGTAAGTACAGCTATTATTTGAAATATTCACCAATATTCCTCATCGTAAACAAGATGGTTCGTAGACTTTTAAACTTTTTGAATCAGCTCCATCCCCATTTCAATCCTTATTGATCAACAATCAAATTCAAGCAATCCAACTAAATATACGTAGATATGAAAATCACACAGACCAAAAACGAATAACCAGAGTACAACAAATAAGATTAGCTGTAGCCTTAAAATTTAAACAGAACATGAAAACATACTCTTCATGTTCATCACCAATATTCCACTCACACAAGCCAACTGCAGAAGCAGTAAGGAGTTTCTTAACTCCTGTGTGCCCTGGAAAGTCCTCCAATAGAGAGTATATGGAATGAATGGGATTGCAAGTCAGTCCACTCCTCGAATCTAGAGGCATTCCAGTTTGTCGCAGATCGAACACTAAAAGCAAGCCATTCTGCACAAATTGATACACAAATAAATTCAGAAAGGCATAATGTTTGGCAAGGATGCTGATTTGATTGGATAGGGTTTGATTTCAGGAAAAAAAAAAGGGGGGGGGGGGGGGGGGGGGATTGGCCATTGGATTGATAGCCATTCACAGCAACAAACTTTACAAATCAAATTTGGAATGGTTTGATTACAATTGATTAGGATTTGGTACAGTCCTAGGCTCGTTCGACTTGTCTAATGATATATATATATATATATATTATTCCCTTTTGGCCCTTTTCACAATATTCTTTCTTGGCTTTTCTCTGCTCTTTTCTTTTTTTTGTTGAATGCAAAAATGCTCTAGTTTGACTTCTAGACAACGATTTTAAAGCTGGTGAAAATGGTGCTCAAGGAAATGTGTTGCCTCAAATGGAACATTTGTAGGTATCAGAGAGAGATGGATTTTAGGGGACCCATTCCTAAGGGAGTGAGAGAGGGGCAAGAGAAGAAGTTCCATTTGGTGTCTGTGATTTCTTGATGAACAAAATAAGCTGAAATTTAATGCACAACAGCCAAAAAACATAAATTCTTTTATCTTAGAAGGGTAAATAAGATGAAAATAAAGTTTGTATTACTGAGGTTATCGAGATTATGAAACACTGGATGGATTTTTTGCAAATTATTACAGTGAAAATATGGTGCATGTTATCATAATGGCCAGAAACTAACGGTTACAAACTATAACAGGAAGGAGATGACATAATTGCAGCATTGGGTATCAATTGATAGAGTGAACTTGTTCCAGTACATTCAAGAGTAGATTAGTTGAGGATTCCCCCTGATATGATTGGCATTGTTGTTAACAGTCAACTACAAGCAGAGCTTATTATGATGAGAACTAAGTCATCTTACAATAATCTAGTGTGAGAAATCTGATTCAAGTTTATTGCAGTTTTAAGACGGCTAAATTATGGAAAGTTCTACTACGTTCATGGAAGAGTAGTTGGTAGCAGACCACCTTTAAGTTAAGAACCAACTGGTAATTTAAGCTAATTATCAGTTTAATAAGAATCAAAATAACGGAAAATCATATTGATTAATCCAAGTACTTAACCATACGAATATTATCTTTTGAAAGGAGGATTCTCTCCCAAGCTACAATTACTCATAAAATTCTGCAACCCTCGCTCTCCTCACAACAGCCATTTTTTTACAATTTCTCCTCATTTCCAGCGTTCTTCCTCATCTAACTAGCTTGTTGCAGTTGCACTTCCTTTCCCTGAAAATTCTCCACTGACTTCATCTTTATCTCACCCTAACTAACTTCACAGTTAATTCCCTTCGTTAGGTTGTTAACTTGTTACCCCTCACTCTCTTAAGCGACAAGTAATAACAGGAGTTCCCTTAGCTGGATTCGTCGCATACTGTGTTCAACGACCTCATTTGAGGCACAAGAACCAAAAAATTAGAAGAAGATTGTAAATTGACAAGGACCAAGCGGCAGTATCATTTGGCAAGGCCGCAAAGATGCTGATTTGCGAGTGGATGCACAGAGGTCGGGAACCCAACAGCTCCATATGCCCAAGAGAGAGATGTATAATGGGATATGTGGATGGATTTTAATATTAGGAATGCCACAAAGAGTCGACTGAACTTGGTCCTTAGAACAAAAAGGATATAAAGGGCTGATTGGATGAAAAAGAAAGAGGTACAGAGGAGACCAAATTGCTGTCAGATGAAGTTGATGAAGAATAGACAGTCAATGTCCTTTGCACTATACAAGGGATATCTGGAATGAAAATTCAGAATGAAAAGGAAATGAAAATTAAGATGGACGAAACATCGACAAATTGGATTTGGGAATTGGAAAAAGGAGTTAAAAAAGAAGTTTTAGGTAAAATAACAGCTCCATCTTACCTTTGTTCATAATAATTAAACCACCTCTACCAAAAGAAAACACAAAAGACAGCCTACACAGGAAGAAAGAACACCATCCAAGCTAAGAGCATAGATGTATTGAATGGTACAAGTATAATAATAGATTCCGCAATATAAAATGAATAATTAGTGGTAACACCTGTAATCCAGCATAAACAATATGTGAACTGTTTCTATCCCATGAACAAGACCAAGCAGCAGCCTGAAATCAATTAAAAAAAGAGTATGAATCAGCACCAGAAAACCAAAAAAAATTAAAAATGGAGTAAAACCAAGGACATACTTGCCAATCACTACCAATAACGCAATAATCAATTGACCTCTAATGGTCTCAACCTATGAAAGGGTGAAAGACACTAACAAGAGATGCATAAAAAACTAGCATAATTCAACCATGAGAGATGGAAGCCAATTGTAAACCAAAAGACAAGTCATCTTTGTTCATTCAAGAAAAAAGCTCGGTATTTACACACCATGATTTAGGAAAGTGGAAACTTGAACTCCAGGGAAACTAAAAGAAATATGAAAGCAATAAACCAAGACAACTGATATGAGGGAAATGGACAAGCAAATACTCAAAGAGATGTATGTCACGTATCTTCAGTAATTAGTTCTTAATTCATCGAAGTCACTGGTAGGTTACACGACTTATACCTCGATGCTTATCAAGACATTTTTTAAAAATCATGTCGGAGTAGAAAAAAGTTAAACATACTACTTCTTCTGTTTTCCAAATGATTCATATTAGAGATTTGGATCCATTTCTTTAAAATCCTTTGGTAAAACAATTCAGATTTCGTTCTCTTCAGAAGAAGGAAAAAACATAGAAGGTAAAACCAAAAAGAACTCTTTTTCAGTCATCCCATAAGTTTAATACCTTATTCAATAATTTTTTAATCCGGTCCACAAGAATCAATGCATGGTCAAAACTAGAAAACGCTGAATTAAGAACATGTCCGGCATTATAAGAAAATTAAAAGATCTTGGGATTAGAATGATTCTATTTGACCAGTGTTCAATTACATCAGGAAACGGATTAGTCAAGAATCTACAATAACTAGCCAAGAAAAGGCAGTTTCGTTGGCTGCTTTGGGTTGGATCCCCTTCCACGAAGGACCTTTTTATGATACAACTCATATAAGGACACATCTAGTTGATGTGAATAAACGAAATGAAGGTTGGTTTCAAGATGAATTGAGGTCGAAATTTCAAGTTTTAGAAGCATAAGTTGTTTAGAATGGCCTAGGGGGAGGCGCAGTAGAAAGTGACCTTACCAGTATGAGTGACCACTAGTTAGCATGATGAAAGAAGAGGGAAAACGAAACAAACAAGTATCCAGTCAGAAGATGTTCATACTGAAGAACCATAGAAAGTAAAAAAGCATACCGGTAAATCATAGTCCAGGACAATATTGTTGCTTTCCATGCTGAATGAAAACATAAAAGGAAAAACAATTGAATGAGACAGTACTAGTAGTGAAAGAAGGATATTTTTGTTACTCATTCTATCCCTTTAGCACAGCTACACACTAGGAACAACGATAATTAACCATTTTATGTATCAGACCATTTTTCATTTTAAAAAAATGTCAACATACACTGACAAGTAGCATTTATTTGTTATCAAAATAAACAATTGACAATATAAATAAGAGAAGCAAAAAATATCCTTTTACCTATATATAACTGGGGGCAGATTGTGTGTGTGTGTGTGTGTGTGTGGGGTGGGGGGGGGGGGGGGGAGGAGGGGGTCCCCACCTCAAAACTGATAGTTTCTTCCCCATTGAAGCCAATAGTGCAAGTCTGGCAAACGAAGATGTATGCAAGTCTCTGACTGCTTTGACTGATGAAGGTAGTTGCACGTTTTCTTGCTCATGAGGAGAAACTAAACTCATCTGCAGTAGACAGTTTAAAGTTAATTCTGCAATACTTCGTTCACTTCAAACAAATCGCAAGAAAGAAGGGGGAAAATACTTTGGTGAGCATATGGGGACCACCAATCCTAGCCGGTCTTCGTGCAATAATCAAAGTCTGACCAGTATCATCCACATCAAAGCATCGCGCCCCATCTACTGGCCACTCTTGCTACAAATTGGAACGAGTTCAAAATAATGAACAAATTAGTAAATTCTGTCAACGAAGGCAAGCCATTCTGAGAAAAGTGAATGCAATGTTTTATTTGTTTATAATGCAGGCTTTTCTTTTTTCTTTTTTTTTATCATTGTTAGGAATACTCTTGTTCATACCGTGAAACTCCAAATCCATACCAGAACCACAATCATTATCATTATCATTACCCCATTGCCTCAAAGAGGCTCCCGCAAGAAGTGGGGTAAGGGGGGGTCGGGTGTACGCAACCTTACCCCTGCAATTGCAGAGAGGTTGTTTCCAATTGACCCAAAAGCGATAACGGGACGACAACGGAACGACCATCTTCTACTTCATGGAAAGGAAGCGAAGAGGTTTTAAGAGCCATTTTGATTTAGTCCATTACATCCCACGGCCACAATGATTCAATAAATCCATAAAGCTAACCTCAAAAATTCCTTGAGTCAGAATCATCTGATCATCCCTTACACAATCACTATGGCTAATAATACATTAATAAATAAACAAAAAATTTGGCTGTTGGTTAACAAGATATGCATAAGAAAGGAGTTTGAAGCAAGGAAAAGATTCCACTTTATTACAATAATTTCCAAGTTGTTGAAATTTAGTTAAACGTAACATACTACGAGTGCTTCAAGAAAATTTTGAAGAAATTGTCTAAGAACATGAAATTCTAGTTTAATGCCTTGATCCTGAAAAAAACAGACTGGAGAAGGGTAGATCATGTATATTCAGAGACTTTAGACAGTAAGACCTATTAATGGTCTACCAAGGTACATAAATTTTGGGTAAAATTCCAACAGCTTTGGTGCAGTGGTATGAATTACTTCACACCCAAAATGCCTTTAGGAAGGTAGATGATTCTAGATGTTACACTTCTAAGTAATGAGCTGGTCAATGATTTCTGGAAGAAGGCGAACCCCAGTGTCATTTTTAGCTAAACTTTTGAAGGGCTAAATCTTCTACCTCTTCGAATAGGGAGCAAAGGTTACAATCCTGGATGAAAAAAGTAAACATCTTGCCACCTCTTCTCTTGGTTAATGGGAGTACTAATAAATTACTTGGGCTTCACACTTTTCTAAGATCTTTTCTTAGAGAGAGAAATTAGGCTCGAGAGATGGTTATCCAGTAGGGAACAAGGAGCTGATGGTCTCATTAACAGCTTGCAGATAAGACACTTTTCTGGTAGGATGATTTTGAGAAACTTAATATTTCAATCTCTAGTCTACGAAATATTTTGTTTAAGTGTAGCATCACAGGATAAATATTGAACCCACTATCATGATTCTCTTCTTTGGTTTGAGAAATTTAAGCTCTAGTTAATTGTCGAATGTCCAGATTATTTTTGTCGGTTTTAGTATGGAGTACTAAAACTCAGCATCACTACATAGTAACTGCATTGAGATTATCGCAACTGCGATATCAGGTCATCATAGCCGTCTGCAGTTCTCACAATAGTGATTTCGTGACCTTTCTTGTGATCAAACCCACGTCCAAGATTTAAAACACTAGTATAGTATCACAGGATGACTGTGGTGTCCACTGTCACAAACAGATTTCCCTGTTATTTTTTTAGGGCTTCTCTTAGCAGATAATCACAACAAGAGCGTACTCTGGTGAAAGGTTTCCAAGAAGCCGGACGGGCGGAAGAGGCACATTTCTATTATGTTGTCTTTATAATAAAAGGATTAAAAGGGGAAAAGAGGGATAGGAAGTGATACTTTTTTCCATTAATTTAATAACCGAGTTGCGCTAACAAAAGGGAAGAAAGTATCAATCCACTCAATTCACATGGTACAACAGAAAATGTTTACGGATAGCAATCTGGCGAAGTCAATGTAGCAACAATTTATAAGGGATAAAAAAACTTCGATAAGAATGAAAGCAACAATATATAAATCTCGAAGAGAGAACAAAGGAAAACAAGCAACAATATATGAATCTCAGAGAGAGAATAAAGAAAAACAAGCAACATCAACATTTCTTCTTTTGACCATGCCATTTTCATCTTCAACAGTGACATAGATAGCTACTGCACAATTTTTCAGTGTGAAGGGTACAATTAGGGGTGCAAATGAGCCGATGCGTTAGTGAACTATACGCGAACAAGCACGGTCAAAAGCTCGTTTGATAAGTTAATAGACAAGCTTGAACAAAAAAATTAAGCTTGTTAAGTAAACGAGTTAAGGTCAAACAACTTCATGTTCGGCTCGTTAATATCTGTAAACAACCCGTTTAAGTTCTTTTGTAAGCGTGATTATGTTCAAGTATAACTCGTTAAAAACTCGGTGAAGCTCGAAAAAATATATGACATTTTATAACTAGTTTAGTTTCTTTGTTATCTTTTAAATGAAATCACAATTTTTGTTACGTATAAGAATTTGGCCATAAGTTTTTTTTATTATATCTTATTAAATTTTTATTGTAAAAAGATTAAAAAAACTTAATACAAAATGGTTGCATAAATTTTTTGTTTTAAAGGTAATTTAAGGCTCGTTTATTTTCAAGCTTGATTTAAGCTCGTTCAAGCTCGAGCTCAAGCTCGAAATGCAAAAAATCTTGTTCGTGAACAAAGCTCGGACAAACCAAATTCTTAACGAGCCAAACTCGAACAAGAATTTTTCAACGCTTGTTCAAGCCCGAGTTAGTTCGAACGCTAATAATCCTTATTAATCTCAACTCGGACAGATTAAAACTTGGCTCGACTCGACTCGTTTGCAACCTAATATACCTTGTATAAGATTCTTTTAGGCTTTAATTTTACTTTCAAATCTTCCCAAATAGAGCATTTTGTTTATATAAAATAAAAAGGGAAATACATTTCTTATAATTAATGGAAAATGAACTTCCTCTTCCTCTCCTCTCAATCCTTCCAAATCCTTTTATCCCAAAATCTCCCAGCCTCCCTCTCACTAATATTTCCCCCTTATCACTTATCCAAATGCTGTTACAAAATTGTATAACACGAGTGTGTGGATTAATAAGTATGTATACATTTGCACTCTTTTCCTTTTCTAAGCTTCTCATGGAGTTGTGCATTAAGAAGGTTTGGGACAAGAGAGAATGCCTAGTAGGTAGGGAGTGTGTGCAAGCTCATGGAATTGGAAGGTCTAGGTTCAGTAGTTTTGTGTCAGAAAACATCTTAGCGGGGCAAGGGTTGAATCTTTCCCTGCCAAGACCTAGATTTCCATTATTAGGCATGCTTCCTACAGTAGCCCTTGAAAATTAATGTGTTGCTGCATTTCTTTCCCTTGGGCAGATAAAAAGTTATATAAAGGCAACCACGTTTTTATCTATTTTTTTGGGAAATTTTGTTGGCATGGAAGCAACCTTTCAATGTCTTTTTGCTCATCACTACTCTATACAGAGCTCATCACATGTACCAGCTATTTCTTGGGGGGTAGAGGTATTAATATTTCTGGAAACTTTCATTTCAGGCAGAATCCCCATCATTGTGAATTGCGGAAACTTAACCCTCGAGACTATTTTTTCAACAGGTTTTCAAGACAAAAGAATCAGGTTCAGAATATTAGTTGTCCTTCATATTGCAAGTTATCATCTACAAAGAAAAGAAACTAACAGTTTCTTAAGTACTTCCATTTATTTGCTAAGATTCAAACATTTTTGAAGCAGCTAGGGGGGGGGGGGGGGGGGGGGTGGAGGAGTTTAGATAAGTTGAATAATTGTGAGAACAACAGGTGTAACAGTGTAAAGGGTAAACAAGGCTTTGTTTCCTCAGGCATGCATCTCATGTATTCTTAATTGATAAATGAAAAACCACTTGTTCTAGATCTTATCTTATTTAGCTTGTTGTCAGGATTTTTGGGCTGCTTAACTAGCTGTCAATCTGTCATGGAACATTTGCAGGTCCAGAGTGTCAGTTTTGGGAGGAACGAGATGATAGAATATCTTGTTTTTAACTGATGCATTTTTCGCTCAATTTTTTAAATTACTTCGGAAAGGAGATGTTAAAATTTTATTAAAACAAGTCTGGGATCCTCGGGTGATTTCTTTTCAGCTTCGCTGGGCCATAAGCTCACAGTCAAGGGGATCTCCTTGGCATGTCTCTTTCAGATGTAACGCCCAAGAAACTTAATGGATGCAAACCATTGCTGGCACTGGAACTCACATGCATAGAAAAAAATGGACAACTGAATGTTTCTAGATCAGGGATTTAATATTTCTGATTTGACAGAGAGGGTAGGTCGAGAGCTTCAAAAAAGTTAAGTAGAAGATTTTGGACAAAGTGTATAGGTTGAAAACTCAAAATTGACAGGAAGAAATCCTACAAATAATTCCTGTCTTGCTCCCGTGGTCCCGTTCCAGCAAAACAGGACGTTCAGGACTTCAGGAATAGGTTATATGCACTCCCCATAGGCTACTTAGTGGGCGAGTTTAAAACAGGGTAAAACCAACAGAAGTAAAATGTTGTTATCAATGTCCTATACTAGAGGACAAAAGTTTGATCCCTCTATAGTCCATCAAAATCTTTATTGCTCCTCACCAAATCCTATCCAATAACTACATAAACTTCTTCGAAAGATACTGTAGAAATGATTGAGAGAGGTTCTTCCTACTGTATGAATCATTTTAAAAAAAAAGGTGTGGTGATTTATGACCACTTAATGCTATCCAGCAGCTAACCAAAGAAATATGACAAAAATATCTCCACACAGTTACCCTCTATTGTTAGAGTTAGAGCATACATGAACCATAGCTACATAACAAAGTGACATGAGTGATCTTAGTGTTTAACATCACAAGTTCATTGTTAAGGATAAACTAAATCTCAGTCATTCTCGGTGACAAACTAAATCACCGATATGATTCATAGAGCCAGCGGCCAGCCTTTGCAAGTTTCAACATGACAAGCGCAGAACAGAATATACTGAAAGTGTTGATTAACACAACACCCTCCCAAAATTCTATCAAAGAGAAAGCAAACACTCTGCCACCGAGTAAAGTAGCAAGAACCATAAGCCCCACTAATTCAACACTGAATGGATGATATTTTTATATGGGCCCCACAGGCGGAACTCCAAGGAGCATGACATTGTTAGTGATAACTGGGTGTAATAGACTCTCCTTTACAAAATAAATCCGTCTTCTCCAAGGGATGTCCCAAAAAATTAGTAAGATTTTGGTTATATTGGTATTTTGCCAATGTGCCTTCCATCGTATTATGAAGGGAGACAGTGAAGTTTAGACATAGACTATACTAGATGCCACTTCTCTCGTCTTCTTTTCTACTGCATCAATGCCATGATAATCAGGGACGAAGCCAGAATACTTACTCAACGGGGACCCGTTTATGTATAATATTTTTAAGTTTATCTACTCATAATATTATATCGAGAATAATGTAACGTTTCCTAAACATGTAAAAAAATGTGTATTTCCTATACATATTTATAACTAAAATTAAAGAATTATTTTTTGTTAAACAAACTACTTCGTATGAAGTAATAAAAAAGATACTTAAAAAACCAAAAATGAAATAAAATTAAACAAAAATTTCCAAACTACCAGAGATATATACGAAAGTACAAACTATAAAAGGAAAAAGAGAAAAGTAAAGGGGGCATAAAATGCGGAAGACATCATCAAGGAGGCGGGTCTCGAACCCAAACTCCTTCCCAACATTAACTGCTTTACCAAAACCTGAACAACCACTGAGCCAACTGCATAGTTCAGTCATTATTTGTCGGATATATTTTATATATGGTTTTTTTGACAGGGGCCGGGGCCCCCTTGGGCCCCAACGTAGCTTCGTCACTGATGATGATGCCAAACAACATAAACAGATCTAAGATCTTTTTGGTAAACCAATTGATGCAAGTTACAACCAACCTGAAATTTAAACGTATAAGGAGATACTGGACTTTGAGTCAATCCAACTTTGATCCCTACAGAACATAACATGTAAATAAGAAAATGAAGAACCAGTTGTACTTAAATCTTAGTCAGTAACACAAAGCTGTACTCAGTGCAAAATATAACTCCCGCAGCACATGAAATTACCAGGTTCTGGCTCAGATAAGAAAACATATCACACTCCTAAGTGAGGTTACCTCTAGCTGATGGTAGTTGAAAACCATCAGTAGCAGCATCCGAGATCAATGGCTGATTTCCTAATTCTGCCACTGTACGATGAAGAATGTTTGCCCTCTGGGGAAATCCATAAATTAGATTGAATTTGAGGTTCCAAATTAAAATCAACAAACACCAGCCAAGGAAAAATACACACACACACACACAAGAAATGTAGGAAAATGAGGGCTTTTCTCCATTTCTCCATGAAAAACCAGTTCATCGTACACAAATTTTGCACAAATATTAAAGCCTGAAATAATTTCTGGAATTCATTGTATAAAGTTACTCGTAGCCATTAAAATGATGATAATATAAATATAGCAGCAGGCGGCATCTATAAGAGCACGCCACTTGGTTCTGATTCAGCATATTGTAGTGAATGTAGACAGTCTAGACAGTAATATCATGAACATGAAACAATAGACCAAGCAATGAAAACTCAATTCTACATTTATACCTCCTGAAGCTGCTTTAGTTTCTGGCAAATCTCTACATCTTTCTTCTGCGAGACTATCAGTTTCAAATGCCACTCGGCTTCTTTTTTGTGCCATTCTTCCTCCTGAATCAAACAAAAAACCATTACTGTAAGCAACCAAATAACTTTCCTACCAAATGACTTATCTTCCCAGAAAGATCAAAAGAAACTACATTACAAAACAGGGAATATTGATACACAAATCCACTGCAATTCATCCATTAACCAGACTACCAGAAAATGTAGACCTATACACTTTGGAATCCATCAAAACGGCTAAGTTAAAATGCAACTCCCTAAGCCAAACAGATACAAAGTAGCAATAACATCAGCTTCAAACTTGCGTTGAACAATCCTAAATAGCAAGCTGTAGTATACTTTGATACAGGTAAGATAGAGTTGTCATTTCCGCAAAAAGATGACAACAAAAAATGAACACCAAGTCGTAATACATGATAACCTAAAGTAATGAAAAGCAAGAGTCATGAGACAGGCCATGCAATCTGTAACATCGAAGTGACAATCCATACCTTCTTCTCAAGAGAATCACATTTAGCCTCGAGATATTGCATTCTCTACAGTTTAAGAAGAGCACACAGCTTCAGAAACTTTCTTATGAAAGATCCAATAATATTACATAAAAATTAGTCTAAAAATACCTTTTCTGATTTTTCATCAACTACAACAACCCGTGATCCATAGATCCTACGGACATCCTTCAATGTACACTTCTTGTTGCATTGTGGACACTATAAAGAAAAGGCAGATAACAAGTTCAACAAGAAGCATCACTTTAATTTATTTTTTGGCTAATTTATAAGCTATGTGTCTACCTTTCAAAATGTTACATGATTTTCAGACAAAGTACCTTTCCTGAGTTTCTTCGTTGTCCAAGCCACTTTTTTATGCAAGACATTCCGAACAAATGGCCACAAGCAAGACAACTGCATTCCTTAAAATTAGATGATAACAATCAGTTGCAACCAAGCAGATGATTCTACATAAAAAAAAGATAGCATGTGTGCGCATACATGTATATAACACTTTATATGTGTATTCATAGACACACTTAAGAATGATGGATGATGATTCCTTTTAAGACTAGCCACAAAATTGTCTGACTTCAAACAAGGGTATTCATAAACCTTCAAAAAGAAATAGGAAGAGATCCTCTCACATAAACTTCACTCAGTAAAAAGGACATCAATGCTTCTGGGAACAATAACTATGGTGAATGCCTCTGGAACCAACCAGCTCAAGATCGTAACAGTTTACACTTTACAAGCTCCCTGATAACAGTAGCTCCTAAAATGCAAAGGTAATCCTCAAGCCACGGCAGAACTTGTGGCAAGTCAAACCAGCAATTAAATCCCAACATGCATTTGCGACGCAATAAATTATTTTAGTGGATCTAAGCTGCATTCTCGCTGTGAACACTACTAATCAAAACTTACAGGTAAGGCAGCATGTTCCTATACGGCTATAACTTTCAAACCTTGCCAAAAGCATGATCTATATGTCACTATTGTCATTATACTAATTGTTACTTACCCGTATGATCATGCATTACAAATTTTACTCAGTGTTATTTAGTTCAGCATTAAATGTACACCATGAACATTAATCCAATGCCACATACCCTGATACACCCCCACCCCCCGGCGAGGGCAGGGGGCCTCAGTGTCTGATATTTGCAAACCTTATCCTCGTGATAATTAGGAACTGAAGCTATTTCCAATTGACCCTTGATCAAACTGTACAGTTTTCCATTTGATTTTTAGCTCCAGACATTCTAAAGGCCGAAGAATTCCAGGTTATTATTGCAGCCAATGTCATATTGTCTACAACTGAGTGAACTCTTAAAGATAACACACACCTCTCATCGACCGAAAAATCCGAAATATCACACCAACGCTGAAGCCAGGATTTCAATTCTTAATAAATGTTAAATTGAACATATCCAAATAGAGTTCTACACAATTGAATTGCAAAACCCTAATTGCAACGCAAAGAGAAACTAAAAAGGGGAGAGAGACCTGGGTTGATGTTCGCCGGAAGCAGTCCAAGGCTCCATACAAATAGGGCAAAACAAGCCCTCAACATCCTCTCTATTCCACACAACCTTCTGACTATCCTCTCCTTCGCCACACCCTCCACTTGTTGATGTCGTGCCTTCTGAATCCTGAATCAACCTCAGCGTTTGCTTCTCTCTGTCCTCGTTTTCCGAAACCCTAAACACCGCCGTAGGCGGCGAAGGAGGAGGAATCTCAATCACCTCGTCTGCTTCGACACCGTCTTCTCCCTCCTCCTCCTCCTCCTCCTCCTCCTCCTCTCCCTCTTCCTCATCCTCATCCTCCTCTACCACGAAAAAGACCGCATCGTCATCATAATCATCGGTAGAGATGTCGCGAAAATGGCGTGTTGGCATTGATAATTACTTAATTAGAAGTGCAATTAAGATAATTCAGAAGATTTGAGAGAGAGAAAGAAGAGTGGAGGGAAGCAAGAAGTAGGGTGTTTCTTGATTTGTAACACTTGATTGGTTTGTATGACCCCACCTAATTAAGGTTTATGGCTTTATGGTTTTGTAACGTTTGAAAGAGGAAAAACGGCGCAAACATTTTGAACCTTTCGCGGTTATACGCCGATCAGTTTATCGTCCACCTCCACGGCTCAAGGGTAACCGATGAATAATACAAATAACCTGATATATATTTTTAATCTTTAACTTTTAAAAAGTGAGATGGTTTATGGTTTTTTATGAATATTTTTTTAAATGAAGTTCTAACCAACTGAGCTATTTATCACACTCGTTTCTTTTGAATAGTAACTACCCACTAAATTTTGTTTTACTTTTTATTAATTTAATGTTGTCCGCTAAATTTTATTTTACTTTTAAATTTAATTCTTAATATTATTTAATTGCTCCAATCACCGGACCTTCAAATCAAGATTAAACATATCAACAAGAAGTTGTTCGACAAATCCATGAAATTGTCGTCGACTTCGAGAGGTAAAAAAAGTAATAACATAGCAA
This sequence comes from Spinacia oleracea, assembly GCF_020520425.1. NCBI lineage: Eukaryota > Viridiplantae > Streptophyta > Magnoliopsida > Caryophyllales > Amaranthaceae > Spinacia > Spinacia oleracea. The sequence goes on from NC_079491.1 coordinate 35,337,524, forward strand.
ACAAACGACATAGCATATATTGTGAAGTAAGAATTAAATTAAAGTCGGTACAACTTTTCACTCTACGTATCATTAGTACAAATATAAATAGAGCATTAGAACAAAGTCGATACCTGATTAGTTATTCCTAAGTTATGCTATTGTGAAGTAAGAATTAAATCAAAGTCGATAAAACTTGTCACTCTACATATCATTAGTACAAATATATATATATATATATATATATATATATATATATATATATATATATATATATATATATATATATATATATATATATATATATATATATATATATATATATATATATAGAGAGAGAGTATTAGAATAAAGTTAGATACCAAATTAGTTATTCTAGAGCATACCGCGCACAACGGGCGCCCCAACCACTAGTATTTAAAAGAAATTTTGTCAAATACAATTCAATAAAGTTATCTTTAAAACATCTATTACATTATACTAAACATACACCAGGAATGACATATGTCATTTCCTGGAGATAAGGAAACAAAAGGGGTCTAAGTTATCAAAATTTTCGCCATTTGGGGTCTGGCTTTTTTTTTTCACCCTTTGGGTCTATCTTCAATTTTCAAGCAAATAAACCATATACTTAACTCACCTTTAACAATACATGAATTTAAAAATAAATATATATTAACTTTAATTAACTAATACCTCCACCAAATGTTCGCACAAACTATGAGAAAGAGGTGGTGCCTCAAAAAATGATGGCTACTTCACGTGTTTGATTGACATGATGAAGTACATTGTCTATAATGCTAATTGCTCTAACTTCACCTCTTTTGGTATTGTATAACCTAAAACTTCTTAGTCTTTGGTTCAGCTTTGTCTATGCTCACTGAGTCACTAGTTTTTGTTTTGGCCAGTAGTTGTTTTTGCTACGATTTGTATGATACTCTACAACTTTATTGAGGTCTTTCGTAACCTCCTGAGTCCTGATAATATAATTTCCCTATTTCTGCTTAAAAAAAAAAGAGGATTAGACATTGCAATTTGCAACACACAGTAGGGTGTTCATCGGTCCAAACCTGGACCGGACTAGACCGACCCGAACCGGATCGAAGACCGAAATTTGATAATTCAAGACCCGAAGATCGACCGATTATGCTCGGACCGAACTCATACCGGACCGGAAAAATCGGTCCAAAATCTGGACCGGACCGGTTTGGACCGGTTGTAGACATATTTCTATATATTTTTTATTTTTTCTAAAAAATATGGTAGAAAAGAAAAAATATATATAAAAAACCAATTGTTTAAGGCTTTTTTTGGTAACTAAAATAAAATATATCACCAATATAGTAATATTTACAACATATTAAAGGAGAGAATTAAATTTTTAAATAGTTTATATTATATTTTAATAAGGAAAAATCGATCCGGTCCAAAATCGGGTTTTGGACCGGACCGAACCGGACCGAACCGAAGACCGAAACTTGATATTTCTCGACCCGGAGACCGGACCCATTGCCTTAATTCGGGTCTGGACCGATCTGGTCCGGTCTGAGTCGGTCCGGTCCGGTCCGGTCCAATTTTTTCGGTCCGGACCAATTTTTGCTCACCCCCTAAACACACCATCGAAAAGAAAACCCAGAAAAACGAGGGAGACAGCAGAGTATAGCAGAAGCTGAGGAGAAAAAGAGAGCGCTAAGCACCAGCAGTTATGGCGCGCACACTGTCCTACATCTCCGGCACCCAGCTTCTCTCCCTCAAACGCCGTCCCAACATCGCCATCGTCGACGTCCGGTAACACCTCTCTCCTTTTTACTCCATGCCTTTTTTGCTTTTGAAATGTCGAAACCCTAATAATTGTAATTCTTATTTCGCAGTGATGATGAGAGAAGTTACGATGGACATATTGCTGGATCCCTCCATTTCTCTAGCGAAACCTTCTTGGATAAAATCCCTAATCTTGTTCAACAAGTTCAAGGCAAAGATACCCTCGTCTTCCACTGTGCTCTTAGTCAGGTAACAGTTTCTCTCCCTTTTTAGTACTTGTGTTATAAATTCTGAGAATTTTGAGTATGTAATGGGGGTTTTCATCAAGTATCATCAATTGATTTTGATTTTTAGATGGAATTATACTTGTTTTATTCATCTTACCGTTATATTGATTGGTAGGGTTTGAAATGGTGGGTCTGGATTGATTATTTGGGAAGAGGAGAAAGGGGTAGGTTTTGTGGTTGTGATTGAAACTTCTGGCCATCTCGGGTTTTTGATGATCTTTCGAGCATAATTTTTAAAGTTAAAAAACATGTTTAATTATACATAATTACAACACTATGAGTTATTAAATGATTGAGACTTGAGAGGGATTAGTTTGTTGGGGTTACTAAAAGGCGGGTTTCTTGATGGTATTTGGTTTACGAGGGAAAGAGGTTTCCATGTTTGGCTGCCTACAGCTTGAGGCACACCTTATATTACTAGATATTAGTGGTGACAACTTGAGTACATTTTAGCTAAGGGTAACCATTGGCTACTACGCACTTTCTGTTGGTCTTCGGTCTTTGCCTTGTTAATGATATAATCTGGTTGGTCCTAAAAGTCCAAATTGTCTACGCATGTTCATTAGGAGCAATGAATTCCCAATCTTCTAATTTTAAGGCAGACTACCTTGACGTATCGTGCATTTGGTTAGGCTACAACTCATAATTTTTATGCATTTCTACGTGGCTCTTGCCTCTTGGTGCTTGGCAATTTTCTGAAAACCTACAGTAGTGAAGTCTTTGCAATGCATCAGGTTATTCGGGTATAGCCCGTTAGAGGAATGGCACATTAGGATTTAGGAAGTGTCATAATAATTCCGTTATATGTAGCTTGAGCAACAAGAAGAGCTTAGAGAAAGAGAAGGCATGATCAATATTGATGAAACTTTTACTTGCTAGCTTTTTCTTAGTGAAAGTGTCTACCCACCTAAGGTGGGATTGTATGCTCTATTCGGTGATTGACAAGTTGCAATATTGTACAAAATAAAAAATGATGTTCTATGGAACAACAAAATTGACTGACAAGTGGCAATACTGTGAAGGAAATCAAATATACTGTAAAGCTTAGAATACTAGCTTAATGGGAGAAAGTGTTAGATTACAGGATATACAATAGTTTAACTCATTGTAATTGTTTTTGAGGTGTATGTTTTGTTGCTTTTGGCCTTTGCAAGGGTTGGTTTGTATCCAAAGCTTTTGTGTTTGGGGGGTCATTCCTAGAAGGTTTTGCTTTTTGTTGTAGAAGGTTTGTCCTTTCACAGTTTTCTTTTTTTTATACGACTTTTTTTGGTGGAAATATGTTTTTTGATTACCAAATATAAATAAATGATGTTATACACAATAAATAGTCTGTGAAGTAGTGAACTACTGAACTACAGAATTGCGAGTCTCAATATCTTATTTGAACCTATAACCATTCATTAAGCTAGTCTTGCCACTGACTGATGTTGCAGGTTTCTCTAGAAAAAAGAAATAAATTAGAGAGTTTGAGATCGCAGAATCGATTGTTATGATTATGTGTCGTGCAATCTTATGAAGGCCTCTCTTTTATGATTTTATGTTTCTTTGTTAGACATATGTGGTGACTTAGGAGTAACCCAAATGAGTGAACAAGCAGCTCTTTTTTCCCCAGTAATGCAGCTATTTTCTTTCCTTTGGGGTAATTGATGACTCAACTGGTTGATTAAATTCATCGGTTTGGTTCCCATGCTTCATGCTTTCAGCTAACTGTATGGTCAATATAAATTTCAACTGAAACTCAGTTATGATCAATTTAAATCCATCTCTATGGTCTATGATTCCTCAACTGAAATGATCCAATCTGGTTCAGTAAGGATAACCAAAATCAGTGAGCAAGCAGGCTTTTATCTGGCCTTTCCCTTGGTGCTGCAAACTTCTTTGCTTATTTCAGGAAATTGATGACTGAACAACTCAATTCATATAATGAATCTGTCTTTCATGCTACTTGTGTTAGTTAGGGTTACCATCATAGCTTGATTGTCGTGCTCTGGAAACGATGCCTGTGAGGGTTCAATGAAGATTCACTCTTTTTGTGCCAAATGAATGTTGTATTTATCAAATTGTGGTTGTTGGGAATCAACCGTCACATTCTGAAGTAAAAAAAGAAGATAGAATTTATTGTAGCTTTTTTCTTATTAGCCATGGAAAGAAAAAGAGAATTTATACTGGGGTGTTTCTGTCTGTAGCTAATGGCCTGATGTAGCCAATGAGGTTCAATAAAGGCGGCTGCATTCTTCAGTTTCTTCGTCATTTCTGTCCCTATCTTGTGAGCTAGAGAAGCGTGTCATTTTGTGTGTGTTTTAGAATCTATGAAAGTGTGAATTTACACTGATCTAGACTTTGGAAAATCATGCTATTTTATCTGAAGAGTGTGTTTAATATGTTTGAGATTCAAACAAAATATTGCACTCATAAATTGTTTACAGTGATAGAATTAGATTTTTTTTTTCCGCCAAGGATTTGAATGCACAACGACAATTGTAACAGTTGCTGTGAAGTATTCCATACTTGGCTACTGTGTTCGTTAAGAAAGGAGACATTAGAAAGAGAGGGCAAATGTGCATAGCCATGTTAAGCGTGTATATTAAGTGTATACACAGATACACTAGACTCAAATGTTGCCTGCTGCTGTATTTATCAGGAATTTTGAAGCTAGAAGTTTTGTATTGTTACTATTTTTGTTTTCAAAATTATTGCGGTATAAGTTTGACCCTAAGGACCCTGTCCAATAAAGGACCTGACCACTACTAAGAGCTTGCCCAATAAAAACCCTATTAACTTGACCCTAACCCTTTATCCATTGGACTACCCTGTCCAATAACCAGGTCTGCTCCATATGTCTTAATAATTAAGATATTACTATCTACTTTGGATGTCATAGTGCACCTATGTAACACAGTACGATAGAAACTAATAATGGAAGGGAGATAGAAGAAAGTGAACCAAATTCTACTTGTATGCCATTAGAGGGAGGTATTTTTTTAAAAGAGGGATGGAGGGAATGGCTTGATTTGTTTAGGGAGTTGGGCGACATTTATATTATACCTAAAGAAGATCTATATCTTAAATTTTCATAAAATAGTTTGGTGGTATGAATGTATGATCTCCAAGTTGATTAATTATCTTTAATCTTTAATGGTTTCTAGGTACGGGGCCCAAAGTGTGCACGGAGACTGGCAGAACATCTTGCTGAAACAACTCAAGATGCCGGAATAAAAAACATAATGGTTCTGGAACGCGGCTTTAATGGATGGGAATCTGCTGGTAGACCTGTTTGTCGCTGCACTGATAATCCATGCAAGGCTGAAATTGTGTAGCATTAACTTCTAAGCTTGAAGACGAATCTTTTGTATTCTTGACATGTCCCAACTTATTTCCTTGATAAAGTACATACTTGTGAATGTTGTTAATTGATCAAACTTCTAACTTTGAGGTACATTATCTTGCTGAAACGCACAGTATATACATCAAAGAGTGATAATTTTAACATGGAAGCTTGTCCCAAGTGAAAGCTATATTATGTTGCAGGTTTAATAATGTTCTTCAGTCTCGCTCTTAAACTTTTTTTCTAACCGAAGGCCATTTTGCATGTTTTTGTGTTTATCTCACCTGGGAGGCTAAAATGAATTTTCATTTATTTCAGGAGTATCTAAAGCACGCAAATTTAATGGTGCAGGCGTGTGTACATAGATCTAGGTGCACCGGGATCAAAACGACATAAAAAATACACAAACGCGTGTGTTCATTAAATCCCGAGAAAAAAAGAACAATTCCCTTGAACAAAAGAACTTGAACAAAAGAACATTAGGCTCTGTTCTTTTCAGCCCTGTTTTTCGCGTTTTTATTTGATTCTTTGTTCTTCTTTCGAGTATATATATATTCTTCTGGATTTTTATATTTTTTAATTCAAACTGTGAAAAGGAGACAGAAAGTGCGAACTAGGTATTCTAAAATGGTTTTTAAAGAGAGAAAGTAATAACAAATTCGAAAAGTTCGTTGATTTTTCTGCTTCAACATCAAATTCAATTGATTCTTCCTCAATCTGAATTCTGCAGCTGATAATCAGATTTTGGGAGGTAAATTTTTCAATTCTGTAATAATAAATTGTTTGTTTTTTATGATTTTGATTTTCTAATAATTGGGGTTTTGATGATTTTGACTATTTTGATGAATTTGATTTTGTAATAACCGTGCTTGATGATTTTGATGATAATGGATTTGATTATGTAACAACACGTTGATTTTGATTATGTAATTATGTTTTTTTTCTCAGAAAATAACAATTTCACGTATTTAAAGAACACATGCTCGTATTAATAGAACAATTTCATTATAGTAGAAAAATAGATCATATGCGTTTCTTAATTTGTTCTTTTATTTTATTGTGTTCTTTTTCTTATTAATTTCAATTTCATTTGCGCTTCATAATTTGTTCTTTTTATTTTATTGTGTTATTTTCGTATTATTTTCTATTTATCCTTACACGTTGATTTCGTTGATTTTGAAGATTTTGATTATGTTATTACACTTTTTTTTCCAGAAAAGAACAGTTTCACGTAATTAAAGAACATATGCTCGTATTAAAAGAACAATTTCATTATAGTAGAAAAATAGACCATTTGCATTTCATAATTAGTTCTTTTTATTTTATGGTGTTATTTTTCGTATTATTTTCTATTTATCCTTTGTTCTTTGATTGTGTTCTTTTTCTTGTTATTATACATGTTAACTTATTAATTTTCAGATATTATGAATAATGTGCTTGATAATTCAAAACCGAATGATGCTAATAATGATTCAGAATCACATGTTGTTGTGGGCCAAGATACTTGACTTGTCCTTTTAGTCTCTCTATTTGTTCATTTAGTCTTTTCATTTGTTCTTTTTACAATATTATGTTAAATGAACAAAATAAAAACACGTGCACAATTCTCATTATGCACTCTTTAAGAGCTTTTCATTTCTCCCCAGTTCTTCTTTCATTATAAAGTGGGTACTAAACGCAGCTAGTATTTTACCTAAATGTAGAATAACTTAACAATATTTAAAAATTATTATTCCTTTATTGCCCTTATTGGTAATCTATCTTTTTCCCCGTCTAAAAGCTATATAATCATTTTAACTCTCTCCTTGTGCTACAAATCGATGGTCAGCAATGATGAATTACACAAAAACGACTATTTTACGTTACCTAATCGGATTTATTTTGGTCAAATCTTATTGTTGAACGAATAAATATAAAACAAACCTGATTTCTGGGACCTTAATTGCACCGCCGGATGTCTGATGCGGCACCCAAGCAAGACTGCCGGGGAAAAAAGTCGGTACCTTAACCGCACCGCCGGAAGGGTATTGCGGCACAAAATCTAGATCGTCGGATAACGTATTCGGCACCATAACTTAGCTACCGAAACCCTTGACCAACATCTTAGTATAACCTCCGGAAGTTTTAGACGGAGTTGTTTTTTAACTGCCAGTTGAATTTGCCGGCACCCATGTTATATCTCCATAATTTCTATTTGGAGCTCATGTTATTGAATGTGTAAATTGAAAACTTTTCATACTTTCCAGAACCTGATCTTGGTTCATTAGAAGGCCCAAATCTTGTTCTTTTTTTTTTACACTGGTAAAAGAAACTAGCTAAAAACTATTAAGAAATGATAATCCTTCCTTCCTGCATTTGTTGGCGATTACATGAACTTTGTCTACCTTGATCCTGACTGTTTTTATGATCGTACAAACGTCGAAAGTTGATGCTATGGACTTAATTTCATGTGCATCCCAAATGATGTGAACATCTTGTCTTGACCTATGCTGCAACGTTGTCACCAAGTTCATTGAGTCAGTGAACACCATGATATCCTGAATATGAAGATCTCTGGCCCATTTAAGGCCATAAAGGCAAGCTTGAGTTTCCTCTTGTAGATCTGATGATGTTCGACCATAGCCCCACCTCCTTTCTGATAATGGTTGTGGTCTTCCTGCTTGAAAGCCCATCCCCGCCCTGCACTCCTGGTTTTCTTTTCCCACGAGCCATCAACCTGCAAAATAGAGTTAGTGAAAATATTTTTTATTCTCCCCAATTGGACTAGGTAGAACCCCGGAGGTGCTTGAGGATCCCTATTCCTTTGCTCTTGATACCAAGCAATGGGAGGGGGAATTTGTTGAAACACCTGTAGCTGCTTCATCACATCATTGGCTTGTGCAAGAACCATTCTTGCATGGCCTCCCATCATTCTAACACTCTAGCATTTCTTGTTACCCATAGTCCCCAAAGCATACCAACAAAGCTTTCAAATTACCAATTGCTTGTTGGTTCAGTGGTAATTGGGGCTGAACTTGGTAGGGAGAACCCGTGTTCGATCCCCCGCAACAACAATTGGGAGGGGACTGAAACCTATCCACCCAGAACTCGCCCCGAATCCGGATTAGCCCTTAGGGTGAACAGTGTGCTAACACCCAAAAAAAAAATCTTTCAAATTCCTTACTAAATGCACCATCCTTGCTATGAAAGAGCAGGATATAGGTTTGAACCCATGTTCCGAAATCTAAGGGCTCAATACTTTCAGTTTGAACTTATAGAGCACAAACTTCCCAAGCAAGTCTCGCTACACTACATGTCCTAAAAACATGATCCAAGTTCTCGTTAAAACCACCACAATAACCATAATGATTATCCACCTCAATTCCTCTTCTCGTAAGGTTTGCATTAACTGCTAGCCCATTATGCATCAACCTCGACATAAATACTTTCTATTTCGAAAGAATATTCATTTTCCAGATTTTCTGCATAACCTTCCCTACTTAATCACTCCCCTTCACTTCCCCATTCATCCTATCCTCGATCATTAAGGCATACCCTGGTTTCACTGTGTAAATCCCTCTAGGGTTAGCTTTCCAATATAAGAAATCACAAGAAGTATGGGGAAGTTCTAACGCTAAAATGTCATTCGCATCCTTCCACTCGAACCTTTGTCTAACCAAAGGAGCATTCCAAGAGATGCCATCCTGATTAATGGATTTTTCCACTTTCCAAGTCCTAGAATCGACAAGCAATTGATTGGACTTGACCACATGAACTCTCCCACAAACCCAAGTTGAGCTTGTCGCCATAACACTCCTTCCATTCCCTATTTTCCATGAAAGACCCTTGTAAAAAAGATTGGTAACTTTATAAAAAGCTCTCCTACCCATAGAACTAGGATTCGGGAATCGCCTTATAGAATATTTTTTGCAAATGCAACACCCACAAGGAGCTAAAAAGAACTCTAAAGGACAAGTTGTCATGGTCCGAGTGTAATCGCCATGCTTTCTTAAACAACAACGAGTTATTGAGAGGTTCAATGGATATAATTCCTATACCTCCCATCGCCTTTGGCCTATTGGTCACTTCTCTTCGTACCTAATGGATACCCTTTTCTTTTGACCCTAGCTGCCCACCATAATCTGCTAATTAGGGAGTCTAACTTGTTTGCAATTGAACAGGGAAGCTTGAGGCACTTCATGACTTGTGATGAAATTCTTAGAAGCACCGTTTATATTAGGATTAATTTAGTTGCTTGGGGAATATGGATATTAGACCAATTCAAGATTTTCCCGGCTACCTTGTCCAGCAAAAACTGGAAGTTGTCCGCTTTCTTCCCATGAATATCAATTGGAACTCCTAAGTGATTTCCCACATGGCTGACTTGGGGCATAGAAAGAATGGACTTTAGCATTACCTTGTGTTCATCCGTCATTGCTGGAGAAAATTTTACAAAGGACTTTTTAAGGTTTAGGTGTTGGCCTAAAATTTTCCCAAACCTTTCCAGAATTTCAGAAACCGAAGTACAAGATCCTTGATTCGCTTTAAAGAAAAGCATCGCGTCGTCCGTAAAAAAAAAAGAGTGGTAGAAGGAGATCTCCTAGATACCCTTAAACCTCTAATTAATTTGATATCTTCCGCTAAGGTCAACATTCTTGACATAATGTCCATACAAAATAAGAAGAGGTAAGGAGAAAGAGGATCACCTTGGCGTAAGCCACACTTAGGTCTGAAAGGGGTCGATGTTTTCCCATTAACCAGAGTCTTACTAAATCTTGTTCTGTATCCTAAATTCTTAAATTTTTTCCTGAGGAAACAAGGATCAACAAGAATGGAGCTCTGAAGGAGCACAAATTGCGTGACGACAATTCTTTGAAGCTTGAAAGTGTAAAGAAATATTGGTCTGTAGGTTGTTTAAAATTTAAAGGGGCATTTTGGTCTTTAGGTTGTTTTAAGTTTCATTAAATAATTCTACATTTAGGTATTTTTATACTGCATTTTAGTACCTGCGTATTATAATTCCTATTTTGTCATTTTCATTTTTCAGCAACTATATATATAATACTTGTAATTATGAATCATAATCATTAGTCATTTTAGAATTTTAGAAATAAATTTTAGAGAGAGAAAGAGGAGGGAATTTATATTCTCTCAACATAAGATATATTTTTTGAGAGAAAAAGAGTGAGATAATGAGTGAAAGAGTAAAAAATACAATTTCTCCTTATTGAAATTCCTTTTGAATTGTTTCTCTTTAGTTGAAAATTAGTGAATTAAGTAAAATTCTACTTCGATTTATGTAATTTTCGAAAAAAATATGATCAACATCAAGAGAATCGCAAGAGTGATGATATTTTTCGATAATTTTTCTGATTGAGATCAATTTTTGAAGATTTTAAGATATTCATGCTGCTGGTGAGTTTTGATTGAGTGTTTAAGGTACACTTCCTTGTGATTTCATATATTGTTCTTTTCAAATTGTAATGTTCTTTTTCATATGTTGATTTTTTTCTCTCTCACTCCATATAATTTGTTCATATAGTGTTCTTTTAAATCTATAAAGAGTTCTTGTTTATACAGGTAATAATAATGATGATGTTTATAATAAATCTTTGTGTGACTGAATTATTAACACAATTAAGTTTAAAAAGAAAAAATATACGTTTTCCAAAGAACATTAATCTCGTTTTAAGTCTAACATGATTAATTTTTTTTATTAAGTTATAACACACTTTTAATTAAAAGAATAAATTATACTAAAAGAACAAACACAACGTTTAAAGAGAACCCCTACGGTTTTTGAACATTGGGTTTGACGGGGTCGCCACCAAACAAGTTTTCGGGTCCGGTTTGAAAAGACCAAATTTGACTCGGGATAAGGATAGGGAACGAGGAACTTATTTAGGTAAATTTTGCAAGAGGTTTATACAAGACAAGCATCATTTTCGGAGTAAAATCCTATCATGACCTATTTTTAGGTGGGTGAGCATGCATATTTAGAAAATTGAAATTTCTAAGTTTGCATGTGATCACTTTCCTTTAAGTCAAATTTAGGGAGCCTAAACCGGTTGTCCAAAAAATATCTTTGTTAAGCATGATTAGAACTTGTATTTTGTTGATTTAGCATGTTGGGTGATGAAAGCAATAAACAAGTAAAGCATCATAACAATAGAAAATAAAGTGCAACATTAGTAAAGATTATACATCACCATCTAGAAAAGGACTAGGTGTAAACCCCATCGCCTAGAAGGACTAGGTGAGTAAAATTGCATAAATAGTAAGTGCGGAATTGAAAGGTGCAATATTTAAAGGTGCGAAATTGAAATAAGCAACAAAGCATTGAACTTGTATAAGAGAAATTGCATAATTTGAATGTAAAAAATCCGATTAAGGAACACTTGCTCAAAAGTGATTTGGCTCCCAACGAATCCAATCGTGTAAAATATCTCACTTTAAAGTGAGTTTCTCATTAAAAAGTATCATTGATTTTGTATACAAATATTGAAATAAAGCATGGATATTGAACTTGAACTTGAACATTGAATATTGACGATAGAACTTGAAATTAGGAGGCAATGTTCGTAAAGATTAAGAATTTTATGTAAAAGACATCACATTTAATAAGCTCCTATACTTGAAATTTATTCTAGTTTAAAGGAAATGGTTTCCATTTAAACATCCTTGACTATTATGCATAAAGATTGTATATTTGAACATAGAAGATTGAATGTTCATATGTTGAAGTTTGGAAAAGGGTTTGCACTTTTCCATACATCCTTGAACTTGCACAAAGTTAGAATTTTTGGAAGATTTGAATAATGATTATCATAAGGAAAACTTTCAAAAGTGAAAGCCTCAACTTATTAATCATGTTTTATTGAAAACAAAGCTTTGAAGATTAGAACTTGAAACTTATAAAGGTAGTTTGGAAGATCATTTGAGGGGAGTTTCAAGTATGAAACCCCTTAAAGATTACTCATTTGAAGCATTTCCTGTTGGAATTAATTCAAACTAGATACTTCATACTAGATTAATCGGTAGTATAATTGCGGAAGCGTACCTTTCTCCATTGGATTGATGAACGGTGGGTTTTGGATCTTCCAATTCTATATGGTCTCCCTTGATATTCTATTGATGATGGGATGTCAGAGAGAATAGAAAACCATATGAATCGAGGACCATAACCCTAACCCTAACCCTAACACCTATATATATAGGGTCTCCCATATCCCCTATTAAGCCCATCATAAAATAAGAGACATAGAAGTGGGTCTCTACACATATTAGCCCATACCAATAAGATACCTATAAGCCCAATATACTTAAATATAAAACCGATCACTTTTATGGGCTAACTTTAAGATAGCTTTTATACACATACGGTCATACATGTAGGCCCACATGATTATTTCTAACATTTTCTAGTTCAAGTGAGCATGAATATCACATGAACATCATAGGATTATAGAAAAAGCTTTGAAGATTAAGGCATAAACATTAGAAATAATAGGATTAAGGGTCTCGGATTACCTAGATTTGTTGGGTTGATGCTTCCAAGTTGTTTTCCCAATTGCTTTTTGTATTTAGAAATTGTGAGAATTTTTAGAAATCTTGAAATTTTGAGAGGATTTATTAGTTGTAAATTGATTTTAGCATTACGACGTTAAGTCTAAATGTGAGTTTTTCTGCCCTTTGCTTGGAAAATGGGGGTTTATATGGCTGGAAACTGCCAAAAGTCCTACGCCTGGTGCAGAGAGAAAAGTGAAGGAGTGATTATGAGGGTTTATGAATTAATGTGGGGATTTAATGAAACATGGGATGGTATTTATAGGTTTCGTTTCCTAGTTGGGCTAGGATTAGGAAACATAAAAGATAGGCTTGAATTAAAAGAATGGGCATGAATATTTGAGCTCACAATAAGAATTGGATTGGGATAGAATAATTCAAATCGTTTTGCTTTTCAAAACCCAATTAAATTCTCAAATTAAAATAAAATGTTTTCTCTATAATTAAAAATAATAAATATTTTAAATTAATAAAATATTTAAATTTAAATAAATATTTAAATGCGACTTTAAATTTATAAAATAATAAAATGCTTTGAATATAATTAAATATATTTATAATTGTTAGGTTATGATACATATGACAATTCATAAATCATGCGGAAAAACCATAAAGCCAGGAAAACATATTATTTACACATAATCATTTAGCATAGTTTAGATGCATACTCTTTGTTGCGTGCCTTCCCTAGCTGCGCCCGAACCGAACAAGAACAAGTCTTTAGGACTCCAAGTGTCGTCCCTCCGTAGATAGTCCACAGCACGTCCGGATCCGCCTTAAGATTGACCAACTAGAATCGCCCTTAAGGTACCATTATTTTCGGCACTTTATAGGCAAATGTGTGACTGAATTTTTCTCTCAAAAACTCACTTTGAATACTTTGAAACTTGTTATAAATTGTGAGCCCTAGCCTCATATTTATAGGGGTATGGAAAGGGAATCGAAATCCTATTCAGATACAAATTAATTAAACCTAGAATCCTACAAGAACTCTAATTTAATTAATTTATCAAATAGAATTAGGAATTTAATCATTAACCGAACTCTGCATGTTTTAGGAAACGTGCACGAACACAAACACTTGCACACACACGCACGGCTGCCACGATGGGCCCCATGCGTGCGCGCGAGCAGCAGCCCACGCAGCGCCCGCGCTCGCTGCGCGCTGCGCGTGCTGTGCGCGCTGTGCGCGCTGCGCAGCCTGCTGGGCCTGGCCTTGCGCTGGGCCTGGCGTGGCTGTTTGTGCGGCGCGCTTGGCTTGCTGGGCGATGGCCTGGCTTCGTGCTGGGCCTCGTCCGGCAGGCCTCGTCCGATGCTTATTCGTACGATGCGCTTCCGATTAAATTTTCCGATTCCGGAATTCATTTCCGATACGAACAATATTTAATATTTCCGATTCCGGAATTAATTTCCGTTTCGAACAAATATTTAATATTTCCGTTTCCGGAATTATTTTTCGATTCCGGTAATATTTCCGATTCTGACAATATTTCCGTTTCCGGCAATATTTCCGATTCTGGCAATATTTCCATTTCCGATAATATTTTCCGATACGTACCATGTTTCCGTTTCCGGCAACATCTACGACTTGGATAATATTTATATTTCCGATACGATCCATATTTCCGTTTCCGGCAATATCATCGTTTCCGGAGTATTCATTTCTTGCCTGTGACGATCTTAGCTCCCACTGAAACCAAGATCCGTCGGTTCCGAATATTCATAGATGGAGTATTTAATGCCATTAAATACTTGATCCGTTTACGTACTATTTGTGTGACCCTACGGGTTCAGTCAAGAGTAAGCTGTGGATTAATATCATTAATTCCACTTGAACTGAAGCGGCCTCTAGCTAGGCATTCAGCTCACTTGATCTCACTGAATTATTAACTTGTTAATTAATACTGAACCGCATTTATTAGACTTAACATAGAATGCATACTTGGACCAAGGGCATTATTTCCTTCAGTCTCCCACTTGTCCTTAGGGACAAGTGTGCATTTCCTAATTCCTTTGTCGCTCGATGCTTGCTCTTGAACATAAGGTAAGAGTTGTCATCCTTATTACGTCCAGAGGTGTTCCTCGGTTTCAGAGTTCAACTGATCAAATAAACAGATAATCATAGCCTATGATTCATCCGAGCACGGCCATGCATTTCACAGTTTCTAGCTCTCCGAGTGGCCTTGTACAACTTTTAAGCATCTCATCCCGATTTATGGGAGGACAATCCCAATCTTGCGATCTTGAGATTAGACTTCGTTTGATAGGTGATTACCTGAGCGTTGCCTTTATAGCCTCCTTTTACGGTGCGACGGTTGGTCAACGTCAAAGCAACCAGTTCTCAAACAAGTAATCTCAAATCACTCAGGTATTGAGGATTTAGTGTCTAATAATTTAATGAAATTTACTCATGACAGATTTTCATCTCTTACAGTAAAGTTTCATAGGTCTTGTCCGATACTAGTCTTCCCAAAGTAAGTATCTATGCAAATGATTATGACATTGCCATGTCCACATAGTTCAAGAAACAGAACTACTAGTCATCTTGCATTCTAATCGTCTAACGTTTTCTATGCGTCCAATTTTATAGAAAACTCCGATTAGGGACCATTTTCAACCTTTGACATTCAAGTTCACTTGATAGACATTTCTTAGTCACAGGACTGGTCCTGACAGTCTATCTTGAATGTATCGTCAAATTGAAGGGACTCATCATTTAATAAACCACAAATTAAATGGAAAAATGAATTCTTTTCATTTATTGTGAATGATTAACCAATAATGTTTTACAAAGATTTAAACTCTAAAACTTTAAAACATTAAACAGAGACATCAAAGCCATTCTCCAATATGCTTGATTCCCATAGCTGCAGTGTGCGAGTTGTGCTTCGCCTGCGGCAGAGGTTTAGTTAATGGATCTGATATGTTGTCATCAGTTCCAATTTTGCTTATCTCGACTTCTTTTCTTTCAACGAACTCTCGTAGAAGGTGAAATCTACGAAGTACATGCTTGACTCTCTGGTGGTGTCTAGGCTCTTTTGCCTGTGCAATAGCTCCGTTAGTATCACAATACAGGGCTATTGGTCCTTTAATGGAGGGGACTACACCAAGTTCTCCTATGAACTTCCTTAGCCATATAGCTTCCTTTGCTGCTTCATGTGCAGCAATGTACTCCGCTTCAGTTGTAGAATCCGCAATGGTGCTTTGCTTAGCACTTTTCCAGCTTACTGCTCCTCCGTTGAGGCAGAAGACAAACCCAGACTGTGATCTAAAATCATCTTTGTCGGTTTGGAAACTTGCGTCCGTATAGCCTTTAACAATTAATTCATCATCTCCACCATAGACCAGGAAGTCATCTTTGTGCCTTTTCAGGTACTTCAGAATATTCTTGGCAGCAGTCCAATGCGCCTCTCCTGGGTCTGACTGGTATCTGCTCGTAGCACTGAGTGCGTACGCAACATCCGGGCGTGTACATATCATAGCATACATTATTGAACCAATCAATGATGCATATGGAATCCCATTCATTCGTCTACGCTCATCAAGTGTTTTTGGGCACTGAGTCTTGCTTAGAGTCATTCCATGAACATGGGTAGGTAGCCTCGCTTGGAGTCCGCCATCTTGAACCTATCAAGCACCTTATTGATATAAGTGCTTTGACTAAGTCCAATCATCTTTTTAGATCTATCTCTGTTAATCTTGATGCCCAATATGTACTGTGCTTCTCCTAGATCCTTCATCGAAAAATATTTCCCAAGCCAAATCTTGACAGAGTTCAACATAGGAATGTCATTTCCGATAAGCAATATGTCGTCGACATATAATACTAGGAAAGCAATTTTGCTCCCACTGACCTTCTTGTATACACAAGATTCGTCCGCGTTCTTGATGAAACCAAAGTCACTGACTGCTTCATCAAAACGTATATTCCAGCTCCTGGATGCCTGCTTCAATCCGTAGATTGACTTCTTTAGCTTGCATACCTTTTTAGCATTCTTTGGATCCTCAAAACCTTCAGGCTGTGTCATAAACACAGTTTCTGTTAAAACGCCGTTTAAGAAAGCAGTTTTGACATCCATCTGCCATATTTCGTAATCGTAATATGCAGCGATTGCTAACATTATCCGAATAGACTTTAGCATTGCAACTGGTGAAAAGGTTTCATCGTAATCCACACCGTGGACTTGCCTGTAACCTTTTGCGACCAATCTAGCTTTGAAAACTTCAAGTTTCCCATCCTTGTCCTTTTTCAGTTTGAAAACCCATTTGCTTCCAATGGCTTGGTAGCCATCTGGCAAATCGACCAAATCCCATACTTGGTTTTCAGACATGGAGTCTAATTCAGATTGCATGGCTTCTTGCCACTGCTTGGAGCTAGGGCTCGTCATAGCTTGCTTGTAAGTCGCAGGTTCATCACTTTCAAGTAATAGAACGTCATAGCTCTCGTTCGTCAAAATACCTAAGTATCTTTCCGGTTGAGATCTATATCTTTGCGATCTACGCGGGGTAACATTTCTAGATTGACCATGATTCTCACCAGATTCTTCTAAAGATCTCTGAGTTTCATCCTGAATGTCATCTTGAGCATTCTCTAGAGTTTGTTGTTCGACTCGAATTTCTTCGAGGTCTACTTTTCTCCCACTTGTCATTTTGGAAATGTGATCCTTCTCCAAAAAGACACCATCTCGAGCAACAAACACTTTGTTCTCAGATGTATTGTAGAAGTAATACCCCTTTGTTTCCTTTGGATAGCCCACAAGGATACATTTGTCAGATTTTGGATGAAGTTTGTCTGAAATTAATCGTTTGACGTATACTTCACATCCCCAAATCTTAAGAAAAGACACATTTGGAGGCTTTCCAAACCATAATTCGTATGGAGTCTTTTCGACAGCTTTAGACGGAGCTCTATTTATAGTGAGTGCAGCTGTATTTAGTGCATGTCCCCAAAATTCTAATGGAAGTTCGGCCTGACCCATCATTGACCTGACCATGTCTAGCAAGGTTCTGTTCCTCCGTTCCGACACACCGTTCCATTGTGGTGTTCCAGGAGGAGTCAATTCTGATAGAATTCCACATTCTTTCAGATGGTCATCAAATTCATAGCTCAGATATTCACCGCCTCTATCAGACCGCAGTGCCTTAATCTTCTTGCCTAATTGATTCTCTACTTCACTCTGAAATTCCTTGAATTTGTCAAAGGATTCAGACTTATGCTTCATTAGGTAGACATAACCATACCTACTGAAGTCATCAGTGAAAGTGATAAAGTAGCTGAAACCACCTCTAGCATTTGTACTCATTGGTCCACATACATCTGTATGGATTAAACCCAATAGTTCATTTGCTCTTTCTCCAACTTTAGAGAAAGGTTGCTTTGTCATTTTGCCAAGTAAACATGATTCGCATTTACCATAATCCTCTAAGTTAAATGGTTCTAGAATTCCTTCCTTTTGAAGTCTTTCTAAGCGTTTCAAGTTTATATGGCCTAATCGACAATGCCACAGATAGGTGAGATCTGAATCATCCTTTTTGGCCTTTTTGGTATTTATGTTATATACTTGTTTGTCGTGATCTAATAAATAAAGTCCATTGACTAATCTAGCAGATCCATAAAACATCTCTTTAAAATAAAACGAACAACTATTGTCTTTTATTAAAAAGGAAAATCCCTTAGCATCTAAGCAAGAAACTGAAATGATGTTTTTAGTAAGACTTGGAACATGGAAACATTCTTCCAGTTCCAAAACTAGCCCGGAGGGCAACGACAAATAGTAAGTTCCTACAGCTAATGCAGCAATCCGTGCTCCATTTCCCACTCGTAGGTCGACTTCACCCTTGCTTAACTTTCTACTTCTTCTTAGTCCCTGTGGATTGGAACATAAGTGTGAGCCACAACCTGTATCTAATACCCAAGAAGTTGAATTAGCAAGTATACAGTCCATAACGAAAATACCTGAAGATGGAACGACTGTTCCGTTCTTCTGATCTTCCTTTAGCTTTGGACATTCTCTTTTGTAATGGCCTATTCCATCACAATAAAGACAGCTTGATGTGGACTTGTCCTGCTTTGATTTAGCATTGCCCTTGGACTTTCCACCTTTCTTGAATGGTCTCTTTCTAGCCTTGAGTAAATCTTTGGCTTCACAGTCCAGTACTATTTCAGCCTTTCTGACAAGGTGAATAAATTCTGCAACTGTTTCTTCTCTTGGTTCACTTAGGTATAGTTGCTTGAAGCGACCAAACCTACTGTGTAGTGAATTGAGCAAGACAGAGACTGCCATCCTTTCGCTTATTGGTGTTCCTAGTAGACTTAGGCGATCAAAATATGAACACATAAGATCCACATGGAACCTCAGTGGGACGCCTACCCTCTGTTTAGTGCGAAGGAGCTGAACATGTGTTTCTTGGACCTCCATCCTATAACACCTGTTGGGAGAACTAACCTTTAGACCAGACATTGATTCAATCAACTCATGGACGTTCAGGTCCCTGTCCTCCGTACTTCCACGACAGATATCCCTCAGATTCTTGATGAGCGTAAAAGGTTCATAGGCTACAAACCTTTTAGCCCAATCATCAGGGATATTGTTCAGCATGAGACTCATAACCTTTTTGAGATCCGCATCCCAGGCGTAAAATCTCTCAGGGGTCATGTCTCTGGCATAGTAGCTTGGCATGGGATGTGACAGTACATACTCAAGTCCATTGAGTTTGACTATTTCAACTAGCTTAGCTTCCCATTCAAGAAAATTTGTCAGGTTCAGCTTGACCATAAGCTCAGAACCCATGATGATGTTTTGATTGTTGTTTGCCATATTAAAACTACAATTGAAAAGAATAAACAAATAAATAACCATTCACAGTTTCTCTTAATAAACTTAAATTCTAGCATACATGCATAATTCAATGTTTATTAAGCATTTTATTCAAATTATGTGTTCCGGCAGGTGTGAATAAAATGATTCCAAGATCCTAAAATCATTGAAGAACTAAGCACAGTTTGTCGACTTAATCCTAGAACATCTTAGGTAAGCAAAAGCCTTTTGCTAATAGTCTAGAAACTATTCTTGGTTGATAGGTACGTCTAAGAACTTATTAGGTAAACCTATCGAATTTGCCACGACATAAAAGGACTCCTTACTTATATCGTTGAGTTTCACCAAAACTAACATGTACTCACAATTATTTGTGTACCTTGCCCCTTTAGGACCAATAAGTAACACCTCGCTGAGCGAAAACTATTACTAGATTGATGTAAAGGATATCCAAGCAAGTGTATATTTTGGCATGGCACCTTTTAACTCAATTTTTAAGTTTGGAACTTAAGGCTCTTACTATGTTGGTTAGATTTTAAGTGAACTAAAATCCTTAATCATGCAACATAATCAAGCTTTTGATCTCATGCATTTTAAGACATATTTAAAACAATAAATAACTTAAAACATGCATAAGATATTTGTGATCTAGTATGGCCCGACTTCATCTTGAAGCTTTGACTTCAAAGTCCGTCTTGAAAATCTCCGTGGGAGGCACCATTTTCTTCAAATAGGATAAGCTATAACTAATTACAACTATTTGATGGTTCGCAGACCATATTTGAATTGAAAAATAACTTTGGTACTTTAGACCAATTACATTCAAATTAATGGTACGCAGACCATATTTTCTATCCTATTTGGGCCATACTAGTCACTTCATAACCTGCAAAACAGTACATATACAATATATACCATTCACCCATTCATTATCATGAATGGCCCACATAGCTGGTTAGTAAAACACATTATGCATCACGTAAACATTTGCAGCAATTAATCAAGGGCACCAATAATCTACCTGTAACACCCCGACAATTCTCTCTTTTCTAAAATAATCTTTTAATATAAAACGTAGAGAATTATCAAGGCATTATCGCCCGTGTGAAAACGTAACGGCTTATTCAGAATTTTGCAGCGGAAAACATAAAACTAACTTTAGGTTTATAAATAATCGATTACAGATTTAGTCCCCAAAAATCAACCAACGAAAATAAGGAAATATAAATAGTATGACAAGTTTAAAGTCCCAATTAACAAACCCAAGTTAACTTAGCAAATCAAAACTAAATACAAGCTCTCTATTCCCGATCCCAATGATGCAACATCTTCAAACCTGCAGATGGACAATGCTTATTGATCCTTAGAGACTGCTCATCAAAGATTGGGTCATCACAGGATCAATAAGGCATAGCCATGATCAACATGCACAAGCAAAAGCACGTAATCAGCAAAGCTGAGTACTACATACTAAATCAATAATAATCCTAACATGATACTATTAAACGATCAATCCTAACATGACACTAATGAACATAAATAAGGGCAGACAAATCATGATAATCTGAAGACCATACTTAACTAGACTAGGCTAGACTGGACTAGACTTTTATAACAATAATATTATTTTAATTGAAATAGGCAATGGACCGAGTTTTCTAGCTAGACGAGGTACGGGCGCGACTCCGTAACCTCAGTGACCTGCGATATCGAGGAACGTTTGACTGAAAATAGGACGCGGTGATCAATCCGGTCCGAATGAAAGGCCATGGGCTACCACCATGAACCCCAACTCCTGTTTGTCCGTCACTTTAGACGTGCACAGTCTAAAGCTATTGCTACTCAGTTTCACTTTACATGATTTACAAATTGACACCCTGTTATGACTCAACAATCACATAAGGCATACAACTCACATTTATTTACAACTGCTTTTATCCTGGAATTAAGTAAGTGATCACAAAGGCATCAAACAAGACTCATTCCAATTAACTCCAATCTTTTCTTTAATACTGATCAACCCCTGAATATGGGTATAAGGTTTCAACTTACTAAATGAGGTCCTCCGCCCTCATAAAGTAGTGAAAAGCTAAAAAGGGAACAACAATTAACTGATCTGAATTATATACTAAATACTCTAGTGTTCCCAATCAAACATGTTTGCATCAATCTTCCATACTAACATGTTATAATCCTCAAAATGCAATAAAGGTTTAATATGTTCATCCAACAGTATCAAACATGCAATTTCAACCTGACTAAGTTCATCAACAACATTAACATAACCAAGTTCATCAATAATACACATGGTTTCAACAATTAGCACACATTCCAAGCACGCAGGTATGTACGTACCTTGTGTAAACAAACTGATAGGCCACTTTAACACTTTCAAAAGTTGCCTAAAGAGAATTCTCCGCCTAAAACAACCAACAAATAATCCCAATCAATTTCTAATCATTGGCAACCATAATAAGGCATTCTAAATGCATCCTAAACATATTTAGAACATTCCTCAATATCAAAACTTAAACATTTGATTTCCTAGCATCATGATTATTGAACTAGTGATTGAAATTCGTTGAAAACTTTTTGCAAACATCGTACTTTAAATTTTCAGCAATATAACTAATTTTAAACTACTCCAAAACATAATTAACATGTTTGAAATCATAAAAACAATAACTTTAATAATTCCTAAACATCCTACCATGATTTAAATCATTAAAAACATTAAAATTCATACTTTAAATAATTAAAAATCAATATTTCAATGCATTTATATAATCTGAAAATTAATAATTTAATTATGCGAACATATAATTCTTGAAATTCATAATCAAATCATAAAACTTATAATTTAAATTCAAGAAACATAATTAAATTATTAAAACGTAATTAAATTCATTAATTAGTTTAGGGTTTAAGGGAATAACCCAAAAGTGAGGGAGAGAAGTTGCTGGCAGGCGGCCGTGGCGGCGCGGCGGCAGGCGGGAAGGTGGCGCAGCGACTGGGCAACGCTGTTTGTGGTTGCGGTGGTGCAGGGCCGGGATGGGTGGTGCTGTATTGCGCAGGAAGCAAGGAAGGGCGAAAAGTAAAGAAATAACGAGAGGAGGAGGAACGATGGGCTGCTGTGTTGGACGACGCTGACGTGCGGTGGTTGCTGACGGTGCGGCAAGGGGCGCAGGGGACGTCGACCAGGTGGTGGTGGTGGTTGGTGTTCGAGAGCAAAGAGAAGAGGAGGCTGAGTAAATGTACGTGAAAGAAGAAGGAGGAGAAATAAGGAGGGTTTGGGAGTTTTCTTTTGTTTTCACGTGAATGTTGAAACAAGGGTAGGAAAATTATGGGCTTATTTACTTTGGGCTTTACCAAGTTGGGCTAGGATTAGGATTGAGCTTTAGTGTTTGAATCAAAAACTGATTAGGATTGTTTTCCAAATTCAAACGTATTTTCGCAATTCAAATTCTTTACAACATGAAATTCTAAAATCATTTTGATTGCATAAATCGTTAAAATATTTAGTATGTAATTAAATAAAATAAATATATGTTAATTATATATTTATTACTAAAATTCGTAAATTCTATTTAAATATAAATAACTATACGTTAAAATATATTAATAAAATTTATAAATTTGCGGGGGATTACACTACCAATTATTCAGTCCTTATTAATTCTAATCAAGTTGTTTTAACCTTAAGGATTTGTAGACCTAATCAAGAGTTTATGACTAAAATACGCTCCCACTTAAACCAATAAATTCATATGCTTTACTAATTTTAAACATAAAAATGTATTTCTAGTCTAACCGGAAACATACAAATTTAATTAAAATTTAAAGCTCATATAAACTTATAATTGAATCCAAAAAAGTTTAATTTAATTTCAGTCGTATTTAAATTAATTCATGATTTTAATTTTAGTAAAATAATTAGAATAAATAAAATTTATTATAATTACAATATTCAAAATTAAAATCCAAGAAAATAATTTAAATTATTAATTTTAAAATTAATTAAAATTACGTGAACTGGAATTTTCAAATTAAACATTCAAAACGATCTTTAATCGTAACGCAAACACCCTACGCGTTGCACGCCCATGGGCCGCACGCACACAGCCATGGCTGGCCATGTGCGCGCAGCCCATGCGCTCGTCGCATAGCTGCTGCATCCCCATCGCAAGCCTCCGCACGCATTGGTGCTCGCTGCGCGCGCCAGCGCTCATCGCACGCGAGCTATCGCTCGCAGTGCGCGCGCGACATCGCTCGCTGGGCGCGCGACATCGCTCGCTGGGCGCGCGAGCCATCGCTCGCTGGGCGCGCGACATCGCTCGCTGGGCGCGCGACATCGCTCGCTGGGCGCGCGACATCGCTCGCTGGGCGGGCGACATCGCTCGCTGTGCGTGCGAGCAATGCTGGGCGCAGCGCTCGTGGCACGCGAGCTTGCGCTCGCTGCGCGCGAGGCTGCGCGCTCTTGTGCGAGGCAGCGCGCGTTGTGGCGCAGCTCGCTTGCTGCCCACACGCGACTTCCTTGGCTCGCCCTTCGCCCATGCCCATTCGTCCATTGCTCGTGGCACACGACACAAGGCAGGGCTGCTGCCTTGTGCTCGTGCACTACGCCCTTGCTCATTGCATTCGTGCCGCACGGGCGACGAGCTCCCTTGCTCGTCGTCGCATGCCCGCATTATACAACACCCCTTAAGGGTAACACGAAGCGTCCATTGCTTTGTGCGTGCAAGTTTTATGAACGAATCGCATAAAAATTTAAAATTTATATTTAAAATTAATGACAAATTAATAAATAATATTAATTTCATAATTTTAGGGCGAAAAAATCGAAAATTTATTATCCAATTGATTTCCGATTGTTATGGATTCAAGTCTAGGTCATAAAAATTTAAAATTTATCATAAATTTACAATTTTTATGGTGGTTTTTAATCATAGGTTTCTAATTAAATTACAATTAATTATGAAAATTAAATTAATTCTAAATTATTCTAATATTCAACAAATTAATCATAATTACAAATTAGATTGCATAATTAACAAGACTAGGCATTCAAACTTGTTAAACATATGCAGTAGGTCAATCAAAAATTCAAGATTTATCAACAAGAATCGCAAATATTTAATTTAACATCTTAAATTTACGAAATTTTGCATTCTAAAAACTAAAACCTTCGAAAAGTCATAGTTAGGCTTCGAATTTGAGAATTCTGGGTTCGGCAGAAAAATACTATTTTTTGTCAAAATTTTAGAATGCCTTTTACATGATACATATGACAATTCATAAATCATGCGGAAAAACCATAAAGCCAGGAAAACATATTATTTACACATAATCATTTAGCATAGTTTAGATGCATACTCTTTGTTGCGTGCCTTCCCTAGCTGCGCCCGAACCGAACAAGAACAAGTCTTTAGGACTCCAAGTGTCGTCCCTCCGTAGATAGTCCACAGCACGTCCGGATCCGCCTTAAGATTGACCAACTAGAATCGCCCTTAAGGTACCATTATTTTCGGCACTTTATAGGCAAATGTGTGACTGAATTTTTCTCTCAAAAACTCACTTTGAATACTTTGAAACTTGTTATAAATTGTGAGCCCTAGCCTCATATTTATAGGGGTATGGAAAGGGAATCGAAATCCTATTCAGATACAAATTAATTAAACCTAGAATCCTACAAGAACTCTAATTTAATTAATTTATCAAATAGAATTAGGAATTTAATCATTAACCGAACTCTGCATGTTTTAGGAAACGTGCACGAACACAAACACTTGCACACACACGCACGGCTGCCACGATGGGCCCCATGCGTGCGCGCGAGCAGCAGCCCACGCAGCGCCCGCGCTCGCTGCGCGCTGCGCGTGCTGTGCGCGCTGTGCGCGCTGCGCAGCCTGCTGGGCCTGGCCTTGCGCTGGGCCTGGCGTGGCTGTTTGTGCGGCGCGCTTGGCTTGCTGGGCGATGGCCTGGCTTCGTGCTGGGCCTCGTCCGGCAGGCCTCGTCCGATGCTTATTCGTACGATGCGCTTCCGATTAAATTTTCCGATTCCGGAATTCATTTCCGATACGAACAATATTTAATATTTCCGATTCCGGAATTAATTTCCGTTTCGAACAAATATTTAATATTTCCGTTTCCGGAATTATTTTCCGATTCCGGTAATATTTCCGATTCTGACAATATTTCCGTTTCCGGCAATATTTCCGATTCTGGCAATATTTCCATTTCCGATAATATTTTCCGATACGTACCATGTTTCCGTTTCCGGCAACATCTACGACTTGGATAATATTTATATTTCCGATACGATCCATATTTCCGTTTCCGGCAATATCATCGTTTCCGGAGTATTCATTTCTTGCCTGTGACGATCTTAGCTCCCACTGAAACCAAGATTCGTCGGTTCCGAATATTCATAGATGGAGTATTTAATGCCATTAAATACTTGATCCGTTTACGTACTATTTGTGTGACCCTACGGGTTCAGTCAAGAGTAAGCTGTGGATTAATATCATTAATTCCACTTGAACTGAAGCGGCCTCTAGCTAGGCATTCAGCTCACTTGATCTCACTGAATTATTAACTTGTTAATTAATACTGAACCGCATTTATTAGACTTAACATAGAATGCATACTTGGACCAAGGGCATTATTTCCTTCAATAATTACTTAAAATACGAGGTATTACATTTGAGGTAAGGGATGTGTTGGAATTTAAGGCTGGAAAAGTGCACCAAAAACCTATCGGGTTTTCAAAACCCAACCGGTTTTGAGTGCAAGTGGAAAATCGGAGTTGGTGACATTGCACCGAAAATCGGTCGGTTTTTGAAACCCAGTCGGTTTTGAGGAGAGCAAAATTTATAAATAATTATGATTGCATTCGCGCCCGAGCAGTTTTGAAAACACCTCTTCGATTTTGTCCGGTTTATTATTATCTCTTTGAATTCCTTTTGTAACAACCCTTTTGAGTGCTATATATGTGATCAAAGGCTCTAACAATCCGGATTTTGTTAATCTGTTTATTGCAGGGTCATGGAAAAAAGCAAAGAAGAAGAACTATGGAGATGCTGCAGTTGGGTGGTGTATTGTGCATAATAATAGATTGATTGCACAAGATGGTCAGAAGGTGCAAGCCTTGGATGCTTGTCAAGCGGAAATGAAAGCTATTTTGATTGGAATTCAAAAGGCGGTTGATCTTCATATACGATGTATAAAGGTTTACACAAGTTGCATGGATATCATCAAGTCCTTCAGACACTACCCTGCTGGTAGAATGGATTTGATCACCATATGTGGTGATATCAAAAGAATATCAAATGATCTTGATTGCTGTGTTTTAGAAAAATGTAATAAGGATAAAACTATGAGTGTCAAGAAAATAGCTGTAGATTATAAGCAACTTAGGTAGTTTGCGTTTGTGTTTTTTGTTTTGCCTGTTTGCAGTTACTGCCAAAAAAAAAAAAACCCTTTTATTGATATTTTAAGTGACTTAACTATTCCAATTATGTTGAGTTAAGTTGTTTGATGATCCCTCTGATTAAGGAGGTTATTAAACTCTTCATAATCATCTTAAGTCTATTGATGATGGTCATTGGATTCCTTTGAATCTCTTGGCTTCCTTCATTTGTTTTGATTCCTCCACTAGTCATATGTAACCTTTCTTTTACTGATTTGATGACTGATGAGTGGTTCTTTGTGGTTATTCTCCATGTTTATGTAGATAATTAATCTCTCATTATTATGAGTCATTTTATTGCTCTTGATGGTCATTGATCTCTTTAGATCGTAGGACTTTCTTTGGTGGTTGGTTTTCCTAAAACCTTATAGCTTCCTTTACTGCTTGATTGGAGTATTATATATGCTCTTTCATTTTGGAAAAACCAACATGAATAATATTCACACTTGTTATCTCTTTTTCCCCTCTTCTTTTCTTCTTTTTGGGCATAAGTTTATGTGGCTCTATCTCATCACCCAAAAGTGCATTTGTGTAATGAGAGTTGTGTAAAACTTAGGGAAAGAATCGGTGAATACAATTGTGCACCACAGTTGCACCCCAGTTGCACCGAATCTCGTTTTCAAGGCAGTGGTTTGGTTAACATGGCGCAACGATTCCCTAAACGCGTTCTTATTCTTATTCTAGTATTTTTCCTTGAATATCCAATATTTACAACATGATGGACATGTCAATTTCCCTATTAGGTTAACAACTAGGAGTTGTGGTTGTGGGAGGTGGCAAATTTCTGGAATCCCTTACAAGCATGGACTAAGGGTGATATACAACCAAAGGCTCAACCCCACTGATTTTGTCTCCCCTTTCTTCAAGTCATATGCATACAAACTAAGTTATGCAGACCACATTCACAACATGTCAGATCCAACTCAGTGGTCGGCCTTTTCTCTCCCCACCATTCAACCTCCAACCATTAAAAGAGCAGCAGGAAGACCTGCTAAGAAGAGAAATAGAGGGATAAATGAAGCCAAGAAGGGGAAAAGGAATAGCTTAGTGAAATGTGGAAAGTGCAAAGAGGATGGTCACAACTCAAAGACATGTAAGAGTGGAGGAGCGGCTGCAACTAGACCAAATACTTAAAAGAGGCTTGCAAATGGAGCAAGTACTTCAAAGGAGTCTCCAAAGACTATGAAAAAGTCAAAGACAGCTGCATGAGCTTTGACCATGTGTTCGGCTCATTTTTTGTGAAGTGAAGGTGCACAGTTAAGATCAGTCAGTCAGGTAGGTACAAAGTTAGTTAGAATCAGTTAGTCAGTTTTTGTGAGTCATTGAATGGTTAAACAATCTGTTAGGTGCATCATTTGTGGCATTTGTGCACATACACTTTAGTGTAGTCACTTTTTGTAAATCTAATATACAAAGACAAGTAATTATGAATATAATCCCTGTTTATTGCTTTAAATTTGTTACAAACTTCTCTCTACTTCATTGCTAGAAAAATTAGAAATGCAACCATTACTACTCCTATTTTTGTTGCTAAATTGATTTGTTGTGTCTACTATTTCATCTTCTTCAATTGTTTGAATGTTTCTTGCATTCCCCTGTTTTCTTTATGCCCCTCTTCATCTCTGCCTCCCTTGCTCTGCACTTCTTGATGTTTCTGCTCATCTTTGCACCACTTGAAATTGTCACATGGAGCACTTGTAGTAAAGATTTTGTGGATTTTTAGTCCTTTCTGAGCTCCTTATGGCAGATCTTCTCCCAGAGTAGCAGTTTTAATTTACTTGGAACTCTTATGTATGATAAGTCTTGGATGGAAGAGGATGATGTTTTTTAATGAGAACTCATGGCAAGTTAGGAGAAAATCACACAAAAAAGAGGGGAAAATGAAGAATTTATGTGAAGAAATGTACTATTTATAAGAACAAAGAATCCAACGACTATATTTGGTTCTTTAGATTTCAGAAAACTGGCTGTTAGAAGCTAATTTAGCACTTTTTGAAACCAAATGGGTATTTGGTAAAATAAGTTTAAAATAGAGGTATTTATTGCAATAAGTTTAATAATAGGTGTATTTGGTGAACTATATTTACTCCCTCCGTCTCGGAATACTCGCACCGCTTTCCATATAAAGTCGTCCCGGATAACTCGCACTATTTCTATAAATGGCAAATTTTTATTAATATTATACTTATCCATGGACCCACCTATATCCCTACCCCCTAAAAAAACATTAAAAGGTAAGTTATTTTCAACTACCTCTTTAAAAAAGTTAACACATTTTCCACTATCTATATTAAAAAAAAACTACTCCATTATCAATTACCATCTATTTAAATAATAAGTCATTACATTGCATTAAACTCTGTGCCAGTCAAACTAGTTCGAGTATTTCGGGACGAAGGGAGTATGAATTAACGGAGCTCATAAGGCGTACTTGGTGCTTTCCGTGAAACCTCGAAGGCATTTCACAAAAAAAACCTTTTTTTATAACTTTAAATATAATTTTCTTAATTTTGTATTATATAAAAAAAAAACAATTGATAGATAATGATTTTAAAGAGTTAAATAATTAATTTTATATCTTATTAGTGATTTTTTAAAATGTATATTAAAAAATTATCACTAAAATATAGATTATATTTATCTATATTATGATAACTTTTAAACATTTGAATTAACTTTTAATCCGGTAAAAAATTGTGCGGCCAAAAAAATTGTGTAATATAATTTCTTCACTTGTGAGTTAAAAAAAAACATCTCCAAAACGCTTTGGGGAAAAGAGAGTGTCGCAATCAAGCAAGCTTTCAAACAAATAAATAAACAAAAAAAAGTAGCAGCCCACTTCTCTGGAGTTGTTGCGTCCCTTATTATCCCCTTACAACACATGTTTCCTCATTCCCAGCCTCCCTCTTTCAATCCCCACTATCATGTTATCAGTTATCCTTAGGCTAATTAGTCTATCCTCTAAATGGACAACTTTTATATAATCTTCTCTATTTATCTTAACTTTTTTAATTAATTAGGTACTAACCCTTTAATTAATTAAAGATTTTGTATATTTTGCTGCGATAATTTCTAAGTAGTCAGAGAAAATTATGGGGATTTTGCAAGATGATGTTGTAATATTTAAGGCAGCAGAGAAAGAAGGAGACCCAACTATAATTACTGTTAACTGTCCTGATCAACTTGGATTGGCTTGTGATCTTTGTCGCATCCTCCTCTTTTTTGGATTCAGAATCAGCAGAGTAGGTCAGTCCTTAACAAACCCCATGAAAATTTTGTGATATTTTATGCTTTTAATTTGTGCTTTTGATCATGTTTACTTCATTGCATAATAGGTATTTCTAATTACTTTTTCTGGGTTTTTGTTGATAAAATTATTTTTATCGTTTATAGATCAGTTCTGCTGGGCTTCTGACTAACTTGTGCCTTTTGAATCATGTTTAGTTCACTGCATGATGGGTTATTTCTAATTAATGATTTTTTTCCTTTTATTTTGGGGTTTTGTTGATTAATTATTTTATTGTTTCTAGATTAATTCTGTTTAGGGTTTCTGATTAATTTCTGATGTTTTTGTGTGTGTTATTTCAACTTTGATTAGTACATTGCATGATGGGTATTCTTAATTTTTAAAACCCAAATAAATTATTATATTTTGGGTTTTTGTTAAGAAATGTTGTTTTTATTGATGTTATATAATTTTTGATTAATTTACCTATTTTTGGGGTGTTTTTATTGTGATGAAGATTTTGCAACAGATGGGAAATGGTGCTACATAGTGTTATGGGTAATGGGGAAGCCAACAACAAAGTGGGGTTTGGTGAAGAAGAGATTGGTGGCAGCATGCCCTTCTTGTAACTCAATTTCTGGGATTTCTTATTATAGGGCTGAGTTGTTGCAGCCACCTAAACCTCCTGAAGTTTTTTTATTGAAGTTATGCTGTCATGATAGAAGAGGCCTTTTACATGGTATGAGTACATCTTTTATTCTTTCTGTGTAATTTCGCTATTTTGATCCCTTCTACTCTTTGATTTTGCAGGATTAACCACTTCTTGCTGCTATTTTTTTCCCGCTTTTCTTCCATTTTCTTTGTCAATTTTGTGAGATGTTTGATTCTCCATTTCTTTGGTAGGTGGGTTATGGATGGGTTCAAGGACCCTTGGTTTGTTTTAAATGCCTAAGATTATAGCAAAATCCTTTATTTTTTTGATAAATTAGCAAAATCCTTTATTGGTCTAAAACAGTACATGAGTCCTAATTTTCAATTTGGGGATCAATTTATCAAGATTGTTAATCTCATTTTAAGTTGGAATCTTGGTTTCCACGCTTAAATCTCCTGGAGTTTGTTCTATTGAAATCTATGAATGAACAAGGAATACAGATTTTTCCACAAGGCACGGTGACTAAACAATATGGATTTGGGTTACATCTAACATCTGTAGGAAAAGTACGAAGTAGAAATAGTGGGAAAATATGATTAAAATGATGATAGTTTGTGTGAATGTGCATTTACAAGTACGTATTATATTTGTATATGAATCAGAATGGCGGTGGTTAGGACTTGTAGTTCTTCATCGTTACTGGTGCTTTTCTCCGTCTTCTACATCTCATCTGTTTTATGGCAGATATCACTGAGGTTTTGTGCGAGCTCGAGCTCAATATACAAAGAGTGAAGGTATCCACAACTCCAGATGGGAAAGTGTTGGACCTCTTTTTCATTACAGACACCAGGTTCATAAGACTTAACTTCAACTTGTGTGAAAATAAGTGCATACTCTGCCTGCAAAATCTGTTTTTTGTACTAATAATACTAAAAAAATTGTATTCATGCACTCCTATGATAATAGATATTTATATTTGGAGTTTTCTAGTAATTAAAGTTAACTTAAAATTGCAAATTACTGTGCAGGGAACTACTGCATACAAAGAAAAGACAAGAGGATACCAAAGAGCATTTAAGAGCTAATCTAGAGGACGCTGTGATGTGTGACATAGAAAAGGTTAGCCTTGAAGTCACTGCCTGTTCACAAGCGTCTACATTTCTTCCTTCTGCAATCACGGACGAAACATTCAACTTTGAGATACCCGATAAACACTATACTGGAACTAGTCTCACCAATTGTGTATCTATCACTGTGGATAACACTCTTAGTCCTTCTCATACCCTTGTCCAAATTGTTTGCCGAGATTATAAAGGTCTTCTTTATGACATGATGCGTACGTTCAAGGATTATAACATCCAGGTAAAGCAATGCTACTTTTTAAGGCTAAATCAATTATGATGCTAATAAATACTCTCTCCACCCAGATTATCTGACTACTTAGCTAACATTTCTCATTTCATATTATATGTCATTTAAAAGTATCAATGTACTATAATTTTGTTTGAAATCTCAATGCAATATATACTCTTTTAAATATGTGTACCAAGTATATAAAATCTATATATTAATACATCCTTAAAAAAAAGAATATTGCCTTAACAACAGATAAAATTGAGTGCAGGGAGTAAAAGATTGAATTTGAATTGGAGCTAGAATAATTTGATGGATGTGTGTTGTATAATAGATCTCTTATGGACGAGGCTCGACAAAGCAGAAAAGGAATTGTGAGATTGATTTATTCATTGTGCAAGCTGATGGAAAGAAGATAGTTGACCCTAGTAAGCAAAACGCATTGCGGTCTCGTCTATTGAAAGAAGTAGCTCAACCACTTAAAGTTGCTGTTGTCAGTCGTGGCCCTGATACAGAGTTGCTGGTTGCAAACCCAGTGGAGATATCCGGAAAGGGGAGGCCTGGAGTCTTCTATGATGTCACCCTTGCTCTGAAAATGCTGAATTTATGCATCTTTTCGGTACTTGATTTTTATGTTTTTCTTACATCTTAACTATAAAGCATGGTAGTGTTGACAAGTATAAGTGATTGTCTTTCTCTGATTAAGTTGATGGATTTGTTTCTTTGTCTTGTTCATCTAGCATATTCAAATCAGTGGCTATTTTGCAGGCTGAGATTGTGAGGCACATAATTGAGCACCGTGAATGTGAAGTTTACCGGTTCTTGCTCCAGGAAGGGGAATGTTTATCAGTTTCTAGGAATAAAATCAAAGAGAGGGTATGGAACACATTGATGGGATGGGAGTGATATAACTTTTTGACTGAAAACAAGCCTGTACATTTTATGTTAACATGGACTGTTTACCTACTTGATGTATAGTTGTTTGTGAGTTTAAGTAGCAGAGAGGAAGACAGCTAAAGATGGGATGAAGACACCAAGGAGAAAGAGAAAGAGAAAGAGAAAGATAGAAATGAGAAACGATTAGGATTAAGATGTAGTGCCACTGTTTAAGATCTTTGCTTTCATGGAGGGGGAGGCAGAAAGGTTTTTAACCAAAGGCATGCGTCCTGCATGCTAACTATGCTGGTGCTTGTACATTGTTTTGTTGACTTGTGCATGCAATATAATGGGAAAATTGTATTTTTACATATTTTTCTTCTTTCTGCTTGCACATTGAGATATTTCTACATAGCTAGTACTCCCTCCGTCCCTTAATACTCGACCTATTTTGACTTTTTGCACTATTCACATAATTCACTCTGACCCTATTTTATTTCTAGTATATGAAAACAAATATTAGTATATAATATATTGTTGGCTTCCTCTTAATATATATTTTCAAAATATTAATATTTTTATAAGTTTTTATAATATGTAGTTAAAGAAATTGGTGGTCAAAGTAGTACATTGGCAAACGTGTCCGGTCAAAACAGGTCGAGTATTAAGGGACGGAGGGAGTAATAGTATTGGTAGAAATACTAATTCAACACCTACAGCGACTATACATAGATGGACTGGTCTTGGGAGAAGAGTACATGGCAGGCACCTATTTTTAGCCTCTTCCTCTTTGAAAAGTCTGCCAATTGTAATGGGCTTAAAATGAAGAAAGTAAACATCCTAAACACCCCTTCCCTTCCCTTCCCTTCCCTTCCCCCATTTAAACTAGTTTCTGAATGAATCACCCCAACTTATTGCCATCACAACCAGTCAACCACCACCAAAAACTCCATTATTGCAACCGTACATATGCTCCCACAACTTGACAATGAGTAAAGAAATGACAGACCACATAAAAGCCCGGATAGCAATAGCTAGGGGATTGGACACATAATTTAATCCCATGACTTATCACCTGTATTATCGTGATTCAGCCCTTATAACATCTGTGTTTTTAAGGATCATTTAGGCAACTGTATACAAGTGAAACAATAAATTCAATTAAATCCTAACCTTCTCAATGAGATACTTCAACAAGCTCCAATAATCACTGATCAAGCCCTTCAAAATGATTAAACTCATCATTATTCTTACATTCTACTAAAACCAGCATCAAGACAGATTTCGATAGCTTTACAGTTTATATATTCAAGCACTCTCCTCCCTACTCCTACAGTCCTCCTAATAAGGTGGTCTCCACAGTATTGATCTCAAACACAAAAAGGGTACTGGCTTCTTTTGGGTTACGAAAGAGCAAGGCCTCGCAGCTGAATTTTGGATCAACTATTCATAACTGCTGCTTCTCAGCAACAACGCCACCTCTAAACTCGAGAAATCCATGTCAACACTGAATGCAACAAACCAAGTTGTTCAATCACATGCTACCAATCTCATGGTTCCTCAAAAACAACACCACAATTCTCATGATGCCTTTAATCCTCCTGATGCAAGCACATTAAACTCACCAATCCTCTACATAAGGCGCATAGAAAAGCAGTATCTACATCTAGGCTCCTTCTCAAGTCTCAGATTTTATCAGCAGCCTTTTCTTCCCATATCATTAGGAATTCGGCAAAAAGAAAAATGAAGGCCAGTATGCAAATTTACCACCGATAAATGTATAATGACGGCCAAAAAGGTGAAATAAACAAAAAAGGCCTTTCATCAACTTAATTGGCTGCACAAAAGCTTCACATCGAAAAAAGAATTAAGCATAACCTGTGTTGGGCTGGACAAAACACCAAACCAGATTGATTAATCTCAAAGAAAGCACAAAACCCTGTCAAAACCGGACTCTGTCTCCATCCTGACTGGCTGCAGCAACGACAATACTGGACCACAACCATCAACCTCAGAAGATCTTACTGGCAGCAACAATGAGCACAGGAACAGTTGCAACTTCAAACTCTAAAAGACAGCCACTCATGCATACTAGAAACAGCAAATCAAAGAAGCTACAAAAGAGTCTTAACTTTCTCAGACACACTCCTGAAGCAGAATATCCAGTCATTGGTAGAATGGTAGAAATACTACATTAATTTTGTTTTACCAGTCCATGCTGCCAGCTAGAGGTGTTAGAAATTCACTCTACTGCTTCCACATATTGCATCTTTGCTACCAAATTCAGCTTAATTATCCATAAGAGCCGGAAAAAAAAGGTCTGCACAACACACAGCTTATCTGGGCAGGATATGAACAGAAGACGATATCCAGCATTTATGCAGCTATCTAGAAATCAAAACTCTAAACTGAATAGTTCGGACAAACAAAAGTTTGCACAGCACGTGAGGAGCATTGCCAACAAACACGATATCAACGCCGGCTGGTTCTCCGAGGAGCATCATAAGGGTGAACCCGGTCTCTGTAGCTTCCTTTGTCATAACGGGTTGGTCCGCCAGCAGCATACCTATCACCACCTCTAATGCCTCCATCCCTTTCATAATCCCTGTCCCGGACATATCCATTTTGGGGGTATCGATCCATAAATCTATCACTTCCAAAACGATCACCAGCAGGAGGGTACCTTTCAGTGCTATAGCGATCACGGGACACATACACATCTCTGCTCTCTAAACGATCTCTACTGTCATAACGCCCCCCACCAGCACGATCGTAATGACGATCATAATCACGATCTCCCTGTAGACCAGATCTACCAAATTCAGATTGTGACGAGTACCTGCCACCGCCGTTCGAAGGGCAATCCCTAGCCCAGTGCCCTGCACGACCACACTTAAAGCACTCATCAGATCGCTCCCCCGGTCTTTCTCCACCTCTGTAGCTCTCCCTACCACCTGATCTACGATCTCCACCATAAGCATCATAAGGATCCTCAGCTCCCATTCGTGGCTCTGCCTTGTTCACTGAGATAACCCGGCCATCCAACTCTCTTCCATGCATACTCCTTATGGCATCTTCCATAGCTCTGCGGTCAGCAAATGTTATGAATCCAAATCCACGAGGGCGGCCAGTCTCCCTGTCCACCATTACCTAAAATGATAAAACATAGTAATTCCTCATTCACAACAGCATTACATAAAGTTTATTGTATTTGACCTAAATACTTGGGCATAAAATAAGAAAGCATCCTGATAATGTTAACATTTTATTTTCAGATAATGTTAACATTCTATAGATAACTTGTAAACATACAAGAACAAAAACATTTGGATTGAGGCATAGGTCACATACTCACATGAAATAACTATGCATAAACATAGATAAGATTCTTCAACTTTTGTATACAAGGCTGCAGAAGATTTGCAGTGTCAAAAGTCAAAGCTGGTATATTTAAAAATGAAGTGATGGACAAGACAAACACATAAATTACAGTCCCCAAAACCAAAGATCTTCAAGTCAACCAACCAGTGGCCAGCGTTGCTCTTTTTTCATTGAATTCTACACATATGCCATTCTAAAAAATAGTTATGCATACTGAACAACCAGTGGCCAGCGTTGCTCTTTTCTCATTGAATTCTACACATATGCCATTCTAAAGTATAGTTATGCATGCTGAAGAAGTCAAGAAGCACAACTTTAATTACCATACAGTGATGTTTCAGACTTCTTCATAATTTTAACAACCAGATATTACATTGTTCTATCAAATGTAAGTATCAAGAATCCAAGTGGTTGATGGTCTCTAATAGCACTGAAGGTGCTTAAGCATAAGAGGTGTGCCTCAAAACATAATTAAAGATTACAATTACTTCATTTTTTCATGAAAAAGACGTTAGAATTTGCAAGACTTTGGAAGATTCAGCAATACCTCATAGCTTTATTTAGTGTCAAATTCAGAATGACTGTTTTATTTTTTTGTAATGTACTACCTCTATCTAGAAAAGGTTATCATACTGCCCGGATCCGGCATAAGCACATAACTAAAAAATTAGCATGATTTTACTGAAAGACTCTTTAAAATAGTTGGACCGTTTTCACACTAACCCCCCCCCCCCCCCTCCCATCACTCAATTGAAGTAGAGGTATCTTGGGAAGTCCAAAAATAATGATTCTAGTATTTGGAAGGGTGACAGACATGGCATCCCAACATACCGCATGTGCTATATTACCAAAAGGTGGAGTATTTACTTTCTTTAATTCACTTTGTATACTTCCAGCATGAATGTTAAAACCCGATGCACTTCTTATTTCATAAATTCAGACTTGCATTCTCAATCTCTCATCCTCCTTTACTTTTCAAAATCCACAAAAACAGAGAAGAAATGACACTAGCTTGAAGATGGTTGCAGGCAGGAGAACCTAATATGAGTCACTTTTACATGCTTTCACATATTACTCATTCAACTGTGTGAAATCATTAAAAAACTTACTGAACCTTTGTATGCCCACTACTAACACAATATTGTCATTAAGTAATGTATAATTCTTCAGCGTAATAAAGAAGAAAACATTATGTCGCATTAAGGGAAGAGAGAGAAAACACAAAGATACACACACACAAAGAATATTTGACCAAAGAAGAAACCCATTTTACTCTTGCCTAATGTTTCATTTGAAATTCATACACATTTATGATGTATGCATGAGAGCATGTACCCTTACTCCCCTAGTCATCTTAATTATAAAATACTGTAAACCAGAATTGCAGATGTACTTTTGTAAACACTGGAAGAATTGGGGTAATCGTTTAGGATGCACTAGAAATGCGCTTGATGCATGTCTCTATGTTTGAGATCTAGACCAAAGGAAGGAGACAATAAGAGGAGCTACTGTAACTTGCATATTTGTTATCATTGGAAGAAATGAGGATATCAGGATACTGCTTTAGCATTCAGCTACATATGGTTAATTGAGTTTCAAAGTGTTCAGATGCAAGCTCACAGAGACAATTTCATTGACTAGAGGTTAGGAGAATGATTACGTAATTCTAGAAGGTCCTCCAGGACAAGGAAAACGACCATCATTATGTTCTAAACTTCTATTCAAAATAAGTCATTTAAAGATAGCCAGTGGTTGAATATCTAAGGTTAAAAGGGGAATAATTTGACACACAATAATAATAACAAAAAATAAAATTAACCAAGATATGCAAATGTCAAAGTATGGTTTGATGTCGAGAATTGCCAACCTAGAGGTTCTTTGTGGGCATAGTTCACATTAGATTACAAACAAATGAGAACATAACTAATTCACAACCTGCCCAATACAAACAGACACTTGAAAGTAAATTCAAACAGCAAAGTCCAAGTTTTCAGTTTGCAAATGACTAATAATATCATCGCAAAGACGCAATCAACTCGCTTTATTGATATATCATGCTGAACATATCCAAAGATTTCAGAACTACGAGCAACTGACTAATAGAAACAAGTCAAGATAAAGTTCAAACAAGGTAGCGAGGTACCATGAAATCATGATTAACAGGTTACATATATTAAGCTCAAGTTCAGGCTTTAGTTTATATATCTCATATTTTCACCTTACTGTTTCTGCATAAATGAAGCAGTGTTTAGCAATCTGATAAAAGAACTCAGTGTTGCTTAACCAGTCCTCCTTTTCCTTCTCTAAGAATACCATATTGAGTTATCTAAGAAGTCAAACAAACTACAGATGAAATATATATATTACATGAAAATTCTTCACAAGATCTAAGGCAACAAAGACATGAAAATCTTCGGCAGAGTTAGAAGATAAGAGACACAATTCCCATAATTTTTTCTATTACCTTTACAGTAAAAACTAACCCCAAAAAGGCTTGGTTCTTTTGATGTTAAGTATCAAGGAATTGTACATCTAAATCCAGGTAAATTCAAATAAGGACTATCAAGTTCAATTCACAATCAAAGATAAGGTCTTATATGTTCCCAAATGGTCTAATAAATGCAAATAAGTATAGGCAGGGGGTTCTTGGGCGAAAAAATTAACAAGACTGGCTCCCTTTCCATTTCCTCACAGGGCGTAAATCACAGGTAACTGACAGAACCATTCCCAAATTGAGTTTTCCAATAGGAACAAAACAATTTCGTGCATCAGGCAATACTTCAATTGGTAGGCTAGTATCTCCAATTAACACTCAAAATATCATAGCACTAATACATAATTAAAACTTCAAAAAATAAAAAGCATGTAAGATGATAGAGTCACAAGACAACAAATTCTCCAACGTGGACCAAAGACAATATAGAATAGGTCCCTTCGACATCGGCTGCTTCCCCTGCTTCTGTTGTTTCTATGTTATGCTTTAACTTCTGAAATAAATTTAATAAAAAATAATATTTCTGATAATCATTTCAGTACATATAACCAAATTAATATAAAATAAGTTCAAGTAATGCAATAGATACACGTCTCGCCGCGTGAATTTTGGGGGAAGGAAAGCGGGATCCATTGCAATGCAGCAGTTACTTATACTTAAGAGACAAAACTTTATGAAACATACCAACTTACGGAGTATGTATCTACAGAAAACAAGCAAGAAAGCCTTTTCCCATAAGTAAATTGTGGATTTGTACTTAAACATGTGTTTCGTGTGATGTAACAGTGCATCTACCATTCAAAATGGGAAAGCAGTCTCCTATATATCCAAGCATTCTCACCTGAACATAGCTTGTACCAATTTCTACCTTTGCAACAGCTCGAACAGACAACTACCGTTCCAACAGCTCGTACAAAAAGAAAATTAAAATTCAGAAACTGTTATATGAAAGCATCCCCAACCTCCAAACTGTCCGAAGTGATTCTTTCAAAGTTCGCAATAATATTTTAAACGAATCTGGCACCAGCTGCTTTCCAAACACTACTCCCACAAATTTCACCAGTGTCAATCAAACTTTTCTAACCAACCAACCGATGCACCTAAAACTTGTCTCAATAACCAATATTACTCTAAACTTTCTAGCCCATAAGTAAATATCTTCCCAAATTAACAATAATTAAAGCATAATGAGTTATAAATCACAACATACAACACAATAGTTGAAGTTAATGAATTTACAACAGTTAGAAATCACAATTGCAACCCATAAGCAAAATTGCTCAGAAATAAACAACCACAACCAAAATATTAAAATTTTAAAGAACAAAAAATAATTACCAAAGAATCAATGATTTTCCCATAACGAACAAAAGCATCTTCTAAGTGCCTTTGCGAGGTGTTCCAACCTAACCCTCCAACAAAAATACGGTAGCCATCTCTCGCAGCCATTTTTTTCTCAAAGTTTCTGCAAAATTTTACCCAAAAACAAGAAATTGGGATGAAGGTTAGAGTAATAGAGGTGAAATTCGAAGGTTTGACGATAAATTAGTCGCCAATTTGAAAAAAAGTAGGTGAAAGGGGAGAACCTTGCTGAAGACAAACCCTAATTCGGTGGTTAAGCAGAGTTGCTAATTTTACACTTGCCAGTTAACCTCCTCTCTCTGTAGTGGACTAGTGGAGTCGTCGAGAGTTTATGCAGAACGCAATGCCGTCAACTCAAATTCTGTTTCGGTTTCGGTTTCCTTTTATCCCTTTTTGTTCTGATGTTTTATGTACCATTATTATCATAAAGTTCATAACTAGCTTAAGGCCCTGTTTTTTTTTTTTTGGCCTAATTTTAATTTAGGGTTTATTTTTCAATGCAGTTCAGCTCAGCTCAGTACAGTTTAGTTTACAAAAGGTCTTGTGTGCAACAGGTGCACATTAATATTAATGTGCACCAAGTTGTCACACGTGTGAACGAAATAAACAAAAACGCGCACAAAAATCACGCAAAGAAAGAAAGAAAAAATCACGCAAAGAAAGAAAGAAAGAAAGAAAGAGGAGAGAGAAAACGCGCAGCAAAATCACAGAAAGAGAAGGAAGAAGGAAGAAGGAAGAAGGACGCAGAAATAGGAGAGAGAAAGAACAAAAACGATCGACATTGAAATCGAAACTGAAGAAGAGGAACGCAATCGAAATCGAGATAAAAAACGATCGACATTGAAATCCAAACTGAAGAGAAGGAAGAAGAACGCAATCGAAATCGAGATCGAAATTGTGAAATCAATATCTAATGGAAAACCTAATTAGGAGTGTGATTCAATCCACTCAAAGAATTCAAGTTCCTGTTGAACCTGATATTCAAGATGCAACAATGGAGGACGTTCTCAACAATTGCATTGAAAACAATGCTTTGGCACAGGAACGTGAAGAAGAGGAGGCAATGGAAGCTGAAGAACAACATATTATTTCTGATTCTGAAGGTATGAATAATTAATTATATGTTTGAAGTTAAAGTTATGGTTATAAATGTAAAAGTTAGGGATATTCCTGTTAAAGTTAGGTAAATGTGTTGGTTTGGCTGAAGTATTGGTGTTTGAAAAAGTTACAGATATCAAAGTTAAAGTTGAGGTTTTCAGAGTAAAAGCTAAGTAAGTGAAATGTAAAGTTATAGTTATGCATAAAAGTTATAGTTTATACGTTCAAAGTTAAAGTTATAGTTATGAATGAAAAAGTTAGAGATATTCCTGTAAAAGTTATGTAAATGTGTTGGTTTGGCTGAAAATAGGTGTTTGAAAAAGTTACAGATATCAAAGTTAAAGTTGAGGTTTTCAGAGTAAAAGTTAAGTATTGAAATGTAAAGTTATAGTTATGCATAAAAGTTATAGTTTATACGTTCAAAGTTAAAGTTATAGTTATGAATGAAAAAGTTAGAGATATTCCTGTAAAAGTTATATAAATGTGTTGGTTTGGCTGAAAAATAGGTGTTTGAAAAAGTTACAGATATCAAAGTTAAAGTTGAGGTTTTCAGAGTAAAAGTTAAGTATGTAAAATGTAAAGTTTAGAATATTTGCTTAGATTTTTAACATGATTTTAATAAAGAATTTACAGTTGTGGTTTTATGCATAAAAGTTATAGTTTGATGCATAAAAGTTAGCCTTGTTTAAATAGATATAAGACTTGTTTTAGTAAAAGTTATAGTTTTATCCATAAAAGTTAGACTTATTTTAGTAAAAGTTACCCTTATTGTAATAAAAGTTATAGTTTTATGCGTAAAAGTTAGCTTGTTTTAGTAAAAGTTAGCCTTGTTTTAATAAAAGTTAAAGTAATTGCAATAACAGAACCGGATGAAGATATTGTTGGAACACTGATGGGATACACTGCCGAAACACTGGAGGAACTTCTAGGTTTCTACGAAAAACATGCTAGTGAGGTTGGGTTTTCCATAAGGAAAGGAAACACGAGATTCAAAGTTGGGACAAGAATCGTGCTTGAAAAGACATATGTTTGTTCAGCAGCAGGAGTAACAAACAATGGAAAGAACAAAAAGAAAAAAGTGCAAACAGTTGTTCCTGTAGTGCCCAAAAAAGAGAGAAAACCAAGACAAGTTTCGATCACGAGAACTCAATGTAGGGCTTGCTTGAGAGTGAAAATGAATTCTGAAGGCAGATATGAGGTTGTTAATCACGTGATAATGCACAACCATGATTTAACTAGAAGTCAATGGCACTACTTGCATAGATCTGAAAGGCAAATGACGGAAGAGAAGAGGGAGGCAATTGAAACTATGCAAAAATCTGGTAATAGTTACATTTTGATAGTTAAACTTTTATGTTCTGTGTAAAAGTTATTGTTTTGATACTCATCCTTTTGTTACTGCAATCACCTTCTAAGATGAAAAAAGTTGGAAATATAAAAGTCACACTCATCTCAGTTAAAGTTAAGCTTTTTAAAGTAAAAGTTAGGTTAGAGTAGAATGAGAACTGTCTTTAACTTTGACAACAATTTCCTTAACTTTAACCTACATAACAACAACTTTAACACATAAATTAACTATAAGGTGTTAAAGTTAAGTTAGTGACAATTAAAGTTTTAAAAGTTAAAGTTAAGCTTTTTAAAGTAAAAGTTAGGTTAGAGTAGAATGAAGATTGTCTTTAACTTTGACAACAATTTCCTTAACTTTAACCTAAATAACAACAATTTTAACACAGAAAATTAACTATAAGGTGTTAAAGTTAAGTTATTGACAATTAAAGTTTTAAAAGTTAAAGTTAGCCTTTTTGTACTAAAAGTCAGGTCTGAAGAAGTAAAAGTTGAGTAAAGTTAAACATTTTGCCTAAACTATTATTTTATTTACATTCTTTTATGCTCAACTGACAGGTCTGTCATGCACGGCTTCCTTTAACTACATGGCAATTGAAGCTGGAGGTGAAGAAAATTTAGGACACTCGAAGAAAGACCATCTAAATTACTGCACGAGGTTAAAAATGAAGCAAATAGAAGGAGGTGATGCACAAGCAGTAACTGACATAATGTATTTAGAGCTTGAAGGTGACCCAAACTTCTTTGTTAGATTTAGATTAGATGAAAAAGGCAAATTGAGGAGTTTGTTTTGGAGGGACTCTATGATGATGGAAGACTATGGAATTTTTGGAGATATAGTGGTTTTTGACACAACCTATAGAACAAACAGGTATAACCTAATTTGTGCCCCAATAGTTGGAATAAACAACCACTGGAACAATTACATGTTTGGTTGTGCATTCATAGGAGATGAAAAGATTGAGTCGTTTGTGTGGCTTCTACAAACTTTCAAAAAGTCAATGGGAGGAAAAAGTCCAATATCAATCTTTACAGATCAAGATGCAGCAATGAACAATGCCATCAATCAGGTAAAAATCCAAGATTTATCCTTTTCAGAGTCCTTAACTTTAACTTCATATTCCTCAACTTTAAGTTCATAGTCCTTAACTTTAACTTCAAAATCTTTAACTTTAAGTTCAGAATTCTTAACTTTAAATTTAGAAATCTTAACTTTAATTTTAGAATCCTAAAGTTTAAATTTAGAATCCTTAACTTTAACTTTAGGATCCTTAACTTTAACTTTAACTTTAAAATTCTGAACTTTAACTTCAATATTCTTAACTTTAACTTCAAAAATCTCAACTTTTAAGATTGGGTTGTATATGCAGGTCTTTCCAGATTCAAGACACAGATTATGTGTATGGCATTTGCATCAGAATGCTATTACCAGATTCGGGGCATTGAAACGAGATCCAACTTTTAAGAAGACATTCAACTATTGCTTGTATAAGTGTGTCACAGTAGTTGAATTTGAAACCAATTGGAGATCAATCCTGCAACAATATGAGCTGATAGGGGAAGAGTGGTTTACAAATGTATACGATTTGAGAGAAAAATGGTGCCCTGCGCTAAGCAAAGACTTCTTTTCAGCTGGGATTTTGTCTTCACAACGAAGTGAAAGCACTAATCACGCCATCGGATTTAGAGAAAACAGAACAACAAGTTTCTATAGATTGTTCAAAGGTACAATACAGCGTTGGAGAAGTACAGAAAAGCAAGTTGAATT
Source organism: Spinacia oleracea (assembly GCF_020520425.1). Lineage (NCBI taxonomy): Eukaryota > Viridiplantae > Streptophyta > Magnoliopsida > Caryophyllales > Amaranthaceae > Spinacia > Spinacia oleracea. The sequence goes on from NC_079491.1 coordinate 35,382,261, forward strand.
CTCTTGTAGTAAATCGGTTCCATCCTCGGCTTTACCACTATCTGGATTGCTGAAACATGCATCAGAAGTTTACACGTTGTCACTATTCAGAGACTTTGAGGAGGAATTTGGATATTCAATTGCAACAACAGCAAAATTAATTTGGAAACAAGGTAAATATCAGAATTTAAAGTTTCCATTTTTGAAAAATTATAAAGCTAGTCTTTTTACTGTAAAAGTTATGCCTTTTTTATTAAAAGTTGATAAACTGAAATATAAAGTTTATTAACTTTTACTTCACCAGGGCTAACTTTTATACATATTTTCATAACTTTAAGTAAAAAGTTAAAGTTAGGTTTTTTGTTTTAAAACTTAAGATTTTGAAGTTAAAGTTTAGGCATCTGAAGTTAAAGTTTAGAATTATGAAGTTAAAGTTAGGTTTTTTGTTTTAAAAGTTATGTAACCTGAAAAATTAAGTTTCATAACTTTAAGTACACCAGGGCTAACTTTCATATTGATTTTCCTAACTTTAAAACATGCTACTACTAATGCAGAAAATACTGAGTTCTATGCTGTGTCCATTGATGAAGAACCTTGGTCTGTACAGAGAGTAACATACATCCACGAGAGCCAAACAGTATCATGTACGTGTAAAAACTTTGAAGCTTCGGGATGGTTGTGCTACCACTGCATTAGGATATTGCACCTTCATTCGGCTAACCGGATTCCAGAACAGTACATCAAAAAGAGGTGGACAAAATCTGCCAAGTCATCAGTTTTTAACAAATTAGAAAATGAAAAACCAGAAGAGGTGCAGTACACACCTTGGCGCCAAACCATGGCTAGGAAATACTACAACCTTATCTTGAAAAGCCAGTCAAATGAGGAGACAAGAACCCTTATGGAGGATGGTTATGCCGCTAGTGTGTCTCTGGTTGATGAACTTCTAGCGTCATTAAATGTTTCAAACACTGACGACGCTTCAACCACAGAAACAAGTGCAACAACAACACCTGAAACAAGTGCAACAGCAGCACCTGAAACAAATGCAACATCAGCATATTAAACAAACTCAGCACCAGCAGGTAAAAGTTAATTGTTTTTTGGTAAAAGTTAAGATATTCACTGTTAAAGTTAAGTTAGAGATGACGAAAGTCTGTCTTAACTTTAGAATAAATTTCATAACTTTAACCTACAGAACTACAACTTTAAACCAAAAAAACTATAATGTGTGAAATAAAAACAGATTGGAACTCACATTTTCTTAAAAAGGGAAATATGTAAAAGTTACAATTTTATAAGTAAAAGTTAGGGTTTTATATGTTAAAGTTTAAATTTTATAAGTAAAAGTTATGATACAGTATGTTAAATGTTTGTAGGTACTCATGCAACAACAACAAGTGATACAAGTGTACAACAAGCAACAAGTTCTGAACCTGCAACAAACACAGCAACTGAACCTCCTATGGTGTTGGATCCTGAACGTTGCACAACAAAAGGAAGGAACAAAAGACCACGAGGACCGTTTGTCAAAAAGAAGAAGGGAAAAACTGCAGCGCCTCCAACAGCAGACTTTGGAACAATAACTCCAAATTTGACATTATTTTGATTCTTTTAATGTTCTTATCAAAAATAAAATTTAATTTTTTATTAAAGTTAAAGTTAAGGTTTATGAAGTTAAAGTTTAAGATTCTGAAGTTAAAGTTGACTAGACTTGAGAACTTAGTAAAAGTTTGTTTTTACATTGAAAGTTTGAATATATACATTAAAATTTAGTGAAGTATAATATTTCTCTGAAGTGTATATATCTTTTAATCTGTCTTTTGTTCAAAAATGTAAAAGTTGAGATTTATATATTAAAAGTCAGGCTTGATACAGTAAAAGTTGAGGTATATTTGCTTAACTTTTAGCATAAAATTAACAACTTCTAATATGTTACGTAACTTTTTCTAAACATCGCCAAAACCCATGTTACTTGGACTGACTTGGATACGTGTCCAAGTGTCTAACCTAGCTAAATTGTGAATTTTTTTTCGGATTTAAGTTGAAAATAAAGTTTCAAAGTGTTTGAAACCATGTCGGAGTGTCGAGGGTCTGACATGGATACTTAACGTACAATGAAGAATTGAAGTAATATACCAAAAACCAATATTATACTTAAAAGTTGAGAGTTTTGTACTTAAAGTTACCCTTTTTGTAATAAAAGTTAGATAAACTAATATTAAATTTTCTTAACTATTACAATAACAAGGCTAACTTTAATTATGATAATCTTAACTTTAAGCATAGAATCAACAACTTTAAATACATGTTTCAGAATCCTAAACTTTAACTTTGGATTCCTTAACTTTAACTTCAAATGCCTAAACTTTAACTTTAAAATCTTAAACTTTAAGTTCAGAAACCTTAATTATAACTTCAGACTCCAAAACTTCAACTTCAGATGCTTGAACTTTAACAACAGAATCCTAAACTTTAACTTAAGAACCCTCAACTTTAACTAAATTATCCTAAACTTTAACTTCAGAAACTGAACATCACCAAAAACCAATATTATACTTAAAGTTGATCTTAACTATAACAATAACAGGGCTAACTTTAATTATAATATTCTTAACTTTAACCATAGAATCAACAACTTTAAATACATGTTTATAAGTTCTACTGAACATCACCAAAAACCAATATTATATGCCATACATACACAAAAAAGGCATTATACTCTAGAGAAATATTTTTGTGAAAATGTAAAAGTTAAGATTATTGTACTTAAAGTTAACCTTCATGTAATAAAATTTTAGTAAACTAATATTAAAATTTCATGCTGCAGGTTTCTTTGCCGTCCGTTTGGTAGGAGCTTGCTTCTTCTCTGGTGGTTCTACATTTTCGGGGTCAGATGCATCTGCTACATTCCTTTTCAGATGTTTTCTTGAAGTAAAAGTCTTCAACGGTTGTTTGTTGCCCTCTGCCGCATTATCATTCACATCTGCCACATTGTTATTCACCTCTGCCATATTACCCTTTGGTTTCTCGTTCTCATTGGCATTCTCCTCTGCCATATTACCCTCTGGTTTCTCGTTCTCATTGGTGTGAGGGGGTCGAAAACGCACGAGGCTAATGCGTGACCTCGTCCCTCGTGGGTGTGACGCTTCTTTTTGTCAAATCAAGTGTAATTGGATTTCCTGTGAGTTTACACCCAATTGACTAGTAATATAGGAGCCGCCATTCAGTTTTTAACGACAATGAGAAAAACTGACAAAACCCGGTTATCGTGACATAAAGGGAGTGCAATTATGTTTGACCACGACGGCCGTAGGTTCCCTTGTGATCCCTGGTGGTGGGGATCGCTCAACGTACACCCGCAGGGTAGAGATTGAGGGTTCGGGGGACTGTAACTACCGAGAGGAGTACTCGCTCTTCGATAACTCCAGAGGCAGGATATCCTTACTAGCTCAGCATAAATAATTGAAGGGACATGCGTTAACTATTAAACTAATCTGAGTTGATTTTAACAATATGAAACATATAATACTAAATCGAGCGCGATTATCTGATTTAGATCGTATTAAGGGACCTAGCATGATAATCCAATTTCCCAAAACATAATCTTTATTAGGCGTGATAGAACAATCAGATTTAATTAGTTTAACAGTTCATAAAAGGGCGAGGAAAGCAATTAAATCATAGAAAAGGGACACATTACGACGCACCCTTGAGAGGTACGTCACGGTTCTCAGAAAACTAACCACTTTGACTTTTCTATTTCTCCTTTTATTTAACGAATCTCAAGTTATGGGAAAGGATACGTTCTGTTCGATTTATGGATCGATTGCGACAGAACGCGTGATCAATTTCGCAGCGTGAGGCTTTAGGCTTAGGGGTTGGAGTCAATACTCAGAATAATAATTGTGTGTTGTTGTTCTTTTCACGTCGAACTTAAGGCCCTATTTATAGAAAAGAGTTCGTGGAAAGATAGAATTGTAGAGTTCTAATCCATGAGGAATTAGGAAAGAATACGTCCCAGGTAATTTCAGCGCCCAGACCTGGGCGCCGAAGATTTCGGCGCCCAGAGCCAGGCGTTGAAAATAGGATCTGGGCTATTTTCTTAGTCAGATTTGGATTCCTAGAATCCAGAGTATTTGAGACTTAATCGAGTCTTTTAGTGCGTATTAACCTTGTGACGGAATGCGTCTGGGCCCGTTACGAACTCTAGGCTCGTTAGGATTTTAATTAATGCGTGACTCTTATTTTCGAATCATATTAGGAATAGGATTCTCTCGTAATCTCTATCTCATTTAGGATTTATGTTGGAGTGCAACACCTAATTCTGACAGGTTTCTATCTTTTATGACTTGCCACTTTTAACAACTACCCATTACGGAAGTTACTATTTTTAGCAGGTTTCCATAAATAGCAGGTTTCTATAAATAGCAGGTTTCTATAAATAGCAGGTTTCGGGTGAAATGAAAAGGGGAATTGAGATTCGTTATTTTATAGGAGATGCGTTGTCAAGTGGAGATTTATGTTTTCATCATCGAACCTTCCCTTTCGGGAATGGGGACAAAAGTAGGTGTCTACAGTTAGCCCCCACTTTGACTGAGTCTTGGAGTAAGACGATGGTCAAAGTATTAGACGGAGTGGGTCAAACAAGTCATGGTGACCTGTTTTTGCGAGGGTCTCACGAGCCCCCGAGTGATAACATTTGACTTAAGGGTCATCACTTGAAGTGTCGACATATCCCTCACGTTTGTCAACGGATAGTATAGAAACTTCCTCACTTTGTCATTGGAAGGATCTAAAGGTGCGTAGAAACTCCCTCACTTTATCATTGGGAGTAGCTACAGAAGATGTTTTCGAAATCAAAGCTATAAAGTGTAATTGGGCCTGGCCAAGCCCAATCACGAGGCAAAAATGTTTTAAAGATTCTCATTTTCAGGGTTAGCTAAACGAGAAAACCTCCTTGTTTTTATGGGACGTAAAACGAAGGAAATCCAGCACATCATTCTTTTTTGGAAAAAACGGAAAACCATCTTTAAGAAAAGGAAAGCTACTCACATCGTTCTTTTTTTGGAAAAAACGGAAAACCAATCTTTGAAAAAAGGGAAAGCTACTCACATCGTTCTTTTTTGGAAAAAACGGAAAACCAAAAGCTACTCACATCGTTCTTTTTTGGAAAAATGGAAAACCAAAAAAAGTTATCGCTGCAGCGACTAAGGACCTGCGCGGTTAGTGACGCAGACCCCGCCGGCTAAAGATGGCGAGCCTGTCCGCTAAGGGTGGACACCCCGTCCGATAGAAGTGGACGAATCTATTTTGAAATTTGTTTTTATTTTTTGAAAATAAGGACTTACGTGGTTTGCGCCGTAGACCCCGCCGGCTGAATATGGCGAGCCTGTTTCATTTTGTTTTTTGAAGATTCTATTTTTCGAAAACTGAGGATCTGCGCGGCTAGTGACGCGGACCCCGCCCGCTGAGGGTGGGCGAACCCTGTCCGCTGAGGGTGGACGTCCCTGAATTCGCGTGGTTCGTGATGTGATCTCGCCAACTGAGATGGGCAAGTTTCCTATTTTTTCATCGTGATTTCTTTTTTGAGAATTTCTTTTGTTCATTCTTGCAAGAGCGAATTCTTTTGAGGGATGCTCGAATTTAGTTGTGACCTGAACGTGGGTTGACAACGGGTTTAGACGGACCTTCGTGGTTTTGAGCTAGTCTTTTCGGCTCGATTTTTTCCACTACTTGGCCTTTGATCAGAGGACTATGTACAAGTGTCCATGACGACCCTTTTCTGAGGTCGAACCTGCTCTTTTGAGATCATCCAAACATGGGACGGCGTATAGCGCAGTCCGGGAATGTGATTTCGATTGCGCACTTTGGAGTATACTTTTCGCGAGCCCCCAAGCACTCGGGCTTTGTTGGTCATTTTTCGCATACTTCATAACGTCTTTTAATCATGTTTGGGGTCGTGCTCGTATGTGCGAGCGACCTTTCATAGTGGTGTGCTATTTTGGCGAAGTCGTGGGGTGCGACTTCAGTCTTCGGGCGACAAGGTTTAATATCATCCGGTTTAGCTTGGCCCGGATTAATCTTTGACAGACAAACATTTTTTTTTGAGAAACCAACGACTTAACAACATTTTTTGGTGTTTCGAAGAATGACCTTGATATTTCATATTTGTTTTGAAAAGTGTACATATATGTTTCTTGAGACAAGTCTAAGTTTCGACCAAGTTTACCATTCATTTTTGCTATTTGGGAGCTTAAAGGTGCTTTTGGGCTCGATCTTAATTGCAATAGGGCCTCGTGTCTAGCAACACGGTTTTAAGTCTTTTCCTGCTCCGCGTTTTGTGAAATCTGGGCCTTGGGCTGCATTTTCGGCGCCCAAGGCTGGGCGTTAATTATTTCGGCGCCCAGCTTCGGGCGCTGAAAGTCCTTTCCTGGCGAATTTTGACTTTCGAATTTCTTAACGCGTTTCCGAATGGGATCAGGATGTCACTTGATGCGTTCAGCTATATATAGGGGCTAGATACGTCCCTATTTTCCATCAATCTCAATTTCCTTCTTTCTTTGCTGTGTTTTAGTTACTCCTTGCTTTCGTCATGTCGATTCCTGCTTTCTCACTCCAACGGGCTGTTAGGCGTTGGCTACGGGCCCTTACTCCTACAGAAAAGGCTTTGTTGAAAGAATACCACTTAGAGGCACTTTTAGGCTTACAACAAATTAACATTGACTATAATTTCCTGCATGCAGCCCTAAGCTTTTGGGATTCCGATCATCATGTTTTTGTCTTTCGGGGCAACGAAATATGTCCTTTGCCAGATGAATTTGCTGCGATCCTTGGTTATCCTACTAATGCTACCCCTGCCACTCCTGGCACTATTGAAGAGAGTAAAACAACCATAGGGGCTTTCCTAGGACTAGATGCTAACATGCTTGCTGAAATTGTTGTAGGTGATGAGGTTAATTTGGCAAAACTTGTAAAACATCACTTTAGGCCTAGTAAGAATATGACCGAACAGAAATTGAATATTCGAGCCCTTGTATTTTGCTTGTTGAATCATTATTTGCTGTCGAATAACAATGGTGAGTTCGGTGACATAAGGTTGATCCCCTTGATTAGCTAGATGGAAAGTTGCTATTCTATTATGCCGTTGGTGGTTGCCGAGACTTTGCTGAGTGCGGATGAGCTGAAGAAGGACGCCAAATCTGAATATTTTAAGGGAAGCCCCCTATTACTGCAGGTAATCAATTTTTTTCTTTGCGCACGTATACGTTTTTTTGCAAATATATTTTTTATTCGTCCTGCCTTGGGGCTGAGTTTCGGCGCCCAGGGCTGGGCGCTAGAATTATCGCCGCCTGGTCCTGGGCGTTGAAACTGCGCCCCAGGAACCGTTTTCTTTTTATTATTTATTTTTTTTGATCGTACCCGTTTTTTGCAGATTTTGGCTCGTGGAACGGCTTAGGCTCTTGGAAGCTCCTGCCGATCCTAAACATTATCGCCCTATAGCCTTGGGTAACCGAAAATATTTGCACCGAGGCCAGGACGAGGCCAAATGGGCCTCCTTTTTTACTCATGGCATCTGTTCTATTAAGTGGGTGGTACCATGGTGGGGTTTGACTACTATGACGGGGGGTTCTGATGTATCGGTTTATGTTTCTTTGTTGGGGCTATCTCGGCCCACATATATTTTCCCTTACCGAGTCATGCGTCAATACGGTTTAAGGCAGACTATCCCCTTTTCTGATACGGTACCACCTAAAGTAGCGGCCTTTTCACAAGCACGGGTTCAAGCGTGGGCTAAGTATTATGATGGTCTCCCGCGTTGGGCCGTAGCTACAAATGGCTTTGTGGGTCTTTCTGAAAACTACAAGTTGTGGATGAGCTATGATAAAGCTGTGAGGACCGAGGCTCGAAATGGGGAGCCGGCTGAGCTTTTGATACCTCGTATTCGTGTTAAGTATGAGGGTCCTGATTCTGCCAAACCTCGTACCCATGGTATTAAGACTGTGAAAGCTCGTCCTGATCGAAAGCGAAAGGAAGTTCCTCCCCGTTCCAGTTCCAGGCCTAAAAAGATGCCTAACATGAAGGGGCCTGTTGCTGTTAAAAGAAATGCAAGCTCTCGCGGAGATCGTCGCCGGAAAAATGTATGGGTTAGGAAGGCTCAGCCGCCTGTAGAAACAGTGACTAGTCTAGTTGATGATAATAATCCTTCTCCCACCATTGTCTGTGCCCTTGAGGCTGAGCGGGCTATAACCGAGAATGTTTCTGAAGCCTTGGCATATTCGGAAGTTAGTGTCCAGGAGCCGGTTCTTATGGAGATTGATATAGGGGCAGCGCAGAAGACTGTGGGGGTGGATCCTGCGAACATTGCCCTCTACAAGACTTTATTTGATGATCCGGAAGAACTAGAGTAGTGTAGTTCTTGCTAGGGTGTAGGTGCCCTTTATTTATTTCAGTTGTGTTTGTTTTTCATTCTTTAGCACTTTGTTTTCCTTCTTATTTTTTTTAAATAAAGGCGTATTTCATTTTTTGTTTCTCCTCTTTTTTATATTTTTATATGTCTAACACTTTTTTGCACAATTTATATATGTTTTTTTTTATTGGACCGAATCCTTGGTAAGGATTGCCTACGTATCTTGTCAGAATCAGGTCGCGCGTAGTTCTAGCTAGAATAAGTTCTAGGATGCCGGATTTTAATAGATATGCCCTGAGGTGGTAGCATATTACTTAATCGGTCAAACGAGTGAAGTATTATCATTATTTTCGTCTCGTCTACCGTTTTTTCCGTAAGTATTATGTAAAAATGAAATTCGACTATTTTTGTATGGCTGTATTTTTTGGTAAGCCTGTTTGGATACGTGCTGTACCCCCCAAGTGTTCGTTATTTTTCCGTTATGTGCGGATAAAATGACGAGCACTTCTAAAAATTAGACAGGCAGAGAGTTTCAACGCCCAGGCTGGGGCGTCAAAGATTTCGGCGCCCAGCCCTGGGCGCTGAAAATGATTTGGGCGGTCGTTTTTGATGCTTTGCTTCACGTGTTCTTGCGTTTCTTTTTTCTTTTTTTTTTTCTTTTTTTTTTCGTTTTAGTGCTTTGATTTTTGCTCGTATTTAAAATCAATTTTGAGGCTATTTCGGAGGCTTTTTTTACTGTTAGCGTGAGATGCATTTTTGTCCGGATTAATTTTTTCTATCCCTGACTCGAAACGGTTTTGAAAATGGAGTTAGGGTGTGGAAGATATGAAGATCTTTGTGTAGGCTTTTGAGGTGGGTTGAGGTGCGTGTCGTTTTTGAAGGGTATGGCGGGGTTACATTTTATTAATTCCCTTTTTAAGCAACATTTGCATTTGTTTTGGATTTTGATTTCCTTCGATTTCTTTGGGTTGCATGGATTGACTTTTATGTTTTGGGGATATGAAGGGGATGGTGCGGTTTATTTTGTGGGTTTCGGGAATTGGTTCCCATGGCACTATTTCAAGACCGAGTGGGCCTCGTTTGTTGGGCCTAGAGTGGGCCGCCTCTTTATTTTTGTATTTCGCAAGTACATTTGGTGCTTACTTTAGTGTTAGAATAAATTTTTTAGGAGAAATATTACGCCTTTATTAATTTGGAAAGTAAGGAAAACACACTGAAATAAAATTGACCTATATTCTAATGGGTCTTAGGACCATCTAAAGTCTTTATTATTCTTTTTACCAATTTAAAGAACTACTAGGCGCTTTTTACTACGGTGCTCTATGTGGCTCAAGCCTTGGGTTTAGTCTCGTAAAACTTTGGTCCTTCACCGGTACTCATCTTGAATTCTATTCCTTTTGCATTGACCCACTGATATATCTTCACCCATCCGTTCTCGATCTCTTCTAATGTTGATGCAGGAGCGATTAACCGGGTTGGATCGAAACCTTCATCTTGTAAAGCTAGGGTAGTCATCACAGTCTCGTCCTCCATAGGCCTCGATTCGTTAAACAATGTCCATAGAGCCTGGTCGTCCAATATTTCAGCTGTTTTAGTCTTGGTGAGGTGGGGTGCCTCATCCAAGGTGTGGCAGTCATGGAAGATTTCAAATCCTGGTTTTAGCAAGCCATCCTGAACGAAGGGTTCAGGGAAATCACAGCATGGGTGTCCTTCTCCTTCCCGAACGAACATTCCGTTAAGGGTTCTTTGATACGGGGGAAGGAGGGTGGTTTGTTTGGCCTTGTTAAGGCGCAGCCCAGACAGGCGGTCAGCAATATCTTCCTCCGTTGGTTCATAGCCTAAGCCAAAGGGAGTAGGTTTGTTGGGTAAAGGATGGAATGTGCATTCCTTCTTCCTTATGCCCAATGGGGTTCCAGGGAAATAACCTTGAGCTAACAGCATTCTAGGGATGACTTGGGATGCGTGCGGGTCTAGTAATGCTGGATCATAGTCTTCGATGAACTGGATTGCTTCTTCCATTTGAAACCCGTAAAGGTCGTCTGCAGTTTCGGCCGTTCCAACCATAGTACAACTGACGTCGAGAGGAGGGGCGCGGATTTTTAGTATTACCCCGTTATGGTTAAGTTTAACCATTTGGTGCAAGGTAGAAGCCACACCTCCTAAGTCATGGAGCCAAGGTCGCCCCAAGAGGAGGTTGAAAGTGGGCTTGATGTCGATTATTTGAAACTCCGTGGTGCGTGCCACAGGCCCGGTTTGTATGGTAAGGTTGATTTTTCCCAACACAGGCCTTCGGGAGTTATCATAAGCTCGTACCCCTTGCGTGGAGGTTTGGAAGTCATCGTTTCCTAGCCCCAAGCAATGTGCGGTTCGCAATGGGAAAACATTAACCGCCGAACCGTTATCTACGAGTGCTTGGGGGATGTTTTGTCCTTTGCATCCAACTACTAAATAGAGGGCTTTATTGTGAGCACCCCCCTCTTTGGGCAAGTCTCTGTCAGTGAAAATATGGCCTTTTCTCCGGCATCTCTCGTGACGTGGCTAACCAATGAGTCAGGTGTGATATCTGTAGGTACTGAGATGAGGTCGAGTGAGCGAATAAGCTTTTCGCGATGTTCTTTCGAAGTACACATGAGATCCCAGATGGTAATTTCGGCTTTGGTTCTTTTTAGTTGTTTCAAGAGAGGATTTTCAATGACTTCTGCGATGGTGGCGTGCCGTCCACTCTCAGGAGTTTGCCTAACTGGGATATCGTCCATAGGAGGTGGGCGAATATCCGGTTGGTATATCCTTCCGGATCGGGTGAGGTTGTCGACCTCGGGCTCCTGAGGGGTGGTGTCGATGTGAGCATACCAGGGCCAAGTTTCAGTAAAGAGGTCCTGGCCCGACACTTGAGATAGGTAAATATCTTCAGCATCATCATCCCACACACCGCACACTTCTCTCTCGATTCGATCCATAGGGACCACAGCAAGTGGTGCACCTTGAGGCGTAATGTACACCGTAGGGTCGAAGTTCTCATTTTCTGGTTGGTCGAGAGAGATGTGACAAGAGCCGAGTGGGCTCTTGTTGTTGTTGGGTTTGCCAACGTTAGGGAGAGGTATTACTTCATCCTCTATCATGTCCTGGATTGTATTTTTTTGGTTCCAGCAGTTTTCGGTGTCATGCCCATTTCCTTAATGGAACTTGCAATAAGTACCTTCGACCCAGTATTTGCTCTTGACAGGAGGGTCACGGGTGGGGCCTATAGGTCTCAACTTTCCTTGATTGGTTAGTCTTTCGAAGGCTTGTACCAAAGTCGACCCGAGTGGGGCAAACTTTCGGTCTCGGACCCATCTTCCAGGGCTTCTTCGGGCGGGAGTCTCCTCTACGATATGGACTTCTTGGGCTTGGGATGTGTTGCCCCTGTTGTAGGTGTTGCTTTTGTATGCGGGTTTACTTTGTATTGTTTTTGCGAGATCATCCTCGATCTTTATTCTCACATCATAAACTCTTTTGAAAGTGTCAAGTCCCAGGTACCTAAGGTGTTGTCTGTAAGCCGGGTCCAGGATGTCAATGAATTTTTGGACCAATTCTGTTTCGGGAGGCCTATTGATTAGTTGGGCCGCCTGGTCCCTCCATCTAGCAAAGTAGGTTGTGAAACCCTCATTTTTCTTTTGGAAGAAACTTCCAGCTCGCGCATGGTGACTTGAAAATCCATGTTCGACGAGTATTGCTTGATGAAGACATTGACAAAGTCTTCCCAAGTGGGGAAGAGCTTAGGGTCCTGGTGATAGTACCATTTGAGCGGCACATGTTCCAAGGACAAAGGAAAGGCAGGTAAATACATGGACTTGTCCACGCCTTTCAAGTTCATGGCATTCACAAAGCTCAATAGATGATCACGGGGATTGTCCGTGGCTTTAAACTTTGGTAAGTCAGATGAACTAAACTTTTCTGGTAGTTTTCCAGGAAAAGGTTCAGGATCGAGGGAGAAGTACTTGCTCCCCATGGTTTGCTGTAGGACCATTTTTTTCAATCCTCTTCTCGTTATCGAGGTCATTTTTGGCTTGTGCAGCCGCTAAGGCTTCGTTTTCCATTTTCAGTTGGCCCATGAGTTGGGTCATTTGAGCCATCTGGTCCGCAATTCTTCGATGGACATGTTTGAGGGTGCGAATCGAGGTTGGGGAAGCGGAGATCCTTGAAATGAGGGATGACGGACGGAGCTTGGAGTCACTAAACCTGGTGTTGGCGATGTATCTTCGAGGCGCACTAACCGTTGATTTCCTGATCGGCACCAAGTGGCAGGACCAGTCCTATGCATAAGATAAGCTAAAGTTTAGGTCCCAAAGTTTCAAGTATTACTTAGTCTAGACTTCGACTCTCTCTATTGGTTTTTCACTCTTTCTTTTGTTGGTACACTTTTTAGTTCTTTCTTTTGGTCATTCTTTGGATTTTCGAAACACTTGCCCGTGTGACATTCATAATTATTAGCATGTTCGGTTTTGGTGTCGAGCAGTGTCGTCGTAGGAGGCCTAACAACGACGCAAAGAGTTATTCTTTTTTATGAGTCGCTTTTTAGAATCGAGTGCTTTTCTTACGCCCTCGCAGCAATTTTTTTACGAACGGTTTTTTTTGCTACGTGTTTTCTTTTTCGCGGGCACCGAGGCTGCTGCGCCTGACCAGAAGGCCAAGCAGCAACTTCAGCGCCCAACGTCGGGCATGAGAAATTCTGACGCCCAGCCAGGGGCGTTGAAAATGTGTCCCTGGCTGGTTCTCGTTTTCTGTTTGCGTCTACTTTTGTTTATGCGACTTCGATTTTGCGTGCTTGCCTAATAACGTCCTTTACGCGTTGTGCAGCGTTTGTGGGATTCGTTACAGGCCATCCCGAACGTCGCTTATTTTTGTGGCGATCGTTCGGGTTTGCGGAACACGTATTTCGGTATAACTCTTTGGCAAATTGGTTTATGAATGTTTGGGCAATTTTTAAGGTCGTTGGTTTTTTTAGGATAGTTTGTCACACACAATCATATATTTTGCTACACATAACTAACATTCCATCACGAGGCAATAATAATATGTCATGTAGTTTATGATAGGCTTCTATGGGTAGTTATTTGCGCCTGGCTTGGTACCGCTTCTATCGCAGATCCAACACATGCCCGGTCGAGGTAGTGCCTTCAACAGACGAATTTCGCCCAAGAGGTCAATCACGATGTAAGCCAAGGGGGCATGCACCAATGAGAGGGACCTAGTGGGCGAGCGATTGGGTTTGGGACGGGTGTACTACTAGCGAAAGTGCCGAGTGGACAAAGTTCGAAGCGTATGCACCCCCCGGTTGGCGATGGGTATCCTTAGTCCCAACTCCCGAGATGAAACACCAAGGGAGCCAAGATTCGTTATGCGGTTCTGTCCGTTCACATTAATATGCTGATTTTCAGGTCGTCCCAACTTGATGGGGAAATAAACGCGGGGTAGGATCGTTTCACCCTTCGGCTATTTTGATTACCTACGAGCACGAGTATTTCCTTCACTTTCCCCAGTGGAGTCGCCGCTGTGAAGGGGTCGAAAAAGCACGAGGCTAATGCGTGACCTCGTCCCTCGTGGGTGTGACGCTTCTTTTTGTCAAATCAAGTGTAATTGGATTTCCTGTGAGTTTACACCCAATTGACTAGTAATATAGGAGTCGCCATTCAGTTTTTAACGACAATGAGAAAAACTGACAAAACCCGGTTATCGTGACATAAAGGGAGTGCAATTATGTTTGACCACGACGACCGTAGGTTCCCTTGTGATCCCTGGTGGTGGGGATCGCTCAACGTACACCCACAGGGTAGAGATTGAGGGTTCGGGGGACTGTAACTACCGAGAGGAGTACTCGCTCTTCGATAACTCCAGAGGCAGGATATCCTTACTAGCTCAGCATAAATAATTGAAGGGACATGCGTTAACTATTAAACTAATCTGAGTTGATTTTAACAATATGCAACATATAATACTAGATCGAGCGCGATTATCTGATTTAGATCGTATTAAGGGACCTAGCATGATAATCCAATTTCCCAAAACATAATCTTTATTAGGCGTGATAGAACAATCAGATTTAATTAGTTTAACAGTTCATAAAAGGGCGAGGAAAGCAATTAAATCATAGAAAAGGGACACATTACGACGCACCCTTGAGAGGTACGTCACGGTTCTCAGAAAACTAACCACTTTGACTTTGCTATTTCTCCTTTTATTTAACGAATCTCAAGTTATGGGACAGGATACGTTCTGTTCGATTTATGGATCGATTGCGACAGAACGCGTGATCAATTTCGCAGCGTGAGGCTTTAGGCTTAGGGGTTGGAGTCAATACTCAGAATAATAATTGTGTGTTGTTGTTCTTTTCACGTCGAACTTAAGGCCCTATTTATAGAAAAGAGTTCGTGGAAAGATAGAATTGTAGAGCTCTAATCCACGAGGAATTAGGAAAGAATACGTCCCAGGTAATTTCAGCGCCCAGACCTGGGCACCGAAGATTTCGGCGCCCAGAGCCAGGCGTTGAAAAAAGGATGTGGGCTGTTTTCTTAGTCAGATTCGGATTCCTAGAATCCTGAGTATTTGAGACTTAATCGAGTCTTTTAGTGCGTATTAACCTTGTGACGGAATGCGTCTGGGCCCGTTACGAACTCTAGGCTCGTTAGGATTTTAATTAATACGTGACTCTTATTTTCGAATCATATTAGGAATAGGATTCTCTCGTAATCTCTATCTCATTTAGGATTTATGTTGGAGTGCAACACCTAATTCTGACAGGTTTCTATCTTTTATGACTTGCCACTTTTAACAACTACCCATTACGACAGTTACTATTTTTAGCAGGTTTCCATAAATAACAGGTTTCTATAAATAGCAGGTTTCTATAAATAGCAGGTTTCGGGTGAAATGAAAAGGGGAATTGGGATTCGTTATTTTATAGGAGATGCGTTGTCAAGTGGAGATTTATGTTTTCATCATCGAACCTTCCCTTTCGGGAATGGGGACAAAAGTAGGTGTCTACAATTGGCATTCTCCTCTGGTTGATCTTTCCCATTGGCTTTCTTTTCAAGTTCCTTCTCCTTTTTGGCAGCTTCTTTCTTCAACTTCTTATCGTCTGCCAATTTTGTCTTCCTCCTGGTTACCACATCTGGATAGACTTTTACTCGTTTGGAATTGAAATCAGCAAGATTATTGAGAACTTCTGCCCGTTTGTCATTCATGTCTGATAACACAAGTGTGGCACATATTTCGGCACGCAGAACAATCCTTTTACGGGGCTGTATTGTTTGAAAAAATAAAGAATAACATTATCAACATCATTTTAAATTCCAAAATAAATAAGGCTAATAAAAGTTAAGCAAATTGCGGTAAAAGTTAGGAATTTGACTTAAAAGTTATGATTCGAAAAATTCTAACCTCTTTCAAATCAGGACAGCTACATTTGATTCCTTCAAATGTCAACATACTAATCATCGTATAAATTCCACAATCAAGGTCAGAACCTTTTGCAGTCTTCCAATCAAACTCAACCTCCTCCATGGGGTACGTTCCAATATCACCTTCATGATTATTGCCTCTATCATCAAGGAAAGTACCCAGGAGATCACACTGAAAACAATATTAAACACATTTATTGGTTTGTAACAGAAAAAAGAAAGTTGAACCGGTAATTCAACATTCTTAAATTGACTAGAGGTAATTACCAGAGTTGTTGAAAAACTTTCCAAGTCAATGATTTGAGCTTCATCATACACAAGATTGTCCACGTGTTGCATCGTTTTGGTTTTCAAATTCAACACAAATAGGAAAAAGTGGCGTTCTCGAAAAAAAGGAACAAAAACCTACAAAAACAAAACATATTGTGATGTTAATAGATACACAAAAACAAAACTTAAACTAGTGAAAGTAAACTTTAACTTCAGAATCCTAAACTTTAACTTTGGATACCTTAACTTTAACTTCAAATGCCTAAACTTTAACTTTAAAATCTTAAACTTTAAGTTCAGATACCTTAATTACAACTTCAGACTCCAAAACTTTAACTTCAGGTCTAAACTTTAACAACAGAATGCTAAACTTTAACTTTAGAACCCTCAACTTTAACTCTAAAATCCTCAACTTTAACAAAATTATCCTAAACTTTAACTTCAGAAACCTTAACTTTAACTTTAGAATCCTAAAATTTAACTTCAGAAAAATTTATTGTTAGAAGTTAAATTTTAGGATTCTAAAGTTAAAGTTAAGGTTTCTGAAGTTAGAGTTTAGGATAATTGAGTTAAAGTTGAGAATTTTAGAACCTTCAACTTTAACTCTAAAATTCTCAACTTTAACTCAATTATCCTAAACTCTAACTTCAGAAACCTTAACTTTAACTTCATAAAACTTGACTTTAAATTTAGAATCCTAAACTTTAACAACAGATGCCTAAACTTTAACTTTATAATCCTTAACTTTAACTTTAAAATCCTTAATTTAATTTTGAGGTGATGCCAAGTAATAACTGACCAGATCAACACAGGTGATGTCAAAGCCATTGTTGTGAATATCAGTCCAGTCTTTCCAACAATTTAGAAGCTGATCCATAGCAGCCGCGTTAGTTTAATCTTGCCAAAGAAGTTCCAAAATTTCCTACAAGAGAAAACAAACAAATTAGTACAACACAAACATTTCCTAAAAATACGTTAACTTTTACTAAACTACTACACAATTTAAGAAACTCACACTTTGGCGGACACCAAAACAGAATTTTGAAGGCGGTGAGGCATGCTGCATTTCATTTGCATTTATCAACACTCAATAATAGACAAATAGATCTCTTGATCTTCAGCAAGTGACAACATATCCTCTCTTTCAATCATATGTACGGTATCAAACCAGACCAAAGTTTCCCTAAAAAAAAAAAAAAATCAAAGTTAAGCTTTATTAAGTTAAAGTTATGCCTTTTGTACTTAAAGTTAGGACAATGTATTACCCTTCACTTGGTCAAAATTAAGTTACATTATATAAAACAATTAAAAGACTTACTCTGCCTTCACTACGACAGGATCATCCAGAAGGCAATAATCAGCAACTTCTTGATACAACTCAGGCAAACGTTTCATGATCCTCTTGTAGAAACGCATGAAATGTCCGACAAGGAATGGTTTAGTGTTAACCTTACCACATGGAATTCCAATTTTAGCCTTGCCATCAGAGAAAGAAGAGTGTATAATGGAATGATAACCGACAGTAGGATCGTAAACTTTTAATTCTTTTGGAGCAGTTTCAGCACTTGGAACAGGTTGAACACTTGGAAGAGGTTCAACAATTGGAAGAGGTGCAACCGGCTGCTCAGATAAGCTTGGCTGTACATCAACCTCCAAAGTTGCGCCTGTAGTAGAATAAATGATTTCTTATCATTTAATGTGAAAAGGTTAAAGTTTTTTTAGATATTTCTAAGTTTTCAACATATAGTAAACTGAAATAGAGTAAAGTTGCACCTTCATTGGTCTGCTGAGCTGGATCAGTGGTAGCATCAACAATACGAGGTTCTTCACACTGTACAACAACCTCTAGACACTAGTAGAAAAAACACTTATTGCAGCGGGCTTTTAGACCCCTGTTGCAGCGTACATCGTATGCTGCAACTGGGGGGCCTGCAACAAGTCTGAACTTGTTGCAGCGTACATGTTCGCTGCAAAAAGTGATTTGTTGCAGCGGGCTTTTAGATATACGCTGCAACAAGTGCCAAAAAATTGGCAAAATTTTGGACTTGTTGCAGCGTACATATAAAAGCCCGCTGCAACAGACCCAACTTTTTGCAGCGTACATTTATTTGTACGCTGCAACAAGTCTGAATTACTCAATTTTTTGCAGCGTACATTTATTTGTACGCTGCAACAAGTCTGAATTTTTGCGAAATTTTTTTCCCTTGTTGCAGCGTACAACATATATGTACGCTGCAAAAAAGCACTTTTGGCGGGAAAATTCTAATTTTGTTTAGGGATACCTAGAGTGCCTTGCACTAAATATAGAAACCTGTCAAAACAATAATAGAATAACGCAACCTGTATAACAAATATAAAAACAACAACTGGAGTTTTGTATACTATATATCCCAAAACCAAAGTGCACATATTACATTTAAATATATGTTCCAATTTCAACATAAACATACATTTTAATATAAAATTTATTCTATAACAACTAAACCAACTCGATCAAGCGCGCTAAAGCCAATAATAAATACTTGTTGGTAAAAAACTTAGCCCATTGCTCACGAACCACATCAAATTCCTCGCATAAGGCGCAATCCTCGGAGTGTAGACCTTTACAAAAACAGAAATTTAAATTAAACATTAGATTAAATACAAATTAAATATCACATTTTAACATTCAAGAAACTAATGACAATGTCCTAATAGTCTAAAATGAGTCCTTAGGTTCTTTAGTTCAAAGTTGGGAGCGAAAATGTCATTTTAGCCTAAATATGACCTATAACGACCCAATGAGTCTATAGGTGCATAAATAGATTGGAACGAGTCTTAGATCGTTAAAATTATGTATATTAAACATGTAATAAGTTTTAAATGAGTCCTTAGGTTCTTTATTTTAAAGTTGGGAGCGAAAATGCCTTATTTTAGCCTAGATATGACCTATAACGATCAAACAAGCATTAAATGGGTATAAGTAGATTAGAATAAGTCCTAGAAACTCAAAACTAAGCTTATTAATCATATAATAATTTAAAAATGAGTCCTTAGGTTCTTAAGTTCAAAGTTGGGAGCGAAAATGTCATTTTAGCCTAAATATGACCTAAAACGACACAATGAGCCTTAAATATGCATAAATGGAATGGAACGAGTCTTATAAAGTTAAAATTATGCATATTAAACATGTATTAAGTTTAAAATGCGTGCTTAGGTTCTTTATTTTAAAGTTAGGAGCGAAAATGCCTCATTTTAGCCTAAATATGACCTATAACTATCAAACAAGCATTAAATGTGCATAAACATATTAGAATAAGTCTTAGAAACTTAAACTAAGCATATTTATCATATAATAAGTTTAAAATGAGTCATTAGGTTCTTAAGTTCAAAGTTGGGAGCGAAAATGGCACTTTAGCCTAAATATGACCTATAACTACACAATGAGCCTTAAATATGCATAAATGGATTGGAATGAGTTCTAGAAAGTCAAAACTAAGAATATAAAACATTTAGTAAGTTTAAAATGAGTCCTTAGGTTCTTTAGTTCAAAGTTTGGAGCGAAAATGTTATTTTAGCCTAAATATGTCCTATAACGACCAAACAAGCCTTAAATGTGTATAAGTAGTTAGAATAAGTCTTAGAAACTTAAAACTAAGCATATTAATCATGTAATAAGTTTAAAATGAGTCCTTAGGTTCTTTAGTTCAAAGTTAGGAGCGCAAATGCCTCATTTTAGCCTAAATATGACCTATAACTATCAAACAAGCATTAAATGTGCATAAACAAATTAGAATAAGTCTTAGAAACTTAAAACTAAGCATATTAATCATATAATAAGTTTAAAATGAGTCATTAGGTTCTTAAGTTCAAAGTTGGGAGCGAAAATGTCATTTTAGCCTAAATATGACCTACAACGACCTAATGAGCCTTAAAGGTGCATAAATAGATTGGAACGAGCCTTATAAAGTTAAAATTATGCATATTAAACATGTATTAAGTTTAAAATGAGTGCTTAGGTTCTTTATTTTAAAGTTAGGAGCGAAAATGCCTCATTTTAGCCTAAATATGACCTATAACTATCAAACAAGCATTAAATGTGCATAAACAGATTAGAATAAGTCTTAGAAACTTAAAACTAAACATATTAATCATATAATAAGTTTAAAATGAGTCATTAGGTTCTTAAGTTCAAAGTTGGGAGCGAAAATGGCACTTTAGCCTAAATATGACCTATAACGACACAATGAGCCTTAAATATGCATAAATGGATTGGAACGAGTCTTATAAAGTTAAAATTATGCATATTAAACATGTATTAAGTTTAAAATGAGTGCTTAGGTTCTTTATTTTAAAGTTAGGAGCGAAAATGCCTCATTTTAGCCTAAATATGACCTATAACTATCAAACAAGCATTAAATGTTCATAAACAGATTAGAATAAGTCTTAGAAACTTAAAACTAAACATATTAATCATATAATAAGTTTAAAATGAGTCATTAGGTTCTTAAGTTCAAAGTTGGGAGCGAAAATGGCACTTTAGCCTAAATATGACCTATAACGACACAATGAGCCTTAAATATGCATAAATGGATTGGAATGAGTTCTAGAAAGTCAAAACTAAGCATATAAAACATTTAGTAAGTTTAAAATGAGTCCTTAGGTTCTTTAGTTCATAGTTTGGAGCGAAAATGTTATTTTAGCCTAAATATGTCCTATAACGACCAAACAAGCCTTAAATGTGTAAAAGTAGTTAGAATAAGTCTTAGAAACTTAAAACTAAGCATATTAAACATGTAATAAGTTTAAAATAAGTCCTTAGGTTCTTTATTTTAAAGTTGGGAGCGAAAATGCCTTATTTTATCCTAAATATGACCTACAACGATAAAACAAGTATTAAATGTGCATAAATAGATTAGAATAAGTCTTAGAAACTTAAAACTAAGCATATTAATCATGTAAAAGGTTTCAAATGAGTCATTAGATTCTTTAGTTCAATCTTAGGAGCGAAAATGTCTCATTTTAGCCTAAATATGACCTATAACGACCAAACAAGTCTCAAATGTGCATAATAGATCGGATTGAGTCTTGAAAAGTTAAAAATAATCATATGAATCATGTAATAATCATTTGGGGAAAACCGGGTTAGATGTCTTACAGCATGTAAAATCATTATTGAATTCATGTCACCTCTCATGTTGCAAATGTATAAAACATCAATACCAAAATACAAATATCCCTAGCATTATACTATAGTCTCTGCCAATTATTATGATCGAGCTACTAGATTAACTCAATGAAAGAACTGTAAACCGTACAGAACTACAGATAGTATACAACTGAACATAAAGCACCATAGTAGTATGATTATATTTAAACCCCTTCCTTTATGTTCAGTTATACATTGAAGCAAACCACAAATTAGAAGCAAAGCTATACATTGACAAGCCTTCATTAAAAAAAATAAGGCATTTTCTGTATAGAAATTGAAGAAAAAAATGTACTTTGCGTTGAACTTGACCCATATAATTCTTGTTATTCATAGAACTATAAGGAACACGTATATCTATCATTCTATCAGTACATCAATTTTTCAGGTTGGATAGTACTTCAATTGTGAGTTGACTAAAATCAGATTCAAGAGTCCCAAATCACGATATAGAGACTAGTTGATTATTCAAATACTAAATTGTGGTTGTCACTTGTCATCCCCTAGACTACATTCAACCCATGTTCTTCTAAGATCACTTGAGCTATGAGAACTAAGTTGACAATGCAACAAACTAAATACAAAAATCTCACAACTTTGCATTCAAATTCTTCCAAAAACAACAATCAACGAGCATACTAAACCTGAATACAAAATTAATAAGAATAAATTAAAAATAGCTGAAACAATAAACTAAAACCCTTCAATTAATCAACCCAAATCATCATTCTCAATGTAAATCAAAAACCCAATTGGCAAACTATCAATTTTTCACTAAAAACAAATTTCAGAATTCCCAAATTGATGAAATTTGACCTAAAAATCCAACATTTTACTCCAAAAAGAAAGAAACGAGATAAACAAACTCACACTGTGGATGCCGGAGGCGTTAAGGGCGGCAAAGAAGGCGGTAGCGGCGGCTCAAACGAAGAGAGAGGCGACCCCGAGTTCCCTGGCGGGCATAAAATTGGAATCTCCGACGAAGCCTTTCTTGCAAGATCTAATCCCCCACCCTAATTGGACGGCGCTAGCTAGTAGTCACCTAACAACCAGAACGGGCGGCGCAAGCAAGGGGGAAAAGAACATTGAATCGATTAGTTAGGGTTTTGCGATTTTAAATCAAGAACTTATTAAAACAATTGAGGGAAAAATTGAAATCAATTTACCAATTAGTTACAAATGATGTTGTGTTGGTAGGCCACCATTATTGGCGGCGACAAGCAGAGGAAAGCCGAGCACGGAGGCAGGACAACACCATCAACCACAACAACGCAATAACCATCGCAACCACCCAGCAGCGTCGGCATGAAGGAGGTGGTGGCCGGCGATGCAGAGGAACGAAGAGAAAGAGTGTTCGAAATTTGAGATGACGCAGGGAAAGGCACGCGAAGAAGAAAGGACCGGCTTAGGGTTTGTCTTTAGGAGACGACGTAGGGAAAGGCACGCGAAGAAGAAAGGACAGCGAGAAAATTTTTTGAGATGCGGCTTAAATTGTTTTGAAATTTTTTTATCCGGTTATTGCAGGGGGCTTTTAAATTGTACGCTGCAACAAAAAGGGTTGTTGCTGCGGGCTTTTATTTTGTACGCTGCAACAAACACATTTGCTGCGAACAACTAAAATGTACGCTGCGATAACCCTTTAAAGGGTTTGACCCGCGTTGACCGACTGGTTGTTGAAGCGTATTTATACATGTACGCTGCAACAAGGGGGCTGCAACAGGGGTTTTTTCTACTAGTGAGAGTTGTATTGGTCTGCCGAGCTGGATCAGGGATAGCATCAACAAAACAACGTTCTTCACACTGTACAACAGTCTTGTTAGCAATTTCATTGACAATAATTTGATGAAGAACTTCTTGGATCTTTTTGTTAGGTTATGATACATATGACATTACATAGATCATGCGGAAACAACCATTAACCCAGGACAACATATTATTTACACATAATCATATAGCATAATTTAGATGCATACTCTTTGTTGCGTGCCTTCCCTAGCTGCGCCCGAACCGAACAAGAACAAGTTTTTAGGACTCCAAGTGTCGTCCCTCCGTAGATAGTCCACAGCACGTCCGGATCCGCCTTAAGATTGACCAACTAGAATCGCCCTTAAGGTACTAGAAAATTTCGGCACTTTATGAGCAAGATGTGTGTTTTAATTTTCTCTCAAAAAACTCACTTTTGAATACTTTGAAACTTGTGTATAAATTATGACCCCTAGGCCTTTATTTATAGAGTTATGGAAAAGGAATCGTAATCCTAGTAGGATACGAATTAATTGAAATTAGAATCCTACATGAATTCTATTTAATTAATTTATCCAATTAGGAATAGAAATTTAATCATACACTGACTCTTGTAGATTTAGGAATCACGCATGAGCACAAACTCACACACACACGGCAGCCACAAGGGCTGCCCATGCGCGTGCGAGCAGCAGCCCACGCAGCGCGGCCCACGCAACGGTGGCCTTGGCGCGCGCTGGGCCTGCCTTGTGGTAGGCCTGGGCGCTGCCTTGGCTGGGCTTGTGGCGCGCGCGTGCTTGCTGGGCGATGGCCCGGCTTCGTGCTGGGCCTTCGTCCGGCAGGCCTCGTCCGATGCTAATTCGTACGATACGCTTCCGATTAAATTTCCAGTTCCGGAATTTATTTCCGATACGAACAATATTTAATATTTCCGATTCCGGAATTAATTTCCGTTTCGAACAAATATTTAATATTTCCGTTTCTGACAATATTTCCGTTTCCGGCAATATTTCCGATTCTGGTAATATTTCCATTTCCAATAATATTTTCCGATACGTACCATGTTTCCGTTTCCGGCAACATCTACGACTTGGATAATATTCATATTTCCGATACGATCCATATTTCCGTTTCCGGCAATATCATCGTTTCCGGAGTATTCATTTCTTGCCTGTGACGATCTTAGCTCCCACTGAAACCAAGATCCGTCGGTTCCGAATATTCATAGATGGAGTATTTAATGCCATTAAATACTTGATCCGTTTACGTACTATTTGTGTGACCCTACGGGTTCAGTCAAGAGTAAGCTGTGGATTAATATCATTAATTCCACTTGAACTGAAGCGGCCTCTAGCTAGGCATTCAGCTCACTTGATCTCACTGAATTATTAACTTGTTAATTAATACTGAACCGCATTTATTAGACTTAACATAGAATGCATACTTGGACCAAGGGCATTATTTCCTTCAGTCTCCCACTTGTCCTTAGGGACAAGTGTGCATTTCCTAATTCCTTTGTCGCTCGATGCTTGCTCTTGAACATAAGGTAAGAGTTGTCATCCTTATTATGTCCAGAGGTGTTCCTCGGTTTCAGAGTTCAACTGATCAAATAAACAGATAATCATAGCCTATGATTCATCCGAGCACGGCCATGCATTTCACAGTTTCTAGCTCTCCGAGTGGCCTTGTACAACTTTTAAGCATCTCATCCCGATTTATGGGAGGACAATCCCAATCTTGCGATCTTGAGATTAGACTTCGTTTGATAGGTGATTACCTGAGCGTTGCCTTTATAGCCTCCTTTTACGGTGCGACGGTTGGTCAACGTCAAAGCAACCAGTTCTCAAACAAGTAATCTCAAATCACTCAGGTATTGAGGATTTAGTGTCTAATAATTTAATGAAATTTACTTATGACAGACTTTCATCTCTTACAGTAAAGTTTCATAGGTCTTGTCCGATACTAGTCTTCCCAAAGTAAGTATCTATGCAAATGATTATGACATTGCCATGTCCACATAGTTCAAGAAACAGAACTACTAGTCATCTTGCATTCTAATCGTCTAACGTTTTCTATGCGTCCAATTTTATAGAAAACTCCGATTAGGGACCATTTTCAACCTTTGACATTCAAGTTCACTTGATAGACATTTCTTAGTCACAGGACTGGTCCTGACAGTCTATCTTGAATATATCGTCAAGTTGAAGGGACTCATCATTTAATAAACCACAAATTAAATGGAAAAATGAATTCCTTTCATTTATTGTGAATGATTAACCAATAATGTTTTACAAAGATTTAAACTCTAAAACTTTAAAACATTAAACAGAGACATCAAAGCCATTCTCCAATATGCTTGATTCCCATAGCTGCAGTGTGCGAGTTGTGCTTCGCTTGCGGCAGAGGTTTAGTTAATGGATCTGATATGTTGTCATCAGTTCCAATTTTGCTTATCTCGACTTCTTTTCTTTCAACGAACTCTCGTAGAAGGTGAAATCTACGAAGTACATGCTTGACTCTCTGGTGGTGTCTAGGCTCTTTTGCCTGTGCAATAGCTCCGTTATTATCACAATACAGGGCTATTGGTCCTTTAATGGAGGGGACTACACCAAGTTCTCCTATGAACTTCCTTAGCCATATAGCTTCCTTTGCTGCTTCATGTGCAGCAATGTACTCCGCTTCAGTTGTAGAATCCGCAATGGTGCTTTGCTTAGCACTTTTCCAGCTTACTGCTCCTCCGTTGAGGCAGAAGACAAACCCAGACTGTGATCTGAAATCATCTTTGTCGGTTTGGAAACTTGCGTCCGTATAGCCTTTAACAATTAATTCATCATCTCCACCATAGACCAGGAAGTCATCTTTGTGCCTTTTCAGGTACTTCAGAATGTTCTTGGCAGCAGTCCAATGCACCTCTCCTGGGTCTGACTGGTATCTGCTCGTAGCACTGAGTGCGTACGCAACATCCGGGCGTGTACATATCATAGCATACATTATTGAACCAATCAATGATGCATATGGAATCCCATTCATTCGTCTACGCTCATCAAGTGTTTTTGGGCACTGAGTCTTGCTTAGAGTCATTCCATGAGACATGGGTAGGTAGCCTCGCTTGGAGTCCGCCATCTTGAACCTATCAAGCACCTTATTGATATAAGTGCTTTGACTAAGTCCAATCATCTTTTTAGATCTATCTCTGTAAATCTTGATGCCCAATATGTACTGTGCTTCTCCTAGATCCTTCATCGAAAAACATTTCCCAAGCCAAATCTTGACAGAGTTCAACATAGGAATGTCATTTCCGATAAGCAATATGTCGTCGACATATAATACTAGGAAAGCAATTTTGCTCCCACTGACCTTCTTGTATACACAAGATTCGTCCGCGTTCTTGATGAAACCAAAGTCACTGACTGCTTCATCAAAACGTATATTCCAGCTCCTGGATGCCTGCTTCAATCCGTAGATTGACTTCTTTAGCTTGCATACCTTTTCAGCATTCTTTGGATCCTCAAAACCTTCAGGCTGTGTCATAAACACAGTTTCTGTTAAAACGCCGTTTAAGAAAGCAGTTTTGACATCCATCTGCCATATTTCGTAATCGTAATATGCAGCGATTGCTAACATTATTCGAATAGACTTTAGCATTGCAACTGGTGAAAAGGTTTCATCGTAATCCACACCGTGGACTTGCCTGTAACCTTTTGCAACCAATCTAGCTTTGAAAACTTCAAGTTTCCCATCCTTGTCCTTTTTCAGTTTGAAAACCCATTTGCTTCCAATGGCTTGGTAGCCATCTGGCAAATCGACCAAATCCCATACTTGGTTTTCAGACATGGAGTCTAATTCAGATTGCATGGCTTCTTGCCATTGCTTGGAGCTAGGGCTCGTCATAGCTTGCTTGTAAGTCGCAGGTTCATCACTTTCAAGTAATAGAACGTCATAGCTCTCGTTCGTCAAAATACCTAAGTACCTTTCCGGTTGAGATCTATATCTTTGCGATCTACGCGGGGTAACATTTCTAGATTGACCATGATTCTCACCAGATTCTTCTAAAGATCTCTGAGTTTCATCTTGAATGTCATCTTGAGCATTCTCTAGAGTTTGTTGTTCGACTCGAATTTCTTCGAGGTCTACTTTTCTCCCACTTGTCATTTTGGAAATGTGATCCTTCTCCAAAAAGACACCATCTCGAGCAACAAACACTTTGTTCTCAGATGTATTGTAGAAGTAATACCCCTTTGTTTCCTTTGGATAGCCCACAAGGATACATTTGTCAGATTTTGGATGAAGTTTGTCTGAAATTAATCGTTTGACGTATACTTCACATCCCCAAATCTTAAGAAAAGACACATTTGGAGGCTTTCCAAACCATAATTCGTATGGAGTCTTTTCGACAGCTTTAGACGGAGCTCTATTTATAGTGAGTGCAGCTGTATTTAGTGCATGTCCCCAAAATTCTAATGGAAGTTCGGCCTGACCCATCATTGACCTGACCATGTCTAGCAAGGTTCTGTTCCTCCGTTCTGACACACCGTTCCATTGTGGTGTTCCAGGAGGAGTCAATTCTGATAGAATTCCACATTCTTTCAGATGGTCATCAAATTCATAGCTCAGATATTCACCGCCTCTATCAGACCGCAGTGCCTTAATCTTCTTGCCTAATTGATTCTCTACTTCACTCTGAAATTCCTTGAATTTGTCAAAGGATTCAGACTTATGCTTCATTAGGTAGACATAACCATACCTACTGAAGTCATCAGTGAAAGTGATAAAGTAGCTGAAACCACCTCTAGCATTTGTACTCATTGGTCCACATACATCTGTATGGATTAAACCCAATAGTTCATTTGCTCTTTCTCCAATTTTAGAGAAAGGTTGCTTTGTCATTTTGCCAAGTAAACATGATTCGCATTTACCATAATCCTCTAAGTCAAATGGTTCTAGAATTCCTTCTCTTTGAAGTCTTTCTAAGCGTTTCAAGTTTATATGGCCTAATCGACAATGCCACAGATAGGTGAGATCTGAATCATTCTTTTTGGCCTTTTTGGTATTTATGTTATATACTTGTTTGTCGTGATCTAATAAATAAAGTCCATTGACTAATCTAGCAGATCCATAAAACATCTCTTTAAAATAAAACGAACAACTATTGTCTTTTATTATAAAGGAAAATCCCTTAGCATCTAAGCAAGAAACTGAAATGATGTTTTTAGTAAGACTTGGAACATGGAAACATTCTTCCAGTTCCAAAACTAGCCCGGAGGGCAACGACAAATAGTAAGTTCCTACGGCTAATGCAGCAATCCGTGCTCCATTTCCCACTCGTAGGTCGACTTCACCCTTGCTTAACTTTCTACTTCTTCTTAGTCCCTGTGGATTGGAACATAAGTGTGAGCCACAACCTGTATCTAATACCCAAGAAGTTGAATTAGCAAGTATACAGTCTATAACGAAAATACCTGAAGATGGAACGACTGTTCCGTTCTTCTGATCTTCCTTTAGCTTCAAGCAATCTCTCTTCCAATGCCCCTTCTTCTTGCAGTAGAAGCATTCGGATTCAGAAGTGGGTTGACTGACCTTCCTCTTTGCAGATTTGGCGCCAGTTTGCTTAGTTGGGCTGGCCTTGTTGCCACCTTTCTTAGCATTCCTCTTCTTTCCAGATTTCTTGAACTTGCCCCCACGCACCATAAGCACATCCTGCTTATCACTTTTGAGCGTCTTTTCAGCGGTCTTCAGCATACCGTGAAGCTCAGTGAGCGTTTTGTCCAGACTATTCATACTGTAGTTCAGTTTGAACTGATCATACCCGCTATGAAGAGAATGGAGGATGGTGTCTATAGCCATTTCCTGAGAAAATTGCTGATCCAGCCGACTCATATTCTCAATGAGTCCAATCATTTTGAGAACATGTGGACTTACGGGCTCGCCTTTCTTAAGCTTGGTCTCAAGAATTTGCCTATGAGTCTCGAATCTTTCGACTCGAGCCAGATCTTGGAACATGTTCTTCAACTCACTGATGATTGTGAAAGCATCTGAGTTGATGAACGTTTTCTGCAGATCCGCACTCATGGTGGCGAGCATTAGACATTTCACATCCTTGTTGGCATCAATCCAACGATTGAGGGCAGCCTGAGTGACCCCGTCGCCTGGAGCTTCGGGCATCGCCTCATCTAGGACATACTCCTTTTCTTCCTGCATAAGAACTATTTGCAAGTTCCTTTGCCAGTCAAGGAAGTTTTTCCCGTTCAACTTCTCCTTTTCGAGAATTGATCGAATGTTGAATGAATTGTTGTTTGCCATATTAAAAACTACAATTGAAAAGAATAAACAAATAAATAACCATTCACAGTTTCTCTTAATAAACTTAAATTCTAGCATACATGCATAATTCAATGTTTATTAAGCATTTTATTCAAGTTATGTGTTCCGGCAGGTGTGAATAAAATGATTCCAAGATCCTAAAATCATTGAAGAACTAAGCACAGTTTGTCGACTTAATCCTAGAACATCTTAGGTAAGCAAAAGCCTTTTGCTAATAGTCTAGAAACTATTCTTGGTTGATAGGTACGTCTAAGAACTTATTAGGTAAACCTATCGAATTTGCCACGACATAAAAGGACTCCTTACTTATATCGTTGAGTTTCACCAAAACTAACATGTACTCACAATTATTTGTGTACCTTGCCCCTTTAGGACCAATAAGTAACACCTCGCTGAGCGAAAACTATTACTAGATTGATGTAAAGGATATCCAAGCAAGTGTATATTTTGGCATGGCACCTTTTAACTCAATTTTTTAAGTTTGGAACTTAAGGCTCTTACTATGTTGGTTAGATTTTAAGTGAACTAAAATCCTTAATCATGCAACATAATCAAGCTTTTGATCTCATGCATTTTAAGACATATTTAAAGCAATAAATAACTTAAAACATGCATAAGATATTTGTGATCTAGTATGGCCCGACTTCATCTTGAAGCTTTGACTTCAAAGTCCGTCTTGAAAATCTCCGTGGGAGGCACCATTTTCTTCAAATAGGATAAGCTATAACTAATTACAACTATTTGATGGTTCGCAGACCATATTTGAATTGAAAAATAACTTTGGTACTTTAGACCAATTACATTCAAATTAATGGTACGCAGACCATATTTTCTATCCTATTTGGGCCATACTAGTCACTTCATAACCTGCAAAACAGTACATATACAATATATACCATTCACCCATTCATTATCATGAATGGCCCACATAGCTGGTTAGTAAAACACATTATGCATCACGTAAACATTTGCAGCAATTAATCAAGGGCACCAATAATCTACCAATTATTCAGTCCTTATTAATTCTAATCAAGTTGTTTTAACCTTAAGGATTTGTAGACCTAATCAAGAGTTTATGACTAAAAAGCGCTCCCACTTAAACCAATAAATTCATATGCTTTACCAATTTTAAACATAAAAATGTATTTCTAGTCCAACCGGAAACATACAAATTTAATTAAAATTTAAGGCTCATATCAATTTATAATTGAATCCAAAAATTTAATTTAATTTCAGTCGTATTTAAATTAATTCATGATTTTAATTTTAGTAAAATAATTAGAATAAATAACATTTATTATAATTATAATATTCAAAATTAAAATCCAAGAAAATAATTCAAATTATTAATTTTAAAATTAATTAAAATTACGTGAACTGAAATTTTCAAATTAAACATTCAAAACGATCTAATCGTAACGCAAACACCCTACGCGTTGCACGCCCATGGACCGTACGCACACAGCCATTGCTGGCCATGTGCGCGCAGCCCATGCGCTCGTCGCATAGCTGCTGCTTCCTTATCGCAAGCCTCCGCACACATTGTGCTCGCTGCGCGCGCCAGCGCTCATCGCACGCGAGCTATCGCTCGCAGTGCGCGCGCGCGACATCGCTCGTTGGGCGCGCGACATCGCTCGCTGGGCGCGCGAGCCATCGCTCGCTGGGCGCGCGACATCGCTCGCTGGGCGCGCGACATCTCTCGCTGTGCGCGCGAGCCATCGCTCGCTGGCGCGCGAGCCATCGCTCGCTGGGCGCGCGACATCGCTCGCTGGGCGGGCGACATCGCGCACTGTGCGCGCGAGTGATGCTGGGCGCAGCGCTCGTGGCACGCGAGCTTGCGCTCGCTGCGCGCGAGGCTGCGCGCTCTTGTGCGAGGCAGCGCGCGCTGTGGCGCAGCTCGCTTGCTGCCCACACGCGACTGCCTTGGCTCGCCATTCGCCCATGCCCATTCGTTCATTGCTCGTGGCACACGACACAAGGCAGGGCTGCTGCCTTGTGCTCGTGCACTACGCCCTTGCTCATTGCATTCGTGCCGCACGGGCGACGAGCTCCCTTGCTCGTCGTCGCATGCCCGCATTATACAACACCCCTTAAGGGTAACACGAAGCGTCCATTGCTTCGTGCGTGCAAGTTATATGAACGAATCGCATAAAAATTTAAAATTTATATTTAAAATTAATGACAAATTAATAAATATTATTAATTTCATAATTTTAGGGCGAAAAAATCGAAAATTTATTATCCAATTGATTTCCGATTGTTATGGATTCAAGTCTAGGTCATAAAAATTTAAAATTTATCGTAAATTTACAATTTTTATGGTGGTTTTTAATCATAGGTTTCTAATTAAATTACAATTAATTATGAAAATCAAATTAATTCTAAATTATTCTAATTTTCAACAAATTAATCATAATTACAAATTAGATTGCATAATTAACAAGACTAGGCATTCAAACTTGTTAAACATATGCAGTAGGTCAATCAAAAATTCAAGATTTATCAACAAGAATCGCAAATATTTAATTTAACATCTTAAATTTACGAAATTTTGCATTCGAAAAACTAAAACCTTCGAAAAGTCATAGTTAGGCTTCGAATTTGAGAATTCTGGGTTCGGCAGAAAAATATTATTTTTGTCAAAATTTTAGAATGCCTTTTACATGCGGAATTGACACAAAAATCACTCAATTCGGATGAGTAACGAAGAAACTGCCGAAAAAACTGCGTACGTATAATTAAATAAACGCAATTTGCAATTAATTAACAATTACGAAAATTAATCACCCCTTTTAATTCTTGCAAATTTGTAATATTTAACCATGTTCATGCAATTTAGATTATGAAAATAATAAGGGGCTCGTGATACCACTGTTAGGTTATGATTCATATGACAGTTCATAAATCATGCGGAAAAACCATAAAGCCAGGAAACATATTATTTACACATAATCATTTAGCATAGTTTAGATGCATACTCTTTGTTGCGTGCCTTCCCTAGCTGCGCCCGAACCGAACAAGAACAAGTTTTTAGGACTCCAAGTGTCGTCCCTCCGTAGATAGTCCACAGCACGTCCGGATCCGCCTTAAGATTGACCAACTAGAATCGCCCTTAAGGTACTAGAAAATTTCGGCACTTTATGAGCAAGATGTGTGTTTTAATTTTCTCTCAAAAAACTCACTTTTGAATACTTTGAAACTTGTGTATAAATTATGACCCCTAGGCCTTTATTTATAGAGTTATGGAAAAGGAATCGTAATCCTAGTAGGATACGAATTAATTGAAATTAGAATCCTACATGAATTCTATTTAATTAATTTATCCAATTAGGAATAGAAATTTAATCATACACTGACTCTTGTAGATTTAGGAATCACGCATGAGCACAAACTCACACACACACGGCAGCCACAAGGGCTGCCCATGCGCGTGCGAGCAGCAGCCCACGCAGCGCGGCCCACGCAACGGTGGCCTTGGCGCGCGCTGGGCCTGCCTTGTGGTAGGCCTGGGCGCTGCCTTGGCTGGGCTTGTGGCGCGCGCGTGCTTGCTGGGCGATGGCCCGGCTTCGTGCTGGGCCTTCGTCCGGCAGGCCTCGTCCGATGCTAATTCGTACGATACGCTTCCGATTAAATTTCCAGTTCCGGAATTTATTTCCGATACGAACAATATTTAATATTTCCGATTCCGGAATTAATTTCCGTTTCGAACAAATATTTAATATTTCCGTTTCTGACAATATTTCCGTTTCCGGCAATATTTCCGATTCTGGTAATATTTCCATTTCCAATAATATTTTCCGATACGTACCATGTTTCCGTTTCCGGCAACATCTACGACTTGGATAATATTCATATTTCCGATACGATCCATATTTCCGTTTCCGGCAATATCATCGTTTCCGGAGTATTCATTTCTTGCCTGTGACGATCTTAGCTCCCACTGAAACCAAGATCCGTCGGTTCCGAATATTCATAGATGGAGTATTTAATGCCATTAAATACTTGATCCGTTTACGTACTATTTGTGTGACCCTACGGGTTCAGTCAAGAGTAAGCTGTGGATTAATATCATTAATTCCACTTGAACTGAAGCGGCCTCTAGCTAGGCATTCAGCTCACTTGATCTCACTGAATTATTAACTTGTTAATTAATACTGAACCGCATTTATTAGACTTAACATAGAATGCATACTTGGACCAAGGGCATTATTTCCTTCACTTTTGATTTGGACTAACATCTTGAGGTATAGCATTAGGTTTTCCATCACAATATATGTTCTCCAAACCTCCTGGCATAGACTGAACTGAAACTACCATCTCAGCCAATTCTTGCATTATGGCATAATACCTTGGATCCAAATCATCATCCGGCAGCGATGGAGATGAACGGCGCCTCAGTGCTGATACAGCTTCAAGTTGTTTCAAATGAAAATTTGAAACAATTTCCAAGTTCCTCTTCATTCTCAAAAACTCCGCATGCATTTCCTTCAAGATTCGGGAAAAGTTAGACTTTTTGAATTAAAAGTTAGACTTTTGAACTTAAAAGTTAGACTACTGAAACCTTAACTTTAACTTCAGAAACCTTAACTTTAACTTTAGAATCCTTCACTTTAACTTTAGAATCCTAAACTTTTTTCAGAATCCTTAACTTTAACTTTAGTATTTTAAATTTAAGTTCAGAATCCTCAACTTTAAATTTAGAATCCTTGAAACAACTTTAGAATTCTAAACTTTAACTTTAGGATCCTTAACATTAACTTCAAAATCCTCAACTTTAACATCAAAGTCCTTAACTTTAAATACATAATCCTTAACTTTAACTCTAGAATCCTTAACTTTAATTTCAAAATCCTTAACTTTAACATCAAAGTCCTTAACTTTAAAAACATAATCCTTAACTTTAACTTTAGAATCTTTACCTTTAACTTTAGAATCAAATCTCAAAACTACAATAAAAAATTTAATAAAAGAGAAATAACTATAAAAATGTTGAGAAGAAACTTACATCAGTTGCAATTGATTGAATTGCTGAATTTGACAATTGCCCATCAGGAATGACGAACCGTATATGGTTCTCATCATCGTTCACAACATCATGCCTACCACAAATCTTGGCAAAACCTTATTCAAAACCCAACTTCTGACAAACAGGGTAGGTCACAGTATTTAATAAACCACTGCCAAAGCAAGCTGAATCCTTTTCCAAAATAAGCCTTTCGTGAATTTTAGTACCAGACCAATGCTTCATCAACGGAAGACTACAACTCTCTGCAATGCCCCTAAATTGAAGGCGATGAAAATAGACAACTTGTAAAACCCATAAACAACCACCAACGTTACCCTGGCAGCCTGAAGTTTTATGCTTCCTAATAGCTCGAGAAAGTCTCTCATGGACATATCCACACCAATCAAGATTCTTTATTTCATCTACATCCTCAAGAACTTTAACTAAACCCAAATCAGCAGTCCTATTAGCTATAGGAGCTAAGAAAACAGAGAATGCAAACATCACAAATATTCGCTTGAACATTTATCCACCTTCCTCTAATTCATCCATCTTAATCTCCAACAGACGCAATGGAATGGTTGCATTTTTTTAACTTGAAAGTACTCTCTCCACTGATTTTTCAAACCTACATCCTTAGTCCTAGTGCTGCTATCTACAATAGGATTGTCAGAATGTAATGGGAGAAGAAAAACATCATGCACATCACATGGACTAAATATGAATTCCTTTCCAGCTTCTATTTTAAACAACCAACTAACAGGATCAAAATGATCAATCAACCAGGGAAATAATGTTGTATCTAACTTAGAAGTTTGCGTAGGTAAAGATAACAACCAACCGAATCCAATTTCCGAAAAAGCCTTAATTTGATTTGAATTGAATGTTTCTATGACAGCTAACAAAGCAGTTGGTCTACACTGGGTAGTCATGTTTGAAGTACTGCAACCCCCATCCAAGCTGAAAAAAGTTAAACAGGTAAAAGTTAGACTTTTAGCAGTTAAAGTTTGGTTATTAACAGTAAAAGTTAGGTTTCATATGATGGAAGAATTTCTTAATATTTACAACAAATACCATAACTTTAACCTACATAAGTACAACTTTAATATTTAAAAGGAAAAAGTTGACTTTTAGCAGGTAAAGTTAGGAGAAAAAAGTCAAAATCCTTAACTTTATATTTAGAAATCTTGTTTGTAAGATTTGACTTTAACATCAAAATCCTCAACTTTAACTTAAAGATCCTTGACTTTAACTTCAAGATCCTCAACTTTAAGTTCAGAATCCTTAAACTTTAAATTTAGAAATCTTAACTTTAACTTTAGAATCCTAAACTTTTAATTTAGAATCCTTAACTTTAATTTCAAAAGCATAAACTTTAACTTTAGGTTCCTTAACTTTAACTTTAAAATTCTTAACTTTAACTTCAAAATTCTTAACTTTAACTTCAAAAATCTTAACATTAACTACAAAATCCTTAACTTTAACGTCAAAATCCTCAACTTTAAGTCCAGAGTCCTTAAAACTTTAATTTCAAAATCATAAACTTTAACTTTAGGATTCTTAACTTTAACTTTAACTTCAAAATTCTTAACTTTAACTACAAAAATCTCTACTTTAACTTCAGAGTCCTTAACTTTATATCATTTCAATAACTTTAAGGCACACAAATACAACTTTAACACAGAAAAGTTCAATTTGAGAAATAAAACAAATTGTAAAACTCACATCTGGACATCATTTTCAGCATCAACAAGAACATCAGCATCAACCTCAGCCTTAATCCTTGCCTTCTTCCCTTTGGTTTTTATTTCAACCAACTCACTCTTAACCATTACTTTCTTCTCCATGACTCCCGGCTTCTTCTTCCCTTTGCATGTCGGTTTAACCAAACCAGCATTAACATCCTCGTCCTCGTCCTCGTTCTCGTCCTCGTCCTCGTTCTCGTCCTCGTCCTCATCAGTATTAACATCCTCATCATCTTCATAAAGAACATCGTCATCATCGTCATCATATTCCATATTTTCTGAATCTGGATATTGAATGTCATCATCTTCTTGTAAAATCTCCTTCTTATTAACAGTTTTAGTTCTCGGCATGATTCAATGATGTCAAAAATCACTGCAAAAGTTAAACTCCCATTAGATGAAAAATTTGTAAATATAAAAGTAATAGATTTAACTGTTAAAGTTAAGATATTAATAGAAAAGTTAAGTCTTAAATGATTGAAAACTGTCTTAACTTTTATGCCAATTTCCATAACTTTATTATATAAAACTATAAATTTAACACAACAAAGTACAACAGTGAAATAAAACAGACTGAAAGACTCAATTTAGTTGTAGAAAGGTAAAAACGTGAAAGTTAGACTACTACCAATTAAAGTTAAGTTATTCACAGTTAAAGTTAACTCAATTATCCTAAACTTTAACTACAGAATCCTCAACTTTAACATTAGAACCCTCAACTTCAACTCTAAACCCTCAACTTTAACTCGATTATCCTAAACTTTAACTACAGAATCCTAAACTTTAACTTTAGAACCCTCAACTTTAACTCTAAACCCCTAACTTTAACTCTATAATCCTCAACTTTAACTCAATTATCCTAAACTTTAACATCAGAAACCTTGCAACTTTGATACAGATTCAATGATTCACATGCTTGCAACTTTGAATACAATGTTCTTCACTATTAGGTGAATAACCTTAACTTATTAACAGATTTATAAACTTTAACATTTATATAACAGAAATTAAAGCACAAAATTGAAATCGCAGCAAAGGAACAAAATCGCAGCAAAGAAGCTATCTGTGCAAAGGAACAAAATCGCAGCAAAAACAAACGACCGTTGAAGAAAAACCTAAATCAAAACATACAAATACAAATTCGAAACAACACAAACAAAACGCGACATAATTCGAAGAATAATTCAAATAGAACAACTAAAATAATTAAACCTAATTATCAAAATACGAAAAATCAAAGAAAATAGGTAGAAAACTAACATGGATGAACTGTCGAGGTAAATGTAGCAAAATCGCGAAGAAATTGCACAAGAAATCGCAAGAAGTTGCGGTTGAAATGCAGAAGAGAGAAATTGCGGTTGAAATCGCGAAGAAATGGCAGCTGAAATCGCAGCGGAAATTGCAGAAGAGAGAGAGAGGAGAGAGAAAAGAGAGAACTGGGAAGAAGAATGAAGACCAACTGACTACTTCCCCCAATTCGAAATAAAAAAAATCGCGTTTCACTTCACACGTGCCAATTATTTTGAGTTGCCTAATATGGGCTTGGTGTACAATAATTTATTGTACACCCATTTTAAACAAGATTTTGTGTTTAGTTTAAGAACATTTAGTTTAGTTCAGTTTAGTTCAGTTAAATAAAGTAAAGTTCAGTTCAGTTCAACTCAGTTAAGTTAATTAAGTTAAGTTAATAAGTTAAGTTAAGTTAAGTTAAGTTAAGTTTAATTCATTTCAATTCAATTCAACGTATTATTATTATTATTATTATTATTATTATTATTATTATTATTATTATTATTATTTTTATTACTATTATTATTATTATGGGAAACCACCAAAACGTTACAAGCTTAACAAGCTACAAAGATCAAGTAAACTACAAGAAGTTGGTGGGGAGCCGAGATACAATCTGGGCCCCCACCCCTCTAGCTATGGCGAACCCGATCCTGCTGAAAATGTGGGCAGCTGCCCGTGCCCCTATGTCTTGAGCCCTGGAGTACGTCTGGACCCGCTTCAGCAACGAAACAGCCCCTTTCTCTAACTCCCCAAAAGAAGAGAAGGAAAAAGGAAAGAAACCGTAACCCAAAGCCCTACAACGTGCCGCATACTTAACCTGCTTCCGCTGCGCAGCAACCGCCACAACCCGACCCGGAACGAAGTCTAACAACCCAGATTGCGTCATAGGTGAAGACCCAGTCAAGTCAACACACACATCTACACCGCCATCCCAAGAATAAAGCAATATATCTGCAGGACGAAGAGCTCCATCACTCTCACTAGTCAGCCCAACATCAACCTCCTTTCGAGCAGAAATCCCCGACCGATAGCAAATATCCAAAAGGGTATCACGAACAACATTATGCCGATGTTTGATACCCACGATCCCAGCACAAGACACGGCATGATCCCCATAAATATCCCCATCGAAAACCCGAGAGCAAGCAGAACACGGCGTCGAATCAGAGAACAACGGAATACCCAACCGATAGCAAAGAACCGAACGATAAGTCTTACCGTTCATAGTCTGGCCTAAACCCGAGATAGGGACTGCCCGCAACCAAGCTGAGGAGTGATCCCCCTGCTGGGATTTCCAAAGGGCAACATGACGCGAAGATAAGGAGTAGGCGGATACCGCATCAGCAGTAACCTTCGTGAAATATATGTCTGCCAATTTCTTCATGAGAGTGGGGGCAGCGATTTCACTAGGGCTACTCATAAGGTCGCTCTCCACGGTCCTATTGAAAAGACCAAGAGCATCATCAAAGGCCGACCCCGGACCATCAACACCTGAAAGCCGAAGAAGCGAATCCTGCAAACCAGAAGACTGCAAACGGGATGCAAGAAAAGCATAATGCCGAACATCACCAGCTGAATAAACACCCAATCCTCCATACGAATAAGGCAAGGTAGCAAGACGCCATTGCCAGTCACCGAACCCAGGTCCCGAAGCAGTCACGATACGCTCTAAAGAAGCCCGAAGAGCCACATCAAAAGATACTTGGGCCGCTTCAAAAAGATGAGGTGGACAAGTGCGCATAGCAAAGTAGAGTTTAGAAACTCCAGTGCACGCACGAAGAAGCAACAACTCACACTGGGGATCATGAAGCTTAGCTACAGCATCCATCAACACAACAGTCTTCGACACCCGTCGCGAAACCAACTCCTTACAAAAAGAGGAATCCGTACTGACTGGACCACCAAGCAACTTAACACCAAGCGCGGGACGAGCAATATCCGTAGGAAAGACACCCTCTAGACGACTGCGCGGGTCCTCCGAAGGCCAGAAAACCTCTGTCTTCTCAACATTAACATGGAGACCTAAATGAGGACCCTCCTCCAAAATCAACTCCAAGACCTTTCCAACCACCAAAGTGTCACCAACGATAGTGCCATCATCCAAGTACCACGCCTGCAGAGATAGATCAAAAGAGTCCCTGATTCGACACACCAATGGATGTAGAACCAAATTATTATTATTATTATTATTATTATTATTATTATTATTATTATTATTACTCTGTATTATTTATATACTACATTCGTTCCTATATGTTCTTTAATGTTATTATTTTCACACGAATTAAGGTAAAGAAGAAGGTGAGCAAGTGATTATTTGTAAGTGGGTCAAAGTGATATCTTGTTTAAGCGTGAAAATAAATGAATAAAAAAATCAGAATAAAGAGTATAATTATGCAAATGGGCCAATAAATGTTTCAAGTGGATGAATAAAAAGATCAGAATAGAAAGTATAATTGTAAACATTGTATTCCGAAAATAAAATAATGCATAAGTGTAAATAACTTTCAAGAACGAACCTAAACGGAAAGCGGAAAGAAATTTCATGAGTGGAGGTGGTATAACATGAACTCCAGAATAACATTGTAATAACAAAGTAAAACACAATATTTTTATACCATCTTTGTTTTTCTTTTATTTTACTCATCTTTGTTTGTGGTAGTTATTTTTTGTTCTATTTACTTAATTCACTGTACTTAATTCTATTTTTGGTATTCTCTTTACCATCTTAAATTACACAAATAACATATTTATTTTTTCACAAAACTGAAACATGAAATATATGAATTATAGTAGTACGAATAATTAAAACATAGGCGATTTTTGGGCGGTGCGAGGTGAGCGACGGAACAGGACCCCCAAATTTTACATAGAGGTTATTTATTTTCTTCAACATTCAAACATGTATAACTCGAGCAATGGTTGAAGACTTAACTTCCACACGCATGTATTGTGTTCTAATCCTCCTAGCATATTTATTTTTAAATACTAAAGATTATCTAACAATCGGAGTGTTGGACTCACGTGATAGTGCAACGGTCACTTTCATTGAGTTTCTCTTTCTTTTTCTTTTTAAAAATAAAAATAAAAATTGAAATATCAATTTTCACAAGAACTCTTTATCTCCCCCCCAATTTCTCAAGTTTACGGTATTTGTCAATTAGTTTCCAGTCATTCATCTCCCAAAATTAATTTTATTAATCTCCTTTTTATATAACCTTTAGGATCTCCAAAATTTTCAATATGCCTTTTCGCCACACTAGAAATAGGCTATTGAATTTAAATAATAAATTAGTTCATGGGATTTCACTAAAATTGCTCATATGTTCAATTTCGTAGGATCGTAAGATCCTACATATCGATTTTACTGATCCGATCCTACCCCCCTCACTGATCAAAAGTGACATCCTGATCCTGACAACCTTAAGTTGGTGTTAAAGGCTGGTTTGACGCAAAATGTCAGACCTTGGCGTCTCACAGCACTTTCTCCTCCTTTTACAAAAAAATAAGTTTTTGGGCTCGGGCGATGCCCCGAGCCATTACCTGGATAACTTTAACTATACCTTTTTGCAAATAAAAAAAACATAATTAACTCCTACTCTTATCAAGTTATTGATTTTATCATCACTTATTATATTTCATTTTCAAAAGATAACATGTAGCATGACACAACCAAGTGGATAAGGCATTTGCGTTTGAATTAAGTGTTCATGGATTCGAATCTTGTATAAACTATACACGTGTTACTAATTTGATTTTGGGATTTTGGAATATATATAAATGACATTGAATGACGTGTGTCAAATAAAAAAACATAATTAACTCCTACTCTTATTAAGTTATTGATTTTATCATCACTTATTATATTTTATTTGCAAAAAAAATAACATGTAGCATGACATAGCCAAGTGGATAAGGCATTTGCATTTGAATCAAGTGGTCATGGGTTCGAATCTTGTATAAACTATACATGTGTTTCTAATTGATTTTGGGATTTTGGAATATATATATATAGATGACATGGAATGACATGTGTTAAATTGGAGGAGGTGAGCACCACGTGGCATGGTAAACTTTCTTACAAAATAGTATAGATAGATAGATTGGTGCAAGCTAGATCTACTTCGAGGCATCTGCCAAACCTTTGACGTTTTACGCCAGAAGCTGGTGTATTACGCCTCCCCGAGCTTTGTCGTAAGGGCTAGTTGGCGGAGA
The DNA here is from genome assembly GCF_020520425.1 of Spinacia oleracea. NCBI lineage: Eukaryota > Viridiplantae > Streptophyta > Magnoliopsida > Caryophyllales > Amaranthaceae > Spinacia > Spinacia oleracea. The sequence goes on from NC_079491.1 coordinate 35,423,866, forward strand.
AGTTCTTTTTATCCTAACTCCCTTTATTTTCTAAAAGTAAAGGTGAACTTCCTGGAAAGCATAAAATTATTATAATTTTTCAGAGTTATTTTCAACTCATTTCTCTAAAAAAAATTCATTTGATGTTTAAGTTCATCATTAGTGCATAATGCGTTCATGAAAATTTGTTAATCATTCATCCATTACGCGAGTGCGCCTTACGTATCAAGACTCATGTTTGCTAAGATCAATACAAGCGTGGTAACATTTCTTATGATTCTATTCAATTAATTCATTTCGTTTATTTTATTCAAATATTATTATGCTTTGTATTGTTTAATGTGTTTGTTAATGATGCAGGTATATAGTACAAATGTTTGTAAATTATTATTACTAACCATGTATTTGATGTAGAGTTTAATATTTAGATTTATGCATAATCACGTGCATGGATTATTTATTATAACTAGCTCCATTTTTAGTTGTTGATATAAACTAATAAACACGTGAATTATGGATATTTATTGATGTTTACATATACTAACAAAATTTTTCCATGTAGGTAAAAATGGTAGTTTATGTACGATTCATGCATTTAATTATTATTTATCCCTAACTTAATTATTCTCGTAGGTACAAAATTGGTTCGTGCACGAATCATGCACAATTAATTATTGTATCTACCCATATTTTGGCATAGGTTTTCATTATATTTTTTCATTTTGTCATTTGAATTGATTTGATTGTTTATGTGCTTCACCCTTGAATTGCTTAAATAATACTTCCCGCGTTCTTTTTTATATGACACATTTTTTTTATCACGTTTGCCAATGTAATATTTCAATCATTAATATCTTTAATTATTAATGGGTAAAAATTAAATGTTGATATTATAAAGGAAAATTAGTAAAAAAAAAATAATCCAACCTTTGCCCGTTCTTCTAAAAACATTATCACCTTTGAGTTAATCTGGAATAATCCAACGTTTTGGAGGTATCTTCCCAAAACAAGTCTTGACCTGTTGGTAACCGGAATAATAAGTAAATACGAGACTTGTCTCTTTCTTATTGGTCTAAATTTATTTAACTTTAATTTAAGTTTTGATTTAATTCCTTTAATTTTTTAAAAATTATCTTCGATTTTAATTTATGGCTTCCCACCCTCTTTTTCTCTGTCCTCCCCTCTCCCATGGAAGACCCGACCTTTCCACCCTATTTCTTTCTCCTCCACAAACATGGTAACTCACCCACCAAAAAATACATGGTATTTAAGGATGTTTTCATGGAATTATTGGACCATAGCCGAAGAACTCAAAGACGAGGCAACGAAGATATCAAATTCGTGATGTTTCCTGTGAAATTATTAGTGAAAAGATGAAGAATATACTTCAAGGTTTTGAAGGTGGATGATTTCCTTTAGGATTTTTCCCGCAAGACAATTATCACTCAAGGACGATTATCACTCAAGTCTAGTGAAGTTAGACTTACTAATGTATAAACAGATGGATAGAAAGGGATAGTTTTAAATTTAAATTAAAATATAAAATCAAATTTAGCCTAATTAGAGTATGACATATAGCATGCTTTAATGGAAAAAAAAAATTACCCACTATTTAGCTTGTAGGTAAACCAACTTGTTTTGGGAAGATACCTCCTAAACGTTGGATTATTCCATAATAACTCAAAGGTGATACCGTTTTTAGAATAACGGGCAAATGTTGGATTATTTTTTACAAATTTTCCTATTATAAATCTATATAATGAGACGATTACAACAAGATTCCACATGACTACATTTTTCCTTAAGTATAAATCAAAATTGATGGTCAAATTAGATTATATTAATAATGTCAAAAGTCAAATTGTGTTATCTAAAAAAGAACGGAGAAAGTACCTATTAAATGCATTAACGCTTAATAAGATAGTGATGTGGGCTTGAATATCTCCACCATAAGGCCCAAAGAAGCTACAATGACCAATACAGGCCAGCTGGTCCCAAGCCTAGGAAGTAGGCCCAAATCTTGGTACCTAAACGAAATAAGAGCACAGCCTCATTATGGAAAGCCCATCTTCTTTAAGAAGCCAGGTCCAATTTGTAAAAGGCTCATCATTGTTGGCCAAATGACACGTGTCCTAAATCCCCAAGGGGCACGCACCCCACAGCTAGGGTTGAGGGATCAGTTCCCAAGAAACCCTAGCACTATAAATAGCTCAGATCCCAAGGTAAAGGCAATCAATTCATTCCCACCAACCTAAAGCTATCTTTGCTCTGCCTTCTCTCTACAAATTACTTATCTCTCTAGCTTATACTTACTTAAGCATCGGAGGGAATATTCCTACGGGAATATTCTTGTTTTGCAGGTTGCCAGAAGTTCGTGCCAGGTCATACTTGATACCTCCAAGGAACGCGTGCCACGTCAGCACCGTAAAAGATCCCACAACATTTGGCGCCGTCTGTGGGGAGGTACAGTGTCATGGCCGAACTACACTCTGACAGAGAGTACACTGGTGAAGGAGAAGAGAGTCGGCATGTAAAAGAGGAACGTCCAGGAAGATGGACGAGACGAACTTCACAGAAGAAAAATGAGGCCCAGGGCCATCACTTTCTAGAGACTCCTAGAAGACAGCATGAGAGCGTCATCTGGAGAAAAGAAGGCGAAGGAGGTCGTCCTCTAGGGGCTCCTTTATATTCAACACGGCTCTTGAAAATATCCTCTTTGCTGAGGGACCGAGTCTGGGAATAGAACCGTCCCCCCGACGACTGACACCCTCCAGCCAACAGGCCCCTTTCTGTGCTTTCCACAACGACGAAGGACATGACACCAAAATTGTAGGATGTTGAGGAAGATATTAAGTGACCACGCGGCTGAAGGACGCCTTCCGCCAGTACATTCATTTAAAGGACGCGGACAAATAAATGAGCCCCACCTTTAAGAAGTATTCAGACGAAAGAGTTATGGTAATATCAGGGGGAATAGCTGCAGGAGAACCATGTAAGGAAGAACGACAAAAAGGTCCATCTTACCTTCGCCCATCACAGATGAATCTACCCTCTGTAGAAATTTCCAAACACGATTAAAGAAGGGCGGCAGCGCCATATGATGATGACCCTCTGGTTATAGAGATTAAGGTGGCTAACCTCAAGGTGAAGAGAGTACTGGTGGACACGGGGAGCTCGTCCGACATAATCAGTCTGCAATGTCTGCGGAAATTAAGACACAATCCTGAAGCCATAGAAAAAGTGTACGGGCCCTTGGTAGGATTCGGAGGGAGCATCGTTCGTCCAATCGACTCCATCTTACTCCCGGCCTCTATAAGAGTTCCCCCAGTGACCAAAGAAGGTTTCATCAGGTTTATAATTGTAGCAAACCTCACCACATTCAACATCATACTCGGCCGTCCAACACTCAACGACCTAACAGTTGTGATCGTTCCTCATTTACTACTTGTCAAATTTGTTGGAAGTAACGGACGCGTTGGGTCACTCTATGGAAATCAACAGCTGACCAGGGATTGTTACTTATCGACATTGGAGCCAACGGCCTGGGGAGCCTCTCTAAAGGGAAAAGAGCAAGCTAAACCTCTGGCAAGCCGTCGTAAAACCCGGGAGACACAAACGGAGCACAATGCAGAAAGACGACCTGAGCCAGTGGGAGCACACTATGCTATAATTCTGGACTTAGCAGACCCGTCTCGAATGGTCCCCATTGGGATTCACCCTGACGATCCCATGTCAGCAGCATTAGTGCAACTGCTCCAAGAATGCAAGGAAATATTTGCCTTCACGGTAGAGGAGATGCCGGGCATTGATCCAGCGGTAGCCGTGCATAAGCTAAATGTGGATAGCGCCATAAAGCCAGTGCGCCAGAAGAAGAGGAATCATGGAGAAGCAAGAAATTTGGCCGCCGTTGCCGAGGTTGAAAAACTAATGGATGCAGGGTTCATACGTCCGTGTCAGTACCCAGACTGGGTAGCTAACGTAGTACTGGTACCCAAGCCCAATGGGACATGGAGGATGTGTGTTGATTACACCGATCTCAACAAAGCTTGCCCCAAGGACAGTTTCCCACTGCCAAAGATAGACCGACTCGTCGACTCAACGGCCGGACACGCCATGATAAGCTTCATGGACGCCCACTCCGGATTTCACCAGATCCCATTGTGGCCCGAGGATCAAGAGAAGACGTCATTTGTCACGGAACAAGGATTGTACTGCTACAAAGTAATGCCGTTCATGCCCCAGCCACCTTCCAACGGTTGGTGAACACGGTTTTCGCGAAGCAGCTGGGGAGGAATATAGAAGCCTATATCGACGATATCATTGTAAAAAGCAAACAAAAGATGGATCACCTCGACGATTTGAGAGAAACCTTTGAGACCCTCAGGACATACCAAATGAGACTCAATCCCAAGAAGTGCATATTCGGGGTATCCTCTGGCAATTTCCTTGGCTTCTTGATTGACGAAAGGGGCATTGAAGCAAATCCGGACAAGGTGCAGGCGGTCATCAATATGACGTCGCTAAGGACGGTCAAAGATGTGCAACGCCTAACTGGATGTCTTGCCGCCTTGGGGCGATTTTTATATAGAGCTGGAGATAAGTGTCATTACTTTTTCAGTACCATAAAAAAGGGCACCCAGTTTGAGTGGACGTCGCAGGCAAAGGTCGCCTTCCTTCGTCTAAAAGAACACATGCATACTTTGCCACGACTGGTCAGCCCTCTCTAAGGAGAAGTCTTGTATCTGTACCTTGCCATCTCAGAGTACGCACTAAGTGCCGTCTTGCTTACAGAAAGGGATGGGACGCAACTACCTGTCTACTTTGTCAGCCACATGCTGCAGAATGCTGAACTCAAATATCCAACAGTTGAAAAGTTTGGCTTCGCTCTATTCTTGGCTAGTAAGAAGCTCCGTCCATATTTCCTGGCTCATCGACTGGTAGTATACACAGATCAACCGCTAAAGCGGTCGTTCACCAATCTAGAAGCGTCCGGAAGAATGCTCAACTGGGCAATTGAGCTTAACGCGTTTGATATTTCGTATGAGCCGCGGAAGGCAATAAAGGGACAGGCATTTGCTGACTTCATTGCGGAACTGACCAAGCCACCCTATTTGAAGAATGAGAAAACCCAGTGGATAGTTCATGTGGACGGCTCTGCCACCCAGAATGGGTCGGGAGCCGGCATTATCTGCGAATCACCAGAAGGGGATATCTATGAATATGCAATGCGTTTTAACTTTCAGGCGTCAAACAACGAAGCTGAATACGAAGCCCTGATATGTGGAATTCAGATGAGCAAAGCCGCGGGGGCGGCCGACGTCCTGGTTTTATCTGACTCGCAGTTAATCGTCAGTCAAGTAAAAGGAGAATATGAGGCCAAGGATGACGCCATGATAAAATATCTGGAAAAGGTCCGTCAAGAAGTTCAGCAGCTGTCTAACTTTGAAATACAACATATACCCCGGTCTGAAAATAACAAGGCAGACGCTTTATCCAAGCTGGCAAGCTCAGCATCCTGCGACACGCCACGTCATGTGTTCTGGGAGGTAAAACAGTTCAAAAGTATTGACGCCTCGAGAACAGACATCTTAGACCGAACAGCCACCTGGATGGATGATATTGTCAACTTCAAAATGAATGGAGTACTCCCTGATGATCCCAAGCAGGCAGAAAGATTACAAAAGAAATGCACCTGGTTCGAGATATGGAACGGGACTCTATACAAAAAAGCCTTCTCACGGCCTCTTCTTCGCTGCGTAACCCCCGAGAAGGGGCATGAAGTACTGGAAGATCTTCATCAGGGATTATGCAGCTCTCACATAGGAGGGAGGGCCCTGGCAGAAAAAGCCCTAAGAGCCGGATACTATTGGCCCACTCTCAAAGAAGACGATCTCAACTTGGTCAAGCGGTGTGATAAATGCCAACGATTTGCTCACCTAATTCGACGGCCGGCGCAGAAACTGACGCTAATCACCAGTCCTATACCATTTTCCAAATGGGGGATGGACTTATTAGGTCCCTATACGACAACACCAGGAGGATTGCGTTATGTAATAGTTGCCGTCGACTATTTCACTAAATGGGTAGAAGCTGAATCTTTAAAAAACACTAAGGCACAAGATGTGAGAGCATTCATCTGGAAAAACATCATCACAAGGCGTGCCTCAGTCTATTGTCTTCGACAACGAGCCACAATTCAAGACGCCCAAATTAGAGGATTGGTTGGCTGACCATGGTATCACAGCATGTTTTGCATCAGTAGGACGCCCCCAAGCTAACGGACAAGTAGAAGCATTCAATAAAATCATCTCTGAAGGGATGAAGAAGAAGCTTGATGAGGCAAAGGGCTTATGGGCCGACGAGTTACCCATTGTTTTATGGTCTATACGGACCACGGCAAAAAATTCCACGGGAGAAACACCATTCTTGTTAGCTTATGGAGTTGAAGCCGTCCTACCCATTGAAATGTGTGAACCAACTCTGCGCGTCATGTTGTTTAATGAAGATGCCAATTGGGAAATGATGAAGGTGACCTTGGATTTCTTACCAGAAACAAGAGGAAACGCGGCTCTACGACAGCAGCTATACAAACTTCGAATGACGAGGGAGTACAACAAAAGGGTTTCTAGAAGAATACTAAAAGTCGGAGATTTTGTGCTTAGAAAAATGGAAGCCGTCGGACGCGCCAATGAACAAGGGAAACTCACTCCTACTTGGAAAGGTCCATATGAGATTTACGAGGAGGTTCGAGACGGAACATACCGGATCCAAGACATGCAGGGACGTCCGATCTTGCGTACATGGAATGCGGATAACCTCAAGAAGTACTTTTTCTAGATTAACACTTATGTTATCTTGATTATATGTTTTGTAAAGACGTCCAGAACTTAGACGCACCATGTAGCATGCTTTAAACATTAAATGAAAAATTCCCTGCAAGCCGGCCTTGCTGGGAAATCTTTATGACAAATATGTTATCAAATTCCTTGGAGAAATGCAAAGTAACGTTCTCCCAAGAAATAAAGACTAGTCGTTTAAAGGCCTAAGAAGTGGCCCAGATTAGCACCCTCACTAGGCTGATCACCTAGAACACAGGGGTCACACATTTCTAAACATAGCTATATAAAGTAGCTAAAGACCTCGGCAAAAAGACCAGGGCAGGCATCTGACGTCTCAATTTAGAGGCGTCAGACATAATCGTAGAATCAATCACAAAAACAGATGACAAAAGCTAAAAAGCAAGAGGACGTTCAAAAGACGCCATGTCATTCCAAAAAATTAGTCATAATTACAAAAATTATGCACAGTGCCACTAAGCAAGGCGTCACTAAAACAAGTTCAAAATAAATACAAGACGCCTAGGAGCTCTCATTCCTCATCCTCGCTGGGAACAAACTCATGAGGAGTGCGTCCTTCCTTCTGAGCCTTCTCCGCCTCAATCTGATAGGTGAGGAACTTCTCGAACCAGCTGAAGGGACGTTCACTGGCAAATTCGGCATTCCATGCAAGCTCCATGCCCCTTCGGTTGATTTCTCACCTAGCATGGCCGACTGGTCGAGAACACTCTTTGACGAAGCAACCTCCTTGCGAGCCGCCTCCAGCTGGACCTCCAACTCCTTAAACTGAGTCTCAAGACGAGAAAACTCAGCTTCATTCTCCTTGATTCTCTTAGAAAGGTCCTCCATTTCAGAAAAGTTCTGATCAATTTGCAAGAGACGAGCCGCGTTCTCAGCATTTTGGGAAGCCAGGGCGGTGGTCACAGCGTCAATCTCCTCCCGCCTGTCAAAGTGAAGTTTCTCCAGCTCAGCAAAATGTTGATCGCCACACTGGCTGGCCAGAAGACGGTGTCGAGCCTCTTCATGCACCAAAGCAGTGAGCCACTTCTTCAGCGAGTCCGGCAGAATGAACATCTGCACAAAAACAGCAAGAGTAAAACACAAGAGAAACAAGAATATGCAAATAATAAAGGCATTATGAAACTCACATCCAGTGCCGAGGACTGCATAGCGGCAAGCATATTCTCGGCCGCCTCGGGAAGAGTCTCAGCATACTTGGGAGGAATGGCATTGCGCATCAACGTCATTATCCTCCTTCGGTCATGAGAGTTGAACCCGCCTGAAGAAGGGATCTGATCCAATTAAGCATCAATGTCTTTCTGAGGGTCGGGAATTTCTATGGGAAAAAAAACGGCCTTAGAATCCCTGGGAGAAACTAGAGAACTGCTAGACGAGGAATGGCAGGTGGTTACGATGTTGGAGTAAAACTTACCCCCAGAATTCCTAGCTCTTTTCGCCACCTTCAGAGGAATATTCCGGCGGACGGCTTCAGGAATCCCCGCAAGAGGATCAGCCGTCGCTCCAGCTTTCCGAAAGCTAGGAGAAGCGGATGCAGCCTTGGGGACGGCAAACACCTTAGGCGCCTTCGAAGCCGTTGACTTGAAGACGGGTTTCCCTGTGCAGCCAGCCCTGCACTTAGAAGAAGGTGCCGCGTCCGTGGCCGCCTTCCTCGCCTTCTGAAGAAATGAGAACATATAAGTTGCAAACAATAAAGGGAATTACATAGGAAGGCCTGATCAATACCTTCTCCTCAGCACGAGGGGGAGCCAATCTGCTCTGGGACGGCTTGCTCGGCCGCCTGCTGACGCTGCCAAGCCTTATAGGTGCTGGCATCAAGTACCTTTGCAAGCCAGGTCGGCATATCCACTTGGCCTTTGGAGGCATCATCTAGCTTATCCATGGCCTCGTCTGAAAAAACAAATAAAGATATTAGTATAGTTTTGATGAACAGTGAAAGATTGGAAGTATAGATATATTACCTCTCGGCATATACGGACACAAGCCCACAACTGAGAGGAAAACGGGATCGCCCAGTTGATCCAGATGAGGCAACTACCCCTCGGGTATGTAGGCCGTCTTGTCCTTAACTATGTAGGGGAATACAGTTAAACATAATAACATGTGCGGAACAATCCCCAAAGCCAGGAAACATGTATAAAGCACAGATTAAGTATACTTACGTTTGAAGCGTGTTTTCACAAATCCGTCAACGAACACGAACAAAGAACTCCACTTGTCGTTCCTCTACTTGGTTCACCGACACGATCAGATCCGTCTTGATTATCGTAGCTTAGACAATCGATCAAGAGATTTGCTTTTGGGATGAACACACTATGGAGGCACAGAGAGAATTAGGGTTCTCTGTTTTCTCCTAGGGTTGTGTGTAATCTGAATTGTGATCGCCTTAGTTGGAAATTAGGTCATAAGGTTATTTACATAACCTTAATGAACCGACCAAGCCCGTAGGCAAGGCCGGCCAGCAAACCCGCGCAGCATCACACGGACACGCGCAGCGAGCTGGGCCGTGGGCCGCGACGCTGCTGCTGTGTCGTGCTCTTGGCCCGCGCGCACACACAGCTGCTCGGCCATGGGCCAGCGCTGTTGTGTCTCCTTGCTTTCTTGCCTAGCGCGCGCGCCCATGGGCCTTGAGTTCTTCGTGCACTCGGCTCGTGGGCCGCTCCTTGTATCCGCGTTTAATATATTTCCGATATATTATTTATCGTTTCGTATACGACGAATCACCGTCATACGATACGATTTATTCGTTTCGCCTAGCTTACGAATATTCGCGATACGATATACGATTCCGATACAAGGTCGTATCGTATAATACGTTTTCAACTTAAATCCCGAAAAGATATTAAATGAATTTCCGATTCATTTAATCCGGTGATCTGTTACGTGTCATTGGTGTGACCTTGTAGGTTCAGTCAAGAGTAAGTTGTGAGTTCAATATCCATTAGAACTCACTAATCGGAAGCATTGCTCCAGCTAGCTGTTCCGATCACTTGATCTCACTGAATTAATTGTTCGCAATTAATCTGAACCTTGGTATTAGACTTAATGCACCTTGGGTGAAGGACATATTTCCTTCAATCTCCCACTTGTCATTCAGACAAGTGTGCATCCACATTCCTTTGTCGCTTAGTGTTACTTACTGAACATAAGGTAAGATCCAAGTCATCCTTATTAGGTCCAGAAGTGTTTCTCGGATTACAGAGTTCAACTGTTAAACTTTTGTAGAAGGTTAAGCCTAACCATTCTGAGCACGGCCATGCATTTTACAGTATCTAACTCTCCGAGAGGCCTTGTTACACAACAACACCATATCCTATCAAAGATAGAAGGACAATCCATTCTTGCAATCTATGAACACTCACTTTGATTCATAGTACGCCCAATAACTGCTTTTATAGCCTCCTTTTACGGTGCGACGTTTAGCTAGTATCAAAGCGAACTAATTCTCAAACGAGCAGACATAATCGCTCATGTTCTGAGGAACGGTTTCTAATCACCATTAATGAGAACTACCTATGATATGACTTTAATCTCTTAAAGCGTTCTCATGGTCAATCCGATACAAGATCCAATAAGTATCTATGCAAAAGATTCTGACATCCAGTCACTCTAGTTCAAGAAATGGAACTAAGTAATCTACTTGCAATCTAATCTTCATTAGTCATTGGTCGTCCACCTTTCAATGACCTGGATTAGGGATTATTTGTGACTTCAATATTCAAGTTCACTTATGGGTGTTTCTTTGCCAAAGAATCCATCTTGACATCCCATTTGAATGATTTGATTCACATGGACTTATCATTTAATTCTAAACCACAATTAAATGAATATGAAATAAATAAATTTCATAAATATGAAATGGTTAAACTAATTGTTTTAAACATAGATCTAACAGATGTTCTAAAACAATACTTAGAAAATCAAAGCCATTCTCCAACATGCTTGATTCCCATGGTTGCTACATGTGCGTTGTGTTTCACTTGTGGCAACGGTTTAGTCAATGGATCCGCGACGTTGTCGTCAGTTCCAACCTTGCAAATCTCGATTTCCTTTCTTTCAACGATCTCTCGAAATATATGAAATCGTCGCAGTACGTGCTTGGACTTCTGGTGGCTCCTAGGCTCCTTTGCCTGGGCAATGGCTCCGCTATTGTCACAATACAAAGCCACTGGTCCTTTAATGGAGGGGACAACACCAAGTTCTTCGATGAACTTCCGAATCCAAACAGCTTCCTTTGCTTCTTCTGAGGCAGCAATGTACTCGGCTTCAGTTGTAGAATCCGCAATAGTGCTTTGCTTAGCACTTTTCCAGCTTACTGCTCCGCCGTTTAGGCAGAACACAAACCCAGACTGTGATCTGAAATCATCTTTGTCGGTTTGAAAGCTTGCGTCCGTATAGCCCTTAACAATCAACTCATCTGTACCACCATAAACCAGAAACTGATCCTTAGTCCTTTTCAGGTACTTTAGGATGTTCTTGGCAGCAGTCCAATGCGCCTCACCTGGTTCTGACTGGTACCTGCTCGTTGCACTGAGTGCGAACGAAACATCCGGCCTTGTACAAATCAAAGCATACATGATGGATCCAATAGCCGAAGCGTATGGAATTCCACTCATCTTTCTACGCTCATCATATGTTTTGGGACACTGATTCTTGCTTAGATATACGCCATGTGACATGGGTAGATGGCCCCTCTTGGCTTCCATCATATTGAACCTAGCTAGCACTTTGTCAATGTAAGTGCTTTGGCTTAGTCCAATCATCCTTTTAGATCTATCCCTATAGATCTTGATGCCCAATATGTATTGTGCCTCTCCTAAGTCCTTCATTGAGAAACACTTCCCGAGCCAAGTCTTTACAGACTCCAACATAGGAATGTCGTTTCCAATAAGCAGTATGTCGTCAACATACAAGACTAGGAATGCAATTTTACTCCCACTGACCTTCTTGTATACACAAGATTCGTCCTGATTCTTGATGAAGCCAAACTTATTGACTGCTTCATCAAATCGTTTATTCCAACTCCTTGATGCCTGCTTTAGTCCGTAGATGGACTTCTTAAGCTTGCATACCTTTCCTTGGTTCTTTTGATTGACAAAACCCTCCGGCTGTGTCATGAACACAGTCTCTTCAAGAACACCGTTCAAGAAGGCAGTTTTGACATCCATTTGCCATATTTCATAGTCATGAAAAGCGGCAATCGCAAGGATTATCCGAATAGACTTAAGCATCGTCACTGGAGAAAAGGTTTCATCGTAGTCAACGCCGTGAACTTGCCTGTAACCTTTTGCTACCAATCTAGCCTTGTATATGTATACAATTCCATCTTTGTCTTTCTTCAATTTGAAGACCCATTTGCATCCGATAGGTGTGAACCCATCCGGCAAATCAACCAAATCCCAGACTTGATTTTCAGACATGGAGTCTATTTCAGATTGCATGGCCTCTAACCATTTAATGGAGCTTGGGCTCGTCATAGCTTGCTTGTAAGTCAAAGGTTCATCGCTATCCAATATGAGAACATCTAAGTTTTCAGTCAAGAGGCGCCTGTCCATCTGTCCGGCTGAAAAATAGTTCTATTTGACCTACGAGGGGCAACAACGTTTTGAGGAACTACTCCCACTGGCTCTTCTAAAGACTTTGGAGGTTCATCAACTTGAACTGCTTCTAAAGAGTTCTGAGTTCGATGTTCGTCTCGAATCTCTTCGAGGTCTATTATTCTCCCACTTGTCAATTTGGAAATATGATTTCTTTCCAAAAAGACACCGTCACGAGCAACGAATACCTTTTTGTCTGACTTGTTGTAGAATTAATACCCCATAGTTTCTTTTGGATACCCAACGAAGAAACATTTGTCAGATTTAGGTTGTAGCTTGTCCGAAATTAATCGCTTGACATATGCTTCGCAACCCCAAATCTTCAGAAAAGACAACTTTGGAAGTTTCCCAGTCCATAATTCGTATGGAGTCTTTTCAACAGCTTTTGATGGAGCACGATTCAGTGTGAGTGCTGCAGTTTGCAACGCATGTCCCCAGAACTGTAAAGGAAGTTCGGCCTGACCCATCATTGACCTGACCATATCGAGTAAGGTCCTGTTTCTCCGTTTTGACACTCCATTCCATTGAGGTGTCCCCGGAGCAGTCAATTCAGAAAGAATACCGCATTCTTTTAGATGGTCATCAAACTCGTGGCTAAGATATTCACCTCCTCGATCCGATCTTAGAGCTTTGATTTTCTTGCCATGTTGATTCTCTACTTCATTTTGAAATTCTCGGAATTTCTCAAACGATTCAGACTTGTGCTTCATTAAGTAAATATAGCCATATCTACTGAAGTCGTCCGTAAACGTTATGAAATAGCTGAACTCATCTCTAGCTTTCGTACTCATAGGCCCACATACGTCCGTATGTATTAGCCCTAGTAGTTCGCTTGCTCTTTCTCCCACCTTTTAGAAAGGTTGCTTTGTCATTTTGCCAAGTAAACAAGATTCGCATTGATCAATCTTCTCTAAGTCGAATGATTATAGAATTCCTTTCCGTTGAAGTAATTCCATGCGCTTTATGTTTATATGGCCTAATCGACAATGCCACAGAAATGTGAGATTCGAATCACCAGTTTTAGCCCTTTTGGTATTTATGTTATAAATGTGTTTGCTCGTATCTAGCACGTAAAGACCGTTTTCTTGTTGTGCTGAACCATAAAACATTCCATTCAAAGCAAAAGAACAAATATTGTCTTTAAATTGAAAACTAAAACCTTTAGAATCCAAACTTGAAACGGAAATGATGTTTCTGGTGATACTAGGAACATAGTAACAGTTTTCTAGTTCAAAAAAAAAACCCACTAGGCAAAGAAATAAAATAAGATCCTACGGCTAATGCAGCAATCCGTGCTCCATTTCCCACGCGTAGATCCATCTCGCCTTTATCAAGCTTTCTACTTCTCCTTAGTCCCTGTGGATTGGAACATAAGTGTGAGCCACAACCAGTATCTAATACCCAAGAAGTAGAATTAGCTAGATTATAATGTATAACATACATACCTGAAGTAAAAGCAACGTTCCCGTTCTTCTCATCTTCCTTCTTCTTCAAGCAATCCCTCTTCCAATGCTCCTTCTTCTTGCAGTAGAAGCATTCAGAGTCGGCAGGAGAACGTGTTGCCCTTTTCTGTTTACCAGAACCGGCGCCATTGGACTTGGATGAGGGCGAAGCCTTGCCCTTACCCTTCTTGCCCTTGTTCTTGCCTGATTTCTTGAAGTTCTTGCCCTTACGCACCATAAGCATATCATGCTTATTCTCTTGCTTGAGCGTCTTTTCAGCGGTTTTCAGCATACCGTGAAGCTCAGTAAGAGATTTCTCCATGCTGTTCATGTTGTAATTCAACTTGAACTGATCATAGCCATTATGAAGCGAATGGAGAATGATGTCAATAGCCATTTCATTTGAGACGTCAGAATCTAGAGCTCTCATGTTCTCAAAGAGTCCAATCATTTTAAGAACATGTGGGCTCACTGGTTCTCCTTTCTTGAGCTTAGTCTCAAGGATCAACCTCTGAGTCTCGAATCTTTCGATTCTGGCTTGGTCCTGAAACATGTTCTTTAACTCCGAGATGATTTGGTAAGCATCCGAGTTAATGAACGTTTTCTTAAGTTCAGGACTCATGGATGCAAGCATCACACATTTGACATCCTTGTTGGCCTGAATCCAACGATTAAGGGCAGCTTGAGTTACCTCCGACCCAGCCTCTTCCGGTAACTCTTCCTCAAGGACATATTCTTTTTCCTCATGCATAAGAACTATTTGTAAGTTCCTTTGCCAGTAGGAGGAAATTGTTGCCATTCAACTTCTCTTTGTCGAGAATTGAACGCAGGTTGAAAGTGTTATTGTTTGCGGCCATTTTTGATTACTACAATCGAAAAGAATTTGCAATAAATAACCATTCATACAATTCAATAACTTTGAAATAAAAGCAAACATGCAATCATTAAAGCTATTAAAACATTTCATTCATGCAAAAAGCAAAAACATGGTCCGAAATGAATGAAACGATTCCAAGACCCCAAAAGTCCTAAATCCTTAAGCAGCTTTAGCATGTCTTAAGTATTTTAAGATTTTAGGTAAGCAAAACCTATTGCTAGTAATCTCCAAATTACTCTTGGTTAATAAATTAATGCCATAATTTATCCCATTGCCACAACTTAATGCCATTGTTGTTTGAGTTATAACCACAATCAACGTGCTCCTTTAGGACGCCTTACCATCTAAGTCAACTAAAATAGCACCTCGCTTTAGCGTAAACCTACTATCTTAGATCCCTAGATTTTTGTAAGTGTTGATTTGGAAGGCAATTTTTAAAACTCAATATTACTTGGACCTAGTTGTTTCTGTGTTGGTACGATTATTTAGTGAACTTAAAACTAATCGATTCATAGGAAACAACCTGTTCATGCAAAGCATACATACATTCATACATTCATGCATAATATATATATATATATATATATATATATATATATATATATATATATATATATATATATATATATATATATATATATATATATATATATATATATATATATATATATATATATATATATATATATATATATATATATATATATATATATATATATATTAAATTGCATAAATAATTTGTGATCTAGTATGGCCCAAAACTTCTTGTCTTGAAGCATCCAATCTTCATCACCTCCTTGTTAGCTTGGCATCATCTTGAATCTTCGTTCAAATGTTAACTTAAAGTTCTAAACTTAGAAATACTTGAAAATAATAAATTACATCAAAATTTCCATGGTACGCAGACCATATTTAAAACTTTAAATTCAAAGATAGAACGGTGCGCAGACCGTATTTAACTATCCTAAATTTGGCCATACTAGTCACTTGGAGTACCTGCATTGCATAAAATGTATATTCTATGCATTCACCCATTCGTATGTTAAAACGAATGGCCCATGTTAATATGCAAGTATTTACGTGAATTAATTAAAATTCACGTTCACATAAACGCGTCCTAAAAGATTAATCAATTTCCAAATTATTAATCCTTAGACTTTATTCTAATTAAAATTGAATTTAATTAAAATAATGCGACCTACGAAATAATTAAAATAATTATTTCATTTTAATTTCATTTAGTGGCTCCCACTCAAACCAATAATTATTCCGGATAATTAATTATGAAATATTAAATTAAAACTCGCGGCCCGGCCCAAGCAAATAAAATATTAAATTAAATATCCCGTTAGCCCAAATTAATGCAAATACACGAAGCACAACTAATTAAACGATTTAAAAAAAAAGTTCAATCAAACGGCCTAGGCTTGCGCCCAGCCCGTCGTGCGAGAGGCCCAAGAGCACACGAGCATTGCCCGCGCGCGCCCAGCCCATCGCATCGCATAGCATGCCATCGCTCGCCCATCGCTCGCGCGCCATGCCTCGCCCACACGCGTCGCGCGCCATGCCTTGCGCATGCGCATCGCGTACCCGCAACCTAGCTGCCCTGCGTTGCGTGTGTGTTGTGCATCGTGGGCGCTCGACGTCGCAAGCATCGCGCTTTTCTTCGTCGCAGCCCCGCAGGCATCGCCCGCCCCTGCCTTGCCTAGCGCGCACGAGGCATGCAGCTCGTGCTGCTGCCCGTGTCGCATGGCACGGCTCCGCATAACGGCCTCGTATGGCTCGACGAGCCATACTTCCATCATGCCCATGTTCGTGTTTTTGGTTCGTAAAACGGACCAACCTAATTAAAATTAAATTTTAATTCACGAACTTGCCTTAATTTTATTTTTCAAAAAAGTTACGATTTTAATTTTTCGAAAAACAACGATTTTTAACGATTTAATAAATTTTAACGACAATCCAATTTCGTAAAATTAATAAATCAAGGGCTAACAATATTCAAATTTTTAACAACGATCGAATCAACTTTAAAATTTGAACCTTTAATTAACAAAATCCGAAATTTTACATCGTTCATAAACAATTAAATGTCAGATTATTAATAAATTGGTTTAAGTGTGATTAAAATTAATGAAACCATTCAAAATTTTAATCCAATAATTTTTAAAATTAGTCACTGACCCATGAAATTATACCCCTTTCCCAATTAACCGAATTATTAATCCATAATTAATTAAAAATAAATTAGGAATGTAAATTTTACGAATTGGGGAAAGGCAAAATTAGGGTTTATACTTATCGGAAAAATCTGAAATTTTTACCATAGATCAAGCATGTACCCAGAAACATTTTGTCAAAATGTCAAGCAATTCCGAGTAGTTTCGACCTTTTAATTGAATTACTGTCCGACACATTTAATTTTTAATGAAAAATTAACAAAAACGCCCAAAAACTGATGCTTCGAGGCCTGTTTTCGCAATTCTATTCGCATGAATTGATCTTAGAAAATCGTTTTCCATCAGATAAAGGTTTTAAAAATCGAAAAAGCGAATATTTTTGATTTCGGAACTGCCAATTTCGCAATTAAGCCCATAATTCGAAAAAATTCCGAAAAATCAACAAAAATTCCAAAATTTCGACAATGCAAAAACAATAATAATCATGCTAATTCATGCTTTGAATACATAAGGATCATGATACCACTGTAGGGGAATACAGTTAAACATAATAACATGTGCGGAACAATCCCCAAAGCCAGGAAACATGTATAAAGCACAGATTAAGCATACTTACGTTTGAAGCGTGTTTTCACAAATCCGTCAACGAACACGAACAAAGAACTCCACTTGTCGTTCCTCTACTTGGTTCACCGACACGATCAGATCCGTCTTGATTATCGTAGCTTAGACAATCGATCAAGAGATTTGCTTTTGGGATGAACACACTATGGAGGCACAGAGAGAATTAGGGTTCTCTGTTTTCTCCTAGGGTTGTGTGTAATCTGAATTGTGATCGCCTTAGTTGGAAATTAGGTCATAAGGTTATTTACATAGCCTTAATGAACCGACCAAGCCCGTAGGCAAGGCCGGCCAGCAAACCCGCGCAGCATCACACGGACACGCGCAGCGAGCTGGGCCGTGGGTCGCGCTGTTGCTGCTGTTTCGTGCTCTTGGCCCGCGCGCGCACACAGCTGCTCGGCCATGGGCCAGCGCTGTTGGGTCGCCTTGCTTGCTTGCCTAGCGCACGCGCCATGGGCCTTGAGTGCTTCGTGCACTCGGCTCGTGGGCCGCTCCTTGTATCCGCGTTTAATATATTTTCGATATATTATTTATCGTTTCGTATACGACGAATCACCGTCGTACGATACGATTTATTCGTTTCGCCTAGCTTACGAATATTCGCGATACGATATACGATTTCGATGCAAGGTCGTATCGTATAATACGTTTCCAACTTAAATCCCGAAAAGCTATTAAATGAATTTTCGATTCATTTAATCCGGTGATCTGTTACGTGTCATTGGTGTGACCTTGTAGGTTCAGTCAAGAGTAAGTTGTGAGTTCAATATCCATTAGAACTCACTGATCGGAAGCATTGCTCCAGCTAGCTGTTCCGATCACTTTTATCTCACTGAATTAATTGTGCGCAATTAATCTGAACCTTGGTATTAGACTTAATGCACCTTGGGTGAAGGACATATTTCCTTCACTATGAGCGGCTTGGCCTTGAACAAAGACGAGATCCGTTCCTAGAGAGCGGCGGAGACCGGAGGGAAACAGCTGCCCTTTCCAACCAAGTTAGGCTTGACGTTCCAACGTCTCATCCGCTCGCACATCTCCAAATTTTTGGTTTTGATAACCACCCACTTTTTCCTCCAGTGATGCCATTTGGACGCCTTGCCCATCACCGTCCGATAAGCTCTCTTGTACGTAAGAATTAGCCAACCCGCGGCGGCTTTTGAAACTTGGGACATGGAGGCGATCCTTAGGAACGCTGGGAAGGAGGGAGTGATACCGCCGAGCTCACAACGAGCGATATAGCCGAACACACCCGCCCAAGAGTTGGGGGACATTTGGTTCAGGCCAATGTTGAAGCCGTCCAGCAACTCCACCACAAAGGGGTGAGGGGGGAATCTCATACCAAGCTTCAGAAAAGAGCCGTACACGGCGAATTCCCCTTCCACCTGTCCAAAGCTGGTGCAGTCCATACCAGCCGGCATACGAAACTTATATTCCGAGCCTAGATTCAGAGACCTCCCATAGTCCTTCCCCTTGAGGGTGAGGTAGTTCAGCCACGGCTGAAGTGGGAAGATTGCGCTGGGGTGAAGGTGACCTTCCTCCCCACTTGACGTGCTCGTCGGCGCGACATCGGCGCGCTCGGGGACGTCCTCCTCTATGGGAGAAGAAGATTCCCCTTCGAATTGCTCTTCGTCCTCTATTCGCGCCATGAAATCCTGCACACGCTGAAGACTTGGCTCAAGACACGGGGCATTACTTGAAAAGAGAAGGCATCAAAAGGACAGGTTGACGCCTTCAGTTTGACGTACCCCTTGCATAGTTAAGAAAAGAGAAGTGGGAAAGATCAAAATCAACAAACAAATTTTCCCAAAAGAAAGCATTACCTGATAGATCAAAGAGAGTTTGTGAAGAACTTTGATGAAGAACTGCAAGAACAAGGCTTTGAAGATTGTGGCGGCGCTACAGTGAATTCGGTGGATGTAAAGACGCCGGAAATCGCCCCCTCTTATAGCTCTCAAATAATCGCTAGAAATGAGGGGGAAAATCACTCAAAATGGCCACTTATTTATAGAGGGGTAAGAAATGATTACCCCTGCCACACGTCGTCATCCCATTGAACACTCCAAGAGCAGTGAAAACTAACGTCTATTATCACTCCTCATGAGGGGCAAATGATGTGGGCTTGAATATCTCCACCATAAGGCCCAAAGAAGCTACAATGACCAATACAGGCCAGCTGGGCCAAAGCCTAGGAAGTAGGCCCAAATCTTGGTACCTAAACGAAATAAGAGCACAGCCTCATTATGGAAAGCCCATCTTCTTTAAGAAGCCAGGTCCAATTTGTAAAAGGCTCATCATTGTTGGCCAAATGACACGTGTCCTAAATCCCCAAGGGGCACGCACCCCACAGCTAGAATTGAGGGATCAGTTCCCAAGAAACCCTAGCACTATAAATAGCTCAGATCCCAAGGTAAAGGCAATCAATTCATTCCCACCAACCTAAAGCTATCTTTGCTCTGCCTTCTCTCTACAAATTACTTATCTCTCTAGCTTATACTTACTTAAGCATCGGAGGGAATATTCCTACGGGAATATTCTTGTTTTGCAGGTTGCCAGAAGTTCGTGCTAGGTCATACTTGATACCTCCGAGGAACGCGTGCCACGTCAGCACCGTAAAAGATCCCACAACAGATAGTACTTGGCAATTGAATATTAATAACCTTGTAAATTGATGCTCAATGAAGGGGTTACGATTAATTAGTTTTGTTTTATCAAATGAACCAACTTATTTCTTTTAGTTGCTTAAGATTTACGCTTGCAGGTTATTTTGGTGCAAATCTATACCTAGTCTTTTTTTCAAATTTTCTTTATTTTTTCTACGTTTAACAACTTCAACGCCTCTTCCACTTCATCTTCCTTATTCAACATCAAGTTACCAATAGACCAATATATACTCATTAGTCTCTTACACACCACCCCCTTTAACATTCAATATTATTCAATACATAATATTATATTTTTACAACCTTCAAATTATACTTCTATTTAATTCACATATTACCAAAAATCACAAGCCCTCACAAATTAAAACTTAAAAAGACATCTGGACAACCACTATTCAACCGTTCGTTCTTAGAACGAGCTCAAAAACTAGTTTACAATCAATACAAGAATCGAGTAAATGCCAACAATGGAAGGATATGATACAATTACTACTATTCCCGAATCGTACCCTCGCCATCGTATCCATCTTGGTTCATGACTATATTTGGAGTCACTGTCTATTTGATTTTGAGAGGAATGCTTGTGTGGATATCCTTATGATTTGTCGCTAAATGTCCCTAATCGAGATCCCCAGAAAATTAATGAGATTTCTTGAATTTTTTCATATGCGGTTCCTTACTTTGACCTTTAGTAGACCTAATTCGTTAAAGTTTAAAACATCACCATAGGATAGGAAAATAAACCCCTACACCAATCCGGCCGCAATCCAAGAGAAATCAAAGTGATCAGAAAAAACTTTACATATTTTATCGGTACAGTAACTTGTGTGTCAGACCGCCTGACAGGCGCGTCAGAAAACGACGGATGCTGACATCATCAAAAAACATACGCGCATCCTTTTTCACGCGCCTCACCCGATTTCTCTGAAATCAGTTCCTTCCTCTCTCTCCTCTAAACTCTCCGTCTCTCCGTCTCTCTCCTCCAAATCTCTCCGCCTCTCCCTCTCCTCCAAAACCCAGATCGAAGAGATCATGCGCCATAAAACACGGTGAGCTCCGATGACATTTTTGTAGGCGACAGAGAGGAGATTTTGCTCCTCCACCATGATTTCCTCCCTTTTCCGATGACATTTTTGTAGCCGACAGCGAAGAGATTTCCTCGGTGCAGCCAGATCTCGGTTGTGTTCTTCATGCCGTTGTGGATTGTTCCTGTTGTTGTTTGGCTTTGAGGAGGAATTTATCTCACAATTTTGTTCCTGTTGTTGTTGTGGCTTGTTGTTTGGATTTGAGGAGAAATTAATCTCACAATTTTGTACGTTTTATCAAGTGTAATTGTTGGTGAATCGAGTTGTTCATTCGACAATCCAAGCCCAATTTGATTCATTCATTTTGATATTTATTTTAAATTTTTGATAGGAAATTAGCGATTTAGCACTAAAACAATCCAAACAAGAGGAGTTATAATTAACATTTTCCTTTCTCTTTGTTAGTTGTCCCACAATAAAAGAGTTGTACTTGCTTCTCTATAGCTGTAGAATTTTGTTGGATTATTGTTCACAATCTACTGATCTAGTACTCCATCCATGTAACTATGTTCAAAAGAAAAGAAGTTGTCCCACAATAAATGTTATACTTCGTATTTATTTAACTAAATGTTTTATTTGTGTAAATAAATACGGAGTACGTACTTTTTAGCTAGTTTAGGTTTTATATGAATTAGTTAAAGTATAATACCGGATTATAACTAGTTGCATTTATGAGTCGATTGAATTGTTAAGTTTTTTGAATTAGTTATGATTTTATGTAAATTAGTTACGGTACAACACAAGTAGGCGCTTGTGACCAAATAGTTATGTTGTTAATTTCAAATGCTTAACTAATTAGTTCGATTGATTAACTAATTGGTTCTATTACTTAACTAATTGGTTGCAGTGCTTAACAAATTGGTTCTGTTGCTTAACTAATTGGTTTCGTTTCTTAACTAATTGAACTTCAGGCTTAACTAATTGGTTCCGGTGCATAACTAAATGGTTCAAGTGATACGCTAATTGGTTACATTGCTTAACTAATTGATCATATTGCTTAACTAATTAGTTTCATTACTTAACTAAATTAGTTCAATCAAGTAACTAATTGGTTATATTGCTTAAATAATTAGTTTAAGTGCTTAACTAATTGATTTTCAATGCTTAACTAATTGGTTCGATTGCTTAACTAATTAGCTCCAGTGCTTAATTAATTGAATTTCATACTTAAATAATTGGTTCCGTCGTTTTAACTAATTAGTTAAGCTTTGGTACCAATTAGTTAAGCAATTAAATCAATCAGTGAAACGTTGAAATTCAATTAGTTAAGCATTTGAACCAATAAGTTAAGCATTTGAACCAATTAGTTAAGCCTAATATTTAATTAGTTAAGCCTAATATTCAATTAGTTAAGCCTAAAGTTCAATTAGTTAAGACCAAAATTCAATTAGTTAAATTTTGGTACCAATTAGTTAAGCAATTAAATCAATTAGTGAAACGTTGAAATTCAATTAGTTAAGCATTTGAACCAATTAATTAAGCAATCGAACTAATTAGTTAAGCATTTGAACCAATTAGTTAAGCAATGAAACGAATTAGTTAAGTACTGGAATTAATTAGTTAATCAATCGAGCTAATTAGTTAAGCATTTGAACCAATTAGTTAAGCAAGGAAACCAATTAGTTAAGAACTGGAATTAATTAGTTAATCAATCGAACTAATTAGTTAAGCATTTGAACCAATTAGTTAAGCAAGGAAACCAATTAGTTAAGCACTGGAATTAATTAGTTAATCAATCGAACCAATTAGTTAAGCAATGAAACCAATTAGTTAAGCACTGAAATTAATAAGTTAATCAATCGAACTAATTAGTTAAGCATTTGAACCAATTAGTTAAGCAAAAATATTCTTAACTAAAACATCATTATTCTAAACTAAAACAAATTAACCTTAACTAAAACAAAATAATGTGTAACTTAAACATCATTATTCTCAACTAAAGAAAAAAATGTAACAAAAACAATAAAAGTTTATAACTAAAATAGGATTATTTTTAACTAAAATGAAGTACTTTTTAACTAAAACGAAAATTTCATTACTAATAAACATTATTCTTTAACTAAAACAATACTCCATATAAATTATAGCTAAAATAACCATATTCTTTAAATGAAACGAAAACTAATTTAAATAACAACAACAATGTTCTTCCCCGACGACCGTCAACCCTTGCGAGGCCCAGCTAATTGGGTTCATTGATTAGTTTCAATGCTTAACTAATTGGGTTCATTGATTAACTAATTGATTCCAATGCTTAACTAATTAGTTATTGATTTTAACTAAAACACGATAATTCTTAACTAAACTTAAGAAAATCTTAACTAAAACTCTTAAAACTTTAACTAATACTTAGAAACACGTAACTAAAACACGATAAAATCTTAACTAAACTTAAGAAAATCTTAACTAACGAAATAGTTAAGATATAAAGATAAATAGTTAAACTTATGAGTCAAATAGTTACGATTTATAAAAAAAACTTATTATTATCGTGTTTTAGTTACGATTTATAAACAAACTCATTACTCCCTCCGTCTCGGAATACTTGACCTGTTTTCCTTATCGGGCCGTCCCTTAATACTTGACATGTTTCTAAAAATGGAAATATTCTAACAATATTATATTATTTCTCACTCCACCCCTATTAACCCACCTACCCCCTACTCCATACAAAAAATAATTAAAAATTCAACCCCTACTCTCTCCCAACCCCACCCCTTCACACATTTCCCACTAACTACATTAAAATAATACCCCACTATCAACTACTACCTATTAAATTAAATAAGTCAATTCAAGTCCCTTAAACTCTGTGCCGGTCAAACCGGGTCGAGTATTCCGGGACGGAGGGAGTATTAATTAAAACTCCGAAAATCATAACTAAAACTCATAAAATCTTAACTAATTAGTTTCAATGCTTAACTAATTGGGTTCATTGATTAACTAATTGATTCCATTGCTTAACTAATTAGTTATTAATTTTAACTAAAACACGATAATTCTTAACTAAACCAAAGAAAATCTTAACTAAAACTCTTAAAACTTTAACTAATACTTAGAAACACGTAACTAAAACACGATAAAATCTTAACTAAGCTTAAGAAAATCTTAACTAACAAAATAGTTAAGATATAATTCTCAACTAATTGATTTCATAACTAAATATGCCAAAATTATAACTAAAACGGAATAATTCTCAACTAAAACCATGATGACTTTAATGCAAACAAAAGTAACTAAACTATTTTATTTCATGACTTAATAGGCCAAAAGTATAACTATAACCAAATAATTCTCATCAACTAAAACCAATTAAATCATTACTAAAATAAATAAAACAAAATTATTTTAATTTACAATTTGCAATACAGATTGAAAATCATAAGAGCTTGCAAAACCTAGAATTAGAGAGCATTAAGCATCCAGGAGATGCGCAACTGAGATGCCACCCTTGCACGCCTAGCAACACAACCCCGCACAAACCTTGCGAGGCTTCTGCAGCTGCCTATCCCTCGCGTAGCAGCCACCAGGCGGTCCAAATCTTCCATCAGCTTCATCAGTTCATCATAACTGGCTTCACCATCAGCATTAGCATAGCCATGAGATCCAAAAGGAGGTGCAGATGGTCCAGAGTTCCTCTGAATTCGGAGCACTAGAACCTGAAAAAACACCGCAATAACACGTTCAATCAATTAATGTAACACACACATTTCAAAAAATAAAATCAACATAAATGAAATCAAGAGGTTCATCCAACAATAAGGAAACAAAAGAGAAATTAAAAGCAGGAGGTTCACATTAAGAGCACGATTTACATCCAACAAACGGTTTACATTAAGAGCACGATTTACATCCAACAAACGATTCACCAGCAAATTACAACAACAAATTTAGTCAAACAACACTTTAAGAGCACGATTTACATTAACTGGAAAATCGTACAGTAATCTTAATTACACCAAAACCTAACCCTAGATATTGCGATTCAAACTTGAAAACATGAAGAAGATGGAGGAGATCAAAGATAATGGAGGAGAGAGATAGAAGAATTACCTCGTCGACGCTTCATTCTCAACCTCGTCGTCGACGCATGAGCGAAACAAGTAGCCAATCACGAATCGCCAAAAACTGATCGGATTAGGGTTTGATCTTTGAACCGAATCTTGAGCGCTTCCGTGCTAAGGAGGCGGAGGTTTAGATCGGCGGTGCTACTTCTCCGATGAGAGATCATTGCTACTTCTCCGAGATTTGAGGAGAGAGAAAGAAGAAGAGAGTTTAGGAGAGAGAGGGGGGCAGAGAGTTTGAGGAGAGAGAAATGAATTAGGGCTTTGAAATAGGGTGAAAAATAGAGATTTATATGACCCGCGAATTAAAACCCATGAACTCTTTCGACCCGCGAACTGACCCGCGAGTTGGGTGAACTGACCGGTCAGACGATCTTATTAAAAAATTTGTATTATCGGTATGGGCATGAAAATATTATGACATGGACTAGTTAGACCCAACCCGTAGACCTGATTTGCCAACTCTATTTCTTAGGTATAATTTTTATTTTTAGGTGAATCGTTTTCCGTTTCAGGGTTCAGCCGAAGGAAAAAAGGCCCACCTGGTTTCTGGGTCAAGCCAAGGTTTTCAAGCTTAAACCCTGATGTAGGGGTTTAGTCAACAACTCTTTCCCTCTCTTCTACCTCCCTCTCTCTATCCCCGCAAACTTCCCGGCGGCCGCCACCACCACAACCATGTCTCTAATAGCCGGCTCCTACGAAAAATTCATTTGGGGATACAAACTCCGACAACCCAAAACCACCACCTCAACCGACCAAACCTTAACCCTAACCCCCCAATTCTCCTACGCTGCCCACGTCTCTCCCATCAAATCCGTCGCCGTCGCAGGGGTCGTCGCCGCCTCCTCTGCCGGCGATGACACCGTCAAGCTCTACGACCTCTCAACCTCCTCCGAACTCGGGTCACTTTTACTCGAAACCTCTGTTAATTCTCTCTCCTTCTTCACCCCTCCTTCTCTCTCCTCCTTCCCTCGCAACCTCTTCGCCGCCGCTGACGACGGGTCCTTCTCGATATTCGACGTCGACCCTTTCGTCCTCCTCCAGACAATTCAGGTTCATAAGAAGGGGATTAACCATCTCTGTGTTCATCCTTCCGGGAAGCTGGCGTTGACTGTTGGTAGGGATTCGTGCTTTGCGATGGTTAATTTGGTTCGGGGAAGGAGGAGTTATAATTGTAGGTTAGAGAAGGAGGCTAATATTGTTGAGTATTGTTCGGATGGCGGTCGGTTTTTCATGGCTTCTGATGAGAAAATTACGGTTCACGAGGCTGAAGATGCGAAGATAGTTGGAGAGTTTGAGTGTTCTAAGCGTGTTCTTTGTGCCGCCTCTGGCGAGGTTTGTGTTTCTCCCCTGTTCAAATTTTACAATTTGAGCTGATGTGTGATACTAGTATTGCTATTAGTACATTAATATGAAGTTATAATTTGTTTTATGATAAAAATGATAGAAAAATGATATTCATTGCTGATAAAGTTGTTCCAAAAGTTTGATTTTGGCTCATGATTCTGCCACAGAGAGTGTGTTTTGGTTGATAAAGTTGTGAAATTCAGTGCAAGTTCATTTGTTATGGACTTATGGGGTGGGGAGTTGGAAAGTTGGTTAGAGTGAACCAACATTCAGTGGCCTAATCTTCTGAGTGAACCAACGTTCATTGGCCTAATTTGCTTTGTACCTTTAAATCACAATAGTTTGTTAGTTGTGTTTCGATATCTGAGACAAGCCACTTCAGGAACAATTTAGATTGTTTTGGCAGGCTACGGTTATCGTGTTGTTTTGATTCAGTTGATTTTGGATTGTTAGTCATAGGGTTGTGTTCAAAATCTTCAAATACCAAGATTTTAATATCAAATTTGGGATCCAGGTCTTTGTTTTAGCCACTTCTGAAGTTAGGTTAAATGGTTAATGTTTTGTGACTTCTGTATCAATGTTGATCTAGCAATATTTTGAATCATTCAAGGAAATGAAACCTAAAAATTACTTCCTACGTGATAGTAATTTAGGCAATTTTTATCTATCTTGGGAAATATGGCATATTTTGGGAGGACTTGTAATATGGAAGCGAGATGTTCGGTGCAGGTTTTGATGGCTTGCATGTACTCCGCACTACTTTTGTTGGCTGTAGTGATTTTGGTCAAGTGGTCTTTAATCTGCTTGAAGTTTCCACGAGAGGGAATAGTGTACGTGGATGCCAATGCTTCCTCTGCTGTGGCAGATTGAGAGATAAGATGTACGAGCTCTTGAGATAAGGTGCCAACAGGAGCACCAAATACTAGTCGATCTTGGCGAAGCCAAGAGAGTGCAGCGGGATTAGTGACAGAAATACCATCATCATCCGTGATGGAGGCAGGTGCGACTCTGGGAGGGGAAAGAGCCATCGCAAAACCTGAACTATGAAGAGATCGTAGCTTAGGATGGTATCTTTAACTTGGGTTTTCCACACAATGTAGTTGGTAGGGGTAAATGTAATGTCATTGTGAAGATGAATACATGTGAAGGGCTTGGTTGGAATTGGATCATTAGTGTTTAGCATGAGAGATTGATTTCCAAGAGCCATAAGGAAGGGGAATAAGGAAAAAAAATATTAGATAAAGAATGAGAAAGTTTTGATACTTCTTTATTAAGACTTAAGGTCTTTAAATACGCTTACAAAGTTCCAAAATTTACAATGGAGCTTAATTTAAAAAGCACGCCTTGGACGCAAGGCATAGCTCCTAGGGCATTAGCCGTTGGGTTTACAAGGGAGCTTAGTTTTAAAAAGCGTGCCTAGGCGCAAGGTGCAGATCCTAGTGCCTTAGATGTGACAACGCATGCACCTACAAAAGGTGTGCTCCTTATGATCCTTTTCCTGGGCTCAAGGTGCAACACCTTAGACGCCTCATGTATAAGGCTCCAATGGCTGACATGTAATAATTTCTTTTTTATAAAGCACTACTTGTCTTTAATAGCTCCCTAACCGCCATAATTTATTATGACAAGAGGAGAGAGAAAACCTGAAATAAGACATGTAAACCCTTTTTTTTTAAAAGTAAATCTTTTATGTAAGATGTAGTCCATTTCTTCTTGGAATCTGAAAATAAAGAGTTAGTGATTAAAATGTCATGTGAACCTTGCCTAGCCACCCAATGTTTCTGCCTTTTCTTTTTCCTTTCTTTCTCAACAAGGCTTTTAATTGTATTGTACTTATTACTTTACCCGTGTGACTAGTAGTCAATGTATAAAAAGGCTCAAGGCGCAACAAGGCGATTTGGAGTTCCCAGCGCCTTAGGCGCGCCTCGGTGCGCCTCGGTGCGCTTCATTGAAGTGAGGCGCTCTAATAAAAAGTTTAAAAAAAAGTGAAAAAATGGTGTGTGCCTTCGTAAGTGCGCCTTTTTTGCGCCTTTTTGCGCCTCAAAGTGCGCCTTTGTGCGCCTTTTTGCGCCTTGGTGCGCCTTTTTGCGCCTTAGGTGCGCCTCATCGAAATCGCCTCGCCTAGACAATAAAAGGTGCTGGTTCCAATCGCCTTGCGCCTCAGAGCCTAGGCGCGCCTTTTATACACTGCTAGTAGTAATACTATTTTGATTTTTTTTTCACAGAAAATAAATACTACCAAAAATTTACGCACCTTGACTACAAAAGCCGTACGCCTTTGCCTTGCACGTAGCCTCCAGGGACTTTTGCGCCTTGGTGCTCCCCGCGCCTTTTAAAACTACACAAAGGAGTAACAAACTATAGGAGTATAGGATACATTCAAGCTAAACTAATTAACCTAAAGATAAATAGGAGTATATCTACATTAAACAACTTACAGACTGAATTGGTAAGTAGTAGAAACAAAGTAGACTAAGCCAATAAGCTTAGGTGATCTTATCTTCATCAGTATTAACATAGGGTTTCCAAGTTGTAATTATTTGTGTTTCTTTTGCGGTTGAGGGATTACCTTTGATTGATGTGTATTAACCGATTGTTGCAGAGTGGACTCATTTTCACTGGTGGTGAAGACCGTGCGATTACAGCTTGGGACACGGTTAGTGGGAAGATTGCATACAGCATAGAAGATGCACACAAGTCTCGTGTTAAAGGGATAGTTGTGCTCTCTAGGGACGTGAATTCTGGTGCTGCCGAGGATCCGTTTTTATTGGCTTCTGCGTCTTCAGATGGAGTGATCCGTGTCTGGGATGTCCGTATGACCAACAAGGAAAAGTCAAAGCCATTGTCTGAGGCCAATACGAAGTCAAGGCTAACATGTCTGGCTGGATCATCTATTAAGTGTGAGTGTTGTGTCTCCTTTTCATCCTTATTTGCGTTTCTTGCTTTCTTGTTTCCACTTTCCAGCTAGTTTGTTTGCTGCCAAGCACCCTGTCCTGTCTCACCTTGGTATATTGTGTCAGTTCCTTTGATGCTCCTGCTGTTAAAGTAATAAAATTTTGACTGTAAGTATTAACAAAATATTCGTGGTAACAGTAACATCTTAAGTTAAATGAAGTATGAGAAAACTGGTGATTACCAGCTGTTTATGTTCTTCCTATCTGGTAGTTTAGGATCATTCAGTTAGTCAGTGCTTCATTTATCTGTCATTGAAGACCCTCCGACAATATGATGAACTTTGTATGCCCTTAGTAATCTTATTTCCCTGTCTCTAATACATGTTGGGATGTATATGTTTTCTTTGGCGTATTGTAATGGAGTATTTTGGAATGCTAACTTGGATATCATAATTATACAGGACAGCTTAAATTGGATATTTTAGGCTCATTTTTCAACAATTTCTCTTTGATCTTTAGCTTCTGCCTTCTGGTATAATTATGCTGTTCTGTCTTACTGGAGGAACATTTTTCGATTCCTAGTAATCAAATTTGGGAATTGGTGGTTGAATTACGTAATTCTACTACTGAAAAAGTGAAAATGTAACGTATATATGTCAGTTAACCCCTAACTGATGACCATAGTTTAGTGGCCTAGGTAAAGCAAACCTCTCGAAGTATTAGCCAGGATATTATGGATGATATGAAGTGGCTAGGGGCCATGAATAATTTCCTATAGTGATTGAGAGAAGCTGTAGGACTGCTGATATGTGTTAACGATTTGGCCACAAACCTATTGGTGGTGAATGGTGATGGGCATGGAACTCTAATTACCTTAATGTTTAGTGTGGTGGCAAATCTTGCATCTTGCATGGATGCTCTAGTGATGAATTTGATGGTGGTATTAGTCCTGTTGGATATGTTTAAGTCGTGTATGAAACAGATAAATTGTGTGGATACTAGAAACAAGGATTGGTTGTTGTTGTGGAATGCAAAACACCAGGCTTAATTAATTAATTAGATGCTAGCAAATCATTAAAGGAAAGCCATATCTTAGTCTAACCATTTGAGCAAATTTTATTTCAGCAGTTCCTTACTTTTATGTAAATTTTGCTTTCACTTGCAACTGTGTTTTAGGATTAAGTCGTGTATGATCTCAACAATTTCACTTTTAAATTAGATCAGTAAAATGGACAATTCAGACTGAAGGTGCAAATTTTGAAAATTGCAAGTAAGCGACTTTTGACAATATGAGCTGTGTAGCTTCCTACTTACTAACCATTTACAGCCTATTAATGTCCAAGAGATTGGAGATTTTCGCTTAATAATCTTTCACTTGCTTACTGATTAGTAACTTTGTGAATTGTGACTCCCTTGGGGTTAGGGGTTGGGTAAGAGTTGAGCTGTCTAGTTGGACTTTGACTAGTTCTTAAGCACTGGCGACTTTAATTGGTTCACTTCTAAGTTATGACTCCGGATGATCAAAAATCCAAAATTTAAGCACCAGCGATTCTGGTGACATTAAGCTGTAGTGTATTTGAAACATTGTCATAAAATTTGCACATTTACTTTCTGAATCCTCATGCATTTTTAAAATTAATAATAATGTTTTCCATTTCAGCTTTGAAAAAACTACAGTTGAAGAAAGATACTCTGGAGAAGAATGCTGTAGAAATGGAAGAATCATAGTGTGGCATATCCATGAAAGTGGCAAGCTTTGTTGTTTTACATGTCTAAATGTGTGTAAGTATGATAAATTTTGTAGAGGTGCACATCATGATCGGATGCTGTGCTCATCTATTCGATATTCGGTGGGCACAATTTTGGCATGTCGGAATTTTGCATTTGGATTTATTATTGATCTATGGAGTATTGTTTTATGAGGCCCTCTAGCTTATATGGTGTAAGTTTGTTATACTATGGTTATCTTTCTTAGCAATAGTTGCTTAGATAAAATTATCTGATTCTATATTTGTAGTATCGATTTTGTATTAGCATGATGGAATATATTTGCCAATACAGGAATCAATTGTTGGTTTTGCAAACCAAATTTTATTATGACCCGTTATTTATAAGTTAATGTCAATATGTTCTAAATTCCAACTAGAAATTTAATTTGAGTAGTGATTTTCTCCCCATGATAAACAAATTGACTAAGAACTTGCTTTTGAATCTGATTGAAAATTCCACTCATTTAGTTTGGCTTATGAATACCGTAGTTTTTCGATGAATCTAAAGCAGTAAAACCTAGACTTTGTGATTGAGATTTGAGAAGATTGAAGAACGGAAAGAATATGGGTACAACCGTACAAGATATACAACGTAAACATCATACTGTCTTCCTTGAAAATGGTTTCTACCAAGATATGGTTTTGCTTACGCTACATCACTGACGTCATCTCGTGTTCTTAATCACTAGTCTTTTGTTACTCAGAGAAGTGAACAGATAGATGAATGTGTTTGTTTGCTCTGGAACATTAGTTTTTGTCAATAGAGTGTTTTTAAGTGGTGAGGACTGAGGAGTAGAGTAGAATTGAAGGAAGATGGTAGTTTTGACTTAGTAGAATTTGGCAATTAATACATGATTATTACAGAACTTGCCAATTACTACATGTTTTAAAAAGTTGTCAATAAGACTATATTATATTCGATTTATTTTGACTGAACTTATATTATTTGAAGAACTTAACTGGATTTAGCATTTGAGAGCAAAAAAGGGCAGGAAACCTCTTAAAGAAGTTCTTGGGGGAATAGAGGGCTTCTACAAGTAGTTAAGAAATTCGAATCTGGGCTCGTTTGGAAGATTGGAGATGGGAAGAGTGTTCGAGCTGTTAATATGCCGTGGGTAAATGGTTCAATTTCTGTTGACCCTAAAGTTTTGATGATGACAAAGCAAACTCCTGACAATTGGTTAAGTTATGTTGCATAATAGGTTCCGAGATCCTTAGAGGGATAATGCTAAGTTAAGGAGATCCTGAGTTGGATAAACTAAGCAACGTGGAATATAAGCAAGTAATTGATCCATGTCAGACACTACATTGAAGATATAATCATTAAGCAAGTTTACAAAGGCGAGATCCTTAGGCGAGTTCCTAAGGCGAGATCCTCATATATTATGTGGATCCTCGATGTTCCAGATAAGGAACAAATTGGGAAGACTTCAAGTGAAGCTTCTAAAGGTGCAACATGAAGAGTACAACATATGAGTTTATGTTTAGGATTTATGTAAGTATTTAATATTGTTTATACGTAATTTGGAACAAAAAGAACTTAAGTATTTTGGTACGTTTTAAATTGAAATATATTAACTGTAATTATAAAAGAGTTTTAAGTTGGAAAATCTTTGTTAATAAATAAAATGAATTTAATTAATAAATGTAAACATAGGATTCTGTTTTCATTCTCCTTGTTTCTCAAGCAAAAGATTTTCCATGATCCAACTCTCCCACGTATTTCTGTTTAAACGTGCAATTAGTGTTTTGATTTGGTCTCCCTGTTTCTCTCCAACTATGCCCATGTTACTGAGCAGTAACAGTTAGTGGGTAGTTGAGGACAACATGGGTATCCAACCTTAGGTAAAACTCCTCTATAAAAGGAGAAGAGTTTTGGCTTTTCAAAACACAACTGATTTCTACAAAATCTATCTTAAAGAGCTTAAACGTTTTAAAAGAATCAGTTGGCAAAATAGAGTGTTCCTTGAGTTCCTTATTGCTATAAGCTTTATTACGTACTAGAATCTATCTATCATATTGTATTTTGGGTTTAAGGATTGAGTGATCCTTGAGTGACTTAGAGTTAAGTCAAAGAGAGAAAGAGCGACTAAGAGTTTAGTCAAAGAGAGAAACAATGACTTAGAGTTAAGTCAGAGAGAAAAGGAGCGACTTAGAGTTAAGTCAGAGAGAGAAAGAGTAGCACAGTAATCGAAGGGGATTGCTGTGGGGAACTCGTGTTCGAGAGGAACTCGAGTTAAAGAGTGTATTTGTAATAGAGTTATTGCATTAATACAAAAGAGGAGTGAGGTTCTTCTTGATTAGGGTCAAGAAGGCTCCTCCGTTTTATATCTTTCTTCGCTCATTGTTCTCAATCTCTTTATTGTTTAAATTCCGCAAGAAACTTACTCAAGTTCCCAAGAAACAATTCACCCCCCCCCCCCTCTTGTCAAGTGTTCCTACTGAACTATCAATTTCTCATGTCAACTCAAATCAAGCTATTGGACCAGCAAGTAAATGGATGGTTAATGACTTTGTTACGGCTAGAAGTGAATGGAATGTAGCTTTGGTTCGAGAACGTTTTGAATGGAAGGATGCTATGTCTATCTTATCCATGGAACTACCAAAGAGGCAAGCAAAAGACTCATTGTATTGGAACCACCACCCATCGGGCAAATTTATCATAAATGCAGGATACGCTTACTTAGTTGGCCATGAGAATGAGGAGCAAGATGTGGCTTCGCATTTTTCCAAGATCATTTGGAAACTTCGAATCTTGCCAAAATGGAAGGTTTTCTTATGGAATTTGTATTATGATGTAGTGGCAGTGAAAGGTAACTTGGTGAATAGGGGCATCAATGTTTCCCCTGAGTGTGATTATTGTGGTAAGGATTGGGAAGATACTCAACATCTTTTTCGATTCTGTAGCTTAGCGAGGCTAGCATGGGCAACATGCCCCTAGCAATTCGCTATGAAATTGAAGAAACGAAGCCTTTCTCGGATTGGTTCTGTAGCTATATTATGCTTTTCTATAGCAAGGATTGGGTTAATAGCCCAAGAATAGATCTTTTCGTAGCCATGTTGTGGAGCTTATGGGTTATTTGGAATGAAAGGATTTTTAAAGACGTGGAGGGACACACGGGGAAAGTGCCACGTTGCACGGAACTAGGCTTAGCGGAATTAGAGATTTATAAAAGCCCAAACAAGGTGGACCCAGACCATTCACTGGTGGAAGACCAGCTGGTCCAGCCTCCAGGTTTCAACTATGTTCACCTGGGACGACAACATTCCTCTTTTCCTAACTTTGTTTTACAGGTTGACGGCTCGTGGAAGAAAGCTTCAAAGAAAGATGGAATAGGGTGGGCCATAAATCATAACTCATAACGACAACAACATTATTTCAAGCACGGATGGAGGAGGAATGTATGGTTTAGCGAACTCTGCTCTTCATGCGGAAGCCAAGGCGTGCCTCCAAGCTCCGAGGTGGTGTGTTTCGAAAGGGAAGGATGAAGTACTTATTCTCACAGATTCGGTGAATTTGATAAACAATCTCTCGAAGCCAAAAGCGGGAGATATTGCTATACAATGGACTATCTCAGAGATAATAGAGTTGGCATCAACGTACAAAACATGTGTGCTCATCAAGGTGGACCGACAACAAGTTTCAAGGGCGCATGAAATTGCTAATATGTGCCGCCTTTCATGTTTTTCTTTTAGTAACTAGTATTTCCTAAGGTTAATTTAGCTATTGTAAGAAAAAAAAACTTATTTTGTCTGAAATAAACTTACGTGTGTTTAAAAAAAAAAATTTATTTTTTCTGAACTTATATTAACTGATAAAATAAGTCAAACATAATATAGGCTTAATCCCTACCTTTCTAACAGTTGATGTCAATTGCTACATTAGTCAATATTCTGGCCAAATAGTGAATTAATAATATCATAATTAACCCCTCTAGTTGTATTAAAAAATGAGGTATAAAGTTCAAAGGTCGTAATTTACAAATTGACGAATTAAAGAGATAACTTTATTGAGTTGTATTTGTCAAAATTTTCTTATTTTAGCCACAATAATTCAGAAAGATTTTTTTTTTTGGTGAGAAAAGAGGGTCAAGCCCATTAAATAGAAAGAAAACCACACACAAACAGAAAACAAAGAAAACACTCAAACCCCAAAACCTTAGCTACGAAAAGAAAACAAGAACAGAAACAAAAAAAAATCAGCTAGCTTCAAACTTCATCAGCTTCATGCCGCCACAGCAGGAACTTTGCGCAGCAGAGCTAGTTATTACTTTATTTCATTCAATTCTTTTTCTTAATACCCGTGCCCGACCAAGTGTATCTCTTAAATAAATACGGAGGGAGTATTTTGTAGTGATATATTTTTTCTTTTAATAAAAAATATACATTCAAATTCACTCATCTCTATTCTATAATGAAACTCTTGAAGTCATTATGGTAAATGACCTTTTGGTGCCCCTATAGAATAGTCTATAATACCTTACTCACAATTCAAATTGCATTTAATAATTTTTTTTAATAATTAATGCCAAAATTTAAGCAAAATGTGATACAAATTTACTAACTATGCTATTTTCCTAAGCTAAGGGAAGCATTCTTATTAGAAAAAAAAAAAAAAAAAGTAAAACCAAGTTTATTTAGTGACAATTATTTGGTAAAAGATGCAAATAATACATGTAGTATACTCCGTAATCACTTTGAAGATTAGGATAAATACGAAGTACAAAAATGCTTAAATTATACACAAAAGATTTAATATTCACTTTTTAAGATTAGCAGCAAACAATACGAGTACTAATTATACACTAGAGATGTAGAAAAAACTATGCGCTTTACTCGGTAAAATATCAATGTTCAATACAAAGTACCTAAAAGAAGTAAATTGTACTCCGTGTTAATTATACATTTAAAGACGAACCAAACAAAAAATACAGTAGAAGGTAGATTAATGCTGGTAAAATAATACTTGGAACTTTGGAAGAAGACGAATACAAGGGTGTGCCAGATCGAAGGTCGAGATGGAGGGATGAATTAATATTTCATTTCGATAGAATTGGTTGAAACTAATACCTGATTTTTTTAAGGAAAAATTAATATATGATTTATTTTATAGGTTATTGCTTCGTTTACCAGATTTGATAAAAGTGGTAATTTGAGAGTAACAATATTGTATGAACTTTTCACAAAAAATAAAAAATAAAATAAAATAAAATAATGTATGACCTTGCACAACACATTTTAGGATGCTTAACTGCCGATATTTTTTTTAGTAATTCAACAGGTTTCAATCTAATATAACTAAATGCTTTAATGATTTTATTTAGGTCATATTGTACTTAAAATGAAAAGGGATTATTTTACGCCTAATACACATAATCCGATCATGAAAAAAGTATTCTCAACCTTCGTAACCAAAAAAATTTAATGGGTGTTATCCACACCAGTTAAATATTTTAACCCAGAACGTTCTAATAATGTTAGTTATGTGCTGCAAATCTATTGGGCGGAGGAGTGCATATGGTTATTAGACAAATGTATTGCGAGGAAAATAAAAAGTAAAACACACTATTTTATATGATTAACTTCTCTATTTTGGCACTACAATTTAAATATTTCATCACATAAGTATTACATTGTTTCAATATTTTAGATATTTAGTTCATGAAATGATGTCTAATTTTTCTATAGATGAACTTAGCAAATAATTTTTATTGCCTGTTATTTTTTGTTTTCAGTTGTATAACATAAATTTTAATTCTTATATACTCCCACACACATTACTTATATTTATAAGACTAGTAATATAAAAAATAACGTGCAACATTTTAAAATTTATCATAAAAAATTTAGTTAATATGTTAAAAAGTTACCAACAAAATGGAAATTCTCACAATTTATAATATTAAAATATTATACACCGAGTGCGAAGCGCGAAAGACTTAATCTAGAAATTTTAAAAAAAACTTGATATTTTCTATTTGCTTTTACTTTGATAGACACAATTAACCGAACACTTCGATAATCGGATAAATGAAAACGTAACCCTAGCTTGTAGCAAACCGACTTAGTTTGTTGCATTATTTATTAATTAAAAAATTGAAAATCAAGAAATGATATTTTCTGTTTCTTGATTACCGACTTAATCCCGACTGTTATTATAAATATAAAGCATCCATTATTTATTATTTATTATTTATCTCTCATCCATCATTTTGATTAGTCATCGATCGTTGCAAAAATCCACAGAAATTATACAGACAAACTTCCTTCCAAAACATCTTAAGAAATATTTTTCTGGTTCTGTAATCTGTACTGCTGTTAGGAAATGGCTTCCTGTCCAGAGGTTGGATACGTCTCTCGTTATGATGTTGTCGAGAGAGAATCGACAGGGCGGTATGCAAGGTACGATATGATCATAGCACAAAGTGGTATTAAAACAGTTTACAAGGGCTTTGATGGTGTTAATGGTCTCGAAATTGCTTGGACGAAGACAGTTTTAACAAAGGAATTATTAAAGAACGAGGAATATGTCAAGAGTTTGTGTCAAGAAGCTAATATCTTGAAATCATTGAAGCATGAGAGTATTGTGAAATGCTACGATTCTTGGGTTGATTTTGAAAACAAAATCATTCACATGATTACTGAGCCTTTTTTTTCTGGGAATTTGGTAAGGTATCTCAACAAACATACTTTTCAAGGCAATACAATAATCAAGAATTGGTGCAGACAGATTCTAAATGGGTTGGTTTTTCTTCACACTCACAATCCTCCTATTATTCACCGTGATATTAAGTGCGAAAACATCTTTGTTAATGGAAAAACTGGGAGTGTTAAACTCGGAGATTTCAGTTCGGCCATGATTCTTGATGATAAATTGATGATCCCACCAGAGGTTAGTGAGAAAGTTGACATATACGATTTTGGGTTATGCATAATACAGATGTTTACTAAGGAACCGCCATACAGTAACAAACAGTATGCTCGTGCAAAGGCTAAGTTGGGTGTAATGCCTGCTGATCTAAACAAAGTGACAGACCCTGTGGCTAAGTTGTTCATTGAAAGGTGTCTGGCTCCTGAATCTGAAAGACCTTCTGCAATTATTCTCTTGGATCACCCTTTTCTTGCACAGACTGTTCCTACCACCTTAAGAGCAAGAAGGCTGAATCTGAGAACATGTCTTCGTACTGTGTCTAATCAGGTGGATAGATTACAACCTAAGACATTCAAATTAACAGGGGAGATAGACAACAATGGTTCCATATCTATGTCCTTGTTGATTACTTTTCGAAGTGCTAAAGAAGAGACGATTCAAATACATTTCTCACTCAAAAATGATACAATTCAAGAAGTCGTCGCAAGAATTGCAACACAGAATGGCTGGTCAACTGCTGAAGCCACGCTTGTTTCTGAACTCATGGAAAATCGGATAACAGCACTCAAATCTTCTGATAGTCGTTGGAGTTGTTTCTGAATATCAACTCAGTATTGCACATCATTCTTTACAGATATGACTTGTTTGTTAAATTCTAGTTTTCTGGACATTATTCTAAGCTGTTTTTTTTGTTAAATTCTAGTTGAGTGTTATAGTTTTGTTCAGGTCAAAAGTAAATTTGGTTTAATATGCAAAGTCCCACTGTTTTGGTTCATTTGTTTTCATCATTACTATCCATGTTCATTTGTTCTTACATATTCTATTTCACTGATGAATTTAACAAGGAAAATCCTTTAATCAGGTGTTTGAAAAGGTTTTGTTACAAAGTCTGAACAGACAGTGTGATCACTGATCAGTATATGACCTTGCCATCATATCCTTTGATAAGTAAAGACCTCAGGTCATACAGTTGATTTGACTTGATCGTTGCTAATCTATCAAATAATAACTTAATTCGGTCTTCCTAATTAAGTAGAAAGAGTCGGAAAGGGTCGAAGCCAAGCAAGGGCGGATCTAGAAATTATAAAAAAGTGGGTCCAAAAAATAATGCCAACTTTATTGCATTTTTTTTAAGTCACCCACATTTCAAAATCTAAAGGAACAATTCATTTGGTAAAATAAAATTTGGCACCAAAAGAAAGATAAAATAAAAGTAATTAATATGCACGAAAATAATTATCTACGACGATTTTGCATTCTTTGAGCTATTATAACTTGTGGTCTTGTATACTACGTATTATTATCTCGTAAGTCGTAAGCACGTTATATTTTAGACGCATGTATTGTATACTCGTATTATTATCTCGTAAGCAATAGATTTATTTGGACTTAACGAACATTGCACGACTAATAAGCCGTAAACTATCATGGTAGTATGATTCAGTATTATGTAGATTTGCAGTAGCTTTCTCTTGAAAAATTAATTATATTACATGATTGTCTACACACATTTATGATATTGGGGCAGTAAACTAACGATAGATGGAAAAAACCTAAGACAAGAACATATTTAGACATGAGGTGCAAATAATCTTAGAAAGACTAGGCGCCTCAAGAAATGAGAGGAGTCTGTACAACTACTTTGAGTCTTTCTAAGGAAAGAGATAAATGAGATTTTATTTTTTATTTTAGTCTTTACAACCTTTTTAAAAAAAATAAATTAAATATGAGTTCTACTTTCACGTGAAGGCTAACATTTTTTTTATATTGGAATTGCTTTCCCATTTTCTAATATTCAATACTCGATATTTTATTTAGCATTTTCTCTTACTCGTTACTACTTTCTCTCTCCATTATATGAATCATTAATATAAAATATTTTTTTCAGCCCATTTTATGCTTTTTGATTTTTTTTCGAAAAAGGGGTTCCTGTGGACCCCTCAGGGTCAACACAGGTCCACCCATGAACCTAAGAGAGGCTATGAATCAACCACAATATACTATTGAATATAGAAGCTAAGTAAAGTGGGGGGGTGTTTTGATTTGTTGAGAATTTCTTAAAGGATGAAAAGTCAATTAAGAGGGGGCAAAGGTACGGGTAACACCACTCAATCTAATCATGAACAGTTCAAAAGCATCAGGATTAGAAGCAATATTAATATTATGGAATCAATTAGTGGATAGTCATTTAAGGCACCTAACTACTCTTTCGAGCTAGAAAGGATAACCTGATCATGAACTACAACCTATTTTCATGGTGCAAAACATGAATTCAAGCACTAAAACGAAATTCACAATGACAAAGATCATCCCATAGACTTGAAAGCCCCATTTTCATGGTCTTTTAGTCTAGCAATCAAAAGGGAGCTAGCCTACAACTCAATTTTATCTCTCGATCCTTAGTCGAGGAGACTAGAAACAAGCCTAAATGAAGATCAAACATAAAGACTAGCAATAAACCCTTTCAATCAACTAATGAGCATCACACAATCACTAAAATCCACTAGTAGAATAAAAGAGATTTGCTGCGTATAAAAAAGCCTCATTTGCCACATTTATCATGGCGCGACAAGATTGGGGGCTGTAAGTCTCCTTTTACGGTGCGACATTTAGCGAGCATTAGAGTGAACTAATCTTCAAACGAGCAATCATTATTACTCATGTTTTGAGGAATGGTTCTAATCACCATTAATGAGAACTGCTTATGACATGACTTTAATCTCTTAAAGTGTTCTCATGGTCAATCCGATACAAGATTCAGTAAGTATCTATGCAAAAGATTTTGACATCCAGTCGATCTAGTTCAAGAAACCGAACTACAAATCTACTTGCACTCTAATCTTCATTAGTCATTGGCCGTCCACCTTTCAATGACCTAGATTAGAGATCCTTTGTGACTTCAATATTCAATTTCACTTATGCAAAAGATTTTGACATCCCATTTGAATGTTTTGAATCACTTGGACTTTTCATTTAATACTAAACCAAAATTAAATGAATATGAAATAAAGAATTTCATAAATATGAAATGGTTAAACCAATTGTTTTAAACACAGATCTAACAGATGTTCTAAAACGAAACTTAGAAAATCAAAGCCATTCTACAACATGCTTGATTCCCATGATTGCTACATGTGCATTGTGCTTCACTTGTGGCAACGGTTTAGTCAATGGATCCGCGACGTTGTCGTCAGTTCCAACCTTGCAAATCTCGATTTCTTTCCTTACAACGATTTCTCGAAGTATGTGAAATCGCCGCAGTACGTGCTTGGACTTCTGGTGGCTCCTAGGCTCCTTTTCCTGGGCAATGGCTCCGCTATTGTCGCAATACAAAGCCATTGGTCCTTTAATGGAGGGGACAACCCCAAGTTCTTCGATGAACTTCCGAATCCAAACAGATTCCTTTGCTGCTTCTGAGGCAGCAATGTACTCGGCTTCAGTTGTAGAATTCGTAATAGTGCTTTGCTTATCACTCTTCCAGTTTACTGCTCCGCCATTGAGGCAGAACACAAAACCAGAATGTGATCTGAAATCATCTCTGTAGGTTTGAAAGCTTGCATCCGTATAGCCTCTAACAATCAACTCATCTGTACCACCATAGACTAGAAACTGATCCTTTGTCATTTTCAGTTACTTTAGGATATTCTTGGCAGCAGTCCAATGCGCCTCACCTGGGTCTGACTGGTACCTACTCGTTGCACTGATTGCGAACGAAACATCCGGCCTTGTACAAATCATAGCATACATGATTGATCCAATAGCCGAAGCGTATGGAGTTTCACTCATCCTTCTATGCTCATCAGATGTCTTGGGACACTGAGTCTTGCTTATATATGTGCCATGTGACATGGGTAGATTGCCTCTCTTGGCTCCCATCATATTGAACCTAGCTAGAACTTTGTCAATGTAAGTGCTCTGGATTAGTCCAATCATCCTCTTAGATCTATCCCTATAGATCTTGATGCCCTATATGTACCGTGCCCCTCCTAAGTCTTTCATTGAGAAATACTTTCCAAGCCAAGTCTTTACAGACTCCAGCATAGGAATGTCGTTTCCAATAAGCAGTATGTCGCCTACATACAAGACTATGAATGCAATTTTACTCCCACTGACTTTCTTGTATACACAAGATTCATCATGATTCTTGATGAAGCCAAACTTATTGAACGCTTCATCAAATCGTATATTCCAGCTCCTTGATGCCTGCTTTAATCCATAGATGGATTTCTTAAGCTTGCATACCTTTCCTTGATTCTTTTGATCGACAAAAACCTCCGGCTGTGTCATAAACACAGTATCTTCAAGAACACCATTCAAGAAGGAAGTTTTGACATCCATTTGCCATATTTCATAATCATGAAACGCGGCAATCGCAAGGATTATCCGAATAAACTTAAGCATATCGACTAGAGAAAAGGTTTCATCGTAGTCAACGCCGTGAACTTGTCTGTAACCTTTTTCTACCAATCTAGCCTTGTATATGTATACAATTCCATCCTTGTCTTTCTTCAATTTGAAGACCCATTTGCATTCGATAGGTGTAAACCCATCGGGCAAATCAACCAAATCCCATACTTGATTTTCAGACATGGAGTCTATCTCAGATTTCATGGCCTCTAACCATTTAGTGGAGCTTGGTCTCGTCATGGCTTTCTTGTAGGTCATAGGTTCATCACTATCTAATATGAGAAATTCTAAGTTTTCAGTCAAGAGGACGCCTGTCCATCTGTCCGGTTGAACCTTAGTTCTATGTGACCTACGAGGGGAAACAACGTCTTGAGGAACTACTCCCATTGGCTCTTCTAAAGGCCTTGGAGGTTCTTCACCTTGAAATTCTTCTAAAGAGTTATTGGTTCGTTGTTCGTCTCGAATCTCTTCGAGGTCTATTATTCTCCCTCTTGTCATCTTGGAAATTTGATTTCTTTCCAAAAAGACACCGCCACGAGCAACGTATACCTTGTTCTCTGACTTGTTGTAAAAGTAATACCCCTTTGTTTCTTTTGGATACCCAACGAAGAAACATTTGTTAGATTTTGATTCGAGCTTGTCCGAAATTAATCGCTTGACATATGCTTCGCAACCCCAAATCTTTAGAAAAGACAACTTTGGAAGTTTCCCAGTCCATAATTCGTATGGAGTCTTTTCAATGGCTTTTGTTGGAGCACGATTCAGTGTGAGTAATGTTGTTTGCAACGCATGTCCCCAAAATTGTAAAGGAAGTTCGGCTTGACCCATCATTGACCTGACTATATCGAGTAAGGTCCTGTTTCTCCGTTCCGACACTCCATTCCATTGAGGTGTCCTCGGAGCAGTTAATTTAGAAAGAATACCGCATTCTTTTAGATGGTCATCAAACCCGTGGCTAAGATATTCACCTCCTCGATCTGATCTTAGACCTTTGATTTTCTTGCGATGTTGATTCTCTACTTCACTTTGATATTCTCAGAATTTCTCAAACAATTCAGACTTGTGCTTCATTAAGTAAATATAGCCATATCTACTGAAATCGTCCGTAAACGTTATGAAATAGCTGAAATCACCTCTAGATTTCGTACTCATAGGCCGACATACGTCCGTATGTATTAGCCCTAGTAGTTCTCTTGCTTTTTCTCCCACCTTTGAGAAAGGTCGCTTTGTCATTTTGTCAAGTAAACAAGATTCACATTGATCAATCTTCTCTAACTCGAATGATTCTAGAATGCCCTTCCTTTGAAGTCTTTCCACGCGGTTTGTGTTTATATGGCCTAATCGACAATGCCACAGATATGTGAGATCGGAATCACCAGTTTTAGCCTTTTTGGTATTTGTGTTATAAATTTGGTTGCTTGTATCTAGCACATATAGACCATTTTCTTGTTGTGTTGAACCATAAAACATCCCATTCAAAGAAAAAGAACAAATATTGTCTTTAAATTGAAAACTAAAACCTTTAGAATCCAAACTTGAAACGGAAATAATGTTTCTGGTGATACCAGGAACATAGTAACAGTTTTCAAGTTCCAAAACAAAACCACTCTACAAAGATATAAAATAAGATCATACGACTAATGCAGCAATCCGTGCTCCATTTCCCACGCGTATATCCATCTTGCCTTTATCAAGCTTTCTACTTCTCCTTAGTCCCTGCGAATTTGAACATAAGTGTGAGCCACAACCAGTATCTAATACCCAAGAAGTAGAATTTGTAAGATTACAATGTATAACATACATACCTGAAGGAGAAGCAACGTTTCCGTCCTTCTTTCCTTCCTTTAATTTCGGGCAATCTCTTTTGTAATGACCAATTTCATTACAATTGAAGCATTGCGATGTAGAAGGAGAAGTGTTCTTCCTCAACTTGCTCTTGGAAGGCGCCAGTGCCCTCCGGGAGTGGATGAATATGCAACCTTGCTTTTCTTCCCCTTGCACACTTTCTTGAATTTAGTGCATTTCACATTCAAAGGGTCTTGCTTGAACCTCGAATTTCTCGAGCAATTCCACAAGTTCACTGAATGTGTTCTCTTTTTTATTAAAGAGAGAGTGCATCTTAAACCCCTCATAATCCCCATGAAGAGAGTTTAGCACAAGTGCTATAGCTATTGGCTCTTTGACAGAACCACCAAGTCTCTCAATTGTGAAGAATA
Source organism: Spinacia oleracea (assembly GCF_020520425.1). NCBI lineage: Eukaryota > Viridiplantae > Streptophyta > Magnoliopsida > Caryophyllales > Amaranthaceae > Spinacia > Spinacia oleracea. The sequence continues at coordinate 35,468,732 of NC_079491.1, forward strand.
ATCCAGTCATCATATTCACATGAGACCAAAATGGTGTGTTTCTGTCCATCCTAGCCTTGTAAATGCGCTTTTGTGCCTCTAGAAGCTCTACCTCTAGGCACGATCTATGTGGGGTAATGAGTTTGAGATTGCTCATTGAATTAGCAAATTCATCAACCCCGTTGCCAACAGTTTGGCCTTTGGGTTGACACCTCACACGACATTTATCCCTTAGGTGACTTAGGAGTGCATGAGGCTCATAGGTAATGAACCTTCCTCTTCAATTTTCAGGGATAGATTTTAGGATAAACTCCGAGACAAGCCAGGTACTTGTGAAGTGCCCAATTTATGTACCTTTCTGGAGTCATACCCCGCGCATAATATCTAGGAAAAGGTTGTTCGATGACATAGTTCATGTCGTTGACTTTTAAAAATTTGATAAGTTTCCTTTCCCATTCAAGGAAGTTAGTCAAGTTTAACTCGACATCCAGTATTTCTGATGCTTTGATTGTTGTTTTAGACATTCAACATTTGAAAGGAATTTGCAATAAATAACCATTCATAATCTTTAATAACTTTGAAATAAATGCAATCATTAAATCTATTAAACATTTCATGTATGAAAATAATAATTAAACATGGTCCAAAATGAATGAAACGATTCCAAGACCCTAAAAGTCCTAAATTCTTAAGCAGCTTTGGCATGTCTTAAGTATTTTAAGATTCTAGGTAAGCAAAACATATTGCTAGCAATCTCCAAATTACTCTTGGTAAATATATTAATTCCATAATTTTTTCCTTTGCCACAACATATGCCATTGTTGTTTGAGTTAAAACCATAATCAACGTGTTCCTTTGGGATACCTTACCATCTAAGTCAACTAAAATAGCACCTCGCTTTGGCGGAAACCTACTACCTTAGATCCTTAGATTTTTGTAAGTGCTTGATTTGGAAGACAATTTTAAACTCAATATTACTTTGGAGCCAGTTGTTTCTGAAGGAAATAATGCCCTTGGTCCAAGTATGCATTCTATGTTAAGTCTAATAAATGCGGTTCAGTATTAATTAACAAGTTAATAATTCAGTGAGATCAAGTGAGCTGAATGCCTAGCTAGAGGCCGCTTCAGTTCAAGTGGAATTAATGATATTAATCCACAGCTTACTCTTGACTGAACCCGTAGGGTCACACAAATAGTACGTAAACGGATCAAGTATTTAATGGCATTAAATACTCCATCTATGAATATTCGGAACCGACGGATCTTGGTTTCAGTGGGAGCTAAGATCGTCACAGGCAAGAAATGAATACTCCGGAAACGATGATATTGCCGGAAACGGAAATATGGATCGTATCGGAAATATGAATATTATCCAAGTCGTAGATGTTGCCGGAAACGGAAACATGGTACGTATCGGAAAATATTATTGGAAATGGAAATATTACCAGAATCGGAAATATTGCCGGAAACGGAAATATTGTCAGAATCGGAAATATTGCCGGAATCGGAAAATAATTCCGGAAACGGAAATATTAAATATTTGTTCGAAACGGAAATTAATTCCGGAATCGGAAATATTAAATATTGTTCGTATCGGAAATAGATTCCGGAAATGGAAATTTAATCGGAAGCGTATCGTACGAATTAGCATCGGACGAGGCTTGCCGGACGAAGGCCCAGCACGAAGCCGGGGCCATCGCCCAGCAAGCATGCGCGCCACAAGCCCAGCCAAGGCAGCGCCCAGGCCTACCGCAAGGCAGGCCCAGCGCGCGCCAAGGGCCACGGATGCGTGGGCCGTGCTGCGCGGGCTGCTGCTCGCACGCGCATGGGCAGCCCTTGTGGCTGCCGTGTGTGTGTGAGTTTGTGCTCATGCGTGATTCCTGAATCTACAAGAGTCAGTGTATGATTAAATTTCTATTCCTAATTGGATAAATTAATTAAATAGAATTCATGTAGGATTCTAATTTCAATTAATTCGTATCCTACTAGGATTACGATTCCTTTTCCATAACTCTATAAATAAAGGCCTAGGGGTCATAATTTAGACACAAGTTTCAAAGTATTCAAAAGTGAGTTTTTTGAGAGAAAATTAAAACACACATCTTGCTCATAAAGTGCCGAAATTTTCTAGTACCTTAAGGGCGATTCTAGTTGGTCAATCTTAAGGCGGATCCGGACGTGCTGTGGACTATCTACGGAGGGACGACACTTGGAGTCCTAAAAGACTTGTTCTTGTTCGGTTCGGGCGCAGCTAGGGAGGGCACGCAACAAAGAGTATGCATCTAAATTATGCTATATGATTATGTGTAAATAATATGTTGTCCTGGGTTAATGGTTGTTTCCGCATGATCTATGTAGTGTCATATGTATCATAACCTAACAGTGGTATCACGAGCCCCTTATTATTTTCATAATCTAAATTGCATGAACATGGTTAAATATTACAAATTTGCAAGAATTAAAAGGGGTGATTAATTTTCGTAATTGTTAATTAATTGCAAATTGCGTTTATTTAATTATATGTACGCAGTTTTTCGGCAGTTTCTTCATTACTCATCCGAATTGAGTGATTTTTGTGTCAATTCCGCATGTAAAAGGCATTCTAAAATTTTGACAAAAATAATAATTTTCTGCCGAACCCAGAATTCTCAAATTCGAAGCCTAACTATGACTTTTCGAAGGTTTTAGTTTTTCGAATGCAAAATTTCGTAAATTTAAGATGTTAAATTAAATATTTGCGATTCTTGTTGATAAATCTTGAATTTTTGATTGACCTACTGCATATGTTTAACAAGTTTGAATGCCTAGTCTTGTTAATTATGCAATCTAATTTGTAATTATGATTAATTTGTTGAAAATTAGAATAATTTAGAATTAATTTGATTTTCATAATTAATTGTAATTTAATTAGAAACCTATGATTAAAAACCACCATAAAAATTGTAAATTTACGATAAATTTTAAATTTTTATGACCTAGACTTGAATCCATATCAATCGGGAATCAATTGGATAATAAATTTTCGATTTTTCGCCCTAAAATTATGAAATTAATATTATTTATTAATTTGTCATTAATTTTAAATATAAATTTTAAATTTTATGCGATTCGTTCATATAACTTGCACGCACGAAGCAATGGACGCTTCGTGTTACCCTTAAGGGGTGTTGTATAATGCGGGCATGCGACGACGAGCAAGGGAGCTCGTCGCCCGTGCGGCACGAATGCAATGAGCAAGGGCGTAGTGCACGAGCACAAGGCAGCAGCCCTGCCTTGTGTCATGTGCCACGAGCAATGAACGAATGGGCATGGGCGAAGGGCGAGCCAAGGCAGTCGCGTGTGGGCAGCAAGCGAGCTGCGCCACAACGCGCGCTGCCTCGCACAAGTGCGCGCAGCCTCGCGCGCAGCGAGCGCAAGCTCGCGTGCCACGAGCGCTGCGCCCAGCACTACTCGCGCGCACAGCGCGCGATGTCGCTCGCCCAGCGAGCGATGTCGCGCCCCAGCGAGCGATGGCTCGCGCGCACAGCGCGCGATGTCGCCCGCCCAGCGAGCTATGTCGCGCCCCAGCGAGCGATGGCTCGCGCGCACAGCGAGCGAGCCAGCGCGCCCAGCGAGCGATGTCGCGCGCCCAGCGAGCGATCTCGCGCGCGCGCACTGCGAGCGATCTCGCGCGCGCGCACTGCGAGCGATAGCTCGCGTGCGATGGGGCGCTGTGCGGAGGCTTGCGATAGGACAGCAGCAGCTATGCGACGAGCGCATGGGCTGCGCGCACATGGCCAGCAATGGCTGTGTGCGTACGGCCCATGGGCGTGCAACGCGTAGGGTGTTTGCGTTACGATTAGATCGTTTTGAATGTTTAATTTGAAAATTTCAGTTCACGTAATTTTAATTAATTTTAAAATTAATAATTTGAATTAATTTCTTGGATTTTAATTTTGAATATTATAATTATAATAAATGGTATTTATTCTAATTATTTTACTAAAATTAAAATGATGAATTAATTTAAATGCGACTGAAATTAAATTAAATTTTTGGATTCAATTATAAATTTATATGAGCTTTAAATTTTAATTAAATTTGTATGTTTCCGGTTAGACTAGAAATACAATTTTATGTTTAAAATTAGTAAAGCATATGAATTTATTGGTTTGAGTGGGAGCGCTTTTTAGTCATAAACTCTTGATTAGGTCTACAAATCCTTAAGATTAAAACAACTCGATTAGAATTAATAAGGACTGAATAATTGGTAGATTATTGGTGCCCTTGATTAATTGCTGCAAATGTTTACGTGATGCATAATGTGTTTTACTAACCAGCTATGTGGGCCATTCATGATAATGAATGGGTGAATGGTATATATTGTATATGTACTGTTTTGCAGGTTATGAAGTGACTAGTATGGCCCAAATAGGATAGAAAATATGGTCTGCGTACCATTAATTTGAATGTAATTGGTCTAAAGCACCAAAGTTATTTTTCAATTCAAATATGGTCTGCGTACCATCAAATAGTTGTAATTAGTTATAGCTTATCCTATTTGAAGAAAATGGTGCCTCCCACGGAGATTTTCAAGACGGACTTTGAAGTCAAAGCTTCAAGATGAAGTCGGGCCATACTAGATCACAAATATCTTATGCATGTTTTAAGTTATTTATTGTTTTAAATATGTCTTAAAATGCATGAGATCATAAGCTTGATTATGTTGCATGATTAAGGATTTTAGTTCACTTAAAATCTAACCAACATAGTAAGAGCCTTAAGTTCCAAACTTAAAAATTGAGTTAAAAGGTGCCATGCCAAAATAAACACTTGCTTGGATATCCTTTACATCAATCTAGTAATAGTTTTCGCTCAGCGAGGTGTTACTTATTGGTCCTAAAGGGGCAAGGTACACAAATAATTGTGAGTACATGTTAGTTTTGGTGAAACTCAACGATATAAGTAAGGAGTCCTTTTATGTCGTGGCAAATTCGATAGGTTTACCTAATAAGTTCTTAGACGTACCTATCAACCAAGAATAGTTTCTAGACTATTAGCAAAAGGCTTTTGCTTACCTAAGATGTTCTAGGATTAAGTCGACAAACTGTGCTTAGTTCTTCAATGATTTTAGGATCTTGGAATCATTTTATTCACACCTGCCGGAACACATATCCTGAATAAAATGCTTAATAAACATTGAATTATGCATGTATGCTAGAATTTAAGTTTATTAAGAGAAACTGTGAATGGTTATTTATTTGTTTATTCTTTTCAATTGTAGTTTTTAATATGGCAAACAACAATTCATTCAACATACGATCAATTCTCGAAAAGGAGAAATTGAACGGGAAAAACTTCCTTGACTGGCAAAGGAACTTGCAAATAGTTCTTATGCAGGAAGAAAAGGAGTATGTCCTAGATGAGGCGATGCCCGAAGCTCCTGGCGACGGGGTCACTCAGGTTGCCCTCAATCGTTGGATTGATGCCAACAAGGATGTGAAATGTCTAATGCTCGCCACCATGAGTGCGGATCTGCAGAAAACGTTCATCAACTCAGATGCTTTCACAATCATCAGTGAGTTGAAGAACATGTTCCAAGATCTGGCTCGAGTCGAAAGATTCGAGACTCATAGGCAAATTCTTGAGACCAAGCTTAAGAAAGGCGAGCCCGTAAGTCCACATGTTCTCAAAATGATTGGACTCATTGAGAATATGAGTCGGCTGGATCAGCAATTTTCTCAGGAAATGGCTATAGACACCATCCTCCATTCTCTTCATAGCGGGTATGATCAGTTCAAACTGAACTACAGTATGAATAGTCTGGACAAAACGCTCACTGAGCTTCACGGTATGCTGAAGACCGCTGAAAAGACGCTCAAAAGTGATAAGCAGGATGTGCTTATGGTGCGTGGGGGCAAGTTCAAGAAATCTGGAAAGAAGAGGAATGCTAAGAAAGGTGGCAACAAGGCCAGCCCAACTAAGCAAACTGGCGCCAAATCTGCAAAGAGGAAGGTCAGTCAACCCACTTCTGAATCCGAATGCTTCTACTGCAAGAAGAAGGGGCATTGGAAGAGAGATTGCTTGAAGCTAAAGGAAGATCAGAAGAACGGAACAGTCGTTCCATCTTCAGGTATTTTCGTTATAGACTGTATACTTGCTAATTCAACTTCTTGGGTATTAGATACAGGTTGTGGCTCACACTTATGTTCCAATCCACAGGGACTAAGAAGAAGTAGAAAGTTAAGCAAGGGTGAAGTCGACCTACGAGTGGGAAATGGAGCACGGATTGCTGCATTAGCCGTAGGAACTTACTATTTGTCGTTGCCCTCCGGGCTAGTTTTGGAACTGGAAGAATGTTTCCATGTTCCAAGTCTTACTAAAAACATCATTTCAGTTTCTTGCTTAGATGCTAAGGGATTTTCCTTTATAATAAAAGACAATAGTTGTTCGTTTTATTTTAAAGAGATGTTTTATGGATCTGCTAGATTAGTCAATGGACTTTATTTATTAGATCACGACAAACAAGTATATAACATAAATACCAAAAAGGCCAAAAAGGATGATTCAGATCTCACCTATCTGTGGCATTGTCGATTAGGCCATATAAACTTGAAACGCTTAGAAAGACTTCAAAGGGAAGGAATTCTAGAAACATTTGACTTAGAGGATTATGGTAAATGCGAATCATGTTTACTTGGCAAAATGACAAAGCAACCTTTCTCTAAAGTTGGAGAAAGAGCAAATGAACTATTGGGTTTAATCCATACAGATGTATGTGGACCAATGAGTACAAATGCTAGAGGTGGTTTCAGCTACTTTATCACTTTCACTGATGACTTCAGTAGGTATGGTTATGTCTACCTAATGAAGCATAAGTCTGAATCCTTTGACAAATTCAAGGAATTTCAGAGTGAAGTAGAGAATCAATTAGGCAAGAAGATCAAGGCACTGCGGTCTGATAGAGGCGGTGAATATCTGAGCTATGAATTTGATGACCATCTGAAAGAATGTGGAATTCTATCAGAATTGACTCCTCCTGGAACACCACAATGGAACGGTGTGTCAGAACGGAGGAACAGAACCTTGCTAGACATGGTCAGGTCAATGATGGGTCAGGCCGAACTTCCATTAGAATTTTGGGGACATGCACTAAATACAGCTGCACTCACTATAAATAGAGCTCCGTCTAAAGCTGTCGAAAAGACTCCATACGAATTATGGTTTGGAAAGCCTCCAAATGTGTCTTTTCTTAAGATTTGGGGATGTGAAGTATACGTCAAACGATTAATTTCAGACAAACTTCATCCAAAATCTGACAAATGTATCCTTGTGGGCTATCCAAAGGAAACAAAGGGGTATTACTTCTACAATACATCTGAGAACAAAGTGTTTGTTGCTCGAGATGGTGTCTTTTTGGAGAAGGATCATATTTCCAAAATGACAAGTGGGAGAAAAGTAGACCTCGAAGAAATTCGAGTCGAACAACAAACTCTAGAGAATGCTCAAGATGACATTCAGGATGAAACTCAGAGATCTTTAGAAGAATCTGGTGAGAATCATGGTCAATCTAGAAATGTTACCCCGCGTAGATCGCAAAGATATAGATCTCAACCGGAAAGGTACTTAGGTATTTTGACGAACGAGAGCTATGACGTTCTATTACTTGAAAGTGATGAACCTGCGACTTACAAGCAAGCTATGACGAGCCCTAGCTCCAAGCAATGGCAAGAAGCCATGCAATCTGAATTAGACTCCATGTCTGAAAACCAAGTATGGGATTTGGTCGATTTGCCAGATGGCTACCAAGCCATTGGAAGCAAATGGGTTTTCAAACTGAAAAAGGACAAGGATGGGAAACTTGAAGTTTTCAAAGCTAGATTGGTTGCAAAAGGTTACAGGCAAGTCCACGGTGTGGATTACGATGAAACCTTTTCACCAGTTGCAATGCTAAAGTCTATTCGAATAATGTTAGCAATCGCTGCATATTACGATTACGAAATATGGCAGATGGATGTCAAAACTGCTTTCTTAAACGGCGTTTTAACAGAAACTGTGTTTATGACACAGCCTGAAGGTTTTGAGGATCCAAAGAATGCTAAAAAGGTATGCAAGCTAAAGAAGTCAATCTACGGATTGAAGCAGGCATCCAGGAGCTGGAATATACGTTTTGATGAAGCAGTCAGTGACTTTGGTTTCATCAAGAACGCGGACGAATCTTGTGTATACAAGAAGGTCAGTGGGAGCAAAATTGCTTTTCTAGTATTATATGTCGACGACATATTGCTTATCGGAAATGACATTCCTATGTTGAACTCTGTCAAGATTTGGCTTGGGAAATGTTTTTCGATGAAGGATCTAGGAGAAGCACAGTACATATTGGGCATCAAGATTTACAGAGATAGATCTAAAAAGATGATTGGACTTAGTCAAAGCACTTATATCAATAAGGTGCTTGATAGGTTCAAGATGGCGGACTCCAAGCGAGGCTACCTACCCATGTCTCATGGAATGACTCTAAACAAGACTCAGTGCCCAAAAACACTTGATGAGCGTAGACGAATGAATGGGATTCCATATGCATCATTGATTGGTTCAATAATGTATGCTATGATATGTACACGCCCGGATGTTGCGTACGCACTCAGTGCTACGAGCAGGTACCAGTCAGACCCAGGAGAGGCGCATTGGACTGCTGCCAAGAACATTCTGAAGTACCTGAAAAGGCACAAAGATGACTTCCTGGTCTATGGTGGAGATGATGAATTAATTGTTAAAGGCTATACGGACGCAAGTTTCCAAACCGACAAAGATGATTTCAGATCACAGTCTGGGTTTGTCTTCTGCCTCAACGGAGGAGCAGTAAGCTGGAAAAGTGCTAAGCAAAGCACCATTGCGGATTCTACAACTGAAGCGGAGTACATTGCTGCACATGAAGCAGCAAAGGAAGCTATATGGCTAAGGAAGTTCATAGGAGAACTTGGTGTAGTCCCCTCCATTAAAGGACCAATAGCCCTGTATTGTGATAATAACGGAGCTATTGCACAGGCAAAAGAGCCTAGACACCACCAGAGAGTCAAGCATGTACTTCGTAGATTTCACCTTCTACGAGAGTTCGTTGAAAGAAAAGAAGTCGAGATAAGCAAAATTGGAACTGATGACAACATATCAGATCCATTAACTAAACCTCTGCCGCAAGCGAAGCACAACTCGCACACTGCAGCTATGGGAATCAAGCATATTGGAGAATGGCTTTGATGTCTCTGTTTAATGTTTTAAAGTTTTAGAGTTTAAATCTTTGTAAAACATTATTGGTTAATCATTCACAATAAATGAAAGGAATTCATTTTTCCATTTAATTTGTGGTTTATTAAATGATGAGTCCCTTCAACTTGACGATATATTCAAGATAGACTGTCAGGACCAGTCCTGTGACTAAGAAATGTCTATCAAGTGAACTTGAATGTCAAAGGTTGAAAATGGTCCCTAATCGGAGTTTTCTATAAAATTGGACGCATAGAAAACGTTAGACGATTAGAATGCAAGATGACTAGTAGTTCTGTTTCTTGAACTATGTGGACATGGCAATGTCATAATCATTTGCATAGATACTTACTTTGGGAAGACTAGTATCGGACAAGACCTATGAAACTTTACTGTAAGAGATGAAAGTCTGTCATAAGTAAATTTCATTAAATTATTAGACACTAAATCCTCAATACCTGAGTGATTTGAGATTACTTGTTTGAGAACTGGTTGCTTTGACGTTGACCAACCGTCGCACCGTAAAAGGAGGCTATAAAGGCAACGCTCAGGTAATCACCTATCAAACGAAGTCTAATCTCAAGATCGCAAGATTGGGATTGTCCTCCCATAAATCGGGATGAGATGCTTAAAAGTTGTACAAGGCCACTCGGAGAGCTAGAAACTGTGAAATGCATGGCCGTGCTCGGATGAATCATAGGCTATGATTATCTGTTTATTTGATCAGTTGAACTCTGAAACCGAGGAACACCTCTGGACATAATAAGGATGACAACTCTTACCTTATGTTCAAGAGCAAGCATCGAGCGACAAAGGAATTAGGAAATGCACACTTGTCCCTAAGGACAAGTGGGAGACTGAAGGAAATAATGCCCTTGGTCCAAGTATGCATTCTATGTTAAGTCTAATAAATGCGGTTCAGTATTAATTAACAAGTTAATAATTCAGTGAGATCACGTGAGCTGAATGCCTAGCTAGAGGCCGCTTCAGTTCAAGTGGAATTAATGATATTAATCCACAGCTTACTCTTGACTGAACCCGTAGGGTCACACAAATAGTACGTAAACGGATCAAGTATTTAATGGCATTAAATACTCCATCTATGAATATTCGGAACCGACGGATCTTGGTTTCAGTGGGAGCTAAGATCGTCACAGGCAAGAAATGAATACTCCGGAAACGATGATATTGCCGGAAACGGAAATATGGATCGTATCGGAAATATGAATATTATCCAAGTCGTAGATGTTGCCGGAAACGGAAACATGGTACGTATCGGAAATATTATTGGAAATGGAAATATTACCAGAATCGGAAATATTGCCGGAAACGGAAATATTGTCAGAATCGGAAATATTGCCGGAATCGGAAAATAATTCCGGAAACGGAAATATTAAATATTTGTTCGAAACGGAAATTAATTCCGGAATCGGAAATATTAAATATTGTTCGTATCGGAAATAGATTCCGGAAATGGAAATTTAATCGGAAGCGTATCGTACGAATTAGCATCGGACGAGGCTTGCCGGACGAAGGCCCAGCACGAAGCCGGGGCCATCGCCCAGCAAGCATGCGCGCCACAAGCCCAGCCAAGGCAGCGCCCAGGCCTACCGCAAGGCAGGCCCAGCGCGCGCCAAGGGCCACGGATGCGTGGGCCGTGCTGCGCGGGCTGCTGCTCGCACGCGCATGGGCAGCCCTTGTGGCTGCCGTGTGTGTGTGAGTTTGTGCTCATGCGTGATTCCTGAATCTACAAGAGTCAGTGTATGATTAAATTTCTATTCCTAATTGGATAAATTAATTAAATAGAATTCATGTAGGATTCTAATTTCAATTAATTCGTATCCTACTAGGATTACGATTCCTTTTCCATAACTCTATAAATAAAGGCCTAGGGGTCATAATTTAGACACAAGTTTCAAAGTATTCAAAAGTGAGTTTTTTGAGAGAAAATTAAAACACACATCTTGCTCATAAAGTGCCGAAATTTTCTAGTACCTTAAGGGCGATTCTAGTTGGTCAATCTTAAGGCGGATCCGGACGTGCTGTGGACTATCTACGGAGGGACGACACTTGGAGTCCTAAAAGACTTGTTCTTGTTCGGTTCGGGCGCAGCTAGGGAGGGCACGCAACAAAGAGTATGCATCTAAATTATGCTATATGATTATGTGTAAATAATATGTTGTCCTGGGTTAATGGTTGTTTCCGCATGATCTATGTAGTGTCATATGTATCATAACCTAACAGTTTCTATGTTGGTTCGATTATTTAGTGAACTAAATCTAATCGAGCATACAAACAACATTCATGCATAATATACATTCATTCACAATATATATAGTGCATAAATTAATTTTGGTGAACTAGTATGGCCCAAAACTTTGTCTTGAAGCATCCAATCTCCCTTCACCTTGTTAGCTTGGCATCGTCTTGATCTTCATTCAAAAGCTAACTTAAAGTTCTAAACTTCCTAGAAATACTTGAAAGAATTAAATAATTACATCAAAATTTCAATGGTACGCAGACCATATTTAAAACTTTACATTCAAAGATAAAACGGTACGCATACCGTATTTAACTATCCTAGATTGACCATACTAGTCACCTTGAATACTGTGAGACAAAGGATGGATCTCCATTTTTGAGATGGAAAGTGCGGCGAAATGAAGAGTGAAAGGAAATAGAAAGGAGAGATGGAAAGTGTGGTGAAGAGAAAGGAGATAGAAAAATTTTGCTATATTTTGAGAGAAAAGAAGGAGATCACCAAAATGAGGGGAGAGAAAGGAGAAGAAACAAAAGGAAATAGGGTTAAGGATGATCAATGGAGGTATGAGGAGAGAGAAAGAAGAGGTAGGAAGATGGTGAACAAAAGGAAATAGGCCCTTTAAGACTTATCAATTAAACGAGCTTTAAGAAACTGGGCTCAGCCAAAAAAATGGGCCCACTTTCTGAACTCGCTTAAAACCAAAATTAGAATATCTATTGTACTAAAAAGCTAAAATTAAACAATTAAATGTAATCTAATTTTTACCACCTAATAACCATTAAAAGCATTAAAAGTCCAAATATGTAATCTATTTTAAATTAAAACTCTCTTTTTAGAGAAAAAGGTAAACAAAAAGCATCAAAATTATATATAATCCGTTTTAAATTAAAACTTTCATTTTAGCGTAAAAGAGAAACAAAAAGCATCAAAAGTCCAAAGATTTAGTCTATTTTAAATTAAAACTTCTTTTTTCGAGAAAAATATGAACAAAATAAATTAAATCTATTTTAAGTTAAATTCGTTTTAGGTTATTTTATTTGATATTTTAAATTAAAACTTTCGTTTTAGCGGAAAAGAAAAACTCGATTTTAATCTAAATAAAACCTTACAATAATCTTCTTTTTTTTTAATAAAAATAGTGATTAAGTTGCATTATCGACTCTCCAACATAATTCTTACAACAGTTGTGGTTTTTAAATTATTAATAATCTTTCGTATGCATCGCTATTGAAACTGTAATTAAGTAATGCTTTTTTCATATAACTTACATTATTCACTCTCCAATATAATTCGTATAACATTTGTGGTTTTTTATTTACGAGTTTGTTATTGATTTTGATAGGGATATTATGATGGGCCATTGAGTTATATCAAAGACATTGTTTATTATGACCCACTGCGGTATCCTCTACTGGTTCCTTATGGTTCTTACGGCTGGGATTTAAACAGTCAAAGTACGACTGGCAAAAAGTTAACATGCTGGGAATTCTATACATACACATTTCAAGTGCATATTTCTCATAACTCTTTTTGTGCGTCTTATCTTTAAAATATTATACTTATATATTTTTGACCAAAAATAAGTATTTTGTGTTATAGACGTGACAACATCTTGTTTCTCTAACCTCGAGAGGCGGTCGTGTACTCCAACAATTTGTCACTAGCTAGTAGAAAAAACCTTATTTGTGACCCCCTATTAGTAACTTTCTATACTTAGGCCCATTACAAAAAGATTAAAAGTAACGGGGTTAATAGATGAAAGTTATAAATACAAGTACAAAATCACTAAAGCCATATTATTAGTAATCAGCTTGTTATTAGCCTGTTAAGAAAAAATATTTTAGTAACTGGCATTTTTAACACTCATTACGATTATTTGGTCAAACCTATCTTTGACTTTTCAACTACAACTGGAAAATAACAACAGTTACTAATGTTGTTTTTTCAAAAAAAAAAAATCTGGCAAATTTCTCTATTTGAACTCCCTCCCTTCTCTACCTCTCCTTTCTCCCATTCACGTTGCCGACCAGTCAACCACCAGGGTCGACCTTCTACCCCTGGTAACAACCCCACTACGACACTACTTTTGTTGATGTACTTAAAGCTTACACCGGAATCAACGCCTATCTTATCTCCCATCTCTCTTTCGAAAGGAAACCCTAATTATACGAAAATCCATATCATTCCAAGCTTCTTGTCGCCGTCGTCGTCACCTTGAGGTATTTACAGACTAGCACCGCCAAAATTATTTGTTTTCTCACCTTTCTTTTTCATTTATTGCACCCTAAATTGTTTCTAATTTCACTGTATTTCTTCCCTTAATTGATATGTTTATCGTAAATCTGGGATACTTGTTTGATTGGCGGTTGTTTGTTGATTTATTTGTTCATTTAATTTGATGTAATCTACCCAAATTGATACGGTTTCAACATGAATTAGGGTTTAGGAATTCATGTGCAATTTGAAACTTAAGTGGTAGGTTGGTATCTGAAATTTTGATTTATCATTATTTAACACTTTTAATTTAAGTTTGGTCAATGTTTGAGCTTGTTGTTGAGCCTCCCTATTAATCTTATGGGGCATTTAACTTCACTAATATTTGTTCTGTTTTAGCTTCCACAAGGATATTTTAGCTTAAAGTTTGTCTGCGTTAAAAGCATAAAAGATTATACTCTCAAGGTATAAGATGATGAATTGATTATTTTCTATATACAGATGATATTGGGTGCTTATGTTTTTTTTATTAGTTTGGGATAATTAGAGTCTTGGATATAGAGATGAGACAGGGGATACCAGAATTTTGAAATGGCATGAGATTTACAATATGGGGTTTTATAATTTGTGTTGTGAATCTTGAACTTGGTCCTTGGGAAAGTTTTGGTTGTAATTAGGAAAAACAAGTTATAAACATAAGTTTGAGGAAAATTTGTAATTATTAATCCAACCTTTGCCCGATTTTCTTTAATTAAGCCTACCTATGCGATATTTCTAAATAATCCAACCTTTATGACCCAACTACTATTATTAAGCCTAACAAGTTACTAACCTGCTATAGGCGGTATTCACCTTTACATGGCATATAACAATTATAATTTTTTTTCCCCCTTATTTTCTTTAATTGCTATTAAATATTCGTTCCTCTCTCCTCTGCGGTTTTCTGCTTCATCTTTGCACTCCTCTCCATTATTTCTCTTCTACCTCTTCTCCACCATTGTCGATCCCTCATACGGTCATACCTCTCCATTCGAAGTTCATAAAAAATAATCAGCAATTGCTATGGCTGGGGTAAAGCAATTGCCTGTTGGATCTGGATCTTCTTCAAATTCAAGGTTTTTTTTTTCTTTCTAAATTTTCAACAAGACCACAATAACCAACATCCCACAACATAAAAAAAAAACTATATTATTGCAACAGCTCGGGTTTTTACGAACTGACCATCAAGGAAGCCCAAAATTCAAAATTTACCAAAAAAGGAACAAAAACGCTAAGGTTCGTAAGTTCACCTTCAATTGTACGATTTTGGAGACGAAATTTGAATGCGCGTGGATGAAGTCACCTATTTCCACAAGAAAATCGCTGATGATGTCATGAACCAGTATAATTGTGGTTGAAGCAGCAGTAATGGAGGAGAGAGGAATTGAAACACGGTACAGAGAAGAGAAGGGTTAAGGGTTGTTTGAAAAAAAAATGAAATCCTTGTTTAGGTGACAAGTGATGATGACGTGTCCAATATTTTAGGAGGGAAACCAACTTTAGGTTGTCAACGTTTTTAACGTTGACTTTGTAGCAGATAATTGGCCATCTAGGCTTAATAATAGTAGTTGGGTCATAAAGGTTGGATTATTTAGAAATATCGCATAGGTAAGCTTAATTAAAGAAAATCAGACAAAGGTTGGATTAATAATTACAAATTTTCCATGACTTTGTAGCAGGTAACCGGTCATCCAGGCTTAATAATAGTAGTTGGGTCATAAAAATTGGATTATTTAGAAATATCGCATAGGTAGGCTTAATTAAAGAAAACCGGGCAAAGGTTGGATTAATAATTACAAATTTTCCTAAGTTTGAAGGATAACAATCTATACCTAGTATTTAAAAAGGATAACCATAGATTATTGGAAGCCATGTGTCACCATAAATTATTGGAAGCCATGTGTCATCTCTCATTTCATTCATCAATTCATTATCAGTTTTTTTTATTGTTTCTATGTTTTACAACTTTAACACCTCTTCCACTTCATCTTCCTTATTCAACATCAATTACCAATAGTCCAATATACACATTAACCTCTTCCACTTCACCCCTTTTAACATTCAATATTAATTCAACATATAATTTATATATTTTTTCAACCTTAAAATTAGGGGTGACAATTTCATCAAAGTCCGACGGATATTCGAACAACCCGAACCGAATATATGGTTGAAACCCGATAAAACACTGATGTTAAACGGGTGGCGTGTGGACCGGGTGATGGGTCGTGTCGGATCATCTGATTCATCCATCCGTTAAAATTATTAATTTTGTTTACTACAATTACTTGATTATTAATAGAATCCTGTATGTATTACCTTATAATTTTTTATGATTAGCATTTTCAGTTATTTTATAATGTAGATGTATCAATATTATAATTCATTGTAGCGTCTGGACTTTACACTATTCACATATTCTATTTTGACTATTATTGGCGATTTATAAGTAAGATAAAATATAGTCATGTAAGATGTTAGATTTGTCTCAATGTGTACTGAAGGAAATAATTCTCTTGGTCCAAGTATGCATTTAATGTTAAGTCTAATAAATGTGGTTCAGTATTAATTAACAAGTTAATAATTCAGTGAGATCAAGTGAGCTGAATGCCTAGCTAGAGGCCGCTTTAGTTCAAGTGGAATTAATGATATTAATCCACAATTTAGTCTTGGCTGAACCCGTAGGGTCACACAAATAGTACGTAAGCGGATCAAGTATTTAATGGCATTAAATACTCCATCTATGGATATTCGGAATCGACGGATCTTGGTTTCAGTGGGAGCTGAGATCGTCAAAGGCAAGAAATGAATACTCCGGAAACAATGATATTGCCGGAAACAGAAATATGGATCATATCGGAAATATAAATATTATCCAAGTCGTAGATGTTGCCGGAAACGGAAACATGGTACGTATCGGAAAATATTATTGGAAATGGAAATATTGCCGGAATCGGAAATATTGCCGGAAACGGAAATATTGTCAGAATCGGAAATATTATCGGAATCGAAAAATAATTCCGGAAACGGAAATATTAAATATTTGTTCGAAACGGAAATTAATTCCGGAATCGGAAATTAATTCCGGAATCGGAAATATTAAATATTGTTCGTATCGGAAATGAATTCCGGAATCGGGAATTTAATCGGAAGCGCGTCGTACGAATTAGCATCGGACGAGACTTGCTAGACGAAGGCCCAACACGAAGCCATGCCTACGCCGAGCAAGCCGAGCGCCCAAACACACGCTGCCAAGCCACGCCAGGCCCAGCGCAAGGCCAGGCCCAACAATGGCCTTGGCGCGCGCGAGGGCTGATGTAATACCTCGTATTTTTATAATATTTATAAATATATTTTATTATATTTATAAAGCATTTTACGATTTATTATCATTTAAATAATATTTAAATACATTTTATTTAATGTATTTTAATTTAATTAGAATATTTATTATTTTAATTAATTTCGAAACGTATTTAATTCTTGAGTCGGGAAATTAAATGAGTTGCAAATGATTTTTAAAGTTTCGGGTTTTAAATAAAAAGTCCAGTTCGTTTTATTAATCAAGCCCAATCCAAACAGTTTAATTTAAATCCTAAGCTATCCCAATTCATTTAATTCCTAAGTCCAACTCAAATATCCTAAGCCTAGCCCATCAAGGGATTAGGAAGCCTATAAATAGACTCTCTCATCATTAAATGAACCCCTAAAATTTCATAAAGCCCCTTTTTGCTTTGCTTGCCCCTCACTCCATCTCTCCTCTCTCTTTTGCTCGGCACCCGCACGCCCTCAAGGCTCGTGCCCTCGTGCTGCACCCGCACGCCCGCACGGCCTCGTGCCTGCCCTCGCCCACACACTCGCCCTTGCCTCTCCTCCCTTGCCCGCAGCCGCATCGAGCCTCGTGCGCTGCTGCTGTCCCTTGCTCGTGCACACCTGCTGCCCCTCTCTCGCTCGTGCCCTCGCGCACAGCGCTGCACCTGCTGCCTCTCTCTCGCTCGTGCCCTCGCGCACAGCGCTGCTCGCTCGCCCTCTCGCTTTCCTTCGCGCCCAGCACGCGCGCGCCCCCTCTCCCCGCTCGCGCTCGTCGCCCTTGCTGCGCACACACACGTTCGTGTGTGTGTGTGTGTGTGTGTGTGTGTGTGTGTGTTCGTATTCGATTTCTTTTTCGCCCAATCACATTAATTCGTGGTTGTTCCGTGCTATAGGCCGGATTGGTATAATTCTCTTCTTCCTTACCTATTCTATTTAAATTCCGTATTTTAAATTATTATATTAATATTGTTTTGAGTAATTAAAATGCTGGGAACCGGTTATGAATACCGTGGTTTGAGTATTTGTGTGTTGTGATTCATTAGGTTTGTTTTAATTATTAAAGGATGAATTTTCAGATTTGTTTATTTAATAAAGCATTGATTTTTATGATATTAAACTAGTGTTATTGGGATTTTCAAATTAGGGTTTTAACCTAGACCTAATGAGTCAATTGATTAGCATAATTAGGTGATGATTTTAATTATGATAATCAATTATAGTTTCAGATTTGAATAAAGGTTTAAAGTGTCGATTTTTATTGATTTTAAAGGCGGAAAAGGTATGTTTTCGTACTAGGGATTGATTTTGCAAATTGAGACAATTTTATTATTGAAAAACGATCGAATTCTAAACTCTAAAGGAAGTTTTAATTTTTATAAAGTTGCTGGAAATTTAATGAACATGGAAATAATTTAAGTTTCATTATTTTGATGATAGGAGGTGATTTCTAGTTGAGTGCTCGTTATTGCAAAGTGGCCCCTACGCTTAGGTATTCAAGGTACGTACAAGTCTAGGGCGACCACACCTTTTTGTCAATGACATTACATGATTGTTGATGATGTGAATTACATTATGTGGAATCATGTTTATTTTGGTGAACGAGCATGTGATTTGTGATGTTGGATTTATTGAATTAATTGTTGAACAAGCATGTTGAAATTATTATGAGTATGGATTTCATTGTCAATCATGTTGTTCAATATTTATGCATGTATGGTTCAATTCACATGCAAGGGATGGATTAATTATTTGTATGCTATTGTACGGGATGTCTAGCATACTTTGAGCCATTTATTTGTACCTCGTTGTATTATTTATTTTACCACATGTGAAGGGTTAGCTCACTTAAGCCACCGCACATGTAAGGTTCAGTTGGGAATATTATGTATGAAATGAATTAGGATTTGTCGTGCAAGGGCACAACCCTCATGTTAATATGCATGATGTGGAGTCTCACTTTGGTGAGGAGGAACATGGTAGTAATATCACAAGTGTCTTGCTTGTTTGATCACAAGTCTTAAAGCATTAAAATAAGATTGTTTTGGTTGTTGTTTATTAATTGTATGTATGCATGTTGTCGAGTCTTGAGTTCGCCTTTATTAAAATATTAATAAACGTAAAGTGCAACCGGAACAAGCTTCAAAACTCTTGGAACGTATATACCTTGAGTATGAACAATGGGGGGAGTCTTGCCGGAAAGCTCGTACTCCTACTAATGATACAAGACGTTGTTTCATTTATATTATGCGCAGGAATTCCGTCGGTATGACCCGATTTTATTATTATTATATTTGGTGTATGGTTGGCTCCCATCACCTTTTCCCTTTGTGGATTATTCTTTAGCCCGTTCGAAGCTTATTCTAATTAAATTGTGAGTCAAGAGTCGAGTCAAGAGTCGAGTCAAGAGTCGAGTCTTGTGTCTCATGATTGTTTGTTAAGTATTATATGGCTTTTGCATGTTGATTAGTATTTAGTGAGTGATGCATGTTTTAGTTTCATTTACTCTATGCTTGTAAGTACTCAGCTTTTGTTGACTACGTGCTTTGTGTGTTTCTGGTCATGGCCTTTGCCTTAATGACCCTATGATGATCAATCATTTGCACTTGCATTGTTGGGGAGTAGATTAATATAGCAGGTTGGTAGATCAAGTACGATCGAAATCATGTGTCTTGGGATGATTGAGAGAGTTGCATGCTTTCGTTCTTTGAAACTATTTTATTTAATATTTTAATTACGTTTAAAATGTTTGAATTATTTATATTTTGGGTTTTGGGCCATTATGGTTCCAAATTGTAGGAGGCCTCAATATTTCATTAATTATGGTTTTTAAAAGTTAGTTGACATTTAATTCCGCTGCTTAATTCTGGTAATAGCCTTAACCGTTATCACGGTGGCGGTAATGCTTTAGTAATTCCTTTATTTTAAGTTGGAAAATGGTTTTATAAAAGCAAGGAATTATTAGGGTGTTACAAAGTGGTATTTGCAGAGCTCTAGTTTGAGAGTTGCTTTGCATTAATTAATAGTGCAAAGTGGTAAATCCTTAAACTACGATTGCGAAACTTTAGGATTTTCGGCCGAACCCAGAATTCCCAAATTTGAAGTTTAACTATGACTTTTCGGAGGTTTAAGTTTTTCGAATGCAAAAGTTTGTAAATTTAAGATGTTAAATTGAATATTTGCGATTCTTGTTGATAAATCTTGAGTTTTTGATTGACCTATAGTATATGTTTAACAATTATGAATGCCTAGACTTGTTAATTATACAACCTAATTTGTAATTATGATTAATTTGTTGAAATTCGAATAATTTAGAATTGATTTGTTTTTCATAATTAATTAATAATTTAATTAGGTATCCATGATCAAAATCCACCATAAAAATTGTTAATTTTATGTTAAATTTTAAATTTGTATGACCTAGATTGAATCCATGTTAATCGGAAATTAATTAATTAATAAATTTTAGATTTTTCGCCCTAAAATTATGAAATTAATATGATTTCTTAATTTGTCGTTAATTTTAAATTAAAAATTTTAAATTTTTATGAAATCGCTCATAAATGTTGCACGCACAAAGCAAAGGTAGCTACGTGTTACCCTTAAGGGGTATTGTATAGTGCGGGCATGCGACGACGAGCAAGAGAGCTCGTCGCCCATGCGGTACGAATGCAACGAGCGACAAGCAAGAGGCGCGCGCGCGAAGCACGGGAGCTGGGCGTTTGCGACTCGATGGGCGATGGGCGGAGGCGTGGCGTGTGCCAGACGAGCAGACGTGTGTGGGCAGCAAGCGAGCTGCGCCACAACGCGCGCTGCCTCGCCCAGCGAGCAAAGCAGTAGCGTCGTGCTATGCGGGCTGCGCGCAGCGTGGCCTGGCGTGGCTGCGATGAGTGTGGCCTGCTTGTGCGCGCCTAGCGATCAATCGATGGGGCGCGGATGCCTCATGACTCGATGGGGCTTGGGCGCAAGCCCAAGTGCCTCGTCGTGTTACGATTGACGCGTTTTGAATTTAATTTAAGATTTTCAGTTCGGAAATAATTTTAATTAATTTTAAAATTAATAATTTAAATTGTTTTCTCGGATTTTAATTTTGAATATTATAATTATTTTACCAAAATTTTGAATATTATCGATAGGTTCTTAGACGTACCTATCAACCAAGAGTAGTTTCTAGACTATTAGCAAAAGGCTTTTGCTTACCTAAAAGATTTTAGAATTGAGTCTAAATACATAATGTGCTTAATTCTTCAATGGGTTTTAGGATCTTGGAATCATTTTATTCACACCTGCCGGAACACATAACTTGAATAAAATGCTTAATGAACATTGAATTTTACATGTATGCTAGAATTTAAGTTTATTAAGAGAAAATGTGAATGGTTATTTATTTGTTTTTTCTTTTCAATTGTAGTTTTAACTATGGCAAACCACAATTCATTCAACATTCGGTCAATTCTCGAAAAGGAGAAGTTGAACGGGAAAAACTTCCTTGACTTGCAGAGGAACTTGCAAATAGTTCTTATGTAGGAAGAAAAGGAGTATGTCCTGGAAGAGGCGATACCCGAAGTCGCAGGCGAAGGGGTCACTCAGGCAGCCCTCAATCAATGGATTGATGCCAACAAGGATGTGAAATGTCTAATGCTTGCAACCATGAGTGCAAATCTACAGAAAACATTCATCAACTCAGATGCTTTCACGATCATCAGTGAGTTAAAGAACATGTTCCAAGATCTGGCTCGGGTTGAAAGATTCGAGACTCATAGGCAAATTTTGAGACCAAACTTAAGAAAGTCGAGCCCGTAAGTCCACATGTTCTCAAAATGATTGGACTCATTGAGAATATGAGTCGGCTGGATCAGCAGTTCTCTCAGGAAATGGCTGTAGACTCCATCCTCCATTCTCTTCATAACGGGTATGATCAGTTCAAGCTGAACTACAGTATGAATAGTCTGGACAAAACGCTCACTGAGCTTCACGGTATGCTGAAGACCGCTGAAAAGACGCTCAAAAGTGATAAGCAAGATGTGCTTATGGTGCGTGGGGGCAAGTTCAAGAAATCTGGAAAGAAGAGGAATGCTAAGAAAGGTGGCAATAAGGCCAGCCCAACTAAGAAAACTGGGGCCAAGTCTGAAAAGAGGAAGATCA
The DNA here is from genome assembly GCF_020520425.1 of Spinacia oleracea. Lineage (NCBI taxonomy): Eukaryota > Viridiplantae > Streptophyta > Magnoliopsida > Caryophyllales > Amaranthaceae > Spinacia > Spinacia oleracea. The sequence continues at coordinate 35,490,924 of NC_079491.1, forward strand.
GTCAACCCACTTCTGAATCCGAATGCTTCTACTGCAAGAAGAAGGGGCATTGGAAGAGAGATTGCTTGAAGCTAAAGGAAGATCAGAAGAACGGAACAGTCGTTTCATCTTCAAGTATTTTCGTTATAGACTGTATACTTGCTAATTCAACTTCTTGGGTATTAGATACAGGTTGTGGCTCACACTTATGTTCCAATCCACAGGGACTAAGAAGAAGTAGAAGGTTAAGCAAGGGTGAAGTCGACCTACGAGTGGGAAATGGAGCACGGATTGCTGCATTAGCTGTAGGAACTTGTTATTTGTCGTTGCCCTCTGGGCTAGTTTTGGAACTGGAAGAGTGTTTCCATGTTTCAAGTCTTACTAAAAACATCATTTCAGTTTCTTGCTTAGATGCTAAGGGATTTTCCTTTTTAATAAAAGACAATAGTTGTTCGTTTTATTTTAAAGAGATGTTTTATGGATCTGCTAGATTAGTCAATGGACTTTATTTATTAGATCACGACAAACAAGTTTATAACATAAACACCAAAAAGGCCAAAAAGGATGATTCAGATCTCACCTATCTGTGGCATTGTCGATTAGGCCATATTAACTTGAAACGCATGGAAAGATTTCAAAGGGAAGGAATTCTAGAACCATTTGACTTAGAGGATTATGGTAAGTGCGAATCATGTTTACTTGGCAAAATGACAAAGCAACCTTTCTCTAAAGTTGGAGAAAGAGCAACTGAACTATTGAGTTTAATCCATACAGATGTATGTGGACCAATGAGTACAAATTCTAGGGGTGGTTTCAGCTACTTTATCACTTTCACTGATGACTTCAGTAGATATGGTTATGTCTACCTAATGAAGCATAAGTCTGAATCCTTTGACAAATTCAAGGAATTTCAGAGTGAAGTAGAGAATCAATTAGGCAAGAAGATTAAGGCACTGCGGTCTGATAGAGGCGGTGAATATCTGAGCTATGAATTTGATGACCATCTGAAAGAATGTGGAATTCTATCAGAATTGACTCCTCCTGGAACACCACAATGGAACGGTGTGTCGGAACGGAGGAACAGAACCTTGCTAGACATGGTTAGATCAATGATGGGTCAGGCCGAACTTCCAATAGAATTTTGGGGACATGCACTAAATACAGCTGCACTCACTATAAATAGAGCTCCGTCTAAAGCTGTTGAAAAGACTCCATATGAGTTATGGTTTGGAAAGCCTCCAAAAGTGTCTTTTCTTAAGATTTGGGGATGTGAAGTATACGTCAAACGATTAATTTCAGACAAACTTCATCCAAAATTTGACAAATGTATCCTTGTGGGCTATCCAAAGGAAACAAAGGGGTATTACTTCTACAATACATCTGAGAACAAGGTGTTTGTTGCTCGAGATGGTATCTTTTTGGAAAAGGATCACATTTCCAAAATGACAAGTGGGAGAAAAGTAGACCTCGGAGAAATTCGAGTCGAACAACAAACTCTAGAGAATGCTCAAGATGACATTCAGGATGAAACTCATAGATCTTTAGAAGTATCTGGTGAGAATCATGGTCAATCTAGAGATGTAACCCCGCGTAGATCGCAGAGATATAGATCTCAACCGGAAAGGTACTTAGGTATTTTGAAGAACGAGAGCTATGATATTCTATTACTTGAAAGTGATGAACCTGCGACTTACAAACAAGCTATGACGAGCCCTAGCTCCAAGCAATGGCATGAAGCTATGCCATCTGAATTAGACTCCATGTCTGAAAACCAAGTATGGGATTTGGTCGATTTGCCAGATGGCTACCAAGCCATTGGAAGCAAATGGGTTTTCAAACTGAAAAAAGACAAGGATAGGAAACTTGAAGTTTTCAAAGCTAGATTGGTTGCAAAAGGTTACAGGCAAGTCCACGGTGTGGATTACGATGAAACCTTTTCACCAGTTGCAATGCTAAAGTCTATTCGGATAATGTTAGCAATCGCTGCATATTACGATTACGAAATATGGCAGATGGATGTCAAAACCGCTTTCTTAAACGGCATTTTAACAGAAACTGTGTTTATGACACAGCCTGAGGGTTTTGAGGATCCAAAGAATGCTAAAAAGGTACGCAAGCTAAAGAAATTAATCTACGGATTGAAGCAGGCATCCAGGAGCTGGAATATACGTTTTGATGAAGCAGTCAGTGACTTTGGTTTCATCAAGAACGCAGACGAATCTTGTGTATACAAGAAGGTCAGTGGGAGAAAATTGCTTTTCTAGTATTATATGTCGACGACATATTACTTATCGGAAATGACATTCCTATGTTGAACTCTGTCAAGATTTGGCTTGGGAAATGTTTTTCGATGAAGGATCTAGGAGAAGCACAATACATATTGAGCATCAAGATTTACAGAGATAGATCTAAAAAGATGATTGGACTTAGTCAAAGCACTGATATCAATAAAGTACTTGATAGGTTCAAGATGGCAGACTCCAAGCGAGGCTACCTACCCATGTCTCATGGAATGACTCTAAGCAAGACTCAATGCCCAAAAACACTTGATGAGCGTAGACGAATGAATGGGATTCCGTATGCATCATTGATTGGTTCAATAATGTATGCTATGATATGTACACGCCCGGATGTTGCGTATGCACTCAGTGCTACGAGCAGATACCAGTCAGACCCAGGAGGGGCACATTGGACTGCTGCCAAGAATATTCTGAAGTACCTGAAAAGGCACAAAGATGACTTCCTGGTCTATGGTGGAGATGATGAATTAATTGTTAAAGGCTATACGGACGCAAGTTTCCAAACCGACAAATATGATGTCAGATCACAGTCTGGGTTTGTCTTCTGCCTCAACGGAGGTGCAGTAAGCTGGAAAAGTGCTAAGCAAAGCACCATTGCGGATTCTACAACTGAATCAGAGTACATTGCTGCACATGAAGCAGCAAAGGAAGCTATATGGCTAAGGAAGTTCATAGGTGAACTTGGTGTAGTCCCCTCCATTGAAGGACCAATAGCCCTGTATTGTGATAATAACGGAGCTATTGCACCGGCAAAGGAGCCTAGACACCACCAAAGAGTCAAGCATGTACTTCGTAGATTTCACCTTCTACGAGAGTTCGTTGAAAGAAAAGAAGTCGAGATAAACAAGATTGGAACTGATGACAACATATCAGATCCATTGACTAAACCTCTGCCGCAGGTGAAGCACAAATCGCACACTGCAGCTATGGGAATCAAGCATATTGGAGAATGGCTTTGATGTCCTTGTTTGATGTTTAAAAGTTTTAGAGTTTAATACTTTGTAAAACATTATTGGTTAATCATTCACAATAAATGAATAGAATTCATTTTTCCATTTAATTTGTGGTTTATTAAATGATGAGTCCCTTCAATTTGACGAAATATTCAAGATAGACTATCAGGACCAGTCAAAAGTTGAAAATGGTCCCTGGTCGGAGTTTTCTATAAAATAGAACGCATAGAAAACGTTAGACGACTAGAATGCAAGATGACTAGTAGTTCTGTTTCTTGAACTATGTGGACATGGCAATGTCATAATCATTTGCATAGATACTTACTTTTGGAAGACTAGTATCGGACAGACCTATGAAACTTTACTGTAAGAGATGAAAATCTGTCATAAGTAAATTTCATTAAAATTATTAGACACTAATCCTCAATACCTGCGTGATTTGAGATTACTTGTTTGAGAACTGCTTACTTTGACGTTGACCAACCGTCGCACCGTAAAAGGAGGCTATAAAGGCAACGCTCAGGTAATCACCTATCAAACGAAGTCTAATCTTAAGATCGCAAGATTGGGATTGTCCTCCCATAAATCGGGATGAGATGCTTAAAAGTTGTACAACGCCACTCGGAGAGTTAGAAACTGTAAAATGCATGGCCGTGCTCAGATGAATCATAGGCTATGATTATCTGTTTATTTGATCAGTTGAACTCTGAAACCGAGAAACACCTCTGGACGTAATAAGGATGACATCTCTTACCTTATGTTCAAGAGCAAGCATCGAGCGACAAAGGAATTAGGAAATGCACACTTGTCCCTAAGGGCAAGTGGGAGACTTAAGGAAATAATGCCCTTGGTCCAAGTATGCATTTAATGTTAAGTCTAATAAATACGGTTCAGTATTAATTAACAAGTTAATAATTCAGTGAGATCAAGTGAGCTGAATGCTTAGCTAGAGGCCGCTTCAGTTCAAGTGGAATTAATGATATTAATCCACAACTTACTCTTAACTGAACCCGTAGGGTCACACAAATAGTACGTAAACGGATCAAGTATTTAATGGAATTAAATACTCCATCTATGGATATTCGGAATCGACGGATCTTGGTTTCAGTGGGAGCTGAGATCGTCAAAGGCAAGAAATGAATACTCCGGAAACGATGATATTGCCGGAAACGGAAATATGGATCGTATCAGAAATATAAATATTATCCAAGTCGTAGATGTTGCCGGAAACGGAAACATGGTACGTATCGGAAAATATTATTGGAAATAGAAATATTGCCGGAATCGAAAATATTGCCGGAAAGGGAAATATTGTCAGAATCGGAAATATTATCGAAATCGGAAAATAATTCCAGAAACGGAAATATTAAATATTTGTTCGAAACGGAAATTAATTCCGGAATCGGAAATATTAAATATTGTTCGTATCGGAAATGAATTCCGGAATCGAGAATTTAATCGGAAGCGTATCGTACGGATTAGCATCGGACGAGGCCTGCTAGACGAAGGCCCAGCACGAAGCCGGGCCATCCCCCAGCAAGCCGAAGCGCACCAAACACACGCTGCCAAGCCACGCCAGGCCCAGCGCAAGGCCAGGCCCAGCAATGGCCTTGGCGCGCGCGCGGGACTGCGACGAAGTGGGCTGGCGCTGTGCGTGGGCCGCAAGGCCTGCGTGCGGTGCTAGCGTATCACTCGAAGTGTGTTACTCGAATCCTAAAGCTACCGGGATTCGTCATATGATTAAATCCTAATCCTAATAAAGATAGAATTTGTTTAATAGAGTTTTAATAAGATTCTAATTAAATAAATTAGTATCCTAATAGGATTCCAAGTCCTTTTCCATAAACTCTATAAATAGGTGCCTAGGGTCACATATTTACATCGAGATTTGAAGTATTCAAAAGGTAAGATTTTCAAGCAAAAATCAGCCAAACACTTGCAATCCAAATAGCCGAAAATCTTAGTAACCTTAAGGGCGATTCTAGTTGGTCAAGCTTAAGGCGGATCCGGACGTGCTGTGGACTATCTACGGAGGGACGACACTTGGAGTCCTAAATACTTGTTCTTGTTCGGTTCGGGCGCAGCTAGGGAGGGCACGCTACAAAGTGTATGCATCTGAATTATGCTAAATGATTATGTGTAAATAATATGTTTCCTGTCTTTATGGTTTTCCGCATGATTTATTTTTATTCATATGTATCATAACCTAACATTGCAATGGAAAAATATGCTTTGCGTCTTTGCTTATTTCAATTAGAATTGCGTGGTTACATATATTGACTCTTTCTATAATGTTTACTTCTTAATAAACCTACCTGGTTTCTCTTGTCGTTGTAGGTCAGCTTGTTTTTTTCTATGTACCTAAATCATAATATAAAGTTATAGACTTGATCTATTAGTTTGATACGGAGATAAATGAAGTTTTATCATGTGCAGAGATGATTGAAGAGGGGACAACAGGTTGATGTTGTTCATTTTATTTTTGTAGTTGGCCTCGTAGATAATTTTTTGCTTGTCCCATTGCTATATTCCTTCCTCAAGGATGCCGAAAAGATGATGCTCAAGTTTTAGTGGACGATGTTGTATTTCTCTATTTTTCTGTTGTTTTTTCATATTTTAATAGTTTCTTTGTGATTAGACTTTCTTTTCCCCCCACTGCATTTTCTTTGGGGAGAGAAGGGGATTCTAGTTTGAGTGATCAAACCTGAAAAGAAGAAAATTGCACTATACCTGCATGCAAGAGGACTAGGTTCTGCAACAACAGTTATATGCCCCAACTGTGAGGGGGTCGAAAAAGCACGAGGCTAATGCGTGACCTCGTCCCTCGTGGGCGTGACGTTTCTTTTTGTCAAATCAAGTGTATTTGGATTTCCTGTGAGTTTACACTCAATTGACTAGTAATATAGGAGTCGCCATTCAGTTTTTAACGACAATGAGAAAAACTGACAAAACCCGGTTATCGTGACATAAAGGGAGTGCAATTATGTTTGACCACGACGGCCATAGGTTCCCTTGTGATCCCTGGTGTGGGGATCTCTCAACGTACACCCGCAAGGTAGAGATTGAGGGTTCGGGGGACTGTAACTACCGAGAGGAGTACTCGCTCTTCGATAACTCCAGAGGCAGGATATCCTTACTAGCTCAGCATAAATAATTGAAGGGACATGCGTTAACTATTAAATTAATCTGAATTAATTTTAGCAATATGCAACACATAATACTAGATCGATCGTGATTATCTTGTTTAGATTGATTTAAGGGACCTAGCATGACAGTTCAATTTCCCAAGATAGTATCTTTATTAGGCGTGATAGAACAATCAGATTAATAGTTTAACAGTTTTATAAAAGGGCGAGGAAAGCGGTTAAATCATACGAAGGGACACATTACGACGCACCCTTTAGAGGTGCGTCACGGTTCTCAGAAAACTAACCACTTTGGCTTTGCTATTTCTCCTTTTATTTAACGAATCTTAAGTTTCCGGGCTTAATTCTTCGGCTACAAGGGACAGGATACGTTCTGCTCGATTTTTGGATCGATTGCGACAGAACGCGGGATCAATTTCGCAGCGTGAGGCTTAGGCTTAGGGGTTGGAGTCAATACTCAGAATATTTTCACGTCGAATTTGGGGCTGTATTTATAGGGAAGAGTTCTTGGAAAGATAGAATTTTAGAGCTCTAATCCAAGAAGAATTAGGAGAGAATACGTACCCAGGTATTTTCAGCGCCCAGGGCTGGGCGCCGAAGATTTCGGCGCCCAGAGCCAGGCGTTGAAAATAGGATCTGGGTCGTATTTCCTTGTCAGATTTGGACTCATGGAATACGGAGTCTTTGAGACTTATCCGAGTCTTTTAGTGCGTATTAACTTTATGACGGAATGCGTCTGGGCCCGTTACGAACTCTAGGCTCGTTAGGATTTTAATTAATACGTAACTCTTATTTTCGAATTATACTAGGAATAGGATTCCTCTTGCAAATTCTATCTCTTTTAGGATTTATGTTGGAGTGCAACACCTAATTCTGACAGGTTTCTATCTTTTTTGTTTTGCCACTTTTAGCAACTACCCGTTACGGCAGTTACTATTTTTAGCAGGTTTCTAAAAATAGCAGGTTCGGGTGAAATGAAAAGGGGGATTGAGATTCGTTATTTTATAGGAGATGCGTTTCCAAGTGGAGATTTTATGTTCTCATCATCGAACCTTCCCTTTCGGGAATGGGGACAAAAGTAGGTGTCTACAGTTAGCCCCCACTTTGACTGAGTCTCGGGATGAGACGATGGTCAAAGTACTGGACGGAGTGCGTCACACAAGCCATGGTGTATGTGACCTGTTTTGCGAGGGTCTCACGAGCCCCCGAGTGATAACATTTGACTTAAGGGTCATCACTTGAAGTGTCGACATATCGCTCACGTGTCATTGGGATTTGTCAACGGATAGTATAGAAACTCCCTCACTTTGTCATTGGAAGTATCTAAAGATGCGTAGAAACTCCCTCACTTTGTCATTGGAAGTAGCTACAGATGTTTTCGAAATCAAAGCTATAAAGTGTAATTGGGCCTGGCCAAGCCCAATCACGAGGTAAAAATGTTTTTAAAGATTCTCATTTTCAAGGTTAGCTAAACGAGAAAACCCCCTTATTTTTATGGGACGTAAAACGATGGAAAATCCGGCACATCGTTCTTTTTTGGAAAAACGGAAAACCAATCCTTTAATTTTTGGAAAAAGGGAAAACCGAAAAAGTTATCGCTGCAGCGACTAAGGACCTGCGCGGTTAGTGGCGCAGACCCCGCCGACTAAAGATGGCGAGTCTGTCCGCTAAGGGTGGACACCCCGTCCGATAGAAGTGGACGAATCTATTTCGAAATTTGTTTGTGTTTTTTTTTTTGAAAATAAGGACCTACGCGGTTTATGACGTAGACCCCGCCGACTAAAGATGGCGAGCCTGTCCGCTAAGGGTGGACACCCCGTCCGATAGAAGTGGACGAATCTGTTTTGAAGTTTTGAAAATAACGATCTACGCGGTTAGTGACGTAGACCCCGCCGGCTGAAGATGGCGAGCCTGTTTTTTCCTTTGTTTTGAAGATTCTATTTTCTTTTCATTTTCGAAGACTAAGGACCTGCGCGGTTAGTGACGCCGACCCCGCCCGTTGAAGGTGGGCGAGCCCTGTCCGCTAAGGGTGGACGCCCCGCTCGCTGGAGGTGAGCGAACCTGAATTCTTCTATTCGATTTGGGACTCGCGTGCCGCGATCTTGCCTGATTGAGGTGGGCAAGTCCCTATTTCATTTTTTTTCTTGTGATTTCTTTTGAGAATTTTTTGTTCATTCTTGTAAGAGCGAATTCTTTCGAGGGATGCTCGGATTTAGTTGCAACCTGAATGTGGGTTGACAACGTGCTTAGACGGACCATTGTCTTGTGGTCATCATCTTTCCATGGTTGTAAGCTAGTCTTTACGGCTCAATTTTTCCACTACCTGGGTCCTTGATTAGGAGACTTTGTATAAGTATCAACGACGACCTTTGTCTTGAGGTCGTAAACCGGTTTTATTTTTTGAGACATCCAAACACGGGACTTCGTACAGCGTAGTCTGGGAATATTGTTTTAACTTTGCATAATATATATTTTCCTTCGAGCCCCCAAGCACTCGTGCTTGACGGTCATCTGTTGTCAAAGAGGTTCCTTGGGGATAAGCATTTTGTAATGTCCTTGATCGTGTTTAGGATCGTGCTCGTAAGTGCGAGCGATCTTTGTAGTGGTGTGCTACTCCTAACAAAGCCGTGAGGTGCGACTTTCAGTAAAGAAATTGGCAATTTTTGAGTCGAATGGATACGACAGGGCCCTATAGATGTCAGGGGCCTTTTTGGGTCTGGGATCATTTTCGGCGCCCACGCCTGGGCGTTAAAGATTTCGGCGCCCAGCGCTGGGCGCTGAAAATGATTTCTGGCGAGGTTTCTTGGTGACACAGTCGGCCTCTTGTTCGTTCGTTTTCTTTTTTCTTTTCGTCTAGAGATTCTTTTTTGGAACGAACCATTCATTTGAGATCACTGTTGATTGGTGAATAATTATTTCTCGAGAAACCGTAGCCTAATAGTGGACCAACGGTGTTTATTATTTCCTTATTCGTTCGCCATTTCTTAGCTTAGAACGATTGTGGGATTAATCTTCAACGCCCAAAGTCAGGCGTGGGATTTGGCGTCGGAGTTGATTATTGGGAAGATCTGCCTCTATTCCGTTCGCTTATTTCACTTGGAAATTCTACGTATTCTCTTCTCTTTTGTTTTTCTTTATTTTTGGAACGTGGAATTTTATTAGAGATCACAATGAGCTGAGTGATCGTGATGATTTCTCGAGAAGCCGTAGCCGATTGGTGGACTACGGTGTTGGTCGCTTTGGGGCGATTATTTTAAGGAACGGTTGCTCCTAAGGCGTGCAGTTATTGCAATAGTTGGGCGAGTCTATATGGCCCGAGGAACATACCTTGAGGCATAAGATTTTGATTGCTCTTGTATATATTTTTTTTCTTTTGAACGCGTTCGTGAATGTTCGATACTTAGAACGATGATATGTATGTGCGAACGAGCGTTCATAGAATGGCCGTTGCGTGCGGTCCATTAATCAGTTCGCTTGAATCATTTTTTGAGCAATGACTGATTTTGAATAATTTGCTTAGAGGCTTGATAGGGTTCAGGCCCGTTCATGAAGTGGGCTCAAGCATCGTGCCCTTTCGATCGTTCAAACATTTGCTTCGAGATTTTTTTATTTTGCAATGGTCGTTTCGTAGCTTGGAGCCCCCAAGTATGCATGTTGGGATGCTTCCTTTTGGCGTACGATTTTCGTAGGTTCTTTCGAGAAAGATGCCTAGGGGTTCCGCTCGTGTAGGTGCGAGCTATCCCTTCCGTGGTAGGTAATATTTTGCTACCTTTAATCCTTAATGTAGAAGTCGTGTGGCTCGCATTTTGAATTTGGGTGATAAGTAGTCTTTGCCTCTTTTACACATGCTCTTGGTCGTGCCTACATTAGTGCAATATGCCTTACTCTCTTTTTTTTAGACTTGTACCGTGGGATGGTTAAACTTATGGTGCGACGTAGGCTTGTGTGGCCTAACAGCGTGTCTTAGAACATTCCTCCAGGTGTTGGGATATCATTATTTTTTTTCTTTTTTCTCTTTTTTTTGCATTGGAGTATTCCATCACGCCTCGTTCAGGTGTTCGAACACATGTAGCACCTTCTGCGTGGGTGTGCACGGCTTATTACTTCGTTCGATGCGAGGATTCATAGATTTTTCATTGATTTTTCTTTCGCTTTATCTTTGATTTTTCTTTCGCTTTTGCTTTGGAACGACGTAGACTGTGTAACGGGCGCTTGTAGGGCGAGCGTTATGTGCAGTGGTTTGATCGGAGTTTTGGTGACTCGCGATTTTCAGTTACCCTTGTTAGTGGGGTGACTTTATATATTCTAAGTAGCTCTTAGAATTTGGGAGGGGTTGTAGCCATTCTAAGGTTCGTTTTACACGATCAAACCTTAGGATTGTGCCCCTATGACGTGTGTATAGCATTAGCGTCGAAAATTTGCGATAAAATCGTCATTTCGAACATTTTTAGAGTGTTTTTCTCAAGCCCCCAATTGTAGCTACGGGATTGGCTTGGTGCTATAATACTTGGCATACGTTTTTATGCATTCATGGTGACATGGATCATGAATAGTTTGAACCAGACTCGTTTAGTGCGAGGTACGTTCGAGTAGGGATTTGCTACTTCTCTTGTAAACGTCGTATTGTGCGACATTGCCATGGTCAAGGTAGTCACATGTTGAAGTATTCCTTGACCAAAAGCTAGGTGCCTTTCTTTACCCATAATCATATTTACAAATCTCTTTGACTAACTTGCAACATCGAGATAAACGCATACTTAGATTAAACCAACGACTCTTTATTATGTTCGAAGAAGTCTTGAAAATTATTTGAAATCCGAGTCCTACTGTGTACAATCCGCGGTGTCCTAAGTAGGTTGACTTATAGAAGGGTTCGTATAGGATTACATGAGTGAATCAAAATACTGTTACGATTTTTGGAATGTTGTCTAAGGATTTGCTGGAAGCCAGGGTGCAGGCGTCAAGGTATTACTTGTGCCCGTGTGGCACATGTTTTAGGCTTTTAGGGCCATCTTTTCCAGAATTGCGGGAATATAAACCGTTTTCAAATTGACTTAGATTTACTTGGTGTATGTCTGCACAAAAGGTCAAGGTATACTTAGTTCTTTCCCTAGCTCTTTCATTTTAATTTTTAGCCCCCAGTTGCTGTTATGTCTTCTCATTAATGATGCTTTCTGATTTCGATTTTAGATGCCCGTGTCATATGTCTGAGTAGGGTGAGCCTTGGTTAAGTGCCAAGTCCTATTGACAATGTCTGTTTTTTTTTTCCAAAGGGGATTGGCAAACATTTGAATTACCATGAACGGGTGCCCTGAGTTCGAAGGAACGATGGGGCGATGCCATAGAACAATCCTCTTTATTGCAAGCTTACTGCCTTTACTACTTGTTGGCGATTATGACTGTGTCTAGTGGTGAAAGAAGGTCTTTAAGTGAGTTACTTTGCTTTAGGGAAGGTCAAGTCGAGTACTTTAGAGGTCATGGACGCTCGCGCTAGCCCCCATTCAATTGAGGCAAGGCTATCTTTTGAGTATTGGCTAAGTGCCTAGGAGTGTGAGTGCTCCTTCTGGCAAGGGTACGTGCCCTTATTATTTTTTCGATGTGTGCTCGTTTTGGCATCTTGATAACTTGGATTCTTCCTTCGACTTAAATTTTTCATTCGACTTGGATTGCAAGTAATTAAATTTCAATAAAGGACTCTATTTTTTATTCTTGTTATTCTGTAGGCTCTAACATTTTTGCAAATTGGTTGGACCGAATCATGGATTGCCTACGTTCCGCCTTAAATAGATTTAATTTGGAATCAGGTCTTGCTTAGTTCTTAGCTAGAAAATGGTTTCTTAGAATGCCGATTTTTAAACAAGTACGTTCTGAGGTGGAATCGTAATGTTTGAAATAGGATGAGATAAGTGAAGTTCATTATTATTTTAATCTACTGCTTTGCCGTAAGCCAAAATTTTGTTTTATTTTTTAAGTACATGTATTTGCACAAAAATCTTTTCATGTGTTTTTTTTTTTGGTACGTATATCTGAATATGTGTTGTACCCCTCCAAGTGTTCGTTATTTTTCCGTGCATGTGCAGATAAAATGACGAGCACTTCTGGACAAAATTTGGCAACCAGAGAGATTCAGCGCCTAGGCTGGGGCGTTAAAGATTTCGGCGCCCAGCTCTGGGCGCTGGAAATGATTTCTGGGTGGATCTTTTTGGTGCGCTAAATGCTTCTTTTTTTCTTTGTTAAATGCTTCTTTTTTTTGTGCGCTTTGCAAAGTTTTTTTTATTTTTTTTTACGTTAAGTGTAGAATGTACTTTTCATTTGTCTTCTTTTTTTTATTCGTGACTCAAGACGGCTTGAAAGATGGGTTGAATGAGTTGTATAGGTATTAGTCAAGCACGAGGATTACATCAACCCAGGCCAATGAATAGCATGGGGATGGCTCAAGGGTATATCAACAGGATGTATTCAAACGAGTTATATAGTCATTATACTAATGGTGATGTAAGAGCAGGTTTTGGAAATAATGGGTATGACGCACGTGTTAATGGTTGTGCGTGGTTTGCAGTTGATAACAAGTTCAAGAACAAGAGTTGAGGTAATGGTTTCTTGGGTTATGGCAATGAGTACATGGATGGGTTAAATGAGCTGAACAGGGGCCCCAGAGCGAAGGCGTCTAAGAACATAAGGATTGGAAAGGGTAGACATCGTAGAACTTTATGTAGTTTTTGTGGCATGATTTGGATTGGTTGACTCAATTCTTTTCCTTCGTTTACTTGGGTAAATTTCGCACTTTGGGAGGTACGGGCTAAGTATTGCATGGCTCGTTCTTTTCGCTCTCCCTTTTCTCTTTCTATTTTTTCTTTTTGCTTGGGATTTCTCCCCAACATAAATCCTTCAAAATATTTTATCTGGGATAGAAGGTAGATGGTTGTGGTCTTTGAGTCACGAGGCGAGACTGAGTGAGCCTCGTTTGGTAGGCCTATAGTGGACCTTTAACTTTAGTAGGCCTAGGGTGGACCTTTAGCTTTAGTAGGCCTAGGGTGGACCTTTTAAATTGTCTTACTTTGCAAGCGTATTTAGTCGTTTCTTAAAATATGCAAATAGCGTAGATCCAAAATGTTGTTTTTACTTTATTGAAATTTAACGAAAGAATTACATCGAAAATAATTTTTTTTGTTTCTTTTCAGACTCCAGTTTACGGGATTTAATTGGAAGTTGTGATTTAGACTCGAACTTTCATTAATTTTTCTGATTATGACCCGTGTAGGAATATAAGGAGGTGGCCTAGACTCAAAATAATGACGTGGCGTAAGCCTATAATACTTGACCAAGAAACTTTCAGACTTAGGCTAATTGGACCATAATTTTCGTTGGTTGACACTTTAGATTTTAACCCTTGGGTGTTCATTTGTCATGCGCCGTTTTGCTTAATGTTGGCAAGGTAGTTAGTTGGGGAGATCGAATTTTCATTTTTGCAAGACTAGAATCATTAGTGCGGCTTCCCTCTTAGTGTGTATTGCTTTACCCCAATGGTAGCCTTATGGTATGCCGATTTGGGTATTTTCATGGTTCGTCATGTTGCATCCATGGAAAATCTTTTAGTCCGTACTTAGGAGTACTTCAAGGAGCGAGTGGCTCGAGAGGACTATGATCGTCGTGACCCAATGTGATCATAAGCCTTGAGGCCATTAATTTTTTTTTTGCCCATGGTATTGACATCTTGGGCTCACTTTGGGGGTTGTGCGACTATGGAGGAATGATTTTCAGAATGTGACTGTTTCCATTTTGCAAATACTTGAATTACATAATATATTCTTTTTATTGGTGAGAGAGTATTGAGGCTGTAGATTCTTAGCAAGAGATGACAATTACATATGGGTGCTTATTGATTTAAATGTTAGGAAGGGAGACTCAATATGGTTTAACCTTTTAACTTGCAGAACGACACCAAGCATTAGGACCGATTCTGTGGATAAGACAACTAAGACTTAGGATTTAGATTGTACTTTGGCATAGCCTAGTCTAGACTCGGATTTACTTTTTTATTCGAACATTATTTTTCCTTGGAGACTCTATTTGAACATTATTTTTTGAACACTTTGCCCATGTGACATTCAAGGTCATTTAATTAGCATGCTCGGTTTTGGTGCCGAACATTGTCGTCATAGGAGGCCTAACAACGACACAAGGAGTTTTTTTTTTATATATATAAGTCGCTTTTAGAATCGAGTGCCTTTTCATATGCCCTCGCAGCAATTTTCACGAAAAGTTTTTTTTTTTGCTACATATTTTTTTATGCGCGGGCACCGAGGCTGCTGTGCCTGACCAAAAGGCCAGGCAGCAACTTCAGCGCCCAGCGAAGGGCGTGAGAAATATTAGCGCCCAGCCAGGGGCGTTGAAAATGCGTCCCTGGCTGGTCCTCGTCTTTCGTTTGCGTATATCTTTTCGTTTATGCGACTTTGATTTTGCGTGCTTGCCTAATAACGTCCTTTACGCGTTGTGCAGCGTTTGTGGGATTCGTTACGGGCCATCCCGAGCGTCGCTTATTTTTGTGGCGATCGTTCGGGTTTGCGGAACACGTATTTTGGTATAACTCTTTGGCCAATCGGTTTATGAATGTTTGGTAATTTTTAAGGTCGTTGGTTTTCTAGCATTATTTGTCACACACAATCACAATTCTCTACACATAATTAATATTACATCATGAGGCAAAATAATAATATGTCATGTAGTTTATGATAGGCTTCTATGGGTAGTATTTACGCCGGCTTGGTACCGCTTCTATCGCAGATCCAACACATGCCCCGGTCGAGGTAGTGCCTTCAACAGACGAATTTCGCCCAAGAGGTCAATCACGATGTAAGCCAAGGGGGCATGCACCAATGAGAGGGACCTAGTTTGCGAGCGATTGGGTTTGGGACGGGTGTACTACTAGCGAAAAGTGCCGAGTGGACAACATTCGAAGCGTAAGCACCC
This sequence comes from Spinacia oleracea, assembly GCF_020520425.1. Taxonomy (NCBI): domain Eukaryota; kingdom Viridiplantae; phylum Streptophyta; class Magnoliopsida; order Caryophyllales; family Amaranthaceae; genus Spinacia; species Spinacia oleracea. The sequence goes on from NC_079491.1 coordinate 35,506,272, forward strand.
CCCGGTTGGCGATGGGTATCCTTAGTCCCAACTCCCGAGATGAAACATCCAAGGGAGCCAAGATTCATTATGCGGTTCTGTCCGTTCACATTAATATGCTGATTTTCAGGTCGTCCCAACTTGATGGGGAAATACACGCGGGGTAGGATCGTTTCACCTTTCGGATATTTTGATTACCTACGAGCACGAGTATTTCCTTCACTATTCCCTAGCGGAGTCGCCACTGTGAGGGGGTCGAAAAAGTACGAGGCTAATGTGTGACCTCGGCCCTCGTGGGCGTGACGTTTCTTTTTGTCAAATCAAGTGTATTTGGATTTCCTGTGAGTTTACACCCAATTGACTAGTAATATAGGAGCCGGTATTCAGTTTTTAACGACAATGAGAAAACCTGACAAACACCGGTTATCGTGACATAAAGGGAGTGCAATTATGTTTGACCACGACGGCCATAGGTTCCCTTGTGATCCCTGGTGTGGGGATCTCTCAACGTACACCCGCAAGGTAGAGATTGAGGGTTCGGGGGACTGTAACTACCGAGAGGAGTACTCGCTCTTCGATAACTCCAGAGGCAGGATATCCTTACTAGCTCAGCATAAATAATTGAAGGGACATGCGTTAACTATTAAACTAATCTGAATTAATTTTAGCAATATGCAACACATAATACTAGATCGATCGTGATTATCTTGTTTAGATTGATTTAAGGGACCTAGCATGATAGTTCAATTTCCCAAGATAGTATCTTTATTAGGCGTGATAGAACAATCAGATTAATAGTTTAACAGTTTTATAAAAGGGCGAGGAAAGCGATTAAATCATACGAAGGGACACATTACGACGCACCCTTGAGAGGTGCGTCACGGTTCTCAGAAAACTAACCACTTTGGCTTTGCTATTTCTCCTTTTATTTAACGAATCTAAAGTTTCCGGGCTTAATTCTTCGGCTACAAGGGACAGGATACGTTCTGCTCGATTTTTGGATCGATTGCGACAGAACGCGAGATCAATTTCGCAGCGTGAGGCTTAGGCTTAGGGGTTGGAGTCAATACTCAGAATATGAATTGTGTGTTGTTGTTTTCACGTCGAATTTGGGGCTGTATTTATAGGGAAGTGTTCGTGGAAAGATAGAATTTTAGAGCTCTAATCCAAGAAGAATTAGGAGAGAATACGTACCCAGGTATTTTCAGCGCCCAGGGCTGGGCGCCGAAGATTTCGGCGCCCAGAGCCAGGCGTTGAAAATAGGGTTTGGGCCGTATTTCCTTGTCAGATTTGGACTCGTGGAATACGGAGTCTTTGAGACTTATCCGAGTCTTTTAGTGCGTATTAACTTTATGACGGAATGCGTCTGGGCCCGTTACGAACTCTAGGCTCGTTAGGATTTTAATTAATACGTAACTCTTATTTTCGAATTATACTAGGAATAGGATTCTTCTTGCAAATTCTATCTCTTTTAGGATTTATGTTGGAGTGCAACACCTAATTCTGACAGGTTTCTATCTTTTATGTTTTGCCACTTTTAGAAACTACCCGTTACGGTAGTTACTATTTTTAGCAGGTTTCTATAAATAGCAGGTGCGGGTGAAATGAAAAGGGGGATTGAGATTCGTTATTTTATAGGAAATGCGTTGCCAAGTGGAGATTTTATGTTCTCATCATCAAACCTTCCCTTTTGGGAATGGGGGACAAAAGTAGGTGTCTACACCAACCAAAACCATTGTTATTCCCCCAACCAAAGCCTAGAGAACCATTGTTGCAGAACTAGGGTCTGCAATATGTATCCCGCTCCTGGATATTTCAGGTCTCCTTGACACCCCCAGGCCCAGAACTTAGTTGTGTGCCATATCTTTATGAGAGACCTGAACCTGCAATGTATGGAAGGAACAAAGCTACATATCTTTACTAACAAAAGGCAACACCTACCTCTGTTATGGTGGTCCATACTCTGGATTACCTATTACTTACCAAACTTATGGCTACAGCAATGGCATGGTCTATCCACATGTTTAGTATTGATTTATGTGTTTCACTTGACCCATATTTTTTTGGCATAAAAAAAACAATTTATCACCAACTTGACTTCTTTTCATTAATTTCACTCATGTATCTTCGTTGACAGATGCAGATGAAAGACTTCCTCGATCTCAAAATCCAGTCGCGGGAAAAATGGTGTCAATCACAGGGGTCCGCTGGAAAACAAGGTAAATATAGTTATAATGCTTGCAGTACGGAAGTTCCAACTAAGAACTGTGGTAGAGACTTCATCAATGAAATGTTTTATTGTAACACCAAATAAAAACAGAATAACCATGGTATGCTTTTCGTTGGTTGCATTCTTAATTTGACGGTTGAAGGATCAGGTCTTTTTTCTGTGCATATTACTCTTTTGTTAACTGATGTACCCCTCTTCAGATTGCAGAGCCATTGGAAAGAGTTCTTGCAGAGGATATTGAAAAAGGAGTTATGGTTAGCATTGACTAGCCTCGGAAGAAGAAACTGGGAGAATTTTTCCAAGCAAAGAATGATTGGTATTTGCTGGCTGCCCTTTCAGTATTGGCCTTTGGTACAGCCGTACAGATAAACATGTAAGTTTGTTTTGGGTGTTAGTGTCAGATTTTTTGCGTTATTATGTTATTTTTTGTTGGCGATTAGTTTAAAAACAACCTTACTTGTAGAGACCTAACATACTTTTAGATCACGCTTCCTAGTGAAGTGACAAGAACTTTCTACCTTCTACTTCCCTTATGATTTGTTGTAATTTTTTTTGAAGCTTTCAGTGGGGTACACAAGAAGGTCCCCGTTGTGATGAACCAATTATAAATGTGAAATTCAAGATAGTTGATGCTAAGATTGCACCAACCAAACAATTCCCACAATTCCCACAGCCTGTCGCGTAGATTATTTTAAATTTCCTTATGGAAACCCCTTGTCTTATGGAGTCAGTTTATTACGTAGATGTGATTACCTTTTCCAGTGTAGATTGCTTTTACCCCATGGTTGTAAAATTTGCGCTTCTTCCAGATACAAACACCTATAAGCTATAGATTGTGTTTCTATGATCTACATGGTTCTGTTTATCATATACTTCGTATATGGATAATGTTGTAGGTCGTTTATTGATTTGGGTTTATAAAAAAAGTTGTAACACTTCAGTTATCTACTTATTAGAGACTTCTCTTTATTTATTTAGCAGGTGAGAGTCCAGGTGATTCATCGTTGATTGATACAGAATCAAGACATCTCAATATTGACTCCATTTATTTTATGTAAGATAGGTTTTATAGAAATAGTCCATAATTTTTTATATATACATTAGTTTGTTATGATTGGGAGACATTTGTTATCTCTACTTGTGAAAATAAGTTCAAAGACAAACATATCTCTACTTTGTTTATTCATGATTTTATACTTATTATTCTTAATACTTACCGTATTGAAACTTAATCGATTTGTTGGTGTTTATGAAAATATTGTATATATGAATTTGTTATTGTATGGTATATATATGAATTTGTTATTGTATTGTATGGTATAAGGTTTGTGCTATATCCACAATAGATTTGTGTAGCAAGGTGTTGTGCTGTCGTAGTCCCGCGCTACCGCTCTACTGCTGCATGCATGTTTTTTTTGGTGCGAATGAGCCACAAGGGCAATATAAATTACAAATGGGGACGAGGGGATTTGAACCTGAGACCTATTGCACACAGGCCCTCAGTCTTAACCACTAGGCCAAGACATCATTGGTACTGCTGCATGCATGTTGTTGCCGTGTTATTAATATATATCTTACCTATATAAAAAGCCGAAAGGCTTGCAAGATTTTGGCGTAATTTTCTTTTTTCTATTTTGCCCCTTTAATCAATTGCTTATTACAATCTCAATTTAGTTTTTATTTTTTATTTTTTTTTTGAAAACAAACTCTTTTTAATTGATTTCATTATTTTTCATGATTGTCAAATGCTATTCGTATTTTGTTATGAGCCACATGTTGATCGGCACAAGTGTTAATGAATCATAGTTGGATTTGGTATAATAATGGTGCAATTGAGGTACTCCCTCCATTCCATAATAATTCTCAGTTTTCCATTATGCGCGGTCTCCAATGCACTACTTTGACCGTTAATAGTTTTAATTTCGCATTAGTAAAAATTGTAAGAAAATGATATTTAAAAAATTTATATTAAAACGAATCAATGATATTCCACAAGTTAATATTTTACTCTTAAGTATACTATTAATTACGGTTAAAGTTTTTAAACTTTGAACATGTGAATAGTAAACATGAGGAACATCATGGAACAAGAGGGAGTAGTTGACAATAAAGAAAGCAAAAAAAAAAAGTGGTATTTAAAAGTTAACAAAAATGGAATTATTTATGATTTAAGTGGGGTCATGAAAAAGTAAAAAATAATAAACAATTGGGGAGTGAGTGTACTTTACCAAAGATGGAATTGTGACTCCTAAAAAAGTATCACCGTGAATAGTAATTGTGACTCCTAACCAACATAGAGTTGGCTCAAGTGGTAAGCAACTTGATGTCGCTTAAGGGAGGTCTCGGGTTCGAGCCTCGCCGTATACAGAAACTCTTGTTGGGAGACTCACCCACCATAAGAAAGGTGTGCGACTTGGGTCGGATTCGGATGTAGTCGGAGCTAAGCTCCGGTGAACCAGGTGTGCTATGCGTAAAAAGAAATGGTGACTCCTAAAAAAATACGGAGGGTTGTGATAGATTCTGAGATATTGTAGTATAGTGTATTCTACATTAGATGAGAGTTCATCCAAAAAAGTTCATGACGTTGTAATTATTTAAGTATCAATGTAATGTAGGGAGTTATTAAGATAATTTTGAGGCATTATTTCAAGCGTGTTGCCTAATTAGCAAATTTAAATGGACTTGTAATCTTGATTATTTAAACATATGCTAATATGCATGCAGTGACAAATTTAGAAATTTCAGACAAACATGTTGTCTAATTGCATTATAACAATGTTTTTTATGTTACAGAAAACAACTTAATTAATATGAATAGTAAAATTAATAAATATATGTAGCTCCAACACGTGCATGGCACGTGTTTTTCACTAGTATATGTTAAAAAATAATGTATATATATTAGTAACTGGCATGAAAGGATATAGTTACTAGTATAAATTCTAGTAGTAACTGGCCTACGCTTATTGTAACTGGCAATAATTTAAGCTGGTTACAAATAAAAATGTAATAATAACTTAGTCTAACACCAGTTATAAATAGTTCTGTTATTTTTGTCAAATTTTACATATAGTAACTGGCAAAAGTAAGTGCCAGTTACAAATAGTAGAGTATTTATCAGTTACTAATAATTTACACTATTAGTAACGCTGGCTATAGCAACGGACGATGTTAGTTACTAAAAGTCCTTTTTTTCCAGTTACTAATAGCACTTTTTCTACTAGTGTTGTCGATAACTGTGTCAAAATGCAAGCCAATAATTTGAGGTGGATTATATTACACTCAACCAAGATAAGATACCTGCTGATTTATATAAGGGTTTAAAGGAAAATAATTTTAACTTTAATTCATACTTTCACATGCATCGCGTGCATTAAAACTAGGATTTGATAATGATACGTATGTTCTTTATATTGTGCTAATATGTTTTTTTCTTAACTTTTCAACCATGCATTTGTGATGAAATCTTCCAATAGGTATTAAACCATTGGTTAAAAAAACTTTCTGAAGAAAATTATAGAGATAGTCATTCTACGATAATAAATATTGATTTAAGACGGATACGAAAGGTAGATGTTCTCTATTTTTTTCTTCATACAACACTTATAATAGAAATGTGTTCTCTATACTCCTAGAAAACGCTTAGCAAAGTGAATCGTTCTCTATACAATATTTCTTCTTCCAAATTTTGTAATAGTATTTCATACAAGATAAGGTTATTTCAAATACATATAATAAGTTCGTATAAGTAATTAGGATAAAATAAGTTCAAGCAAAATAAGCCGAATAAAATGGAGCATAAGTCGATCGTTTACTTACTTTTTGTATATACATATGCAGTCTTTTTTACCATTTAAGAGAAATAAAAAATTTGAATTATTTTTATCTCCCTCTCATACTCTCATTGTTTGAACTTCAGTTATTTATGTTGCTTGTTTATTCTTTATAATTAATTAGCAGTAGCTTCTTTGACGTGGATAGATCAACATCCAGTTATCAGGCGCAAGTGGAACACCTGATTACCCTTCCACAACTTCAACGTCTAAAAGGTGAAGGTGCTACTGATAAAACATGATAAACATGTGATATTTGAACGCATCAAGCACCTCACACCTACATCAACTTTTATGATTCAACAATCTCTACAAATTGTTGATTGTCCAGATGCACTAACTGTTGTTTGCATGAACACAAGTTCATGAAAACACGATCCGTTGTGGTCGAGGAGGTCGTTTCACCAAGGGGAGTTCCCTAAAATGAGATGACCTAACAAGTCTTGATCATAGGGAAAGCCAAAGAAACACCCTAGAAGCTGGAAAAAATGTAAGTCATATTATTTTTAACATTAAATATTTAAATTTAAACAACAGATTGAATATTGAAAATCAACTAATATTATATGTTTGAATTCAAGTCTGTTGAATAATAAGGCCAGAATCTTTTATATTTTTTTCATATTTATGTTCAGTTCAGATCCAATAACTTCAATCCTATTTAGTTCAAGTCCAATAATTTTGTTCAGTTCTAAAATTCACTTTATTATTATTATTATTATTATTATTATTATTATTATTATTATTATTATTATTATTATTATTATTATTATTATTATAAGACGTTACAAGCTTAACAAGCTACAAAAATTAAATGAACTACAAGAAGTTGGAGGGGAGTCGAGATACAATCTGGGCCCCCATTCCTCTAGCTATGGCGAACCCGATCCTGCTGAAAATATGGGCAGCTGTTCGTGCCCCAATGTCCTGAGCCCTGGAGTACGTCTGAACCCGCTTCAGCAAAGAAACAGCCCCTTTCTCTAATTCCCCAAAAGAAGAGAAGGGAAAAGGAAAGAAACTGTAACCCAAAGCCCTACAACGTGCCGCATACTTATCCTGCTTCCGCTGTGCTGCAACCGCCACAACCCTACCCGGAACGAAGCCTGACAACCCAGATTGCGTCATAGGGGAAGACCCAGTCAAGTCAACACACACATCCAGACCGCCATCCCATGAATAAAGCAATATATCTGCAGGACGAAGAGCTCCATCGCTCTTACTAGTCATCCCAACATCAACCTCCTTGCGAGCAGAAATGTTAGGTTATGATACATATGATAATTCATAAATCATGCGGAAAAACCATAAACCCAGGAAAACATATTATTTACACATAATCATTCAGCATAGAATAGATGCATACTCTTTGTTGCGTGCCTTCCCTAGCTGCGCCCGAACCGAACAAGAACAAGTCTTTAGGACTCCAAGTGTCGTCCCTCCGTAGATAGTCCACAGCACGTCCGGATCCGCCTTAAGATTGACCAACTAGAATCGCCCTTAAGGTACTATTATTTTCGGCACTTTATAGGCAAATGTGTGACTGAATTTTTCTCTCAAAAACTCACTTTGAATACTTTGAAACTTGTGTTATAAATTGTGAGCCCTAGCCTCATATTTATAGCGGTATGGAAAGGGAATCGAAATCCTATTCAGATACAAATTAATTAAACCTAGAATCCTACAAGAACTCTAATTTAATTAATTTATCAAATAGAATTAGGAATTTAATCATTAACCGAACTCTGCATGTTTTAGGAAACGTGCACGAACACAAACACTTGCACACACACGCACGGCAGCCACGATGGGCCCCATGCGTGCGCGCGAGCAGCAGCCCACTCAGCGCCCGCGCGCGCTGCGCGCTGCGCGTGCTGTGCGCACTGTGCGCGCTGCGCGCTGCGCGCAGCCTGTTGGGCCTGGCCTTGCGCTGGGCCTGGCGTGGCTGTTTGTGCGGCGCGCTTGGCTTGCTGGGCGATGGCCTGGCTTCGTGCTGGGCCTCGTCCGGCAGGCCTCGTCCGATGCTTATTCGTACGATGCGCTTCCGATTAAATTTCCGATTCCGGAATTCATTTCCGATACGAACAATATTCAATATTTCCGATTCCGGAATTAATTTCCGTTTCGAACAAATATTTAATATTTCCGTTTCCGGAATTATTTTCCGATTCCGATAATATTTCCGATTCTGACAATATTTCCGTTTCCGGCAATATTTCCGATTCTGGCAATATTTCCATTTCCGATAATATTTTCCGATACGTACCATGTTTCCGTTTCCGGCAACATCTACGACTTGGATAATATTTATTTTTCCGATACGATCCATATTTCCGTTTCCGGCAATATCATCGTTTCCGGAGTATTCATTCCTTGCCTGTGACGATCTTAGCTCCCACTGAAACCAAGATCCGTCGGTTCCGAATATTCATAGATAGAGTATCTAATGCCATTAGATACTTGATCCGTTTACGTACTATTTGTGTGACCCTACGGGTTCAGTCAAGAGTAAGCTGTGGATTAATATCATTAATTCCACTTGAACTGAAGCGGCCTCTAGCTAGGCATTCAGCTCACTTGATCTCACTTAATTATTAACTTGTTAATTAATACTGAACCGCATTTATTAGACTTAACATAGAATGCATACTTGGACCAAGGGCATTATTTCCTTCAGTCTCCCACTTGTCCTTAGGGACAAGTGTGCATTTCCTAATTCCTTTGTCACTCGATGCTTGCTCTTGAACATAAGGTAAGAGTTGTCATCCTTATTATGTCCAGAGGTGTTCCTCGGTTTCAGAGTTCAACTGATCAAATAAACAGATAATCATAGCCTATGATTCATCCGAGCACGGCCATGCATTTCACAGTTTCTAGCTCTCCGAGTGGCCTTGTACAACTTTTAAGCATCTCATCCCGATTTATGGGAGGACAATCCCAATCTTGCGATCTTGAGATTAGACTTCGTTTGATAGGTGATTACCTGAGCGTTGCCTTTATAGCCTCCTTTTACGGTGCGACGGTTGGTCAACGTCAAAGCAACCAGTTCTCAAACAAGTAATCTCAAATCACTCAGGTATTGAGGATTTAGTGTCTAATAATTTAATGAAATTTACTTATGACAGACTTTCATCTCTTACAGTAAAGTTTCATAGGTCTCGTCCGATACTAGTCTTCCCAAAGTAAGTATCTATGCAAATGATTATGACATTGCCATGTCCACATAGTTCAAGAAACAGAACTACTAGTCATCTTGCATTCTAATCGTCTAACGTTTTCTATGCGTCCAATTTTATAGAAAACTCCGATTAGGGACCATTTTCAACCTTTGACATTCAAGTTCACTTGATAGACATTTCTTAGTCACAGGACTGGTCCTGACAGTCTATCTTGAATATATCGTCAAATTGAAGGGACTCATCATTTAATAAACCACAAATTAAATGGAAAAATGAATTCTTTTCATTTATTGTGAATGATTAACCGATAATGTTTTACAAAGATTTAAACTCTAAAACTTTAAAACATTAAACAGAGACATCAAAGCCATTCTCCAATATGCTTGATTCCCATAGCTGCAGTGTGCGAGTTGTGCTTCGCCTGCGGCAGAGGTTTAGTTAATGGATCTGATATGTTGTCATCAGTTCCAATTTTGCTTATCTCGACTTCTTTTCTTTCAACGAACTCTCGTAGAAGGTGAAATCTACGAAGTACATGCTTGACTCTCTGGTGGTGTCTAGGCTCTTTTGCCTGTGCAATAGCTCCGTTATTATCACAATACAGGGCTATTGGTCCTTTAATGGAGGGGACTACACCAAGTTCTCCTATGAACTTCCTTAGCCATATAGCTTCCTTTGCTGCTTCATGTGCAGCAATGTACTCCGCTTCAGTTGTAGAATCCGCAATGGTGCTTTGCTTAGCACTTTTCCAGCTTACTGCTCCTCCGTTGAGGCAGAAGACAAACCCAGACTGTGATCTGAAATCATCTTTGTCGGTTTGGAAACTTGCGTCCGTATAGCCTTTAACAATTAATTCATCATCTCCACCATAGACCAGGAAGTCATCTTTGTGCCTTTTCAGGTACTTTAGAATATTCTTGGCAGCAGTCCAATGCGCCTCTCCTGGGTCTGACTGGTATCTGCTCGTAGCACTGAGTGCGTACGCAACATCCAGGCGTGTACATATCATAGCATACATTATTGAACCAATCAATGATGCATATGGAATCCCATTCATTCGTCTACGCTCATCAAGTGTTTTTGGGCACTGAGTCTTGCTTAGAGTCATTCCATGAGACATGGGTAGGTAGCCTCGCTTGGAGTCCGCCATCTTGAACCTATCAAGCACCTTATTGATATAAGTGCTTTGACTAAGTCCAATCATCCTTTTAGATCTATCTCTGTAAATCTTGATGCCCAATATGTACTGTGCTTCTCCTAGATCCTTCATCGAAAAACATTTCCCAAGCCAAATCTTGACAGAGTTCAACATAGGAATGTCATTTCCGATAAGCAATATGTCGTCGACATATAATACTAGGAAAGCAATTTTGCTCCCACTGACCTTCTTGTATACACAAGATTCGTCCGCGTTCTTGATGAAACCAAAGTCACTGACTGCTTCATCAAAACGTATATTCCAGCTCCTGGATGCCTGCTTCAATCCGTAGATTGACTTCTTTAGCTTGCATACCTTTTTAGCATTCTTTGGATCCTCAAAACCTTCAGGCTGTGTCATAAACACAGTTTCTGTTAAAACGCCGTTTAAGAAAGCAGTTTTGACATCCATCTGCCATATTTCGTAATCGTAATATGCAGCGATTGCTAACATTATTCGAATAGACTTTAGCATTGCAACTGGTGAAAAGGTTTCATCGTAATCCACACCGTGGACTTGCCTGTAACCTTTTGCAACCAATCTAGCTTTGAAAACTTCAAGTTTCCCATCCTTGTCCCTTTTCAGTTTGAAAACCCATTTGCTTCCAATGGCTTGGTAGCCATCTGGCAAATCGACCAAATCCCATACTTGGTTTTCAGACATGGAGTCTAATTCAGATTGCATGGCTTCTTGCCATTGCTTGGAGCTAGGGCTCGTCATAGCTTGCTTGTAAGTCGCAGGTTCATCACTTTCAAGTAATAGAACGTCATAGCTCTCGTTCGTCAAAATACCTAAGTACCTTTCCGGTTGAGATCTATATCTTTGCGATCTACGCGGGGTAACATTTCTAGATTGCCCATGATTCTCACCAGATTCTTCTAAAGATCTCTGAGTTTCATCCTGAATGTCATCTTGAGCATTCTCTAGAGTTTGTTGTTCGACTCGAATTTCTTCGAGGTCTACTTTTCTCCCACTTGTCATTTTGGAAATGTGATCCTTCTCCAAAAAGACACCATCTCGAGCAACAAACACTTTGTTCTCAGATGTATTGTAGAAGTAATACCCCTTTGTTTCCTTTGGATAGCCCACAAGGATACATTTGTCAGATTTTGGATGAAGTTTGTCTGAAATTAATCGTTTGACGTATACTTCACATCCCCAAATCTTAAGAAAAGACACATTTGGAGGCTTTCCAAACCATAATTCGTATGGAGTCTTTTCGACAGCTTTAGACGGAGCTCTATTTATAGTGAGTGCAGCTGTATTTAGTGCATGTCCCCAAAATTCTAATGGAAGTTCGGCCTGACCCATCATTGACCTGACCATGTCTAGCAAGGTTCTGTTCCTCCATTCTGACACACCGTTCCATTGTGGTGTTCCAGGAGGAGTCAATTCTGATAGAATTCCACATTCTTTCAGATGGTCATCAAATTCATAGCTCAGATATTCACCGCCTCTATCAGACCGCAGTGCCTTAATCTTCTTGCCTAATTGATTCTCTACTTCACTCTGAAATTCCTTGAATTTGTCAAAGGATTCAGACTTATGCTTCATTAGGTAGACATAACCATACCTACTGAAGTCGTCAGTGAAAGTGATAAAGTAGCTGAAACCACCTCTAGCATTTGTACTCATTGGTCCACATACATCTGTATGGATTAAACCCAATAGTTCATTTGCTCTTTCTCCAACTTTAGAGAAAGGCTGCTTTGTCATTTTGCCAAGTAAACATGATTTGCATTTACCATAATCCTCTAAGTCAAATGGTTCTAGAATTCCTTCTCTTTGAAGTCTTTCTAAACGTTTCAAGTTTATATGGCCTAATCGACAATGCCACAGATAGGTGAGATCTGAATCATCCTTTTTGGCCTTTTTGGTATTTATGTTATATACTTGTTTGTCGTGATCTAATAAATAAAGTCCATTGACTAATCTAGCAGATCCATAAAACATCTCTTTAAAATAAAACGAACAACTATTGTCTTTTATTATAAAGGAAAATCCCTTAGCATTTAAGCAAGAAACTGAAATGATGTTTTTAGTAAGACTTGGAACATGGAAGCATTCTTCCAGTTCCAAAACTAGCCCGGAGGGCAACGACAAATAGTAAGTTCCTACAGCTAATGCAGCAATCCGTGCTCCATTTCCCACTCGTAGGTCGACTTCACCCTTGCTTAACTTTCTACTTCTTCTTAGTCCCTGTGGATTGGAACATAAGTGTGAGCCACAACCTGTATCTAATACCCAAGAAGTTGAATTAGCAAGTATACAGTCTATAACGAAAATACCTGAAGATGGAACGACTGTTCCGTTCTTCTGATCTTCCTTTAGCTTCAAGCAATCTCTCTTCCAATGCCCCTTCTTCTTGCAGTAGAAGCATTCGGATTCAGAAGTGGGTTGACTGACCTTCCTCTTTGCAGATTTGGCGCCAGTTTGCTTAGTTGGGCTGGCCTTGTTGCCACCTTTCTTAGCATTCCTCTTCTTTCCAGATTTCTTGAACTTGCCCCCACGCACCATAAGCACATCCTGCTTTTGAGCGTCTTTTCAGCGGTCTTCAGCATACCGTGAAGCTCAGTGAGCGTTTTGTCCAGACTATTCATACTGTAGTTCAGTTTGAACTGATCATACCCGCTATGAAGAGAATGGAGGATGGTGTCTATAGCCATTTCCTGAGAAAATTGCTGATCCAGCCGACTCATATTCTCAATGAGTCCAATCATTTTGAGAACATGTGGACTTACGGGCTCGCCTTTCTTAAGCTTGGTCTCAAGAATTTGCCTATGAGTCTCGAATCTTTCGACTCGAGCCAGATCTTGGAACATGTTCTTCAACTCACTAATGATTGTGAAAGCATCTGAGTTGATGAACGTTTTCTGCAGATCCGCACTCATGGTGGCGAGCATTAGACATTTCACATCCTTGTTGGCATCAATCCAACGATTGAGGGCTGCCTGAGTGACCCCGTCGCCTGCAGCTTCGGGCATCGCCTCATCTAGGACATACTCCTTTTCTTCCTGCATAAGAACTATTTGCAAGTTCCTTTGCCAGTCAAGGAAGTTTTTCCCGTTCAACTTCTCCTTTTCGAGAATTGATCGAATGTTGAATGAATTGTTGTTTGCCATATTAAAAACTACAATTGAAAAGAATAAACAAATAAATAACCATTCACAGTTTCTCTTAATAAACTTAAATTCTAGCATACATGCATAATTCAATGTTTATTAAGCATTTTATTCAATTTATGTGTTCCGGCAGGTGTGAATAAAATGATTCCAAGATCCTAAAATCATTGAAGAACTAAGCACAGTTTGTCGACTTAATCCTAGAACATCTTAGGTAAGCAAAAGCCTTTTGCTAATAGTCTAGAAACTATTCTTGGTTGATAGGTACGTCTAAGAACTTATTAGGTAAACCTATCGAATTTGCCACGACATAAAAGGACTCCTTACTTATATCGTTGAGTTTCACCAAAACTAACATGTACTCACAATTATTTGTGTACCTTGCCCCTTTAGGACCAATAAGTAACACCTCGCTGAGCGAAAACTATTACTAGATTGATGTAAAGGATATCCAAGCAAGTGTATATTTTGGCATGGCACCTTTTAACTCAATTTTTAAGTTTGGAACTTAAGGCTCTTACTATGTTGGTTAGATTTTAAGTGAACTAAAATCCTTAATCATGCAACATAATCAAGCTTTTGATCTCATGCATCTTAAGACATATTTAAAACAATAAATAACTTAAAACATGCATAAGATATTTGTGATCTAGTATGGCCCGACTTCATCTTGAAGCTTTAACTTCAAAGTCCGTCTTGAAAATCTCCGTGGGAGGCACCATTTTCTTCAAATAGGATAAGCTATAACTAATTACAACTATTTGATGGTACGCAGACCATATTTGAATTGAAAAATAACTTTGGTTCTTTAGACCAATTACATTCAAATTAATGGTACGCAGACCATATTTTCTATCCTATTTGGGCCATACTAGTCACTTCATAACCTGCAAAACAGTACATATACAATATATACCATTCACCCATTCATTATCATGAATGGCCCACATAGCTGGTTAGTAAAACACATTATGCATCACGTAAACATTTGCAGCAATTAATCAAGGGCACCAATAATCTACCAATTATTCAGTCCTTATTAATTCTAATCAAGTTGTTTTAACCTTAAGGATTTGTAGACCTAATCAAGAGTTTATGACTAAAAAGCGCTCCCACTTAAACCAATAAATTCATATGCTTTACCAATTTTAAACATAAAAATGTATTTCTAGTCTAACCGGAAACATACAAATTTAATTAAAATTTAAAGCTCATATAAATTTATAATTGAATCCAAAAAGTTTAATTTAATTTCAGTCGCATTTAAATTAATTCATGATTTTAATTTTAGTAAAATAATTAGAATAAATAACATTTATTATAATTATAATATTCAAAATTAAAATCTAAGAAAATAATTTAAATTATTAATTTTAAAATTAATTAAAATTACGTGAACTGAAATTTTCAAATTAAACATTCAAAACGATTTAATCGTAACGCAAACACCCTACGCGTTGCACGCCCATGGGCCGCACGCACACAGCCATTGCTGGCCATGTGCGCGCAGCCCATGCGCTCGTCGCATAGCTGCTGCATCCCTATCGCAAGCCTCCGCACGCATTGGTGCTCGCTGCGCGCGCCAGCGCTCATCGCACGCGGGCTATCGCTCGCAGTGCGCGCGCGACATCGCTCGCTGGGCGCGCGACATCGCTCGCTGGGCGCGCGAGCCATCGCTCGCTGGGCGCGCGACATCGCTCGCTGGGCGGGCGACATCGCTCGCTGTGCGCGCGCGCAATGCTAGGCGCAGCGCTCGTGGCACGCGAGCTTGCGCTCGCTGCGCGCGAGGCTGCGCGCTCTTGTGCGAGGCAGCGCGCGTTGTGGCGCAGCTCGCTTGCTGCCCACACGCGACTGCCTTGGCTCGCCCTACGCCCATGCCCATTCGTCCATTGGTCGTGGCACACGACACAAGGCAGGGCTGCTGCCTTGTGCTCGTGCACTACGCCCTTGGTCATTGCATTCGTGCCGCACGGGCGACGAGCTCCCTTGCTCGTCGTCGCATGCCCGCATTATACAACACCCCTTAAGGGTAACACGAAGCGTCCATTGCTTCGTGCGTGCAAGTTTTATGAACGAATCGCATAAAAAATTTAAAATTTATATTTAAAATTAATGACAAATTAATAAATAATATTAATTTCATAATTTTAGGGCGAAAAATCGAAAATTTATTATCCAATTGATTTCCGATTGTTATGGATTCAAGTCTAGGTCATAAAAATTTAAAATTTATCGTAAATTTACAATTTTTATGGTGGTTTTTAATCATAGGTTTCTAATTAAATTACAATTAATTATGAAAATCAAATTAATTCTAAATTATTCTAATTTTCAACAAATTAATCATAATTACAAATTAGATTGCATAATTAACAAGACTAGGCATTCAAACTTGTTAAACATATGCAGTAGGTCAATCAAAAATTCAAGATTTATCAACAAGAATCGCAAATATTTAATTTAACATCTTAAATTTACGAAATTTTGCATTCGAAAAACTAAAACCTTCGAAAAGTCATAGTTAGGCTTCGAATTTGAGAATTCTGGGTTCGGCAGAAAAATACCATTTTTGTCAAAATTTTAGAATGCCTTTTACATGCGGAATTGACACAAAAATCACTCAATTCGGATGAGTAACGAAGAAACTGCCGAAAAACTGCGTACGTATAATTAAATAAACGCAATTTGCAATTAATTAACAATTACGAAAATTAATCACCCCTTTTAATTCTTGCAAATTTGTAATATTTAACCATGTTCATGCAATTTAGATTATGAAAATAATAAGGGGCTCGTGATACCACTGTTAGGTTATGATACATATGATAATTCATAAATCATGCGGAAAAACCATAAACCCAGGAAAACATATTATTTACACATAATCATTCAGCATAGAATAGATGCATACTCTTTGTTGCGTGCCTTCCCTAGCTGCGCCCGAACCGAACAAGAACAAGTCTTTAGGACTCCAAGTGTCGTCCCTCCGTAGATAGTCCACAGCACGTCCGGATCCGCCTTAAGATTGACCAACTAGAATCGCCCTTAAGGTACTATTATTTTCGGCACTTTATAGGCAAATGTGTGACTGAATTTTTCTCTCAAAAACTCACTTTGAATACTTTGAAACTTGTGTTATAAATTGTGAGCCCTAGCCTCATATTTATAGCGGTATGGAAAGGGAATCGAAATCCTATTCAGATACAAATTAATTAAACCTAGAATCCTACAAGAACTCTAATTTAATTAATTTATCAAATAGAATTAGGAATTTAATCATTAACCGAACTCTGCATGTTTTAGGAAACGTGCACGAACACAAACACTTGCACACACACGCACGGCAGCCACGATGGGCCCCATGCGTGCGCGCGAGCAGCAGCCCACTCAGCGCCCGCGCGCGCTGCGCGCTGCGCGTGCTGTGCGCACTGTGCGCGCTGCGCGCTGCGCGCAGCCTGTTGGGCCTGGCCTTGCGCTGGGCCTGGCGTGGCTGTTTGTGCGGCGCGCTTGGCTTGCTGGGCGATGGCCTGGCTTCGTGCTGGGCCTCGTCCGGCAGGCCTCGTCCGATGCTTATTCGTACGATGCGCTTCCGATTAAATTTCCGATTCCGGAATTCATTTCCGATACGAACAATATTCAATATTTCCGATTCCGGAATTAATTTCCGTTTCGAACAAATATTTAATATTTCCGTTTCCGGAATTATTTTCCGATTCCGATAATATTTCCGATTCTGACAATATTTCCGTTTCCGGCAATATTTCCGATTCTGGCAATATTTCCATTTCCGATAATATTTTCCGATACGTACCATGTTTCCGTTTCCGGCAACATCTACGACTTGGATAATATTTATTTTTCCGATACGATCCATATTTCCGTTTCCGGCAATATCATCGTTTCCGGAGTATTCATTCCTTGCCTGTGACGATCTTAGCTCCCACTGAAACCAAGATCCGTCGGTTCCGAATATTCATAGATAGAGTATCTAATGCCATTAGATACTTGATCCGTTTACGTACTATTTGTGTGACCCTACGGGTTCAGTCAAGAGTAAGCTGTGGATTAATATCATTAATTCCACTTGAACTGAAGCGGCCTCTAGCTAGGCATTCAGCTCACTTGATCTCACTTAATTATTAACTTGTTAATTAATACTGAACCGCATTTATTAGACTTAACATAGAATGCATATTTGGACCAAGGGCATTATTTCCTTCAAGAAATCCCCAACCGATAGCAAATATCCAAAAGGGTATCACGAACAACATTATGTCGATGTTTGATACCCACAATCCCAGCATAAGACACGGCATGATCCCCATAAATGTCCCCGTCGAAAACCCGAGAGCAAGCAGAACACGGCATCGAATCAGAGAACAACGGAATACCCAACCGATAGCAAAGAACCGAACGATAAGTCTTACCGTTCATAGTCTGGCCTAACCCCGAGATGGGGACTGCCCGCAACCAAGCTGAGGAGTGATCCCCCTGCTGAGATTTCCATAGGGCAACAAGACGCGAAGATAAGGAGTAGGCGGATTCCGCATCAGCAGTAACCTTCGTGAAATATATGTCTGCCAATTTCTTCATGAGTCTGGGGGCAGCGATCTCACTAGGGCTACGCATAAGGTCGGTCTCCACGGTCCTGTTGAAAAGACCAAGAGCATCATCAAAGGCCGGTCCCGGACCATCAACACCTGAAAGCCGAAGAAGTGAATCCTGCAAACCAGAAGACTGCAAACGGGATGCAAGAAAAGCATAATGCCGAACATCACCAGCTGAATAAACACCCAATCCTCCATAAGAATAAGGCAAGGTGGCAAGGCGCCATTGCCAGTCACCGAACCCAGGTCCCGAAGCAGCCACGATGCGCTCTAAAGAAGCCCGCAGAGCACATCAAAAGATAATTAGGCCGCTTCGAAAAGATGAGGCGGACAAGTGCGCATAGCAAAGTAGAGTTTAGAAACTCCAGTACACGCACGAAGAAGCAACAACTCACACTGGGGATCATTAAGCTTGGCTACAGCATCCATCAACACAACAGTCTTCGACACACGCTGCGAAACAACCTCCTTACAAAAAGAGGAATTCGTACTGACTGGGCCACCAAGCAACTTAACACCAAGCGCAGGACGAGCAATATCCGTAGGAACTCCGAAGGCCAGAAAACCTCCGTCTTCTCAACATTAACATGGAGACCGAAACGAGGACCCTCCTCCAAAATCAACTCCAAGACCTGCCCAACCACCAAAGTGTCACCAACAATAGTGTCGTCGTCCAAGTACCATGCCTGAAGAGATAGATCAAATGAGTCTCGAATTCGACACACCAATGGATGTAGAACCAGAGAAAAAAGCAAAGGGCCGAGAGGATCCCCTTGCTGCACACCCTGACAAGACCACAAGGTATGCTCCCCATAATACAGCCGCGCTGGAGAAGAGTAGCAGAATTCAACCCAACGCGAAAGAGCAGGACAATGGAGCCGAACCTCACGCAACAAAGCCGATCGATCAACTAAATTGAAAGCATTCTGAAAATCCACCAATAACATAGACAGGCCAACATCGGCCCCACGAGCCTCAACCAACCGATTGACAGCATGGAGAATGGCCTCACCACCTGCTGGAACCCCAACTCCAAACTGAAGACCTCCAAAGTAGTTTCCTAAACGCGGACCAATCAAAGCAACCCCGACCTTAGAAACAAGGCGCCTCCAAATAGTGCCCACGGCAATAGGCCGAACACCCCCACCAGGCTTAACCAATGGCGTAAGGGGAGCACTAGCAATGTATCCTCCAGCAAGAAAGAGATTAACTACATGAGTGATAGCATCCACCAACTCATCAGAAACAGCTACAGCAGCACCACCCAAGCAATCCAAAAGGTGTTGAGCACGCAAGCCATCTCTACCACACGAAGTACCACGCGGAAAGCCCATAATCTGCTCCAAAACAACAGCGGAGGAAGCAGAAAGGTGATGAAGAAGAAGGAACGATTACACAAAGTTGGATGGGAGCCTAGCCACTAATTGGGCTCCAACACCCTTATTATAATCATTATAATATTATTAATTTATTATTATTAATATTATTATTATTATTATTATTATTATTATCGTCATCATTATTATTATAATCATTATAATATTATTAATTTAATATTTTTTATTTTTTTTATTACTTCTTGTGTTATTTTTGCTGCTACCATTTAAGATTTCATGTTTATCGATGCATACATATCTTTAATTAGATCTGACATACTACTCGTATTATGAAAAATTGATCTCATGAAAACTCCTAGGAAGATCCCACTTGACTATAATTTTCTTTATGCATAAATTATAAAATATGGTCAAAATTGAAAATTTAAATAGTGTAGAATTTCAAATGGTACAAGTGTTCGAGAATGGTTGAAGTATTTATTGCTCGTACTACTATTTATTATTATTATAAATTTACATTACTTAATCATTATCATATTATTTTAATTATTATCTACGAAACCGTTATTATTCTTACTCTCTATGTTCTCTTTTCTTAGTCTTATTTTCCTTTTTCATAAGTTTCAATGCAACATTTAAACATAAATATCTCCAATTATGTAGATAAAATTTTTATAAAAACTTGATATGGAAAATTATACACCGAGTCGTATAAAGAAAGATCTTACAAAAATATGTTTTAAATATGTATAAGAATTAATATAAAAGATTCTCTTTAATTGTACGTCGTTTCAAGATTCCAAATAGGACTAATTAACAAAAGAGAATGGATGAAGTATTTATTACGTTGTATCCTTTTGTTCCATAAAGTTCCTTGCTTTTTATTTTGCATGATTCCAATAAACTTATTGGCAATTAGTATCTTTAAATGTATATGTAGTACTTACTATTAGTAAAAAAAAAAGATATTTGAAAAATTAATATTGAATGAAATCTATTGTTATCCCACGAGATAATGTTTATATGACTAATATCTAAACTACTAATTACATAAATTTTAAAAACTTTTACCACATGAATAGTAAAAGTGAGAAACTACTTTATGAACTGGTGAGTATATCGTTATTATTATTACTAGTATTGAAGCCCGTGCGATGCACGGTTTGTCAATTTTCGTACATATTTGTCTTATTATATCATCGTATACAAATAGTTGTTTTTATAAAGTATACGTACAATAGTAAGTTAAAATATGTCCCATTTCAAGTTGGAGTATAAATGTGTTCTTAATATTTAAAATGTTTATGAATAAGACATTTATAGGAAAATTGAGTTATGAAATGGTTAGTTCAATAATGGTAAAACTCGAGTTAGTTATTCATGTGTTCTCTACAAAATTATTACATATAGTTTGTATAAGTATAGACTCACTCTGTCCTTATTTTTTTCGCCCCATATTTTGTTTAGTCAATTCCTTAGAGATTGCTTCATTTTTGTATGATGTATTAAATTTACCCTATAAACGCCATTTACTTTGCATTCAGTTTCCTTCAATATAACGTCAAAAAAAATATGAGAAAAGTAAAAGTAGGATAAATTTATGTTGAAATCTACTATCCTTTTCTTTGTTATCATCTTTTTAAATATTTATCTTATCACTATGGGTAATATACATAGAGTATAAAACATGGTAGAGATATTCGTATGGAGTGTTTTAAAGTAATAATAATTCTGTGTTATTTATCATCTTTTTAAAAATTTATCTTATAATTATGGTTAATATATTATAGAGTATAAAACATGAAAATATAGAATATTAAACAATGCAAGTAGAATTCTGTTATAATATAAATTAATCCAAATATCAAAGGTTTAATAAAATAAAACTCTACTATATATTTCAGTAAAAATTTGCAAAAAAGAATAAAATAAATTAGAATAGTGTTTGACTATTTGGTACGGAGTATAACAATCTCAATGATCTTTTTGTGTACGTATTGATATTTTCCATCATTCCATGTTATTTTGTAGCAATTAAAACCATGGCCCTTAATCCTTATCGCATAATGAAAATGATATGTACAAAATATGGGAAAAATAAAAGTAGGATAAATTTACGTTGAAATCTACTATCCTTTTGTTCGTTATCATCTTTTTAAATATTTATCTTAACTAGTCGTTGGCCCGTGCGCTAGCGCGCACAGTCCCCCGAGATATTAAAGTTTGTTATGTAAATAAGTTTACGTAAAAGATCGGTTCAAAATACATTATGGAAAATGGAAATATATATAGTCAATGGTCAAACTTGGACTTGATGATAAATACGAATACAAATGATACTGAGAAATGGTTATCGTCAATAAGCAAACTCGTCATTGGGGAGCTGAGAGTATAATATAGAAAAAAACAATATGAATGTAATCTTCTTAGAACTAAACAGTCCAGGGATAAATCCTGATTATCCTCTAAACAATCCAGGGACAACTAAACAGTTCAGCTTTTCCTCTTGCTCTTCTTATTTTCTACAGTACAATTCTACTCCCTCCTTAACTCTACACTCGCAGCAACTATCCACATCCAAAGAAGCTTATCCAACTTCTTCACCGGCTTAAATGATACTTCAGGAGTGTTGGAGTTCAAATTTTCAAACAATTACTCTTATTATATTTCTACCAGGACTCATAAGTGGATCTTTGAAGCTGCTCAAACTCACATATCACCCAATGCAAAGATGATAACAGGAACTCTACAAGATTCAATCGGAAGACACCTGTTAAATTAAAACGTAAAAGTATGTAGTTTCTTTAACCTTTGTAAGAGCATGTAGTCTCTAATACACGGCGTTTATGAATATTTACTTGGTACGAAGTTACTGAAGTCATAGAAAACGTAGAAAGCTCGTTGCACCTTCCTCACGAGAACAGTTCCACATCTGTAATAAAAATTTGAAAGATACATCAGGCCTTGAAAAAGCTATTAACTTGTATGTTCTGCAACTATTTCAGACATTCATCCATGAAATTAAGAGATAAGAGGGCAACCAAAGTCATCTCGACATGCATTCTAAGTAGTTCAAGGCATACATGTTAAAAACAGATTAATTGAAAACAAGGTCAGAATTGCACGGATATTGGATGTACTAATGTACGTGTGGTGGCAATGGGTTACATACTTCTCTACAACATTCAAGTTTCCCTTTGATCCAAAATTCAAGTCATTTTAGAATATTTCACCCATATTGAGAAGTTGGTTAAATTTTGTGATTTTAAGGTGTATTGCCTTATAACCTGGATTCACCGAAATAAGCTAAAACAACTTATATTTCAGATTGGAAGAAAAAGATCAAATAAGAATAATTCTCAAGGACAATTACACAGAGCTTAAAGGATTATAAAACAAACCGAGACAGGTTAACCCATGTGATAACTGATGTAAACTAATCACTACTATCCAACAGATAGGACCAATAATGATCCATATCAAAAACTGATCATGATTTAGGCTTTTCTTTCAACTAAAACTTTGGATTTTAACTTTGAGGAAGCTTACCCCTATATTTAGACCACCGAAAAACACAAAAGCATTGTGATTTTGAACCTAATTATCAATAGAAACAAGAATACGTTAAGCAAGAAGATTGACAAAAGGCAGGACATTTACGTACATGACATCAATACTATTTGCAATATTTTAACACATAAGTAGCAAGAAACAAAGAAAACATTTGACACCTCATGACGTACCCTAAAGAACTCGTACACGTGATATTCAGACACTGTATGATTTGAGGAATAACGATCAGAAATGAATCTGTTTGAGCCGAGACCAAAGTTTCCAAGGACTGCAACTCGAAAAAAGGAATTGTCAGGATAATAAGAAGATGAAATAGCTATACTTTGGACCCAAAAACATGCAAAAAGATAATTGCGTCAGAATTACCAACTTTAAATTACAAGATGAGGCAACCATTTTATTTCAGTTGGATTATACATAAAAACAAGAGTCCAATATTAAGATAACCGAGTTTTAGAACAAACAACTGTAAATTACAAGATGAGACAACGATTTTATTTTAGTTGGATAACCTGCAACAAACATGCAACCAGTAATGCAAAAATTTACAGCTAAGAGCCAGGGGAGCATATGTATTTTAGTCTATCTCATCAACTTTGTCGGGGTGAGGGGCATTTGAAAGAATGTTTAGGGCACTAAGCGCAAGATACCATAAGCCTAGTGTTAACTTTCTAAGACATATTCAAATTTATTTATTCACATTTAATGCTTATTGGGTCGTTATAGGTCCTATTTTGCCTAAAATGGCATTTTCTCGCCCAACTTTGAGCTAAGGAACCAAACTTATCATTTTAAACCGTTCACATGTTTTATGCGTCACATTCAAGGTTTCTAAGACTCATGCTGATGTATTTATGCACATTTTAGGCTCATTTGGTCGATATAGGTCATATTTAGGCTAAACTAAGGCGTTTTCGCTCCCATTTTTTAACTAAATGACCTAGGGGATGATTTTAAACTTATTACATGTTTTATAAGCCTAGTGTTAACTTTCTAAGACATATTCAAATGTATTTATTCACATTTAATGCTTATTGGGTCGTTATAGGTCATATTTGCCTAAAATGATATTTTCTGGCCCAACTTTGAGCTAAGGAACCAAACTTATCATTTTAAACCGTTTACATGTTTTATGTGTCACATTCAAGGTTTCTAAGACTCATTCTAATGTATTTATGCACATTTTAGGCTCATTTGGTCGATATAGGTCATATTTAGGCTAAACTATGGCATTTTCGCTCCCAATATTTAACTAAATGACCTAGAGGATGATTTTAAACTTATTACATATTTTATAAGCCTAGTGTTAACTTTCTAAGACATATTCAAATGTATTTATTCACATTTAATGCTTATTGGGTCGTTATAGGTCCTATTTTGCCTAAAATGGCATTTTCTCGCCCAACTTTGAGCTAAGGAACCAACCTTATCATTTTAAACCGTTCACATGTTTTATGCGTCACATTCAAGGTTTCTAAGACTCATGCTAATGTATTTATGCACATTTTAGGCTCATTTGGTCGATATAGGTCATATTTAGGCTAAACTAAGGCGTTTTCGCTCCCATTTTTTAACTAAATGGCCTAGGGGATGATTTTAAACTTATTACATGTTTTATAAGCCTAGTGTTAACTTTCTAAGACATATTCAAATGTATTTATTCACATTTAATGCTTATTGGGTCGTTATAGGTCATATTTTGCCTAAAATGATATTTTCTGGCCCAACTTTGAGCTAAGGAACCAAACTTATCATTTTAAACCGTTTACATGTTTTATGTGTCACATTCAAGGTTTCTAAGACTCATTCTAATGTATTTATGCACATTTTAGGCTCATTTGGTCGATATAGGTCATATTTAGGCTAAACTAAGGCATTTTCGCTCCCAATTTTTAACTAAATGACCTAGGGGATGATTTTAAACTTATTACATGTTTTATAAGCCTAGTGTTAACTTTCTAAGACATATTCAAATGTATTTATTCACATTTAAGGCTTATTTTATCGTTATAGGTCATATTTTGCCTAAAATGGCATTTTCTCGCCCAACTTTGAGTTAAGGAAACTAACTAATCATTTTAAACCCTTTACATGTTTTATGTGGCACATTTAAGGTTTCTAAGACTCATTCTAATATATTTATGCAAATTTCTTCCTGAATTGTTAAGAGTATATAAACCTCAAAGAATGATTTGAGATAATGGTGTCAAACCTTGAAAAAATCATGCTGAGGGCGTGACAGAACTGGTTTGTCCTTGTAAGCATTAAGAAGTCTCTTGTCAGTAGAACTCAACTGAAGATCCTCTGGATTTACCACCCCCGACAAGATTTTAAGTCTTTCTATGCAAGGAACCACTGATTTAAGCTTCTCAGATTCATTGTCTACCGGTCTCTGCATTAGGAAATGCTTTTCTTTAGGATAAACTGCAGTAAGTGTGAGTGTTTTAAGGAAAAAGTAGGTCAAAAAACAACAGAAACAAAGTACCTTGATGCTGTCTATGAAGTCTGATGGAATTTCTTGGTCGATTTTGTCAGATAGCTTGAAATACAGCACCAGACTTATGCCTTCACCATCGCTATCACCCAGGAACATTGCAGGAGCATATGTAGGCATCTGCGAAGAAAAACTGATTCTAGTATGATCACTGAATCAAACCATGCTTCTTCCTGGCAGACTCCTGCATAGAGAAAAATATAATCCTTGATAAGACAATCAAGAATTCCTGACTCCAATCAGGAAAGTGAAAAACGTACTATTTTCATCGACATGGTTCCAATGCACCTGAGTTAAATGGAAGGATTTATTAGAAACCTCAGATCTCCTGCAAGTAGTGGTGCCTCCCTTTTGAAAGTCAATTTAAACAAACTCGCTCACCGATATGGTGTAAAAACACCAGGACCTACTCAAAAAAGAAAAGGGAGTCAAGACAAACATTAACATCCGTAAACATAATTGTAACCAGTTTAGGAGAAGTCGAGACTGCAAATTGTAGTCAAAAACAAAAATTATTCCCTTTATCCCAAAAGTTTATAATCTTAAGGGATGCTTTCTTTCTTCAACTATTATTAACAATTCAGTTCAATAAGGGGAAATTCAGGAAATTTTAGGCTCTTTTGACTCTCGTTTTAGGTTGGGACAAGGTTTGGGGTAATCATAGTGACGCTGTCATTACCAATATAATCACGACATCGACCGATTGCGACGATCACAGTAATCAACATCAAAATGAGCAACATTTAATTCACAAGTCATCAACTACATTATAAACAATCTAATATCAATCAAAACCTAAAAATAGAAACGAATAATTACCAAATGCATAAGCAAAAGTTGTCGACTATACTTGCTTCAAAAAGTCTTATCGCCATCTGGATACCAGTATACCACCACGATACCTCATCTCCTCTCTGATATTCTATTCTCTCACTGCAACAATTCAACAAAAACAATAGGAAATTAACTGCAATTAAAATTTCTTTTAATTATTCCAAATTAAAAAAATTAAAAAAGAGGAGATGATAAAATTACCTTGGAGCGAAATCGGAAAATCAAAATCAAACCCTAACTTTAAATTGAGTTTGGCATTGACGAAACTCACCTCATTGCAAACCCTGAGGAATTAAAATCTGTAGCAGAGGAAGTCACAAGGAGTCACCTCATAAAGTTTCCGTAAGACCAGTCAGACAGCTGAAAATAACTTCAGTTGAGCTGAGCTCCTCATCCTGGTCAAGTGACGCTGCTGCTAAAACTCCTAACCAAAGTCCAAAAGTTTTAGAGCTTAGATCACTAAGGATCCCAAATTCTGAGATATCTAACTAACTTAGTCCTTCACTTTTTAGGTACAAATTTATGGTTTTTCCATGGAAGTTATTTTAGATTTTGTATCACGTCTTTGAATTGGTTCTTTACAATATGGAATGCTTCTTATTTCTTGGTGGATGGCAGTCATTGTGTAAAACTCCCTCTTATCTCTTGGGTGTTCAAGCTGTTCATAAATTCAACTTTCTTTTTACTGGGCTGCATGTACAGGCTGAGTTTTACATAAACAATCTAACCAACACATCTTCAATAGACATAAATTCCTATAACCCTAACAAACTTGGAGCCTCAAATAGAAAATGTAACAATAGAAACAACAGAAATTACAACAATATAACTAAATAAAAACACATCAGTGATAAAAGTTATACCTTGATTAGAAAAGTATTGTCTGAAACGTTTCTGTTGCACCAGGAGCATAACAACAATTGCAATTGCATTGTCAATTTGTCATCATTGATGGCTTCATCAACGACCAACCGATTCAACGACTTCTTGTGCTCGAGAATCGTTGTATCGTAGACTTTGTTTGTACCCTCTGTCAATTATTTAAGAGAAAAGACACAAAATTTCAGTTAAAATTCAGTTCAAAACCAAAACCCTAATAACCCAACTAACATCTCCACATAAAACAATTACTCAGTTAGATCCAATACCAAATTGATTAACCTAACAACATTCTGCAACTTTAAACATACGGCATTAAAGTCAATAAAAAAAGAGAGGACATATATCCTCAATTAAACACATAGTTAAGAAAAACTCCACATCGGTTAACAAGTCGCAAAAAAAATTTATACCGAACTCTTGTGCAAGGGGATCTTGGTTGTAGCCATTATGGTGAACTGTCTGCAGTGAAAAAGCAAGAAAAATACTCATGCCATGAACATAGCTTATGCATGTTATTCAACTCAATATGCATGATCATCACAATAGAGTAGGTATTTTTGGGGAGAACATGTTGAAGAATAGGAGAAAGCTCTTTAGAGGCATAATGCACCAGTAAATCAGAACAAAAGAAACTAAGTAGAGGACCTATCTTCTTCCTGGTCACATGGTCGCCTACATGTAACTTTGAGTAAAGAAGTTATTTGCTTATCATTCAATCTCTTTGTATATCTTTGTCCTCCAACTATTTATCATGCCTGTAACAGAACATAGAAAAACAGAGAATCAGTAAAACATTCACATAAGCTGCTGAAAGCCACGTGTTCTTAAGTCTTAACTAAAACTATCTACGACATACCTCAATGGGAAAATAATTCACTTTCTTTTGACTCCCTACTTGAAGACAAGGGAAGTGGGTGTATTATATGGAAAAATCCATACACCTCCCGGAAGTACTCAACCACAAACTTCATATTCATTTGCTCATCAACAGGGAATATGAAACTGTCGAGAAAACGGAAAATATGAATAAGTTATAAGGAACAAAGCAAGAAAGTGTTAAGGAGAAGATAATGAGAATAAAGAATAATGGCTAATACATTAGCTCCCTGGTAGGTTGTGCTGACAATCCTGATACTCAGTATTTCCTCCGTACATTTCCTGTGTGAGTAACCTCCGCTTTGATGCCTCTAAGTGCTTTCTTAACCTGCACATACAAAAGAATGAAAGTTAGCTTCTGATAATATAAAATACTAATTACTATTTCAATCAATAAATTAATCATCGATATCTAAACCAATTGGGGTCTATATTTCAATTTATCATTTCAAAATGTGAACACTTCCTTCTCTGTTGATCTATTTCAGAGTTGATATGGGTTCAAAAGGAAAGGATTCTCTTATCCTACTTTTCCAAAAAAAAAAATTGTCCACAACAATAAATTATGAATCCTAAACAGAGGAAATCGAGGTCAAACCTAGAAATCTATCTTCCAAAATAGTCTCTTCTACTTAATGGTCTCTTCTTGTTTATAGTGAGCACGGGAAACAATTGAAATATATACCTGAAGGTAAGTTACAATGTCAATTGTCCCCACTCTCCATCCTGCCTTTTGCTGTCTTGAAATATAAGATAAAACTTTTCCTAAAGAAGTGAGGACGGTATTAATAACGCTAAGAAAATTACGAGTAACTCTGGGAAAATTGAGGTCCATAAAATTGGAACCAAACCCAGAAAAATTGGAAGCAAAATCAAAATCAAATTCATAAATTATAACCTAGGCAAAAATTCAGAAGCAACCATAAATCAGTATAAATCCGACTCGGAGAAAACCGCGATCAAACGCATCTTCCAACCAATACTATCAACAACACACAAATTAAATCAGGAATTAGAACCCATAAACAAATAAGGAGAGGTAATAAATTAAAGAAGTTTTCAAAATCAAAAGAGATCTAATCTTGAAAGAAGAAAATCGAGAAAATCATAGCCACAATTAAGGATATCAACCGCCAGATTTAGTTATTTTTGGGTGATATAACTGTAGCAGAGAGTGAAATAAGAGAGAGAAAGAAGATGGAAGCAAAGACACGGAATGGCATACCCTTCGCTGGCGTGGAAGGGAGGTTAGAGTCAGATTTGACGGTGGATGGCTGTGAAGACGGAGCCTTTGGAGGTGGTCGTCTAGTCTTCTGAGATGATGCATCAACTGGCTTCGGGATGACAGCTGGAGTTGGCGCATTGGACATTGCTGAAGCACCAAGAGAAACACAATCACTCCACTTCACTAATTAAGTTACCCAATGCTAAAAGCATCTAACAATAAAAACAAGCATTAGGGATTTCGTCACACTTATGCCTCCGCTGTGCACTCCTGGCCGGCCGACAAAGACTGTCTCTTATGCACAATTTCGTCCTTACATCTAGCTGGAAAACATGCGAAGGTCAATCAGTTTCAGAATATGCAGAGTGGTATTACGAGAAATCATTTGGAGCACATGCGAACTTCAACTCATCTTAAAAGTATGCAGCTGATCTTAAAAATTATTCTACACTGATCTTGCATAAAAAACTTCAAGATCAAAACATAGCTCTTTAAATAGTGTATAGCGTTTTTTAGTCGGGTGTTAAGACACGGATAAGCAGAGGATTAGTGTATTAGCATTTCTAGATCCACATTCAACTAATTAGAATCAGACCAAATATTTGCCTATCTGGCGTGCTTAAACAGGACCATAAGGATAACAATATTATGACCCCTCCCACCTACCCAACCCCTCCCCTCAAGAAAAAAGGTGCAAATTTCAGATTCTCAAGTTCAGTGACTGAAAACAAACCTACAATACTACAGAATGATATACATACGTTCAAGTAGGTATCAACTGAAAGTGCACGTGCTTTAGTTAGCCTTTATACCTTCACCATGACATTTTATAGTTGTTGAAAACTACTTGCACCAATCGACACTTCATCCAGGACAGAGCTCATGCTAGAACTTTCCTGTCTATTAGAAGAGTCCAGCTCTGTTGCAATGCCAGCTTCATCATCAAATTCACTCTGACCTTCAGCTTCATTTTCAAAATTACATAACTTCTTTGAACAAATTGGATCAGGATCTTCTCTTTGAACCTTTGTGGCCTGTATTTTTTCTTGTTCCTGGGAACGGAACATTCCGGAGAGTAACTTCATGTGCGATCTCCTCTGAATGCATTTGGCTGGATGCATATGAAGACTCCCTTGGGATGTTGATGGAAGGCCACTGTCTTCGGACTTGATTACAGATGATGTTCTTCAATAGACATAAATTCCTATAACCGTAACAAACTTGGAACCTCAAATAGAAAATGTAAGAATAGAAACAACAGAAATTGTAACAACATAACTAAATAAAAACACAACAATGATAAAAGTTATACCTTGATTAGAAAAGTATTTTATGAAACGTTTCTGTTGCACCAGGAGCATAGCAACAATTGCAATTGCATTGTCAATTTGTCATCATTGGTGGCTTCATCAACGACCAACCGATTCAACGACTTCTTGTGCTCGAGAATCGTTGTATTGTAGACTCTGTTTGTACCCTATATCAATTTTTTAAGAGAAAAGACATAAAATTTTAGTTAAAATTCAGTTCAAAATCAAAACTCACCCAACTAACATCTCCACATAAAACAATTACTCAGTTAGATCCAATACCAAATTGATTAACCTAACAACATTCTGCAACTTTATACATACGACATTAAAGTCAATAAGAAAAAAGAGAGGAGGACATATATCCCCAATTAAACATATAGTCAGGAAAAACTCCACATCGGTTAACAAGTCGTAAAAAATTCTAGCAAGACACAAGCCTCGTCATTATCACTGATTGGCCCACGAAATTATATATTCAGGCACATAAGCAAATTTTATTTTATTGTGAGAAGACAATGAACGATAAGAGTGATGTAAGGGACAAAGGGCATTCTACCATATATCCATTCTCCTACATAGAAAATTACTCAATTTATTTGATAAAGAATTGCTATATCAGTCCAAGTCTCCATAATTTTGCAGTTGAATCCTGAAGTTCTCAATCCCTAACTGAACTTTAAATTCTTTTCCATTAAAGTGGTATCATTGGGAGCTAGAACCCCCTACTAATAACCAAATGAGCAACAAACAAATTCAAACTATGACGAATTCAAACACAAATCCGAGAACTGCTAAATGCTTAGTAACTGGACAAAGTTTGACAAAGAAGGTTCATTCAACGCATAAAACTTCATAAACAATGTTCAATTATGTCACCAGTGAAAGCAATTTCAAGTAACTATTAATTCATGTATGTTACACTACTTGCAAAAGAATTAATCAATCAATCGAAACCTGGAGAATTGTTAAAAGTTTAAATAGCTCAAAATGAATTCTGAAAGCTTAAAATGCCAAGATTAATATTCGAGCAATCAAAGAACATAGACCTGAACAACACCAGCAAATGCTCGGCTCCAACCATGCGATTGAGAAAGATGGACAATGGAGACAGGCATAACAACACGATCAGCAATACAGAGAGCAAGAGCTAACGCCAGCATCATCACCACTTTCACTCTCTCGGCCGTCAAGAATTCCCGAAAACTCTGCGCTTCCATTCCCTTCCCTTCTCCGCCTTCGGCGAGGAACTGAAAATCATTGGAAGAAACCCTAGATTTTCCGGAAAAATGAAAGGAAGATCAGACATGGAAGGACCGAAAGGGCGGAAGAGAGAAGACAACCCCCAAAAAAATGAGGAAGGGAAGTTACCAAGAGCTGAAGACGGAAGAGAGAGAAGAAGAAAAAGAAGGGCGGTGGATGCTGCAACGTGTCACGATCTTGGTGTAATGGCAAAGGAGTAGTAAATAGAGATGGGTGAGGGTAAAATGGGCATCACACTATTGCTGCAATAGTAATGTGAAGTTTGTGCTTTTTAAAGTGTTAGGATATGGGAAAAGTAAAAGTAGGATAAATTTACGTTGAAATCTACTATCCTTTTGTTCGTTATCATCTTTTTAAATATTTATCTTATCATTATGGGTAATATACACAGATAAATTTACGTTGAAATCTACTATCCTTTTCTTCGTTATCATCTTTTTTTTAGTATTGCGGCCTAATAAAAGGTCGTAGCTGATCATACAAAGTAATCTTAATATTCATCAAAATGACACTAAAGATTTACTTAATACTTAAATTAGGATGATGAGTTCGATTGGACAATTGAATATTTTCATATGTTAATCATATTATCATATCTTTCAAACTCTAAAGAATTGAGAATAGGTTAGTACTTAATTTGCATTTAGATGGTCTTCGATTTCTTGAGAGATTAGAGTTTGTCTAGTTGGATTTCGTTGCTGACTGTGTTTGTTGGTGGGGGTTGAATATTAAAAGAGAATAAAAAGGGAATGTAATCGTTATTATTAAGGTAATTGAAATTACAATCACCACTAATTTTTTTTAATAACATCTAACTTTCAAAATTCTTGATGCAGGGCGATCTTGCGAGGTTGGTGTAATTTTCACACCTATATTGTGGTTTGTTGTGCCGGATATAAGACAACCTACTGGCACAAAATCGTTTTAAAATCGAACAAATACAAATCGATTCCATAATAGACCTGAATTGAAATTGCCCGATCGAATTAAAACTGACTCGAACCTAAAATGAAAAATGATCAGATTTGACCCGAATTAAAAAGTGATATGAACATAAATAATGGCCCGACATTAACCATTCTCAACATGAACTGACCTGTCCATAATCGATCTGAACCCAAGCCAATGGCCCAATTTAACAACCCTACATATAATTAAGGTTACAATGTGTTATCAATCTGAAATCTCAATTTAACAGATAGTCAACTGTTGCCACTCCAGTTTTGATCCCCAAGCTAAGATAAAGGCGTGCAAAAAACATAAATACTCCACTTGAATCGTTAAGAAGTACTCCGTACAAATTTCCAACAACCAATTCGATCTCGATCCTCATCCCACCTGTTAGATTACAAAACTCCCGCAAGTAAACATTTAATAAACAAATTTGTTTGATAAGTGCTGGAAACATATTGGAAATAAATATAAAAATTCTAAAGTTAAGCACTTATTCCGGAATTAATGTTGGTGAGTTACTCAATTACGAAAGGTTATGATGCTTTAAGCTATACACCATATTTTTATCCGATAAGAAACGCAAGCAAATTATAGTACTCCGTACATGCTAACAACAACGACATATTAGAGTAATATAAAAAATTCGAAGACTACCTATCACACCGGAATTATTCTATTTTGTTTCGTGAAGTTTATATGTATATATATATATATACAAAAGGGTAGAATAAGTTTGTGGAATCTATGTTTATCATATTAAGTAGTCAATTATGTCAAGACTCTAATATATTTATCTAATATTATTTATTTAATTAATTAATAATTTAATTATATGCGATGATGTGGAAATCCTACGTGGACGCTCCGAAATCTCTCCAAAAAACTCCCCTTTATATATATATATATTAGATTATTATTATTATTATTATTATTATTATTATTATTATTATTATTATTATTACTATTATTATTACTATTATTATTATTATTATTATATTAGTAGTTCCTAGACTTTTCTTCTTCTTATTATTATTAATATTATTATTATTATTATTATTATTATTATTATATTATTATTATTATTATTATTATTTTAGTCCCATCCAGTTCTAATACATGAAAATACAAAAAGAACAAGGATTAATACCTTGATTGCTTCTCCTGTGTTATGCCAATCCTGACCTCTGTTTCAAAAATCATACAATCTCCACATAAACGTGAAAAATAATCAAGAAGGCAACAAACAAAAAATGACATAAAAGAAGGGAATGAAGAATATCAAGTAGCAAATTAAGAAAATTATTAAACCTGCAACATAGTGCATGACGCTTTATATGAAAGCTCACACAAAGCGTGTAAAGGAACAGACTTTATTGCTCGGATACCCAACATGATCCCTCTACACCAATCATGTATCAGGTTTTAGTACTAGCAATTCATAATTGGTTAGCACGGAAGACAAAAGAATATGAAAAACATAGCAATTTTGTGTAGAAACATAAAATGGCACAAAAATCACAATGAGAAATGTTGGAAATAATGCAAAGAAAGAGTATTACCATATTGTGAAAATGTCCCACATTGGTAGAAATGAAAAGGAGGCTTTTCAAGTGGAGTATTTAAAGAAAATGACTTTGTCCCACATGGAAAGAAAACAAGCTTTTCCCTTTGTTTAAATATAGGGAAGTAATGTTTATACTTTGAAGTACTTCCCCAAGTGTTGTGGGCTAGAAGGGGGAATCCCCACGCGCGCCGCCGCTGCCCGGCCGGTTCGGTTCGTGTTCGTGGCACGTGCGCGGTGTGGTGGGGCCTCCTTTTTGGGCCAAGTCGTAGCTGACGGTCCAGTCTTTATGAGGCCGGTCAGTTACGTAGCTCACTCCACAATCGTAACGGTCGTATTTATTACGTCCCTTGATTTTCGCTTCCGTTTTAATTACTCAAATCAATTCTGATTTTCAGTTATCAAAAGTTTTATTACATGATCAATTCTGATCAGCGGTTACAGGTGTTTTAATTACCCAATTAAATGTTAATTTTCGGTTACAAAATCTTAGTGGCTTTATAATCTGTTTGGGGATCAGTTTTGAAAGCACACCGAAAATCAAACTCTCTTTACTCCTATTCTGAGCATTATTGTGAATTCCATGTTTCTTCTTAGTTGAGTGCACATTTTGGAGAGACGCTGTGTAAAATCTTGGGGGGCAACGCCTTTTCCGATTGCACCATAGTCGGGGCGAATTTTGCTTCTAAGACAGTGTTTCGTAACACGTCACAGATTTATTTACATCAAATATTCGGCCCACATTTTATTAACATTTTCGGATTTTACAGTCTCATTTCCTACAAGAAATACCTTTGGCCTTTTAGAATTATAATTTTGAAAATTGCGAGTTTTTTTCTTTTTTTCTTCATTGTGTTGTGCTTTGATGTCTAATTCTTCGTGGAAATGACTCAATTTTATAGCAAGAAAAGCAATAAGAAATCGGGTAAATTGTGTTTTTTTTCTTTTGCAAAAAATTGGAACGTACTGATTTCTTTCTTTTTTGTCAAGATTTTATTTCCTAATGATGATGCTGATTTTATTTCCAACAGTAGATGATTGTATTATTAGTGTGTATTCATTTATTCCTTTCAGTAATGTAATAATTTCACTAATTAGGTATAGAATCAATTATATCAAAGAATGATTTAATAATTTGATTTATTACTACTGCTACATCCACTTTTCCGAGTTCTACGCAGTTACTGTAGCAACACAAACCAAGGAAAATTCAAATGGGATACCACACAAGTGGGTACTTTTGCTTTAAGGTAATAGATGCAGAAACTAGAAAAATAATTAAATATTGGGTCCTATAAAGTGGGGTGAGAAGTTATATTCACTAGTAGAAAAAACCCCTGTTGCACCCCCCTTGTTGCAGCGTACATGCATTAATATGCTTCAACAACCAGTCGGTCAACGCGGGTCAAACCCTTTAAAGAGTTGTTGCAGCGTACAATTTAATTGTTCCTTGCAAAAACGCTTGTTGCAGCGTACATTTTAAAAGCCCCCTGCAATAGCTCGTTTTTGTTGCAGCGTACACTTTAAAAGCCCCTGCAATAACCGGATAAAAAAAAAATTCGCTGCAATATTGATTGAATAACTAATTCAGAACAAATATAGAATCTCACAATCTTATTTCTCGCGCTGAACTCTCTCTTCTTCGCTGGGCTTTCCCTGCGTCGTCCCCACAAAAAAAGAAAAAAAAAACTTTCCCTGCGTCGTCAATCTAGCTTCCTCATCGGTGGTTCTGGCCTCCTCGCCAATCTCCGGTGGGTCTCTTTTCTCGCCTCCTCTCCTGTCGCCACCTGTTGGCTTGATTGGCCGGTGGTTCCAAGGAAAAACAAAGCTGCTCGCGCCGGTAATTCCAAGAAAGAAAATTGCTTGCGTCCTGTTTTCCGTCAACCTCCTTGCTATGGCTAGTAATCTTTGTTGTCCCTTCTTTTAGGTTTGTTCAATTTGTTTATCTGATTTTCGTTTCAAAAAATAGGATTTATTCAATGCGTTTTTAGGGTTCTGTGCTTTTGTTCAATTCGTTTTTAGGGTTTGTTCAATTCGTTTGTTCAATTCCTTTTTAGGGTTCAACTCGTTTGTTCAATTCGTTTTTCGGGTTTGTTGAATTCGTTTGTTCAACTCGTTTTAGGGTTGTTCTTGAAGATGGATATGCCGAAGACATCAGATGCTCCTTACCAGCTTCATTATCCGGCTTATGATAGCAAGACTGATGCAGCTGGTGAGAAGCGGACAGTGGAGGTGGATGTTGTGATTAGAGCTGATGGGGCCAATTCCCGGGTTGCTAATTCTATTTCTGCTAGGGATTATGAGTATGCTATTGCCTTTCAGGTTAGGTTGATTTATTGTTTTAAGACCTCAATTCTTATAAGATTTTATCTGTATAAAACCTTGACCACAATTAATACTTATTATGATTAACATTGTCAATAGCCTTGAATATGACCAGGCCAAAAGTGAACCAAATTTAAACCATATGACTTATTATCCGAATTAAATATATGAGCCGAATCGCAACCAATTGGACTGACTTAATTGGCATCTAGACTTTTAAACTTTGTAGTAAGAAACAAGTAGATGAAGTCAAAACTTCTTGTTGGTTTTTGTCTTGGATTAATTATAGTTGGTAGTATTACTACTTGTAAATTTTTGAGTAAAAATATGTATTGTGGACGTTTTGATTTTGGATATTAAGCTAGAATTGAACTTACCATGTCTAAAGCATAATTGTTGAACATCTTTGTTGCTACAAGTTGATATATGTATTAAAATTAGTTACTTAATTAGTTGTTGGTGGCTGGTAAATATAGATAATCTACTTGTGATAAAATGGATGATTGGAAGGTTATATCAGGTTGTCCTAATCCATTTGGCTAACCAACAACATTTGATCGAAAATGAAAAATGACCCTGCCCTTAATAAGTGGGAAATGGTCTTATGTAACTAAAATGCTGTTTAACTTGAATTAATTATAACAAGAGGCAATTTGGAAGAGTAGTAGAGTTATATTTGATATCTTCTTTTTAAGGAACGTATCCGGATACCTGATGCAAAGATGACCTATTATGAGAACCTAGCTGAACCCGAATGAATTTTACCTCTCGTCTAGGAATGGATATTTTTATTTCAATATGATGCTCTAGTTT
This sequence comes from Spinacia oleracea, assembly GCF_020520425.1. Classification (NCBI taxonomy): domain Eukaryota; kingdom Viridiplantae; phylum Streptophyta; class Magnoliopsida; order Caryophyllales; family Amaranthaceae; genus Spinacia; species Spinacia oleracea. The sequence goes on from NC_079491.1 coordinate 35,543,864, forward strand.
GTTCTGAATATCTACTGGGGTATCCTTGGCGAATTATGTATTTGGTAGTTTTTTCGATTCGCGTGTTTCCTCATTCCATTTCTCTCTCCTTGATGCTGCTGCTGTTTGTGTGCTCTGATCTTGGAGATGGGGAGACCTCTTTGCTGCGATGAGGCCAATGTCAAGAAAGGCCTCTGGACACCAGAAGAAGATGCTAAGATACTTGCATATGTAGCTAACCATGGAGTCGGTAATTGGACTCAGGTTCCTAAGAAAGCAGGTAACGCCTTGCCCTTCAGGGATTACTTTTACACTATATGCTGTCTTCGTTTTACTTCACAATTTCTCATATAAGAAACTTCCATTTGATACCAGTACAGACCTGAATGGTATATTGGTACCCTCTGGCCAGTATTTCAGAGAAAAGCATCTGAAAAGAATGTTAGTCCTATGTGTTAGAATAAATGTAAATAATCTTGGTAAATATTATAATTGATAGAGTGTATCAATTAGAATAATTAGAATATCGTGATTGAGAGATTGTATCATAATTAGAATATTGTGATTGAGAGAATCACTCCATAACAGTAGCAATCAATCACGTATCTTTAGCCAAGATATTATGTATATAAGCATAGTTTGTAATATTGATTAATCAAGGAAATATCTTCTTTCATGGTATCAGTTAGCCTAGGGCAAAATCACTTCATCTCTTTCATCCTCTCTTCCGCCGTGCCCTAAGCTCTCCTTTCTCACCTCCGCCCACTCTTCCTGTCAGCCATGTCTGACACAAAATCGTCCTTCCATCCCGCTCTTGCGGTCTCCAACATCAAGAACAACATTCCCATCGTTCTTGAAATGGAAAATGTCCAATATGCGACATGGGCGGAGTTATTCAAGATTCACGCACGTTCAAACAAGGTACTCCATCACATTGTCACACCAGAACACGGCACGGTCAAGACACCGTCCACTGACGATGAGAAGGAGCTTTGGTCCACACTCGACGCAACGGTCTTACAGTGGATTTATTCCACCATCTCCACCGACCTCTTGCAAACTATTATTGAACCCGACTCAACGGCAATGGAAGCTTGGGGTAGGTTGCGTGACATATTCCAAGACAACAAAAACTCTCGTGCCGTCACTCTTGAGCAGAAATTTTCCCACACCTCTATGGAAGATTTCCCGAATGCTTCGGCTTACTGTCAAAGGCTCAAGGAGTTAGCTGATCAACTGAAGAACGTCGGAGCACCGGTAAGTAATGACCGTTTGGTTCTTCAATTAGTTGCAGGACTCACCGAAGCCTATAATGGCGTCGGCACCTTGCTGCGACAGAGCAACCCTTTGCCTCCTTTCTACCAGGCTCGATCAATGCTCACACTGGAGGAAGCGGGATTGGCCAAAAAGGCCGCCATAGGAGCTCCTTGCGCCATGGTTGCAGCCGCGCCCAGGGATGCTGATGATGCTCCACCTTCACCAAGATGTAGTGATTCAGCTTATACACCTCATACATCTCATGTGCAGCCCAGCCCACAATCAATTACACCATCCAGCCCACCAAGTCAGCAAACCCCAATATTACCCATCACCCCTGGCAGTCCTCTTACTGGGCCCAATCTAGACACACAGGCCCACTCCCCTGCAAACCTCATGAACTGCCCAGCAACAGAAGGGCCAGCACGACCTTCTCCCAGCCCAACACGGGAACAACCCAATCCACTTCTGCCCATCCAACCTCAAACATCTGAAGCTACTAGACCGGTTACTCGTAGTCAACGGGGGATATTTAAACCAAAAGCCCATTTTAATTTACACTCTTGTGTTGGTAAATCCCCTTTACCCCGTAACCCGGTGTCGGCCCTCCGTGACCCGAATTGGAAAATGGCTATGGATGATGAATATAATGCTCTTATTGCAAATAAGACGTGGGAATTGGTGCCCCGTCCACCTAATGTTAATGTGATTCGATCTATGTGGATATTTACTCATAAGGAAAAATTTGATGGTTCCTTTGAGAGGCATAAAGCCCGTCTTGTAGGTGATGGTGCAGGTCAACAGGTTGGCGTGGATTGTGGCGAGACTTTCAGTCCGGTGGTCAAACCGGCCACAATTCGCATTGTGCTTAGTATTGCTCTCTCTAAAGCATGGTCCATCCATCAACTGGACGTAAAAAATGCCTTTTTACATGGTGACCTCAAGGAGACCGTCTATATGCACCAACCATTGGGGTTCAAAGACTCCCGTTTTCCTCATCATGTGTGTTTGTTGAAAAAGTCTCTGTATGGGCTCAAACAAGCACCTCGGGCTTGGTACAAAAGGTTTGCAGACTATGTCACTTCCCTTGGCTTTTCTAATAGCAAAGCAGATCAATCATTGTTCATATACAGTAAAGGCAAGTCCATTGCTTACATTTTGCTTTATGTGGATGATATAATTTTAACAGCATCGTCTGATGAACTTCGCAAGTCTATCATTTCTCTCCTCAGCTCGGAGTTTGCAATGAAAGACTTGGGGCAGTTAAGTTATTTTCTGGGTATTGCTGTCACTCACCATGCAGGTGGTCTATTCTTATCTCAAAGAAAGTATGCATCAGAGATTATTGAACGAGCTGGCATGTCGGCCTGTAAGCCATCTCCCACACCGGTTGATACTAAACCGAAGATGAGTGCCAAGACAAGTCCACCATGCGACGACCCATCTCACTATCGCAGTCTTGCTGGAGCACTTCAATATCTCACTTTTACGAGGCCCGATATCACCTATGCCGTACAACAAGTCTGCTTATTTATGCATGATCCGAGAGAAGAACACATGCATGCCCTCAAGCGAATAGTGCGCTACATTAAGGGCACTATTGATCATGGCTTACAACTATATCCTTCTTCGATTTCAGCTCTCGTTTCTTACACTGATGCGGATTGGGGTGGATGTCCGGATACCCGACGATCGACGTCTGGATATTGTGTATTTCTCGGTGATAACCTGGTCTCTTGGTCTGCTAAAAGGCAAGCTACTTTATCTCGTTCTAGTGCTGAGGCAGAGTACCGCGGAGTTGCAAATGTAGTTTCCGAATCATGTTGGTTACGTAATCTTTTATTGGAGCTTCTTTGTCCCATTCAGAAAGCTACATTGGTCTATTGTGATAATGTTAGTGCGATTTATTTATCCGGCAATCCAGTCCAACATCAGCGCACTAAACATATTGAGATGGATATTCATTTTGTACGTGAAAAGGTTGCTCGCGGACATGTACGTGTTTTACATGTGCCATCTCGATACCAGATAGCAGACATCTTTACTAAGGGGCTTCCCTTGGTATTATTTGAAGACTTTCGGGACAGTCTCAGCGTTCGCCAACCTCCCGCTTCGACTGAGGGGGTATGTTAGAATAAATGTAAATAATCTTGGTAAATATTATAATTGATAGAGTGTATCAATTAGAATAATTAGAATATCGTGATTGAGAGATTGTATCATAATTAGAATATTGTGATTGAGAGAATCACTCCATAACAGTAGCAATCAATCACGTATCTTTAGCCAAGATATTATGTATATAAGCATAGTTTGTAATATTGATTAATCAAGGAAATATCTTCTTTCACTATGAGTTTCTCTTTACTATGTTGTGTGTACTGATTGTTGAATACTTTTGTTGTCGAAAAGTGATTCAAACACTTGAATTGATTTTCGCACTACGACCTATGAGTCTTGCACATAAAACTGCTCTCACCGTGTGAGTGCCAAAATCAAAATTTGATGTCACTCTCTTGCATTGTCAGTTTATGCTGTGTTCTAAGATTATAATCTCAGGGTCTAGACTATTTGTTTTGATATTCCTCTGTACTCTAGTTCTGTTGTGATAAATTCACTTCTCCAACTCTTTGTTTGTGTAAATGCAGTCTGACATATCTTTGAAGGAAATAATGTCCTTGGTCCAAGTATGCATTCAATGTTAAGTCTAATAAATGCGGTTCAGTATTAATTAACAAGTTAATAATTCAGTGAGATCAAGTGAGCTGAATGCCTGGCTAGAGGCCGCTTCAGTTCAAGTGGAATTAATGATATTAATCCACAACTTACTCTTGACTGAACCCGTAGGGTCACACAAATAGTACGTAAACGGATCAAGTATTTAATGGCATTAAATACTCCATCTATGGATATTCGGAATCGACGGATCTTGGTTCCAGTGGGAGCTGAGATCGTCAAAGCCAAGCAAATGAATACTCCGGAAACGATGATATTGCCGGAAACGGAAATATGGATCGTATCGGAAATATAAATATTATCCAAGTCGTAGATGTTGCCGGAAACGGAAACATGGTACGCATCGGAAAATATTATCGGAAATAGAAATATTGCCGGAATCGGAAATATTGCCGGAAACGGAAATATTGTCTGAATCGGAAATATTATCGGAATCGGAAAATAATTCCGGAAACGGAAATATTAAATATTTGTTCGAAACGGAAATTAATTCCGGAATCGGAAATATTAAATATTGTTCGTATCGGAAATGAATTCCGGAATCGAGAATTTAATCGGAAGCGCATCGTACGAATTAGCATCGGACGAGGCCTTCCAGACGAAGGCCCAGCACAAAGCCGGGGCCATCGCCCAGCAAGCCAAGCGCAACAACCACACGCCAAGCATGCGACCAGGCCCAGCGCAAAAGCCAGGCCCAGCCGAAGCTTGGGCGCGCGCGCGGGGCTGCGACGAGTGGGCTGGCGCTGTGCGTGGGCCGCAAGGCCTGCGTGCGGTGCTAGCGTATTACTCGAAGTGTGTTACTCGAATCCTAAAGCGTATAGAATTCGTTTAATGATTAAATTCCTAATCCTAAAAGATAAATTAATTAAATAAGAGTTCCACTAGGATTCTAATTTAATTAATTCGTATCCTAGTAGGATTCCAATTCTCTTTCCATACCCCTATAAATATGTGGCCTGGGTTCACAATTTATAACGAGTTTTCAAGTATTCAAAGTGAGTTTTTGAGAGAAAAATTCAGTCACATACCTTGCCTAAAAGTGCCGAAATTATTAGTACCTTAAGGGCGATTCTAGTCGGTCAATCTTAAGGCGGATCCGGACGTGCTGTGGACTATCTACGGAGGGACGACACTTGGAGTTCTAAAGACTTGTTCTTGTTCGGTTCGGGCGCAGCTAGGGAAGGCACGCAACAAAGAGTATGCTTCTAAACTATGCTATATGATTATGTGTAAATAATATGTATTCCTGGCTTAATGGTTGTTTCCGCATGATTTATGAATTGTCATATGTATCATAACCTAACAGTGGTATCACGAGCCTCTTATTATTTTCATAATCTAAATTGCATGAACATGGTTAAATATTACAAATTTGCAAGAATTAAAAGGGGTGATTAATTTTCGTAATTGTTAATTAATTGCAAATTGCGTTTATTTAATTATACGTACGCAGTTTTTCGGCAGTTTCTTCGTTACTCATCCAAATCGAGTGATTTTTGTGTCAATTCCGCATGTAAAAGGCATTCTAAAATTTTGACAAAAATAGTTTTTTTCTGCCGAACCCAGAATTCTCAAATTCGAAGCCTAAGTATGACTTTTCGAAGGTTTTAGTTTTTCGAATGCAAAATTTCGTAAATTTAAGATGTTAAATTAAATATTTGCGATTCTTGTTGATAAATCTTGAATTTTTGATTGACCTACTGTATATGTTTAACAAGTTTGAATGCCTAGCCTTGTTAATTATGCAATCTAATTTGTAATTATGATTAATTTGTTGAAAATTAGAATAATTTAGAATTAATTTGATTTTCATAATTAATTATAATTTAATTAGATACCTATGATTAAAAACCACCATAAAAATTGTAAATTTATGATAAATTTTAAATTTTTATGACCTAGACTTGAATCCATGTTAATCGGAAATCAATTGAATAATAAATTTTCGATTTTTCGCCCTAAAATTATGAAATTAATATTAATTTATTAATTTGTCATTAATTTTAAATATAAATTTTTTAAATTTTATGCGATTCGTTCATATAACTTGCACGCACAAAGCAATGGACGCTACGTGTTACCCTTAAGGGGTGTTGTATAGTGCGGGCATGTGACGACGAGCAAGGGAGCTCGTCGCCCATGCGGCACGAATGCAATGAGCAAGGCCATGGTGCACGAGCACAAGGCAGCAGCCCTGCCTTGTGTCGTGGGCTATGAGCAATGGACGAATGGGCATGGGCGAAGGCAAGGCACGGCAGTCGCGTGTGGGCAGCAAGCGAGCTGCGCCACAACGCGCAATGCCTCGCGCAAGCGCGCACAGCCTCGCGCGCAGCGAGCGCAAGCTCGCGTGCCACGAGTGCTGCGCCCAGCGTCGATGCCTCGCGCAGCGAGCGCTGGCTCGCATCAAGCGAGCGCTGGCTCGCATGCAGCGAGCGCTGGCTCGCATGCAGCGAGCGCTGGCGAGTGAACGCAGCGAGCGCTGGCGAGTGAACGCAGCGAGCGATGGCTCGCGTGCATCGAGCGCTGGCGCGCGCGCAGCGAGCACAAGCTCGCGTGGAGCCTTGCGAAGGATAGCAGCAGCAGCTATGCGACGCAGCGCATGGGCTGCGCGCACATGGCCAGCGATGGCTGTGTGCGTGTGGCCCATGGGCGTGCGATGCGTAAGGTTGTTGCGTTACGATTAGATCGTTTTGAAATTTTAATTTGAAATTTTCAGTTTACGTAATTTTAATTAATTTTAAAATTAACAATTTAAATTATTTTCTTGGATTTTAATTTTGAATATTGTAATTATAATAAATTTTATTTATTCTAATTATTTTACTAAAATTAAAATCATGAATTAATTTAAATACGACTGAAATTAAATTAAACTTTTGGATTCAATTATAAATTTATATGAGCTTTAAATTTTAATTAAATTCGTATGTTTCCGGTTAGACTAGAAATACATTTTTATGTTTAAAATTAGTAAAGCATATGAATTTATTGGTTTGAGTGGGAGCCCTTTTTAATCATAAACTCTTGATTAGGTCTACAAATCCTTAAGGTTAAAACAACTTGATTAGAATTAATAAGGACTGAATAATTGGTAGATTATTGGTGCCCTTGATTAAATGTTGCAAATGTTTACGTGATGCATAATGTGTTTTACTAACCAGCTATGTGGGCCATTCATGATAATGAATGGGTGAATGGTATATATTGTATATGTATTGTTTTGCAGGTTATGAAGTGACTAGTATGGCCCAAATAGGATAGAAAATATGGTCTGCGTACCATTAATTTGAATGTAATTGGTCTAAAGTACCAAAGTTGTTTTTCAATTCAAATATGGTCTGCGTACCATCAAATAGTTGTAATTAGTTTTAATTATAGCTTATCCTATTTGAAGAAAATGGTGCCTCCCACGGAGATTTTCAAGACGGACTTTGAAGTTAAAGCTTCAAGATGAAGTCGGGCCATACTAGATCACATTTATCTTATGCATGTTTTAAGTTATTTATTGCTTTTAAATATGTCTTAAAATGCATGAGATCAAAAGCTTGATTATGTTGCATGATTAAGGATTTTAGTTCACTTAAAATCTAACCAACATAGTAAGAGCCTTAAGTTCCAAACTTAAAAATTGAGTTATAAGGTGCCATGCCAAAATATACACTTGCTTGGATATCCTTTACATCAATCTAGTAATAGTTTTCGCTCAGCGAGGTGTTACTTATTGGTCCTAAAGGGGCAAGGTACACAAATAATTGTGAGTACATGTTAGTTTTGGTGAAACTCAACGATATAAGTAAGGAGTCCTTTTATGTCGTGGCAAAATCGATAGGTTTACCTAATAAGTTCTTAGACGTACCTATCAACCAAGAATAGTTTCTAGACTATTAGCAAGGCTTTTGCTTACCTAAGATGTTTTAGGATTAAGTCGACAAACTGTGCTTAGTTCTTCAATGATTTTAGGATCTTGGAATCATTTTATTCACAGCTGCCGGAACACATAACTTGAATAAAATGCTTAATAAACATTGAATTATGCATGTATGCTAGAATTTAAGTTTATTAAGAGAAACTGTGAATGGTTATTTATTTGTTTATTCTTTTCAATTGTAGTTTTTAATATGGCAAACAACAATCAAAACATCATCATAGGTTCTGAGCTTATGGTCAAGCTGAACCTGGCAAATTTTCTTGAATGGGAAGCTAAGCTAGTTGAAATAGTCAAACTCAATGGACTTGAGTATGTACTATCACATCCCATGCCAAGCTACTATGCCAGAGACATGACCCCTGAGAGATTTTACGCCTGGGATGCGGATCTCAAAAAGGTTATGAGTCTCATGCTGAACAATATCCCTGATGATTGGGCTAGAAGGTTTGTAGCCTATGAACCTTTTACGCTCATCAAGAATCTGAGGGATATCTGTCGTGGAAGCACGGAGGACAGGGACCTGAACGTCCATGAGTTGATTGAATCAATGTCTGGTCTAAAGGTTAGTTCTCCCAACAGGTGTTATAGGATGGAGGTCCAAGAAACACATGTTCAGCTCCTTCGCACTAAACAGAGGGTAGGCGTCCCACTGAGGTTCCATGTGGATCTTATGCGTTCATACTTTGATCGCCTAAGTCTACTAGGAACACCAATAAGCGAAAGGATGGTAGTCTCTATCTTGCTCAATTCACTACACAGTGGGTTTGGTCGCTTCAAGCAACTATACCTAAGTGAACCAAGAGAAGAAACAGTTGCAGAATTTGTTCACCTTGTCAGAAAGGCTGAAATAATACTGGACTGTGAAGCCAAAGATTTACTCAAGGCTAGAAGGAGACCGTTCAAGAAAGGTGGAAAGTCCAAGGGCAATGCTAAATCAAAGCAGGACAAATCCACATCAAGCTGTCTTTATTGTGATGGAATAGGCCATTACAAAAGAGAATGTCCAAAGCTAAAGGAAGATCAGAAGAACGGAACAGTCGTTCCATCTTCAGGTATTTTCGTTATAGACTGTATACTTGCTAATTCAACTTCTTGGGTATTAGATACAGGTTGTGGCTCACACTTATGTTCCAATCCACAGGGACTAAGAAGAAGTAGAAAGTTAAGCAAGGGTGAAGTCTACCTACGAGTGGGAAATGGAGCACGGATTGCTGCATTAGCTGTAGGAACTTACTATTTGTCGTTGCCCTCCGGGCTAGTTTTGGAACTGGAAGAATGTTTCCATGTTCCAAGTCTTACTAAAAACATCATTTCAGTTTCTTGCTTAGATGCTAAGGGATTTTCCTTTTTAATAAAAGACAATAGTTGTTCGTTTTATTTTAAAGAGATGTTTTATGGATCTGCTAGATTAGTCAATGGACTTTATTTATTAGATCACGATAAACAAGTATATAACATAAATACCAAAAAGGCCAAAAAGGATGATTCAGATCTCACCTATCTGTGGCATTGTCGATTAGGCCATATAAACTTGAAACGCTTAGAAAGACTTCAAAAGGAAGGAATTCTAGAACCATTTGACTTAGAGGATTATGGTAAATGCGAATCATGTTTACTTGGCAAAATGACAAAGCAACTTTTCTCTAAAGTTGGAGAAAGAGCAAATGAACTATTGGGTTTAATCCATACAGATGTATGTGGACCAATGAGTACAAATGCTAGAGGTGGTTTCAGCTACTTTATCACTTTCACTGATGACTTCAGTAGGTATGGTTATGTCTACCTAATGAAGCATAAGTCTGAATCCTTTGACAAATTCAAGGAATTTCAGAGTGAAGTAGAGAATCAATTAGGCAAGAAGATTAAGGCACTGCGGTCTGATAGAGGCGGTGAATATCTGAGCTATGAATTTGATGACCATCTGAAAGAATGTGGAATTCTATCAGAATTGACTCCTCCTGGAACACCACAATGGAACGGTGTGTCGGAACGGAGGAACAGAACCTTGCTAGACATGGTCAGGTCAATGATGGGTCAGGCCAAACTTCCATTAGAATTTTGGGGACATGCACTAAATACAACTGCACTCACTATAAATAAAGCTCCGTCTAAAGCTGTCGAAAAGACTCCATACGAATTATGGTTTGGAAAGCCTCCAAATGTGTCTTTTCTGAAGATTTGGGGATGTGAAGCATACGTCAAACGATTGATTTCAGACAAACTTCATCCAAAATCTGACAAATGTATCCTTGTGGGCTATGCAAAGGAAACAAAGGGGTATTACTTCTACAATACATCTGAGAACAAAGTGTTTGTTGCTCGAGATGGTGTCTTTTTGGAGAAAGATCACATTTCCAAAATGACAAGTGGGAGAAAAGTAGACCTCGAAGAAATTCGAGTCGAACAACAAACTCTAGAGAATGCTCAAGATGACATTCAGGATGAAACTCAGAGATCTTTAGAAGAATCTGGTGAGAATCATGGTCAATCTAGAAATGTTACCCCGCGTAGATCGCAAAGATATAGATCTCAACCGGAAAGGTACTTAGGTATTTTGACGAACGAGAGCTATGACGTTCTATTACTTGAAAGTGATGAACCTGCGACTTACAAACAAGCTATGACGAGCCCTAGCTCCAAGCAATGGCAAGAAGCCATGCAATCTGAATTAGACTCCATGTCTGAAAACCAAGTATGGGATTTGGTCGATTTGCCAGATGGCTACCAAGCCATTGGAAGCAAATGGGTTTTCAAACTGAAAAAGGACAAGGATGGGAAACTTGAAGTTTTCAAAGCTAGATTGGTTGCAAAAGGTTACAGGCAAGTCCATGGTGTGGATTACGATGTAACCTTTTCACCGGTTGCAATGCTAAAGTCTATTCGGATAATGTTAGCAATCGCTGCATATTACGATTACGAAATATGGCAGATGGATGTCAAAACTGCTTTCTTAAACGGCGTTTTAACAGAAACTGTGTTTATGACACAACCTGAAGGTTTTAAGGATCCAAAGAATGCTAAAAAGGTATGCAAGCTAAAGAAGTCAATCTACGGATTGAAGCAGGCATCCAGGAGCTGGAATATACGTTTTGATGAAGCAGTCAATGACTTTGGTTTCATCAAGAACGCAGACGAATCTTGTGTATACAAGAAGGTCAGTGGGAGAAAAATTGCTTTTCTAGTATTATATGTCGACGACATATTACTTATCGGAAATGACATTCCTATGTTGAACTCTGTCAAGATTTGGCTTGGGAAATGTTTTTCGATGAAGGATCTAGGAGAAGCACAGTACATATTGAGCATCAAGATTTACAGAGATAGATCTAAAAAGATGATTGGACTTAGTCAAAGCACTGATATCAATAAAGTACTTGATAGGTTCAAGATGGCAGACTCCAAGCGAGGCTACCTACCCATGTCTCATGGAATGACTCTAAGCAAGACTCAATGCCCAAAAACACTTGATGAGCGTAGACGAATGAGTGGGATTCCATATGCATCATTGATTGGTTCAATAATGTATGCTATGATATGTACACGCCCGGATGTTGCGTACGCACTCAGTGCTACGAGCAGATACCAGTCAGACCCAAGAGTGGCACATTGGACTGCTGCCAAGAATATTCTGAAGTACCTGAAAAGGCACAAAGATGACTTCCTGGTCTATGGTGGAGATGATGAATTAATTGTTAAAGGCTATACAGACGCAAGTTTCCAAACCGACAAAGATGATTTCAGATCACAGTCTGGGTTTGTCTTCTGCCTCAACGGAGGTGCAGTAAGCTGGAAAAGTGCTAAGCAAAGCACCATTGCGGATTCTACAACTGAAGCGGAGTACATTGCTGCACATGAAGCAGCAAACGAAGCTATATGGCTAAGGAAGTTCATAGGTGAACTTGGTGTAGTCCCCTCCATTAAAGGACCAATAGCCCTATATTGTGATAATAACGGAGCTATTGCACAGGCAAAGGAGCCTAGACACCACCAAAGAGTCAAGCATGTACTTCGTAGATTTCACCTTCTACGAGAGTTCGTTGAAAGAAAAGAAGTCGAGATAAGCAAGATTGGAACTGATGACAACATATCAGATCCATTGACTAAACCTCTGCCGCAGGCGAAGCACAACTCGCACACTGCAGCAATGGGAATCAAGCATATTGGAGAATGGCTTTGATGTCTCTGTTTAATGTTTTAAAGTTTTAGAGTTTAAATCTTTGTAAAACATTATTGCTTAATCATTCACAATAAATGAAAGGAATTCATTTTTCCATTTAATTTGTGGTTTATTAAATGATGAGTCCCTTCAATTTGACGATATATTCAAGATAGACTGTCAGGACCAGTCCTGTGACTAAGAAATGTCTATCAAGTGAACTTGAATGTCAAAGGTTGAAAATGGTCCCTAGTCGGAGTTTTCTATAAAATTGGACGCATAGAAAATGTTAGACGACTAGAATGCAAGATGACTAGTAGTTCTGTTTCTTGAACTATGTGGACATGGCAATGTCATAATCATTTGCATAGATACTTACTTTGGGAAGACTAGTATCGGACAAGACCTATGAAACTTTACTGTAAGAGATGAAAATCTGTCATAAGTAAATTTCATTAAAATTATTAGACACTAAATCCTCAATACCTGAGTGATTTGAGATTACTTGTTTGAGAACTGGTTGCTTTGACGTTGACCAACCGTCGCACCGTAAAAGGAGGCTATAAAGGCAACGCTCAGGTAATCACCTATCAAACGAAGTCTAATCTCAAGATCGCAAGATTGGGATTGTCCTCCCATAAATCGGGATGAGATGCTTAAAAGTTGTACAAGGCCACTCGGAGAGCTAGAAACTGTGAAATGCATGGCCGTGCTCGGATGAATCATAGGCTATGATTATCTGTTTATTTGATCAGTTGAACTCTGAAACCGAGGAACACCTCTGGACATAATAAGGATGACAACTCTTACCTTATGTTCAAGAGCAAGCATCGAGCGACAAAGGAATTAGGAAATGCACACTTGTCCCTAAGGACAAGTGGGAGACTGAAGGAAATAATGCCCTTGGTCCAAGTATGCATTCAATGTTAAGTCTAATAAATGCGGTTCAGTATTAATTAACAAGTTAATAATTCAGTGAGATCAAGTGAGCTGAATGCCTGGCTAGAGGCCGCTTCAGTTCAAGTGGAATTAATGATATTAATCCACAGCTTACTCTTGACTGAACCCGTAGGGTCACACAAATAGTACGTAAACGGATCAAGTATTTAATGGCATTAAATACTCCATCTATGGGTATTCGGAATCGACTGATCTTGGTTCCAGTGGGAGCTGAGATCGTCAAAGGCAAGCAAATGAATACTCCGGAAACGATGATATTGCCGGAAACGGAAATATGGATCGTATCGGAAATATAAATATTATCCAAGTCGTAGATGTTGCCGGAAACGGAAACATGGTACGCATCGGAAAATATTATCGGAAATAGAAATATTGCCGGAATCGGAAATATTGCCGGAAACGGAAATATTGTCTGAATCGGAAATATTATCGGAATCGGAAAATAATTCCGGAAACGGAAATATTAAATATTTGTTCGAAACGGAAATTAATTCCGGAATCGGAAATATTAAATATTGTTCGTATCGGAAATGAATTCCGGAATCGAGAATTTAATCGGAAGCGCATCGTACGAATTAGCATCGGACGAGGCCTGCCAGACGAAGGCCCAGCACAAAGCCGGGGCCATCGCCCAGCAAGCCAAGCGCAACAACCACACGCCAAGCATGCGACCAGGCCCAGCGCAAAAGCCAGGCCCAGCCGAAGCTTGGGCGCGCGCGCGGGGCTGCGACGAGTGGGCTGGCGATGTGCGTGGGCCGCAAGGCCTGCGTGCGGTGCTAGCGTATTACTCGAAGTGTGTTACCCGAATCCTAAAGCGTATAGAATTCGTTTAATGATTAAATTCCTAATCCTAAAAGATAAATTAATTAAATAAGAGTTCCACTAGGATTCTAATTTAATTAATTCGTATCCTAGTAGGATTCCAATTCTCTTTCCATACCCCTATAAATATGTGGCCTGGGTTCACAATTTATAACGAGTTTTCAAGTATTCAAAGTGAGTTTTTGAGAGAAAAATTCAGTCACATACCTTGCCTAAAAGTGCCGAAATTATTAGTACCTTAAGGGCGATTCTAGTCGGTCAATCTTAAGGCGGATCCGGACGTGCTGTGGACTATCTACGGAGGGACGACACTTGGAGTCCTAAAGACTTGTTCTTGTTCGGTTCGGGCGCAGCTAGGGAAGGCACGCAACAAAGAGTATGCTTCTAAACTATGTTATATGATTATGTGTAAATAATATGTATTCCTGGCTTAATGGTTGTTTCCGCATGATTTATGAATTGTCATATGTATCATAACCTAACAATCTTCCTGTGCCTCTACTTACTATGTGATCTATTCTATCTTCTTGTATCTGTCCACTGTCTACCTCCTCTAGAATCAAATCACTAGGATAAAAGCTGCTAATGAAGTTGAGGCGGCTTGCCAGCGGCGTCTCTCTGTTGCTGAGGCTGAAATAGCTGATTTAAGAGCCAAATTGGATACTACTTAAAGGTTTGGACTTGGTTGAGTTTACTTCATGCGTTGGTTTTTTTGTGCTTTTGGATCCACTTTTAAATACTAGGAGCTAGGCAATTGTTTTATAGAGGTATGGTACGCAAGCACTTTTCATAAAGGTATTCCATTGTATGTTTATTTTGTTTGAAGAAAGAGTTTTATATCAGTAAACTGAACTTGTATGCTCTTCCTGGGCAGGAAAAACTGACCCAGACAACTACACCCCAGTCATAATGCCATCAGCGTCTCACCCCCCCCCCCCCCTCCCCGCCCACCCCACCCCCCCACACCAGAAGAAGAAATGTGTGTAAACGACAGATTTGATTGGCATAGTTGGTGTAGAAGAAGAAAGTAGTTATTTTTTATGAGGGGGTTCATGAATTAGGGAGTCATAAATTGGATCTGGAACATAGTCTAGTGACTCATACGGTGATTGGGGGATTTGTGATGTTCTGAAATCTGAACATGTAATCTGTTATGGTGACCTTAACTAGTTGTTCTGAAGTCTCCATGCAGCTATTTTGAACAGAACCGGATTCTATATAATGTATTTTTTCTGTTCATAAAAAAGTTTCATTTTTTAAGGTACTGCTGATATGTTTTGTTGTTAAGTTCTGTCAAATTTATTCATTGGTAAAAGAACTGGACAAGGATGAAGCTTATTTCTTAGTTCTTATTGTCATTTCTTTGGTTAACTGCAGGTGGCAGAATTGTTGGCATTTATGGCACAAAACCGGAGCTTTTCTTATTGCAAAATAGTGTAAGTAGTAGCTGAAAAAACTGCACCATTAACTCCTATGGCTGAGCTCCTTGTGAAGATCCCATATAAAAGGAAAGACTCGCAGAAATCAGAGGTAAACCACTGTAAAGTTTCAACTATGACAATAAAATTCCAACTTTTATTCTCATTGCTATAACGTGACAATAAAATTCCAACTTCTTTTACCTGCAAGTACGGAAAAATTGTGCCTTCTCTTTTAATTGCGCCAAAGATCCTAAGGACACATTTTATTCTTATTACATGATTAATATGCATAGTTTCAACTTTCTAAAACTCATTCCAATCTATGTAAGCACATTTAAGGATAATTGGGTCGTTATAGGTGATATTTAGAGATAAAATGACATTTCCGCTCCCAACTTTGAACTAAAGAACCTAATGACTCATTTTATTCTTATTACATGATTAATATGCATATTAACTTTCTAAAACTCATTTCCAATCTATGTATGCACATTTAAGGCTCATTGGGTCGTTATAGGTCATTTTTAGAGCTAAAATGACATTTCTGCTCCCAACTTTGAACTAAAGAACTTAAGGACTCATTTGATTCTTATTACATGATTAATATGCATAGTTTTAACTTCCTAAAACTCATTCCAATCTATTTATGCATATTTAAGGCTCATTGGATCGTTATAGGTCATATTTAGAGCTAAAATGATATTTCCGCTCCCAACTTTGAACTAAAGAACTTAAGGACTCATTTGATTCT
This sequence comes from Spinacia oleracea, assembly GCF_020520425.1. Taxonomy (NCBI): domain Eukaryota; kingdom Viridiplantae; phylum Streptophyta; class Magnoliopsida; order Caryophyllales; family Amaranthaceae; genus Spinacia; species Spinacia oleracea. The sequence goes on from NC_079491.1 coordinate 35,559,874, forward strand.
TATTACATGATTAATATGCATAGTTTTAACTTCCTAAAACTCATTCCAATCTATTTATGCACATTTAAGGCTCATTGGATCGTTATATGTCATATTTAGAGCTAAAATGACATTTACGCTCCCAACTTTGAACTAAAGATCCTAATTGTTGAGTAGTGAGGTTTTGATGATTATAAACAAATGATGATTATCTAATTAACATGTGTGCTAAGATGTCCATAGGAAGAACAAGCTATGATTAAACCAAGAGACAAGGGACATGAGCAATGATAAGCTATTGTTGACGAGAGCGGAGATGGCTACGTTATACATGTTGTTTATATGTAAATTAGCATTTACATTGGTAAACTTCATGTGGTAAGTAAAGTGACAAAGGAGGAACGAAATGATACTTTATATGGTCCAGCAGAAACAACAAGAAAGAGATCAGAAACAGTTTAACAGAGTTCCTAGTTGTCTGACTGTTCCTGTTCCCAGTCACCTGTACGAGATACGCATGCGTGCATCAATAGAGTTTAGGAGTGCATATAGTTCTTTCATATTTGCATCCTAATATGTTCGTTATATGCATGTGTAATTAAGAGTCCATATTGGGATAAGTTGTTTATTAGACTTAGGACTTTGCATTAGTTTAGGTCTCTTATAATATCCTATCATAAGTACATATAGTTGTGTGTGATTAGGACTCTTCATATAGTTATATATGCATTAGGAGTCTTCTAGGAATGCATATCATAGCTGGTCTCATTTATCATATATTATGGTGAATTGTAGACGATGTAGGAGTCTAAGAGTTTTCGTTTGCATAAGCATGTTAGGAAAGATTAAATGTTTAGAGTTTAAGCTTTTATAATTAGTATTATGCATAATGTAGGACTGTCTAGATTCAATGTATTTTAGGTGTTTGAGTCACATAATACTTGCCGTAAATATTAAGTTCATATTAGGATAGGAATAGTATTTATCCACTAGTATATTATATTCCATATTATCCTATGTGTATTTTAGTTAAGCAAATATTATAATATATGATTTATGCATATTTATCATACTTGACTCAATATCTAACGTGGTTTATTATGCATGCAAATAAATGATAAATGACGTGTGTAGGTAAGACTTTGAAGAAGACCCAAAGACTTACAGGAAGAACGAGGATTCAAGAGTTAGAGAATCCAACAGAAGAGGAACTTGGACTCAAGGAGAATTAAGAGTACAAGTACAGAGAAAGAGAAGAGAAGAAAATCTAGTAGCATTAGTGTGCTTAATAGATTTGTTTTAGAAACTGAAAGTTCGGAGCTGGTGGAACAACGTACGTGGAACAGTGTCAATGACGAGGGTACTGGTCCTAGTCTGCACGTAGTATATAGGATTGCATGAGTATAGTATTTAGATCACATTACCTTAGAGTTTGTGTCCTAATAGAAGTCTAAACATAATATACTAAGTCATGTACTAAGGAGTTTTAGTATAGTTAGGATTATGTGTTTGATAGTAATTAGGATTGCATTAGTTAATGGTTAAATAATGTTTATCTTATTTAAGAGTCATGATAGGAAAGGAGTGTCGTTTAGATAGAGTTTTCATTAATATATCTACTGCATAAAGAGTTATTATTCGATCATATGTTTGTTAGAGTCTTAGGATAAAAGTCTATCATGATAGAGTTCTATTAGGTCTAGGATTCCTAAATAAAAGATAAACATAAAATATATCTTCTAGGGTTAATAGATAACATGCATCACTATATATACTGCATTCATAAGTCTAGGAAAATTGTCTGACTTAGTGGTGTTACGTGCTTAAGTTAAATCTACATTATAACCCACGTCAGTACCGCCAGTTCCTGTTCCACATACGTAGTTCCTGCTCCAGCAGAATTCCAGATTCTATTTGTTATTCTATCTTTTATACTTGAGAGTTGGGAAGGGGTTTGAGTGAACCTTGTAATTGAGAGAATCAGCTTAGAGTCAAGCTGAAGAGTTGAGAGAGAAGATCTCTAGAGAGATCATTGAGAAGGAACGGTTGAGGGACTGTTCCTAAGGGAGTTGAGTTTAGGGAACTGTGATTTTCCTAATTAGTAAAAGGGTTTAAGTCCCTACGGGGCCGTGGTTTTTCCTCTCTATTAGGGTAGAGAGGTTTCCACGCTAAAATCTCTCTTGCAATCTCTTAATGTTTTTAATTCCGCGAAAAAGTAGATCCAACATCTACAAACACTAATTCACCCCCCCCCCCTCTTGTGTTGTTCATCTAAACTAACAATTGGTATCAGAGCTGGTGCTCTATATTTTACAGGTAATTCTGATGAGTGATCCGGGAAAAGATGAACAATGTTATGAAAGAAACAGTTCCCACGATTCTGCTGTTCCTGATGGACGAAAAGGAGGATAGCACGTATTTGATGATGATGATTAACACAAAGATTGAAGAAAAATAATTAGAGGTAAATTTTCAATCTTTATGATATTATTTATGTTCGCTCTTAATTGTTAAATATTATGAACATCATACGTTATATATTATTGGCCATATGTGTGTTCATTCCGTAACGCAGAAATAGAAATCAACGATTGATTGTGAGCAACCTTGAATTAACCATGTTCATTTACAAGTTTTCAATAGGGCTTTGCTTTAAATTTAAAATAGTTCTTGCGGTTTTGAAGAGGAACAAAGTGGTCTTGTTTGTTGCACAATTCCAGCAAAATTAAAATTTTCTACTAGTCTTGTCGATATTAAAAATATTTCTATTTTTCCAAAAGGTTTGAAATATAATTTTATTATCTTGAATCTGAAAAGTTTGATTTTTAAATAGATTTTAAAAATTGCAAAGAATTTGTTTCATAAATATTTTACCAGGAACATGTGTGCAACAAGACTTGTTAAAAGCAATATTGATTTGAGATATCAAAAATTGTTTTTGCAAATTGTCGAAAAGGTCATGTAACTTGAATTGAACCACGTGACCATGAACACCAAAATTATTGAGATGGAACTGAGATTTGTTGTTCCTTGTGTTGTTTTCGGTAAAACAATTTTTGGTTCCAAAAGAGTTTTGAAATCTGTGTTTAAAAATTATTGAACTTCTTCATAATGCAAATAAAAAGGAAAAATCAGATTTTCAAAATAAAATTTTCAAAATCTGAATTTAAGGAACAACCTATATATCGTTTATGGAACAAGTCATATCAATTTCAAAACAGGTTTTACGAATCAAAATAAGTTTCTTATTGGTGAAGTGTTGAACACATGTAGGTAGCTTATATGGAAATTTCCGACTTTAAGTTTTCAATTGACTTTGATGGAACTCAGACATGTTCCTACAACTGTTTCTAGTAAAGATGACCTTATCTATTTTTAGAATTTGAAATCCGACTTTAACTGTTTTAAATACGATTTTTATGTGTCTTCAATGGAAGAGAAGGTTTTCAAATCATTTCAAAAAATTATCAATCTTCATCTCACTAGAAACAGTACAAGGAACAAATCTGGAGGAACTGATTGTTCCTACTTATGGGAACTGAATTATTTAGGCACTGTTATTTTAATATTCTCAAATAGTATGCCTAAAGTCAAGAAAGTTATGCATTATGAACTATTTACTTATTCAGTACCATATGAATGCATAATTAATCTTGTTAGTATTAGTAGTATAGTAGAACATGTTTGAAAAAAAAAGGGGCACATATGACTACTCCTACTAACAAGAAGGGACTTAAGCAAATTTGGGTACCCAAGACCAAGAACTGATCTATTTTGCAGGCCATATGTGAGAAAAGACAATATAAAGCTCATGATAAAAATGTTATTCATGCACATATTTGAAGACATATAAGTGCGTTCTCACGAAAAGCTTTTAAAAGAGGTTCTAGAAGAGAAGTTGTATTACAGGTTTATATCATTATGTAAGAGATCTATAACGAAGAAATGAACAGCTAACGAATCACACAAAGAAGAAAGGAAAGATGGTATATCCCTTAAGGTCCGTTGAAATATTAGGAACAGGCGCAGTAGGAACTGGATAAGAAAACAGTAAAAAGTCAAATTCAATTCCTCCACAACAAATCAGTTCCTTGTAATCAAGATGGATGAAGACAACGAACAAACTCATATGGATTAAATTGAAGTTTCAAAGACTACGTTAAGGAGACTGAGTTATGAGTAATATGAAGAAGGGAGTTTAATCAAAATCCTTATTTACTTTGTGTGATTTACTTTGTTTCTTTTATTTCTTATATTATTAACTTCACTTTGTATTTGGTCAGTTGTGCAAATTAACGATAAGGTTTTGAAGGTCTATTCTTGAAGTAAATGAAATTGAAGCGTAAAAATATGTTCCACGTATCAAGGAAACAGAGACCAAGATTTGAAGGAACGACTGAAGTACCTAAGAATACAGGAACGAAAAACAACTTATCCATGAGAAGGCTTTGACGCCGACGCATAAGTTCCTGGTCCAACTCATGAGGAACTCAATTTCACAAATATAACAGAAGTTTGGGAACAACTCTCTTAGTGAATATACAACAAGGAACATCAACAAGGTGTACTGTTGTAAGAGACTATCAAAAGGGAGTATCCACGTCTTGAATTTTCTGTATATTTATTTCTATGCTTTAATATATATTTATTTCTTGAAGACTAACCTACTAACTTTATAATTGCACAAAAGATTACACTTGGGTCTTAATTTTAGATTACATCATTGTGAGCGAAAACAAAGATGCTTTACTGGTTAATAAAGACCCCAAACTGGCCAATGCAACTTATTCCTCAGATCTACGAGAGACAAACCAAGATGAAGAAGCATGGTCAAGCATAAAGACCAAAGGAAATAGAACGAGTTCCTGTTCAGATGAAAGAGGAACAGGGAACAGGGAGCAGTTGAGACGAACCATTCAGCATCACTTAGAGCGTTCCAGCAAAGAAGAAAAGAACGCGAACAAGATCTCAACAATTAAAAGGTGTCACAAGGAGCAACTGGAGTACATGTGAAACTAACACTTAATGAAACTCGTAAGCAAGCCATCAATGATCAAACCATATCCAATGTTTTCAAGCAAGTTTGGACCATGTGAGGTATAACACTCTTACTCATATTAATGATGTGTCAAATTGCATGAATATCGCACCATTTATTTTAAGCAACTTTCTAAATGCTATTTCATGTGAATAAATGCTTTTGATGCTATCACCAAGTAGTAAAGGAACAAGACTTGTTGAAACTAACATGAGCATAAAGTACTCTTTTCCCAAATGAACTTTTCGTTTAGGGCCCTTGTACACTTTTCAATTGAAGTAAATCATGCACGCCTATAAGTCAATGTGTCACACTCAATTCTCATGTTTTAAAAGACATATTCACTTGCCCAAAATTATTAGAGGACTCGTTGAGAAATTTGGATGTTGTCCCAATACAAAATTCCTAAGTTGCCAAAGGAACAATGAAAGAAACGTTGAAGGAACAAGGCAGTAGTGTTCCTGAAATATTGCACTTCTTTTAAAATCTTTTAGAGGGAACAAACTTTCAATACCAATATCATTCCCCAAGTCAGGTTTGTGTTTTCGTGATTGGGTTGAGCCTACCCAGGCCGAGCCATTAGCATAATTCTACAATCTTATGATTGTGGGTGTGTGCTAAGTTCAATCATACTCTACAATCCTGATCTTGTCTTTCTCCATATCATCTTTCAATCATTTTGAATGTTCTTTCCTTATCTCATATCATATGTGTACTCTACCACTTCACATTCTCACTACCCTTGAACTCCAAAAATATATTCTTCTTTCCTATGGTTCGACGATGCATGAAGAGTAATAATTATGAATATGTTTTGAGAGGGAAGTCAAAGATGAAGTAGAAGCAGCGGGTTATTATTTATCAATAAAAGCTTTGAAGGAAAATCACCGTATGATGTACGTATCACATAGAAATTTACTAGGTATCATATGGAACTTCACTTCTACAAGGTTCCGCATGAAAGAAGATGGTAAGGAACTCAGGGGGAATAAGGTAGGGAACATTGAACATGATTTTGATATTCGATGGTGGAACTTATATTTAATGGTAAGTCCTTTCTATATTATTATATGATCTTATACTCTAGGAAAGCTCAAAATTTTGTAATGACGCCTTTGTTTCAAAAAAAAAAAAAATCAAAAAAAAAATCAAAAAAATCAAAAAAAAAAAAAAAAAATCAAAAAATTGAAGCAAAGGTGATCAATTCTTGTACTTTATTATTTTCTCCTAGAATTCAAATATTATGAAGAATATCAATGAGTTACAGAAATTTAAACTCATACACTCGTTGAGCAGTAAAGGAACAGACGGTTCTAGGACCAGGAACAGGAAAAGGAAGAAACACTAATGTTAGTTCCTGTTCCACTAAACTTGGTAAGTTGAACAGCCACTGCAGGCACTGATTTCAGCAGTCAGTCCACGTTTCACTATGATGTCAGTTCCTTATGGAAGATTGGTGATATATGGGAACTTGGTACGATAAGGTGCTACATACAAAGAGATGGAGGTGTGTTGGGTTTGGTTTCATATTCATTAAAAAGCTCTAATGATGGTTGAGGACTTCATTTAAAAGAAGAAACCACAAAAACATCATCTACCCTTGGTTCCCTCTACTCGGTTATTCACCAAGCCTTTTCTTCACACCATTTCTACTTAATTCTCGCCCTTGGCAATTAACAATGAAACCATTTTCTTCTAACCTTTTTTGATATTATTTGTCAAGTTACTTCATTGCTTCTAACATTGGGTCTTTGGATTGTGAATTGGAATTATGTAGCAACAACATCCTTAGTTCAAAATTGGAAACTCGAGGACTTTTGTGACAAACAAGTGTCTAACCTATCAGGTGGTGTGTGTGACATATAAACTCAGGGTGTGTATGGTTAACCTAAAAAGATTGTGTGCAAAGTAACCCTTTTCGATAATGCCAAAAGGGGGAAGAGTATGTATGATGCTTATTGTTTGATATAATACAATCTAAATCCTTATCTATATGGTGTTTATTAGTATTTCTCTTACTATGTCATTATACTTGTTCATAAGTTGTTGGTTTACAAAATTAAGGGGGAATAAGTGTAATCGATTTATTGCTTAAATTGTGATAAGCATCATTAGTTTGTCATCATCAAAAAGGGGGAAATTGTTGAGTAGTGAGGTTTTGATGATTATAAACAAATGATGATTATCTAATTAACATGTGTGCTAAGATGTGCATAGGAAGAACAAGCTATGATTAAACCAAGAGACAAGGGACATGAGCAATGATAAGCTATTGTTGACGAGAGCAGAGATGGCTACGTTATACATGTTGTTTATATGTAAATTAGCATTTACATTGGTAAACTTCATGTGGTAAGTAAAGTGACAAAGGAGGAACGAAATGATACTTTATATGGTCCAGCAGAAACAACAAGAAAGAGATCAGAAACAGTTTAACAGAGTTCCTAGTTGTCTGACTGTTCCTGTTCCCAGTCACCTGTACGAGATACGCATGCGTGCATCAATAGAGTTTAGGAGTGCATATAGTTCTTTCATATTTGCATCCTAATATGTTCGTTATATGCATGTGTAATTAAGAGTCCATATTGGGATAAGTTGTTTATTAGACTTAGGACTTTGCATTAGTTTAGGTCTCTTATAATATCCTATCATAAGTACATATAGTTGTGTGTGATTAGGACTCTTCATATAGTTATATATGCATTAGGAGTCTTCTAGGAATGCATATCATAGCTGGTCTCATTTATCATATATTATGGTGCATTGTAGACGATGTAGGAGTCTAAGAGTTTTCGTTTGCATAAGCATGTTAGGAAAGATTAAATGTTTAGAGTTTAAGCTTTTATAATTAGTATTATGCATAATATAGGACTGTCTAGATTCAATGTATTTTAGGTGTTTGAGTCACATAATACTTGCCGTAAATATTAAGTTCATATTAGGATAGGAATAGTATTTATCCACTAGTATATTATATTCCATATTATCCTATGTGTATTTTAGTTAAGCAAATATTATAATATATGATTTATGCATATTTATCATACTTGACTCAATATCTAACGTGGTTTATTAGGCATGCAAATAAATGATAAATGACGTGTGTAGGTAAGACTTTGAAGAAGACCCAAAGACTTACAGGAAGAACGAGGATTCAAGAGTTAGAGAATCCAAGAGAAGAGGAACTTGGACTCGAGGAGAATTAAGAGTACAAGTACAGAGAAAGAGAAGAGAAGAAAATCTAGTAGCATTAGTGTGCTTAATAGATTTGTTTTAGAAACTGAAAGTTCGGAGCTGGTGGAACAACGTACGTGGAACAGTGTCAATGACGAGGGTACTGGTCCTAGTCTGCACGTAGTATATAGGATTGCATGAGTATAGTATTTAGATCACGTTACCTTAGAGTTTGTGTCCTAATAGAAGTCTAAACATAATAATACTAAGTCATGTACTAAGGAGTTTTAGTATAGTTAGGATTATGTGTTTGATAGTAATTAGGATTGCATTAGTTAATGGTTAAATAATGTTTATCTTATTTAAGAGTCATGATAGGAAAGGAGTGTCGTTTAGATAGAGTTTTCATTAATATATCTACTGCATAAAGAGTTATTATTCGATCATATGTTTGTTAGAGTCTTAGGATAAAAGTCTATCATGATAGAGTTCTATTAGGTCTAGGATTCCTAAATAAAAGATAAACATAAAATATATCTTCTAGGGTTAATAGATAACATGCATCACTATATATACTGCATTCATAAGTCTAGGAAAATTGTCTGACTTAGTGGTGTTACGTGCTTAAGTTAAATCTACATTATAACCCACGTCAGTACCGCCAGTTCCTGTTCCACATACGTAGTTCCTGCTCCAGCAGAATTCCAGATTCTATTTGTTATTCTATCTTTTATACTTGAGAGTTGGGAAGGGGTTTGAGTGAACCTTGTAATTGAGAGAATCAGCTTAGAGTCAAGCTGAAGAGTTGAGAGAGAAGATCTCTAGAGAGATCATTGAGAAGGAACGGTTGAGGGACTGTTCCTAAGGGAGTTGAGTTTAGGGAACTGTGATTTTCCTAATTAGTAAAAGGGTTTAAGTCCCTACGGGGCCGTGGTTTTTCCTCTCTATTAGGGTAGAGAGGTTTCCACGCTAAAATCTCTCTTGCAATCTCTTAATGTTTTTAATTCCGCGAAAAAGTAGATCCAACATCTACAAACACTAATTCACCCCCCCTCTTGTGTTGTTCATCTAAACTAACACTAATGACTCATTTTATTCTTATTACATGATTAATATGCATAGTTTTAATTTCCTAAAACTCATTCCAATCTATTTATGCACATTTAAGGCTCATTGGGTCGTTATAGGTCATATTTAGGCTAAAATGACATTTTCGCTCCCAACTTTGAACTAACGAACCTAAGGACACATTTCCAACTTATTACATAATTAATATGACTAGTTTTAAGTTTCAAAGACTGAAACAATTCTATTTATGCACATTTGAGACATGTGTGGTCGTTATAGGTCATATTTCGGCTAAAATGAGGCATTTTCGCTCCCAACTTTGAACTAAAGAACCTAAGGACTCATTTTAAACCTTTTACATGATTAATATGCTTAGTTTAAGTTTTCAAGACTCATTCCAATCTACTTATGCACATTTAAGGCTTGTTTGGTCGTTATAGGTCATATTTAGGCTAAAATGAGGCATTTTCGTTCCCAAATTTGAAATAAAGAACCTAAGGACTCATTTTAAACTTATTAAATGTTTTATATGCTTAGTTTTAACTTTCTAAGACTCATTCCAATTTATTTATGCACATTTAAGGCTCATTGGGTCGTTATAGGTCATATTTAGGCTAAAATGACATTTAAGACTTGTTTGGTCGTTATAGGTCATATTTAGGCTAAAATAAGATATTTTCGTCCCAACTTTGAACTAAACAACCTAACAACTCATTTTATACTTAATACACATTTAATATGTGTAGTTTTAACTTTCTAAGACTCATTCCAAACTTAAAATCGATTGTTTAGTTTGAATTTTCTAAGACATTGTCATTAGTTGCTTGAATGTTAAAATGTGATATTTAATTTGCATTTAATCTAATGCTTAATTGAATATATTTTTTTTGTAAAGGTCTATACTCCGAGGAATGCGCCTTATGTTAGTGAGGAAATTGATGTGGTTCGTGAGCAATGGGCTAAGTTTTTTACGAGCAAGTATTTATTATTAATGGCATGAGCGATCGAGTTGGTTTAGATGTTATAGAATAATATTTTATATTAAAATGTATGCGTACGTTGAAATTGAAACATATAATTAAATGTAGTACGTGCACTTTGGATATGTATACAAAACACCAATTATTGTTTTTATATTTGTTCTACAGATTGCGATATTCTATTATTGTTGTTGACAGGTTCCTATATTTGGTGCAAGGCACTCTAGGTATAAATAATTAAAACGAAAATTTTCCCTCCAAAAAGACGGCTTTGTTGCAGGGGACATATACTTGTACGCTGCAACAAGTATGTGAAAATAGGCTAAAATGAAGACTTGTTGCAGGGGGTATATTGTTGTTCGCTGCAACAGGGTAGGTCTGTTGCAGCGTACAAATTGTTGTTCGCTGCAACAAACCTACCCTGTTACAGCGAACAACAATTTGTACGCTGCAACAGGTCTAGATTTTTGCTAATTTTGCACACTTGTTGCAGAGTACATATATATGTACGCTGCAAAAAAAACACTTTTTGCAGCGTACAGTGTACGCTGCAACAAGTTCAGACTTGTTGCAGGCCCCCCAGTTGCAGCATACGATGTACGCTGCAACAGGGGTCTAAAAGCCCGCTGCAACAGGGGTTTTTTCTACTAGTGATTATATGAATAAAAATGGACATAAATCGGATAAAGTAAAAGTGGAAGAACATAGGAAAACAGATTAAAACGGAAAATAAAGTAGAGTTTAGGAAAACAGAGGGAGTACATAAGAACAAAGATTTTTTTGGATAAAACCACCTTTTAAAGTTCAACTTTTTGAAATAACCACCTTATATGTTTTTTTTAAAAAAAACCACCTTAAACTTCCAAAGTTTAAGAAATCACCACATTCTGTTAACTTCCGTCAAATGTTCCGTTAACTTCCGAATGTTTGGCCGTTAGATGTGGGCCCCACTGACGGGACATTTGACGGAAGTTAACAGAAGGTGGTAATTTCTTAAACTTTGGAAGTTTAAGGTGGTTTTTTTAAAAAAACATATAAGGTGGTTATTTCAAAAAGTTGAACTTTAAAAGTGGTTTTATCCAAAAAATCCTAAGAACAAATCATTATTCAACTATAAATAGTTTTTTTCATACGGAATAACCATTATTAAATCTAAAAATTTGACCAGTTTATATCTAAATTACTTCATCAATGTTCCAAAAATAAGCACAATAAAATAACAATACAATAGTTTCTTGGTTTTTTTAATCGATGTCTAAAGAAGGTTTTTGTGAAATAAAGTTAGTAAATTACTTGAATAGTGCGTGATTTCATGGTACATAATGTACAATCCTTGAAAATTTTATGTTGTATCTATGTTAACCAAAAAGTACTTTATGAATACTCCCTCTGTCCCTAAATATTTGCACATTTTGATTTAGCACGATCTCTAAAATGCGAATAAAAATATAAATATCTCCAATCCTATACGCACAAAAATTATAAAAATTTGATATTATAAAATGATACATTGAATCGAGTATAGGAAGATCTCGCGTGACTTTATTATTTCTTATATGTTAGTGAGAATTTATGGTCAAATTTTAAAAGTTTGAACAAAAAAATGTAATGGGACAAACATTTAGGACAGAGGGAGTATAATTCAACTGGATTTGTTAGTAAAAATATAAACAAATTAGTATCTCAAACTCTTCTAATCAATGGGTGCAATTAGTCAATAAGAAGTATCTTCGAGGAAAAGATTTATTTTCTTATTCCCCATCCTCAAATTGCTCGTGGCAATGGAGGAACCTTATGAAACTACGAACTTTATTCAAAAGGGGCCTAAGATGGCAAGTAGGATCAGGAAAACAAATTTCCTTTTGGTTTGATAATTGGGCTTTTTCTAGTCCATTAGTAGAAATGGTCTCTTGCTCTAGCTCATCCACTGAACAAACAGTACATGATTACATAACGCACGATAAGCAATGGAATATGTCTAAGCTACAAAGCGTTCTCCCTCAAAATTTGGTGGAGGAAGTTTGTAAGATTCTTATACCATATAATAATATTGATGATAATTTGATTTGGAGCCCATGCTCCACAGGCAATTTCTCTACTAAATCTGCAGCTTTACTAGCTCAAGGCTTATCCACGACGGTGGAAAATCGAGTCCCCTATCGCTCGATTTGGTCGCTCGACATCCCCCCGAAAATGAAAAATTTTCTTTGGAAAATCTGTTTAGATGGTCTCCCTACTAAAGAAAGATTAGCTAAAAGTCATGTTTTTGTCCCTTCCCAGTGCCCATTTTGTGACCACCATATTGAAAATGCGTCTCACATTTTTCTTTATTGTCCATTTAGCAAGAATATCTATGACTATTTGTCTGCAAATGAAGGTTGGACCCCTTTACCTATCTTATCTTCCATTGACATGGTCCAGACCCTTCAAACTCTTAAAGATAATTTAAGATTAGTTGAGTTTGAAAGACTAATTATAATTTGGTGGCACATATGGTTCATACGCAACTCAATAATTTTCAAAAATGAAAGTTTCAACGCATTCCAAGCTTGCACCATTATTAGAACTTTTTACAAAAATTGGATCTCTTCCAAAGATATAAGCTTGGAAGACATCAATCCTCATGTAAAGACTAACAACCAGAAGAAAATGGCTTCCAAGAGCATTGAAGTTTCTTGGACCAAGCCGCCTTCCGGATTTCATAAATTAAATTTTGATGGGTCAAAGTTGTCTAATGGTCAAGCTTCTTTCGGCTTTGTTATTAGAAATGATTTAGGCGAACTTGTGTTAGCCGGAGCCAAAGCCCTCCCAAGTAGTTACTCTGTTATCCTAGCGGAAGCAGTGGGTATGCGAGAGGGGATTAAAGGAGCTATTTTCCTTGGTATTAAAAACCTTATCATTGAAGGGGATAATCTCCTAGTAATCAATGGTTTGAAACGTACATGGAAAATTCCTTGGGAGATTAACACTGTTATTTGTGATGCAGAGATGGACCTTGCTCGTTTCGGCTCTTTCTCGATCAATCACTGCTTTAGGGAAGCTAACCAAGCGGCGGATTTCATGGCGGCTAAAGGGACTAATCTGCAAATCATGAAGTATTGGTTCTTTTCGTGGGATAACACCCTCTCTATCATCATCCGTAAGGATGCTTTAGGTTACACTTATGTAAGAGTGTAACCTAGTTTCTTCTCCTTATCAAAAAAAAAAAAATCTAGGATGACCATCCGTACAACTGTTTTTTGTGGCTTCGAGAAGCTCTGCGGCACCCATGATTCCCAATAGTAAGTCGGCATCATTCCCATTATTCTTTCTACTCGCTCCAACCCCTATGCCAAAAAAAAAAATACGGGCTATATATATATATATATATATATATATATATATATATATATATATATATATTTGGTGAAAACCAATTAAAAAAAGGGGAAACGATTTAATTATTAAAGTTACATGGGCTAGTGCTACATATCTACCGCTCAAATAAAAGTCATGTCCGCAATCTAAGAAGAGAAGAAATAGTGTAAATTATGATTTTCTTGTTTGTCCCCTAATAAGTAGACTTCTCCATTGTGTAAAAGATTAGTAAATATCTCTTTATAAGAGTCAATCATACCAATTTTAAAAGGTCTATCCGGTAAATTAGATTGTGTACCTCGTCGCATGTAGTTAAAAGGTTAGCATAACAAATTAGAAGACGTACCCAATTACATGTGGTATTACATTTTAGCCCCAAAATGAAAATTTCTACTTCTTTGTAATCTCCATCGGCATCTTAAGCACCTTTTATATTATTTTATCTATACTTTATTTTATTTCTCTAGTTATTTTTTTTCAACTCTAACATTTACAGTTCCAGCTTTCTTTTCAAACTAACAAGATAAATTTTTGTTGATGTAGATGATGAAGTGCATGATGGTTATGGACTTATGGCTATTCAAGTAAAGTTGTTGTGATTCCAACGGGTAATTTTCATTTATTTTATGATTTTTTTTCTTTAAAGTAACATATTTATTGTTATATTATGCTTTTTCGATTGTGAATATTATTATAAAGAAAATAACGTTCATTAACGTGCACCAAAGATTGTTTCGTACTTGTAAAAGAGAATATATCATAAGAAAAATACATCATGTTATGGAAAAATAATTTTAATAATTTTTAAAAGCACAATGTTATAGATAAATTGTTAAAAAAAATTAATTAAGGGCTTATGTTAACATGAAATTATTTGTTCTAAATAGTAAAAATATTATGTAGTTATTTGAAAAGCATATAACTCCCTTTCTTGTTTTTTTTAGTTGTAAAAGAGGTAGAAAGAAATGTTGAGAAATGAAATTAGAAATGATGAAGAAGCGTATGATCTTTACTTGAGCAATGCATTTAAACACGAGTTTGGTATTCGCAAAGACAATCTCAAGAAAAGAGAAAACACGAATATAGTTAGGCAACGAATATTTGTATGCTCGTGTGAGGATTTTATAGATATTGAGAATAATAAGACCACTAAGAAGTTTGATGTGGCTAATGAATGTACTGGTTGCAAAGCAAGCATATAGTTCGATGTGGCCAAAACAATGAGTGTTTATATTGTTACTAAATATGATATGATTTATAACCACAGGATGCTTACATCAGGAAGCCGACAATTGATAAAGTCACATAGAAAAGTTACAAATGAGCAAATAACTATTAACTATGTTGAGTAACATGACATAACTCATAAGTGGTGTTCCTCCGTCTGTCGCAATGCGTTTTATGAGAAATGAAGCCGCTAAATTTACAACTCTTAGGTTTATAAACAAAGATACATATGAGCTTTATCTTCAAAAAAGCTAAGAAACTCGACGGTGTTGATGCAAATGAACTTAATTATTAATCTATTTAACTAGAGGAAAGCTAAAGAGTTTGATTTCTACTTTGATTTTAACCTTGATGATCATGGTCATTTATGAACACCTAAAAATCGTCCCCCCTAAAGTGTCCTATGATTAAGCTTAACCGATTGTTTAAATGGTTTGAACCCAAAACATGTTTGCGCGCACTTAACAACTGGACATACCAACCATCTTTCATTTTCGTAAAAAAATCATTTGGGCCTAGTCTAACAACTAAGCCCTAAAGTTGCCTAATTAAGATTCGGATAAGCCTGATATAACCAAATTCGAGTTTCGTCCATCCATAAACTTTTGATTAGCTAATGCATATTTCATGGTTGGATATCCTTTCAAATAAGCTTTTCATCCATATATCATAAGCTCAATTCCAATTTTGTAACAAAAGAGTTATCAGTCGTTTTCGAAACCAAATCGTTTTCTAAACTAGTATATGCTTTATTTTAGGGTCATATCTTGAGTTCTTTAAATGATAATCCAGTTACAATTATGTGTCTTTCCAAAATCCTATCATAGGCCCAAAAAAGAGGTCGGGTGCGTGAAATATGACCTAATCAATATGGCGCTTCTGCAGATTCTGGAAATTTTACATGCGGGCCATGCAAGGTACAAGCGTGGGATACCTGGTTCTAACACAGCCCTCCAGGTCAAAATGCTGCCCGCTGGCACCTTGCACAACGTACTAGCTCTCAACATATATCACCTAACCACGACAATATTATGCTACCATTTTCGAACATATTCTGAAAATCTTTTGACGGCTAATCATGTTTACGCCTGTGAGGAGGTCGAAAAAACATGACGGGATGCCTCTTAAGGAAGAGTGGCGGCCCGCATGACTTTTTCTCTCTCTGGATGTGGCAAGCATATTAAGTAAACATGGACTAACTGGGGGCGTTAGCCTCTTTTTACTAGTCTTTAGGAGTCGTTATTCAGTTTTAGAAAACTGACAAAACCCGGTTATCGTGATATGCCTAGAGTAGAAACATATGTGATTCACGACGGCCATAGATTCCCTTGTGATCCCTGGTATGGAGATCCCTCAACGTACATCCAGTGGAGCAAAGATTGAGAGTTCGGGGGACGTTTACTAATACGGGGAGTGCCCAACATTAGACAACGCGGTGCGGTCCTTACTAGTTCAATTGTGACGATGTTGGGACATGTGTTATGCTACATTACTACTCTTGATTGATTTTAATGCACATATATCACTAAAAAGATGTCAAAACTCTGATTTAGGTTGATTAAAGGAGCTTAACGATTAACCGGTTTGTCCAAGTATTATCTGATTTAGGTGTGAGCAATATAACAAGTTAAAGTTAGCAAATTTATATGGTGGGGAAAGCAATAAAAATATAAATTCACGTAACAGCAAAGCGTATGCTTTAATGCGGTTCTCAGGACACCTATTACCACTTGACTTTTCTAGCTTTCTGTTTGGTTTTAGAACTTTCCGATGACTACTGACTATGGGACGGGATTTTTCCAGAGTTTTGAGTATTTTAGGCTTAAGGATTTGTGTTTAGGTTTCAGCAGCACTTCGACAGTATTTAGTTTAACAGGCGGTCGTGCGGGCAGGGTCTGCTTAACAGTGTGTTAAAGCGGCAGACGCACGAATACGGGACAGAGAAAAGCTTCGGTCAATACTTAAGCTTAAGGTTTTAGGGTTGGAATTGTGTGTTCTTTTCCGGTTTTTGGAGGCCCTATTTATAGACAAAATAGGCTAGAATAAGATAAATTTCGGAATGGGAATTTTCCAACTGAGATTTGCCGAGCGCTAGAAAAATCCAGCGCTTGGATCAGCGCTGGTTATTTCTAGCTTGACATTTGTGCGCCAGATTTTTTCTGGTGACATCTGGATCAATTCTATCTTTTGCGTGATTGTGTAAGAGGCAAACAGCAGCGCTGGAATAAACCAGCGCTTAAGGTTTGTGCACTGGAAAATAGTAGCGCTTGGAATGCCAGCGCTGGAATTTTCCAGTGCTAGTGTTTTAGTCTACTTTTCCAGCCTTTATCAGTTTTTGCCGAGTCTTATCACGTTTTCTATCCTTTAGGAACACGAGTTGGACTGCAACTCTTAGTCCTTACTTAATGATGAATCGTAAGGCGATTCAAACACTTAGATATTTTATCTTACATGGTTGCTATTCTAGGCAGCGTGCAAGAATAGCAGTTACTATAAATAGAAGTTTCAATAAATGGAAATGAGGTTTACGAGAGTATTAGTCAGTCAGGGATCGTTCATCGAATACTTAGGAAAGCTTAGTCAAGCGGTGTTTGGTTTAATCATCGAACACACCGTGTCGGGCCTAGGGACAAATGTAGGCGTCTACAGTTACCCCCACTTTGATTGAGTCTGAGCAATACGACAATCAAAGTATTGGTAGACGGAATGCATCTGGGACCTATCTTGGTTAAAACTAAGTTCTAACAAGGGTCTCATGAGCCCCCAAGTGATAACATTTGACTGAAGGGTCATCACTGGAAATGTCAATAGTTCCCTCACGAGTCATTGGGAATTTACTGACCTGAACAGTCCTCTCACAGAGTCATTGAAGACGTTCAACTTTTATAGATAGAGCTTTTCGAAAACGGTCACTTAGCTTTTACCTTTTGGGAATGAAATATGGGATAATGACATTTTTTAGCATGTAATGAATAAACATTAAAACTTTGACCTTTTTTAGCAAGGAATGAATAAACCTCAAAACTTTGACATTTTTTAGCAAGGAATGAATAGACCTTAAAACTTTGACATTTTTTAGCAAGGAATGAATAAACCTTAAAACTTTGACATTTTTCAGCAAGGAATAAATAAACCTTAAAACGTTGACAATTATCTTTTTTTCAAAATACGAATTTTTTTAAAAAACAAGTCCTATTATTTTTTGAATAAAATAACCATACCTAGGTGGGTTGCGGCGGTTCCAAACACAGTTTCCTGTCAGTGGGACACTAAATATAAAATTTTGAAAAACCGTTACTTTTCCGCGGGAAACAAAATGGAAAAAGTATAGGCGATTATTTGATAAGAATTGGGCTGAATGGTCCGACATCTTGTCGGAATGGAATAAACGAAATTCCGGCGCTTGATTTTGAGCGCTGAAATTTTCCTGCGCTTGAATTTGAGCGCTGGAAATTTCCAGCGCATGTCCTCTTTAAATGTGAGCAGTTCAGTGGCATTTCGCCATTTTTCTGCTGTTGCTACTCGCCATTTTCTCCCTCCTCTTGCTCGTTTTTGCTTGTTTTTGCTCGGTTTGCACGATTTCTTCACCAAAATTGTTCCCAAGTCAATCTAAACCGCATTTATGTAAGTAATTTCGTGTTTTGGCTCGATTTCGAGTAAAATTCGTGTAGAAATTTATGCTTAAGTTGATTTAGGGTTTCTTGATTTTGCCCCAATTTCTTGCAATTGTTTGCTTGCATGCGATGTTTATTAAATGTATAAGTATCTTGCATTTTGATTTTCACAAGTTTGTTGATATTGGGTAATTTTGGGCTTGCTCAAAATTAGTCCCCAAGTGTGCCTATGAATTGATGTTGTGACACAATGTAGGTGTTCTTGGCTTGTTGCTTGCAGTTTCTATGCATGAATTTTCCCTTTGGAGTTGTTTTGATCACTTTGCAAGTTCTCGTTTCGCTACTGATTTGAATTTAGCAGCATGTTCGTACTCAGGGAACAAAATTGCTTGACTTTGCCAAGTAAGACAAACTTGTTATGAATTTGAATACTTGGAACTTAGAAATAGTATGTGTTAATCGATGGGTTGAGGTGTGATGCCTCCCTACTTTTAGAAATGATAATCTGTAGATTGTTCTTTTGTTCAATGTCATAGATGCGAAGGGCGTCTGCAAGATGCAGCGCTATGAGGGGCATGCCTTATGGGTACTTGTACTTGGGGTTTGCAGAGAGGATTTGCCGCGTGTGCCCCATTCTTGTAGAGGGAATCGGGGTTCTAGCCTCTGAGTGTTTACAGATACTTTTTTTAAGGATTTGCTTGCGTTGGAAATTTTCTTATGGCTCTTCATTATCCTCTGAAGCAATGGTTGAACTGTACCCAGTAATTCCAGGTCGGGTGACGAGTACTCAGATTCTTTAACCTTCAGAAATTTGTCTTTGTCAAACGTTTAAAAGTAAACTTTTATACAAAAGTTGATGAAAAGATAACCATTCACAATAGTGTTGAACCATGATACTGAATTTTCCATCCAAATAAATGAAAAAGAAGTAGGGATTAAGATTAATATTGTTATTTGCTTAAAAAAAGTTTAATATTGTTACAAAATACAAACTTAGGGAAAGAAATAATAAACTAGTAAAGACACAACCCCAAAGTTTCATATTGTATATTTTAAAAGAAAAAACAAACAAACAATCAAGACTCAGTGGATTCGATGATTCATCGACAATGTTGTTAACTGGAAAGAGGAGAGAAATGAGCTAGTGACTTTGTGGGCAGATACTGGTGTTTTGTAAGGAATGATAAGAAACCCTGAATTGGACATTTGGACTCACTCACGTAAGTCAAACAAGCTCGAATTTCATTTTTTAAAAAAAACATTTGAACAGGTTGTCGGGTGCCCGTTATTTAGCTTAATGATCGGCCAATGTCCCGACCCGATGACCCTGATAAATTTCAAGGTCGGCTACCCAACCAGTTTATTTAGAAAAAAAATTGAAAAATATTACCCGGCTTATTTGTGTTGGGTCGGCAGAGTAGCAGTTCTGGTAATACGGGTCGGATATTTTGAAACACCCCCATCCAATATCCTCACAAAGTGCAATGATATGAGTTTTACCAATTACCAAAAACTAGGGTTGGAAATCCCTGATCCGATCTGACTCAAACTAGATCTAAAATTACTAAGAGAAACCCGAACCCGACCTGAACCGAACCCGAATGACCTGAAATCGACCCGATGTGACCCATTTCTCATATTTTGTAGTAATATCAAGTTGTACAACATTTCTAGTATTTTTTTACAAATTTACACAATCCAAAATCGACCCAAAATCAAACTCGAACCTAACCCATTAACCTGAATTTCCAACCCTACCAAAACACGTCATATTCCATAGATATATGAACAATTATCATCTTCCCCTATAAATTAATTAAATATTTAAAATTTTCTATTCCAATATTTATCACTAGATTTTAGGTCGTGCGATGCACGATTTCTATTAAATTGTTAAGTTAAATAAATATCTATATATATCAACTGTTATATTTTATATATTACGTAGTAAATTAAATTATGTTTTGATTTTAAATGGACTTTCATTTTAGATTTTTTTTTTTAATTATTAGAGTGTTTGCTTTTGGATGAAATTGTATATGCGTAATATTAATAATTAATTAATAAAAATATCTACGTGACACCTAATTATTTATCTACGTGGCACTCGATTTTTTTTAATTCAAAAATAATTTTGAAATCTTATTTTTCATTGGCCGAAACCATTAGATTTCCTACGTGGCCCTCTAATATTGGATTTATGTTTGATCTTGGATTGAATTTTATTTTAGATTAGTGTTTGATTTAGGATGATTATATTTTAGATTTATTTTTTAATTATTAGAGTGTTTGATTTTGGATGGAGTTGTATATATTAGTAATTAAACAATTAAAATATCTATGTGGCACATATTAATTATCTAAGTGGCACTCGAATTTTTTAATTGAAAATTAAATTAGAAATCTTATTTTTCATTGGCCAAAACCAATAGTAATCCTACGTAGTACTCTAATATTTTAGCAAATATGCCTCCTTTATATATATATATATATATATATATATATATATATATTAGCGTGAAGCTCGTGCGATGCAGGGAGAATTATTAATATATTGAATGAAAAATTATTAGTTTGTCAATCACAATAAATGGTCAATAACTGAGCAGTTATGAACTTATGATACGATAAAAATAACTAAAATAATTATCCAGAGAAGAAAATTTAGTCAATTTTTTTTATACGTAATACTTGTGTTTTTTTAATATACTTTCTACCTTGTAGAATTCCACTACTATTTGGAACTTGCCCATGACAAATTTTAGCTTTCACCAACTATCACCACCCGGGTACTTTTTACTTCTTAGCCAATACTCAGATAAGCTGATTGATAATAATCCTAATGTTATGATATGATGCAACCCAAAATTATTGGGACTAATTTACTGATCACTTGAACATGACCAAATCAAAAACCTGATATGAATAACCTTTTTTCCATCTCTATGCATGTCCAAGAGTTTATACTTATATTTTCTACAATATGATATATATTGCATTACAAAACATGAACTTTACATCTAAAACATAAAAATGTGGATTACTATTAAAAAAACCAGATACTACGTATATATTATGTAATCAATATGTGAAGAATTTAATAAAAAACATTGATAGAAGTTACAATTATATTAAAAAAAACAATATACTAATTATAGTACAATTACGTCAAATAAAAATTTAAAAACAAAAATTGAATATTATATTACTTCGTACATAGCATTAAAGAAAAAGAAATTAATACGTATGTAATTGAACGTTGAAAACGAAATAAAAGGAGTAGAAGGGGTTACGATTAAGCCTATAAAAACCAAATCTATTTATATTTTTAAAATGGGAATTCTGTGCCATTTTAAACTATTAATAAAGTTTACAGAGTATTTTTTTTAGTGAAAAAAAATGATCCTCATTGAATTTTATTAGAATTTCATTGATATAAACCGTGTAAATTATTATTTGTATAATTATCATAATTGTTTAGTCAATTCTATTAATTACCATCCTCATCCTACGGTGATGTTGTATTTATCTTTCGGTTAATATCGTGTTTAGTCCATTTGTTAGTTAATTTTCTAAATTATTAATTTTTTTATAATAAATCCGAAATATTATCTGTTTTTTTTATAAATCTAAAATATTAGTTTATTTATATTATGCATTTGATTACGTGGAAATCTTACGTGGCACTCCAAAATCTCTTGACAAAACTCCTTGATAATAAGATCTTCTCCAATAGTGCTCAAATATGGACTAAAAAAATGTTGTTAAAGAAGGTCCTCTTGGGACGAAATGTTCTAGGATTTAGAGGGTCGTATACTCATAATCCTCCAGCCGAAATATTTATTACGACCTTAGGATGTGTTCAGTTGATTGATTTTCATCATAACTTTATGAAATGAATTACCCTTAAAACTTAAAAGTAAAAAAAAATAAAAAAATAAAAAAATAAAAAAAAACTAATTTTACGTATATAAAGAAGAAAAACTACTCTGCAAGCAGTGGCGGACCTTGAACGATTTTATGAGGGGGGCCGGTAGAAAAAAAATTAAGCAATATGCTATTTAATTATACAATTATGCACAAATTTTAGGGGGGGCCGTAACTAAAATACACTACAAAATTTTTCGGCCGGGGGGCCAGGCCCCCCCCCAGCCATACCTAAGATCCGCCGTTGTCTGCAAGGGAAATTCCAAACAATCAATCCCATCATCAGTATTCTAAACCATCAATCCCATCTAAGGAGGTCAGTGGGGCGGGTTTCGCGGGAGACCCGTCCCGCATCCGCCCCAAGTAGGCGGGGATGGAGGTAGGTTTGACGGGTGATGGGGCGGGGATGGGTATAAAAATCGTACCCGTCATGGGTGACGGGTCGGGTGTGGATTTTGTGTTGAACCCGCCCCATCCCCGCCCGCCCCGCCCCATCCCCGCTCGCCCCGCTTCATACCCGTATGGGTGATAGGGTGAGTTTGGATTTATTTGCATCTTTAGGTGATAATATAAATTTAGGTGAGATTTTTATGTTTTTTGTTTGGATTTTTTTTTTATGACGAGTATTTTTTTTCGATTAAATAGGTTACTTTAGTCATAGGGTATTTTTTTTTCTATAGTTAACTTTGATTAATCCGTATATATGATAAATGTTTGCTAAATAAGAAAAATTAGGCGGGTATTAGCGCGGGTATGAAGCGGGGATAAGACGGGGATGGATACCCAGTTGGGTGGCGGGGCGGGGATGGATTTTAGCTTACGCCCATTGGAGCGGGGATGGGGATGAATTTTGTACCCGCCATGGGTGATGGGGCGGGGATGAGGATGAAAATTTTAGGTGGGGATGGGGATGGAGGGACCTACATCCGCATCCGCCCCGCCCCGCCCCATTGACATCCCTTATTCCCATCATCAGTATACAAATTAGCAACGTAAACAACTTACTCGATTTTTTTCCCGTATATATTATATATACTACCTCCGTTCCTTAATGATCTTTACACTTTGGAATATGTGTCCAAAGTATGAAAATTTTGATAGTGGATTCTCACTGTTTTATACATCAAAATGCTACTCCCTCTGTATTTATTTAAGGGATACACTTGCCTTTTCGGCCGTATTTATTTAAGAGATACACTTGGCATTTTTAGTAACTTATAAACCCCACTATCTAATTAAATAATCTATCTACACCCCACCCCCACCCTCCACCCACTAAAATGACACGGACCTCACTTGTTTTACTTATTAAAATATCTACCCAACCCACTTGTTTTATTACTTTATTTCATTTAATTCTTCTTCTTAATACCCGTGCCCGGCCAAGTGTATCTCTTAAATAAATACGGAGGGAGTATCATATATGTAAGATCTTGTTAGATTGGTCTCGTTACGTATTTTTAAAATATCAATTTTTTATAATTTTTTCACATACGAAAATGGATATAATAGTCGTTAAATATTGCATTGGAACCCGTGCAGTAAAGAACATTAAGGAACGGAGGTAGGATATATATATACATACATACATATAAACATACATCTATGTGGCCCCTAATTAATTATCTACGCGACACTCGATTTTTTTAATTCAAACATAAATTAGAAATGTTATTTTTCGCTGGCCGAAACCTTTAGATTTCCTATGTGGCGCTCTAATAATTCAGCAAATATGCCTCTTCATATATATACTCCATCCGTTCTTTTTTCAATGACACAATTATTTAGGCACATTTGCCAATACACGATTTCAAACACTAATACATTCAATTAAGGATAAGAAAAATTATAAAAAGTTGATATTAAAAAAATATTTACTGAGAAGAATCTAATAAGACCCACAAGACTATGTATTTTCTTAAGTATAAATCACAAAATGAAGTCAAAGAAGCTTGTATCAATAAAGTCTATAACCCAATTGTGTCATGTAAATAAGAACAGAAGAAATATTAGATTAGATTAGATTAGATATTAAATTAAATTAGATTAGATTATTCCGTATTTTTTAGTCTCTACCACAATAATATTTCTTCCATGTATTAAATTTGTTTTTTTTTTTTTTTTAATTTGTCACCCATAATTGTTTTTTCTCTCTCCTCCAAAACTCTTTTTCCTTCACTCTTTAAAAAAATAAAAAATTAAAAAATTGCTCTCTTTTCACCTCCCCTCTCATTTCTACCCAAAAAAATCTCCCCTTTTGTCTCTTCCCATCCCTTCTCTCTTCCCCAGCAAATCTTCAATCCGAGTCCGATCAACTCGCTGCAACTCGCTGATTTCTGATCGAAATTTTGAATCAATCACTGCCCATTTTTGCAGCGTTGCGATTCTCTAATTCAATGGTAACATTTTCTTTTCGATAACTTTTAATTTTTATCTGGGTTTTTATTG
Source organism: Spinacia oleracea (assembly GCF_020520425.1). Lineage (NCBI taxonomy): Eukaryota > Viridiplantae > Streptophyta > Magnoliopsida > Caryophyllales > Amaranthaceae > Spinacia > Spinacia oleracea. Next base: position 35,584,686 of record NC_079491.1, read on the forward strand.
GGTCTGCATATTTGTCTCGAATGATTTAATGGAGTATAAATGGTGAATATTGCATTAACATTAGGTTTTTCTATCTGGGATCTGATTCAATTGTTGGTATTGCGTTAATTTGATCGGGATTTTCAATCTAGGGTTAGGGTTTTTGTGGAGAGAGAAAAAGGGGGAAGAAATTTAGGGGAAGAGAGGGAGGGGAAGAGTGAGCCAAGATGTTGAATAAATTTATGAAACGAGGGAATCGAAAAGGGTCTAAATCAGATGATTTAGCATTTCCCCCGAGTAATAGAGGATCTGGGGTGGTGGCTTCATCCAATGTTGTTGTTAATCATGCGTCACGAGTTGGGGTTCCAGGTTCGGCTGGACCGAATGCCACACCGCAGGGCGTTGGTGGCGGGGGTTTGATGGTGACGGTTCCACCTACGGGTGCTATTGAAGCTCTCCCTATGTTTAAAGATGTCCCAGCTGCAGAGCGCCAGAATCTGTTTTTGCGTAAGCTTCAAATCTGTTGCTATCAATTTGATTTTACTGATACGTTGAAATCAGTTAGGGAAAAGGAAATTAAAAGGCAAACATTGATGGAACTTATTGAGTTTATTCAGTCGGGGTCGGGGAAGATTCACGAGACTGTGCAGGATGAGATGATTAAGATGGTGTCGGTAAATATATTTCGGTGTTTACCCCCAACATCCCACGAAAATACTGGTGTTGAGGCTACTGACCCCGAAGAGGAGGAGCCATTTCTTGAGCCCTCGTGGACTCATTTGCAGCTTGTATATGAGCTTTTGTTGAGATATGTTGTGTCCCAAGATACTGACACGAAGGTTGCCAAGCGCTATATCGATCATTCATTTGTGTTGAAGCTACTAGATTTGTTTGATTCAGAGGATCCAAGGGAAAGGGAGTATTTGAAAACTATCCTCCACAGGATATATGGGAAGTTTATGGTGCATCGACCGTTCATCAGGAAAGCGATAAATAATATCTTTTATCGATTCATATACGAGACGGAGAGACATAGTGGGGTTGGTGAGCTTTTGGAGATTCTAGGAAGTATAATCAATGGTTTTGCCCTTCCAATGAAGGAGGAACACAAGTTGTTCCTTGTTCGAGCTTTGATCCCACTTCATAAACCGAAGCCAGTTGGGCTATATCATCAGCAGCTTTCATATTGCATCACTCAGTTTGTTGAAAAAGATTACAAGTTGGCAGATACAGTGATTAGGGGTTTGTTGAAATACTGGCCTGTTACTAATTGCCAGAAAGAAGTTCTTTTTCTTGGGGAATTAGAAGAAGTACTAGAGGCAACACAGTCTGCTGAATTCCAGCGTTGCATGGTCCCACTTTTCAGACAGATAGCTCGATGCCTTAATAGCCCTCATTTTCAGGTATGGGAAATGTTTAAGGAATTTGTGCTTGCCAGTATTATTTGTGCTTTGTTGAATAAACTTTCATGCTAATGATCTTCAGTTTGTTAGATAATTGAACTGGATGCTTGTACCTTACATGGAATCAATTACTGATAGAGGAATATTATTGTTTTCTCAAGTATATGGTATTTTTATGTGTCCTTTAGCTCCAATTGGGATCTTAGTGAGTATAGTCAATGTAGCTAAAGTTTATTTCACATTTTTTCTTTTAATGTCTTAATTACTATTTTTTATATACTCACATTATTCCAAATTCTTATTTTGTAACATGCTTCCTCCATTCCAAAAAATATTGTAACATTGGGGTGCACAAATTTTAAGAAATTGGGTAAAAGGTGATAAGAGGCTACAAAAGCCATGTGAAATCTTCACAAAAACCGAGTGAGTAAAGAACTTAAGAAATGTAAAGGTATATTGGATATTTGCAGCGTAAAAGGAAGTACGGAGTATTGTGTTTGCTTAATGGGAAATGTTGCATTAGTTGTGAAACTTCCTTAAGTGGTAAACTGTTGCAATATTTATAGAATGGAAGAAGTATAAGCATATTTATGTTATAAATCAATATTAGGGAGAGGGATACTTTAGAGAGTTGCATTACTTAAGAATAAGATAGGTAGTTTGTTAGAGGAAGAACTCCTATAAATACAGGATATTGAGAGAGAGAGCGAGTGATGTTGATAATTGTGGAAAGTAGTCAGTTAGTTGTAATGTGGAGAGTGCCATTCCCCCGAATGATTGGTTTAGTCTGTATTTGGTGCATTTCACCTTGATTAGCATTAATACAGTCATATTGTTACTTGTCCTTCTTCTTCCTCCCTTAAATCTCTCTTCTCTGCCATTATCTTACTGGTTTTGGTCACTAAACTATGTTAATTCTTAGCAGTTTGTATCCTTACAGTAGGCGCTTTTTTTTGAATTAGATGTCAAGAGAGAGATGGTATTTAGATATCCTGATGATGTCAGGTTTAAGTGTTATATTGCATTTCCGTATCTTGCCTTCTCTAGCAGATCTTAATATCTGTTTATGAGTTAACATTTGTATGTAGTAGCTTGGTGCTACTTTTTTCGCTGTTGGTGTTTGTTGTGTGCTCGATACACATGGTTGATGTTTATAGTTACCAAGTTAAGCATGCACAGTTTTTGGTTATATTTGATCCATTCGGACATTTGCATCATAGGAGTATATTTTGTACACCCTCTGTTTGCACTTAGCTGTTCCGCTTCTTTTTCATGGTCAAAGTTTGTAAACTTGTCCGTATTTTTTAACTAGTATATATATCAAAATACCATCACGTGAAATCTTGTTAGATTTTTCAGATCATCAACTCTTGATAATTTTTCTTCAATATGTAACTTAAGATAGAGGTGTGCATGAAAAGGGAAGTGGAATATCTCCCTGGAGTTTGTGTGTGTGGGCGGGGGATTATAGATGATTGGAATGGTTCATTTAGATTCCTATTGCACAGGATAGGATAGTTATGTTTGCGAACCATATGAGGGATATGATAATTTATATTGCCACTTTTTAGATGGCTTCTCTCTCTCTATGTGGCTGGTTGAAGAATTGTTGTTGATTAGCATGTCAGAGAGTTGAGTTATTTTCTGATATAGGATTCGTGTCCTGAGTTTGTGAGTATGAAATACATAGAGGCAATAGAGCGTAGATGCAAGGCTGACGGAAAAAGCACACACCTTGGTGAAGCGAGGCTCTATTTTTATTTTGTAAATAACCAAGTCATATTCCGAATCACATGTTTTTTCCAAAAAAAAGAAAGAAGCTACAAGAAGTAAAGAATCACTAAGTTCTTATAGTAAGACACCCTGCTCAACCAAAACATATGGAAAGGAACCATTTTTATTTATATGTTATAATATGTATTAGCCTATTAAAATTAAATAGGCTCTCATTGGTGGGCCTCCTAAGCTGAAGTAGATGAAGGCACCCTACAAGCGAGCACAATCTTCCCCTGACCTTTGTACCTTTGTTTCTTAGGTGTGATGTTTTGTTACACTATGGCCTCATGCTTTAAATATTTTAGCATTTTGTTAATCATTGTGGATCTTCTTATTATACAGCCAATTTCATGTTATGAAACAAACCACTTGTTTTTGCATAGTCCTAGATTGATTAGTCCTTCTACCATCGTGTTATCTTTTTCTTGGTGATGAATTGATTCTATGCAGATCAGTTGGGATTTTTGATTGTCCTGTATTTGTTTTTACATGGGTTAGATACCTACATCTACATGCGGTTTATGTGATTGTGATAAAAGTTCTTTTTGGAAGGGGCAGAGGGCAAAGTAGGTTTTCAAACGTGAATATTGGTTATACTGACTTGAAGTGGAGATTCACAGCTTGGGTCCTTGACTATTTATAGTTTCATTGTTAGTGTATTAGTTGAATCTTGAATGAATGTGGCCTGTCCTTGTATTCTCTTTCTTTGTACCATGTGTTTTTTGGGAGAAGGTATGGTTTGTTAAACTTGGAAAATATTTGGTATCTTATTGTTGACTGATACATGGAAAGATTTTGAATTGCTTGATGTAGTTATTTTAAAGCATTACGGGTGCGTTTGGTTCACATTTGGTATAAGGTATGGGTTTAGATATAAAATCCATGGGTTTGGGATGAGCTTTAAGTCAAAACATCCCTTTTACTAACAAAAATACCAATTTTTTCATCTTCTTCTCTTTTCCCTTCTCTTCTTTCCCGCACGACGGACTTTCATGCCTTATTTTTCAGATCTCCTCCTAAGCCTCACCATTGGCGCCTTGAAGTTAGACTGCTAGAAGTTTATTTTGACCATAAAAGTTCCAATTACAGAAATGTAATGGCCATAATTTACCATCAGTTGTATATTAAAAAAAAAGTTGAAGTTGGATAATAAGGTATGATATAGGTGGATTCTGTAGATGTCAGTACTAGTATGATAATGGTCTATATGGGATCTTGAGGAACATTTGTCAAGTTTTGGTAAATCTTTTTTTAGGGTGGTTTTAGCAGAGGTATACGTGGTGAAAGGGGAGTAATGGTAGTGGCATGGAACTATGACGGTGTGAAAGGGGGTGGATTGGTGTTTACAAAGTGACTCTGTGACTGGCGTTATCAAGGATTAAATTTTTAATTTTTTCTAATTATATCCTGATGCCATGAGTGGGGGACTGGGGGTATGGATGAAACCACTTCTTCCCCAAGGTTTGAGAAACCCATACCTTGGAGGTTTCAAGGATCCCCCCCGCCCCCGCCCCTGCCCCCGATATCAATATCCATTTTTAAAATTAATTGATCCTGATTCGAAAATTGCTTGAACTAACAACCCCCTAAGAGTGTAAGACGTTAGATGATAAACCCATATGTTAACTGCTAGCCAATAATGCCATACAAAATGCTAAGATAAACTTTGGTATTTTCTGTAGATTAATATGCTGATTGAAAGAAATCAGTGGGTGCTGGGCTGCTGGGTGTAGCCTTACCAAAAAAAGAACATATTGGCTAAATGAATATGTTATTTACTAAATATGTAAAATAAGATTTTACTTGCTACAAAACAAAAAAAAACATTTACTTGGATAAATTGTAGAATGCATACCAATATGCTCAATGCTAACAAAAATGCTGATTTGTAAACAAGACTTATACTGCAAGGAACATTAGTGTCTTTGTTGATACACTCTGTTTTTGTCTACTACTGCTTCCGTCCCTGTCCCTTTATTTTTGTCCCATACTCCCATAGCACGATCTTCACTTGTTTTTAAGAAGGCAAATGTTGTGGGTTGTTTTTTTGTTTTTGTCATTCCTAGACTAAGTGGGAGAGAGGTGGGAGCATTCTCGTAAGTTCCCTCCACTCCTTCATGTGGGGAAGCAAAATCAAAGTTGGAAAGCTGTGAATTTTTTTGTTTCATGGTTACTCAAGTTGTAGGCACTGAGAAATTACCCATTGACCCAATTTTTTTTGTAATTTATGAGAAAGTAATCCCAAATCAATCACCAGAACAACCACAACCCAAAAGGAACTACAGAGTTAGGGTTCTTTCAGGATTGCAAAATTAGGGGTTTTCCCCAAAATCAGCAAAAACAACCAGATCTAGTTGAGAAATCACAACTTAGGTTATAACTTTCCCAAATTGCAGCCGGTGAAGAGTTTTCTATGTCAATGATATATTAATCATAAAAAGAAATTATTGCAAAAATTAGAAAGGAAAAGCAGCAATTGTAGGGAAACAGAAATGCAACAGATAAATTATTTGAAGGAAGACGAGAGAAATTTGAGTAAGATCAGTAGAGGAGAGATGGAATGAAGATATGGGGATCCCTAAAGCTTGAGAAATGAAGGATCGGTAAGGCGAGTCCAGAGTTGAGGCGAGAGAGAAAGAGGCTTGGATAGTTGGATCATTAAATTTGGGGAAGGACTAAATTTTCGGGACATTTTTTTAATCAGTAGTTATCATTAACGGGTTGTTTGGAGCTGCTGAAGGTAAAGGGGTTATGCCGTTATGTAGCGGTGTAGATACCAAAAAATGGTGTGGTGGCAAACTCAAAGGGAAGACAAATGGTAACTGAGGCAACTAAAAAAAGATGGAAAATGCCTGAAATTTTGCTCAGCTTGAATATTTTTAGCTGAGATATTATATACTCCCTCCATCCTTTATATTGTCCTGTTTGGAATCTTGAGAGATTCTAATACAAATAGAATCTAATACTTTAACAATGAATATATGGAGTACGAGAAAACAGTCATGACTCATTTGTGATCTTGTTTGATTTGTCTCGATTTTTAGTTTCCAAATTAAATTTTAATATTTTTTTTGTAATACGTACCCGTTATTATAATACTGCAGTGTAACCTGGGAAAAAAGCAATCAAAAAAAGAACAGAGGGAGTAGTATTATATTGTCCGATTTTTAGTAGAGTTTTTAGACTTTAATGCCAGCATTGTGCTATTGACATGTTCTGGTTGCCTTTTTAAAATTCTATTCAGTACAAGTACTTCTTAACACTATGATTTCCACTAACTAACGTTTGAAAACCTCGGCATAAACCCTGCAACAAGCTATCCGATTAATTATACATCTTGCGATTTTGTTTCTGAGAAACTGTAGCTTGTCTTTCTCAATTTTGCATTTGTGCTCCTTACCTATAGCACTCCTCCGACCCCCAAGGCTAAATGTCTTATAAAATCAAATTGCTGCTCTCGGCTTCTATGATCTTAATAGTTACTGGATGATTCCCCATTCACTAGTTCTGTGTATAATTGTTTGTGGCAGTTAAATCTTTCTCTTTGCACTTATGGTCTGCATTGCACAGTAAAATGCTGAATTATAGGTTATATCAACATATAAATGGTGTTGCAGGTAGCAGAACGAGCACTTTTCTTATGGAATAACGAGCACATAGTAAGCTTAATTGCCCAGAACAGGACGATGATCCTACCCATCATTTTTGAGGCATTGGAGAAGAACATTCAAAGTCACTGGAATCAAGCTGTTCATGGTCTCACTGTCAATGTTCGGAAAATGTTCTTGGAAATGGATGTGGAGCTCTTTGAAGAGTGTCAAAGGCAATATGAAGACAAAGTAGCTAGAGCGAAAGAGGTAGAAGAGCAGCGGCAATTGACGTGGAAGAGACTAGCTGAAGTGGCAGGAGAGGACATGGTTACAGCTTGAATGATTTCAAGGATCCTATTCCTGACTTTGTGTCCATCAGTATCAAGAAGCAAAGGCACTTGGTGGACTTTTCTTATCTCCATTTTGGTGGTATTCTTTTTTTCCTCTTTTTATCTCATAATTTTTTGGTCCTTCGATATTTTTTTTCCTTTTAATTTCATTCTGACCACCGAAGATGTCGGGGAGATCAGCGATAAAATGTAATTTATTTTGTATCAAAAAATTTGCAGATTAAGAATGATATTGCCAAGTCTCTTCCTAAAAAGTGTATGTGCTCTTCTTTGGTAGAGAAACCCAAATTAGATTTACGGGCCCTGATTAAAGGTGAATTATTTACGTTAAAGTTGACGTACGAGGATGCTTATCATCTTCAAAATCAACTGATTGTCAACATGTGATACATCTATTGAGTTTTCTTTCCATAGGAAAGGTATACCGCACTCTTCTGCCTTGCAATAGAACTAGAAGACTGGGAACTGATCTTATTGTATTTTGTTACATGATAAGAATTGTTTTGTTGTTGCCTTTTTTATTTTCTTTATCTTTTGTTAGGTATTCCTGTATTTTGAATTTTCTGCAATGATAAATTTCATTATCATTTGCTCCTTCCCACTGCGATGTTTATTGTAAATTTCTGGTTTCGCGTCTGTCCTTTGTTATTCAGAGTTTTATTTTGTCCGTTCAGTTTCCATTGACTAATGAAGATGTATAGATTGCAAGGCTCTTTGGCTCCAGATGTCTGTTTATGCTCAGATTTTTAATGCTTCAATTTGGAAAGATTGGTATGGAGTAGAGAACTTGAAATATTCTCTCTCCCTGTCAACTTGCTGGAACAAGCCTGTATGTGTGTTTTAATAATCAGGGGATGATATGTTTTTGTTTTTCAGCAACTTGATATGAAGCACTTCCTAGTTTCTTTACCTTTTCGAAATAATACTGTATTTAACGGTTTGTGTTAAAAAGGGATATGGGGGTTGTTTAATAAATGAGTTGTGGGTTCTTACTGTATTTAACTGTATGTGTTAAGGGAAGTGACGAGGTGACTATCTGATATGTGTTGCATCAACAAAACGACAAAATAGGGAAAAAATGAAGTATCATTCATGTTAAAAAAAGTATCATTTTGTAAAAAAAAAAAAAAGTACTATTCAATTTCTTTGTCTTTTTATTTTGTCTTTTACTATGATATGCATTTGCAAGCACATATCAGATATGCAAAGATAATTCCTCATGTGTTAAGAGGGGATATAGAGGTTGTTTTTTTTTTTTGTTCTACTACGAGGAGTTTTAACCGCCTTCGGCTGGTGGACTATTTTCGCAGGAGTTTATATGGGTACCTTGATGGACATTATCTCTCCCAACTGAAGTTTTTTCCATACCCAAAATCCGAACCCAAGACCTTAGTTAAGGAGCAAGAGGCCATTAACCACCTACACCAATCCCATTTCTCGAGGTTTGGGAGCGTTCTTCGAAATTCAAAATTTGAACTGAACTCCCACTCGAAAACTTGGGCAGAATGGGCAGCCAGCCACTGGAAGCGGATGTGCTGAATGCAGGCAGCAACGCCTGGCGCAGGGGCCTGCGCCTAGCGCTACTGCTGGCATCCAAAACTTTAGCGTGGAAGTGGCAGGTTGCTCATGGACCGCTCGCATAATCGAATCGAAAATTAGAACTCCCCACCGGAGTCGCCAGATTGTAGGGGGTTTGTTTTTCCCGCGCTGTTGGATTTGCCTTCCCCTACGGACTTTGTAGATTTTGAATTTCGAAGGAGTCGCCACCAAACAATATTTAACGAAAGACCAAAGTTGACTCTTGTGGATAAGGTATTGAATCTTAGAAACCGAATGGGTGAGATTCGTGAAGGGAATGAAATGCTTATTTTGCGGGCTTTTGAAAGTACATTCGAGTGCAAGACAAGGATCATTTTCGAATAATCTTAATCATGACGCTAAGTTGGTTTGAGCTAGCATGCATTTTAGAACATAGAAATTGCTACTTGTATGTGGTCACTTTGCTTTAAAGTTAATTAAAGGAATCTAAGGCCGGTTTGTCCAAGAATTATCTTCATTAAGCGTGATGTAACCTTTTGTATGTTGTTGAATTTAGCATGTGAGGTGATGAAAACAATAAGCATGTAAAGCAACATCACAAGAAATAAAGGAATTATTGAAATGCGTACAAAACCACATCACCTTGAAAAAGGTGAGTAAAGAGTGTGGAATTGAAATTGCAAAAGTAAAAGTGCGATATTGAAAGTGCGTTATTGAAATGCGGTATTGAAGTGCGATATTGAAATTGCGGTATTGAAAGTGCGACATTGAAATGACGATATTGAAATGACGATATTGAAATTGTATTATTGTACTAGAGATCCGAACGCCAAACATTTACTTAATAATAAATGTGCCCGACAGAGATTCGATTCTCTAAAAATCTCCATTTTAGATGAGTTGCTCATCATAAAGCATCCTTGATTATGATTATTGAAAATAGAACTTGAATATAGAACTTGAATATTGAAGTTGAACATTGAAATTAGGAGACGTGATTCTTAAATATTAGACCTTTTAATGTGAAAAAGGCCTCACCTTTAATATGCTCCATTACTTGAACTTGATTCTAGTTTAAGGAGTGATTACAAACAACCTTAAACATCATAGAATCTTGAAAATGGGACTTGTATTTGAACATAAAAGATGAATTGTGTTCTAGTTTGGAAAAAGGTTTGCATTTTTCCAAACATCCTTGAACCTGTATAAAGTTGGGGTTTTTGAATATTTGTTGATGATTGTTGTAAGGAATACTTTCAAGGATGAAAGTTTCAACTTACTAAACATGTTTTTTGAAATCAAAGCATAAAGATTGAAACTTGAAATTTGTAGAAGGAGTTTGGATGATCATTTGAGGGGGATTTCAAGTATGAAATCCCCTCAAAGATTACTCCTTTTTTTATCTTACCTAGTTCAAGTGTTTGTATGAACATCGATCACAAGAACAACATAGGAAAACTTGAAATAATAAAGGTAGAAACTTTAATTAAATCATGATAATTTGTTTGGACTCGGTTTTACGGGACGGGCCCGACATGCTCGGTTTTGTGAGTCGGCGCCCGAATTTGGATTGCTTAGTGTCATTTTGACCGGAAAGTACCTTGTAAAACCAATGGAGAGGTCCATTGGGTGAGATTGTGTTTGTATTTTGAAATTGATTTTTGGAAATTGAATTTTGTACCGAGTTCCGTAATAATGGGCTCGGGAATTGGACTATGAATTTTGGATTTTGGAATACACTTTAGCAATTGGGACTTCCGCACGGAGTTGCACCAACCACCTAGCAAGGATAATAGTATCGTCATCATCCCATTAGGGGAGACAAGAATTAGGTGTCTGATAGGCTGTCGTACACCCGTCAAAAATAAAATCTTAGCGAAACCTCCTAACAATGCAGTAGGGTAAGCAGGGTCGAATCCACAAAGAGATGGCTATTTAAATCTAGCTTTCAAGGTATGGCGATACTAACAATGTCACGAAATTTAGGATTGAATGTTTAAACTAAAATAAATAGAAAAATAAACTAAAAGATCTAGGGCAACGGTTCACCATGTTCATAGTTCAGAATCAATCAAAACATCATCAACAATTCAAATATTCAAATTATCTAGAGCATAAGTTAATCCTACGGCCGGGTCTTAACACTCTCAATTCAACATATGCAGTATGGTCGCTAACATAATCAGAATTGCTAGTTGTAGGTAAGCCTCTAAAATTCGATCTTTCGATTCTAAATCCTATTAGCATGATTTAATCAAACAATTGATCAGATTGCAAAGATTAACAATATAAACCTAATCAACTAGAAATATCAATGAATAATCAAACCATCAACAACAATAATAAGGATTCATAATATAAACAAGGATTCCCAAACCCTAGAAAGCGAACTACTCAATCATGAAACGAACAATGAAAATCAAATCTAAGAATGAAAACATAATTAAAAGCAATAAATAAAATAAAGAGAAAAATCAATAATGCCTCAAAGAATTACATTGATGGAGTATGTAGAAAAACTAGGGTTCATGAAAAAGAGAAGAGAGAAAAGAAACGTGAAAGAGTTCTAAGGAATTGAAAAACGTTAGGAAAATAAAAGCATAAGGGAATACAATAATTCCCTTGAGGTATTTTAGTGTTTCCTAAATTCTAAACAAAAAAGGAAAATAATAATAATTACATAAGTTATCATTTAATTGAACGATCACGAGAAACGACGCAACGAACCCGCATGGAAGTAGCTGGGCGGAGAAACCAGCGGGCCCGCTGGTGGGTCGCTGGTTTTCGCGCCAAAGGGGAAGATTGGGCCATCATTTTGGGCTTCGGGCTAAGCGGATAGTCAAGCCATCTTGTTTATGTCATAACTCTTGTTCTACAATGCCTATAAGGACGTGTGACCTGTCGTTGGAAAGCTCTTGAAGTCTACTTTCTAGGCCAATAAAAATCGCCTCATTCCGACATGTAGAACTTGTGATATCATTAAAAGAGTGAACGCTTGTCCGTTTTGATGCTTAGAAAAATAGCGTTTAGCTTCGTTGTTGACTCAAAATTATCCCTAGAGATATGCAATGATCCTCGAGTCAACATTCCATCCGTTCATCATCCAAATCAACTCATAACACTCCGAAAGCATCCAAATGACCGTAAAATCACCTGAAACATTAAGAAAACACAAACGGGGCGTAATAGAGTACGACAACGATAACTTATGCAAATGTGATCCTAAATGCAACTAAAATGATATAAATGCCTAATAATGCAACCTAAATGCGCCTAAAATACCCTATACAAATATGACTTATCAAATTCCCCCAAGCTAGACTGTTGCTTGTCCCCAAGCAACACTAAACCAAAGGTAGAGAAACAAGACGCACATGACTTTCACAAAACCATGGTAAGACCAACCCAACTCTCGAGCAAACAATCAAACAGAGTTATTGAGACAGAAATCTAGCTCAGATACAAATAGAACCACAAAGCATCGTGATCCACAATCGAAACAACCAAGCTTAGCCACAAACTATTCTCAATCAAGCTAGTCGTCGCCGCATACCTTGTAGAATATAAATATATGATGCAACATGGGGTAAGATGACAATAGCAAGAAACGATTTTCATTCAATCACAAAACAAAATGCCGATCAAGAGGTATTTATAATAAGCTTGTAATGGGGCTAGGTGAAAAGGAAGGGTAGGGTATAATTTGGGAAAAAGTGAGAGTAAGGTCCAACTTGGGGAGCAAATGTGAAATATATGCGTCGGCGTGATAATGCCGCAAATCCAACTCCATCGAACCATGAAACCCGAACAATCAACCAAGTTATAACCAAGGGAAAAACATAATATAATATCAATGATCTTTCTTCATTCCCCTTTCCCAGCTTTCAGACTACATACAAAAACGAAAAACATATTTTTTTTTTATTTTTCTTTGATTTTTCTCTCTTTTTTTCTTCTTTTTTTTTTCCTATTTTTTTTCTTTTTTTTTTTTTTTCCTTTTTTCTTCTTTTTTTTTCTTTTTTTTTTTTCTATTTATTTTGTTATGAAAATGAAACTAGATAATGAAATCGAAAGTACATAAATAAATCTAATGCTAACTGTTACAAGCTTGGGTGCCAACAATAATATACACCATTTCCGAACCACAAATCCAAACATAGCCTCGAACCACGAACTATTGGCTTAGTGTGCCAATCAATCAACATCAATGAAACCATTACGAACACCGAAGCTCCCCCAAGCTAGACTCGGGACAAGTAACCAACGGGGCTAATAGGGCTCAATTTTGTGGAGTTAAAACAATAAACAGACAAGGCTACAACATGGGTATGAAAGGCAGGAACTGATGTTTCTAAATTCGTCTGAAGGCTTCCTAAGAGAATGGCCTCTGTCATATGCGGCATGCGTGAGTTGCAACTAAAATACTAATGAATCTCAAGCCAAAATCATACGATAACAAGTCACATCAATCACACAAACACATAGTAAGGTGACCTACAAGATAATTGGCTAGCTATTCTTGACACGAGACCAACATCTTACCGCATACCATTCAATTGGTTCACACAATGCCAAGCAGTTATCAATGTATAGCATGACCGACTGAATTTCAGAATCATAACTAAGTTCAAAAGAAGCTCAAGAGAGTCAAATAAAGCCCGAACATAGTTTGAAAGTAAATTGCACAATGCAGGGTATAAAGACATATGAATGCAAGTAAGAATGCAACTAAATTGAACAATAACACTAGGAAAGTAGTACATTTTTTTTTTCGTTGCACGTAAACTCCCACCCCTAATGGACGGTACAAAGCGTACAACACCTAAACAAAACAATACAACTATACTAGAAAGCAATAAAGATAGATATCCCTCCCCCAAGCTAAACAAAACACAGTGCCCTCACTGTGAAAATAGCAACAATATAACTCAAACAAGGGAGAGAGATGGAAAGTGCTCACTCGTGATGAGCCTCGTCAGCCGAGTATGATTCGGTAGGATTGTCGACAATAGAAGCGGTGTGGCCAGAAGCTTCAAACTAGCGACCCAAAGAGTCAATCTTCATGGATGCAACAACCACAATTTAGAATACTCCATTCAACCAAGACGGTGCATACTTCAAGATTCAACGATCAATCCCAACGAATAGTTCATGCAATAATCAATAATTTCCCAATGCTACCAATTTGAACTCAACAATCAACAAACGTTAAACAATCTCAACAAGCAATTCAGATAATATTCGCCAATGCTTATAGTTCAAACTCAACAACCAACAAGCGTTAACCAATCTCAACAAATAATTCATATCACCAACAACGACAACCATTCAAATTCAACAACCAATATTGTCATCAAAATTCCAATTCCCTTTTCAAAAAATGATTCAAGTGAATAAAGTTTAGAAAACTTGAAATTTTAAAACCTTTTGTGCACCACAAAGACCAGAATTTGGTTGCAAATTCACATGAATTCCGTAAACAAGCACCAATACTACACAATTTGCCAATGCCCAAAAAGAAACAAAAACCCCCCAAATTAATTTCAAAAATTAGGGTTTGATATTCATGAACAAAATGATGGTGAAGGTGGCAGATTTGAGAGATACAGGAGGAGGGAAGATCGGACTGGAAGGCTGGTGCGCTGACCACCATGGCAGCGGTTGATGGTGGCCGGCGAGGGTGAAGGAAGGCGGTGTCTGGTGGTGCGCTGGGCGGGTGAAGGACGTGGAGGCTGCAGTGGGAGATTGCAAGGGAGAAGAGTGGTGCTGCAGCGTGGGTAAGGTAGAGGCAAACACGAGGGGGGGAGGTAGGGCGACGGTGGGGTGTGGCGACGGCGGAACTTCCGGTGGGGTAGATGGTTGACTGTGGCTTGACGGTTGGTGGCTGGAGGATGGTGGAGGGGTGAAGGAGAGTGCGCAGGGGTGGTGCGGTTGCGTGGATGAGGGAAACTGGAGGGGAAGTGTTTGAGGGTGCGCAGGGGTGGTGGCTTGGCTGGAAAAAAATTTGTTTTTTTTTTTTTGAATATGGGTGGGCGGGAAATCCAGCGAGGGCGCTGGTTATCCAGCGGGCAAGGCAGAGAGTTGTGAAATTGGGCCAAAAACGTTCAGCGAGGCCGCTGGGTAGTCGTTGGTTGTGCGCACAACGAAGTGCGACGAGCTAGCTCGTTGGGTGAGCGCTGGAATGCGCGAGTGCAGCTCGTCGCTGCATTATTGTGGCTTGCAAAAACTTGTCGATGCATCGGATTTTCGGAATTAACTTGATCTTGACCCTATAATTCTGAAAAAATAATAATTCAAGCACCACTAAATTCAAAAGTTAGAATCGTTAGTGAAACTAAACGCACAAAAATAAATAAAATAAATACGATGAACGAAAAACTAATCTAAAAATAAAATAAAATTATGAATTCAAGTGAACTCAAAGAAAAAAAAATCGTTAGCAAAATTAAACGCAAAATAAATAAATAAATACGATTAACGAAAACTAATCAAAAATAAAATAAAATTATGAATTCAAGTGAACTCAAAGGAAAATATTTTTGTGCTTTTGTTGTTTTTTTTTTATTTTTATATTTTCAATAAATTAAGCAAATAGAAATAAAATACTAAATTAAAATGGAAATAAATGAAGAAAATTGAAATGAAGGAAAGTTAGGAATTGGGTTGCCTCTCGATAAGCGCTCGTTTTAAGTCATTAGCTTGACTCCACTCAAATATTTAATCAGAAGAATCCAACGCCTTGAGTAATTTATCAAATGCCCCTGCAAACATGTCATTGAGCACTACGTATGGCTTGAGAAAAACCAAATTCATCCTCGTAAATAGGGTATTAGATAAATAAACAGAAAAAATAAAACCAAAAGAAAAAGAATCAGAAGTAGAAGTAGAGGAAAAATCAAAAGAAAAAGAAAAAAGAGAATATTTACAACTTCCCTCTAATTGCTCCTCGGGCAATGTAAACGTTTTAGAATGAGCATCAAGGTCGGCAAGGTCAAATGTATCAAGGAATGTATCAAGGTCAAGTGCGAAAGACTTAACATGGGGGATGTAGGAAAAAGATCAAGCCTCCGCGAGAACGGGACATAGGCGGGAGGAGATATAGGCTCAACATTGATGCTTTTACCCATAATTCCACCCTCGTGAACAAACTCGTCACTAAAATCGTCAACCAAAAGTTTCGCAACCAACGGTTTCTCAACCATCGATTCTACAACCATTAGTGATTCTTCATCCTCCAAAGTCTCCGTTATATCCAACTTTTCCTCATCAGTACCAAAAGTCAAATGATAACCTTCCTCTAATGAACTAACATTCTCAACAAATCCACCATCATCATCATCATCATTATAAAGGATTTTCATGTCATAATAAGATGGTTCGAGTTGGAAATTTTGCGTATTAAATCGAAGGAAAGGGTTGACAGTTTTAACATATGACTCGCTATAGGGACAAAGAGAAGTATCATGGTCATGACAATGACACCAAGAACAATAATACGGGGGAGGGTATGAGTTTGAGGAATAGGAAAAGAGAAATTTTGCAGAGTAGGTTCAACAAGCATTGTCATCTCCCACTCATATGTATCCCTAGCTCATTGCTCAATCAAATCCCAACACTCTTCTGGAGTCTTCTCCACAAATATATAACTACTCGTGGAATCCAACACCAATCTTGTATCTTCATTCAATCCCTCATAAATCACCATACATAGTTCCCATTGTTCAAAAAGATGATTTGGACCAAGAAAATCTCCGAGTCTATAATAATACCTCCAAAACACTTCATTCTCGAATTGAGGAAAACAAATAGAAGCCATGTATATAAAAAAAAAGGGAAATTTTATACACAAACGAAAAAAATATATACAATGTAGTCTCACCAAAAATAAAAGCTAAAAAGAAAAATAAAACCGTCTCCCCGGCAACGTCACCAAAATTTGATAGGCTGTCGTACACCCGTCAAAAATAAAATCCTAGCGAAACCTCCTAACAATGCAGTAGGGTAAGCAGGGTCGAATCCACAGAGAGATGGCTATTTAAACCTAGCTTTCAAGGTATGGCGAAACTAACAATGTCACGAAATTTAGGATTGAATGTTTAAACTAAAATAAATAGAAAAATAAACTAAAAGATCTAGGGCAACGGTTCACCATGTTCATAGTTCAGAATCAATCAAAACATCATCAACAATTCAAATATTCAAATTATCTAGAGCATAAGTTAATCCTACGGCCGGGTCTTAACACTCTCAATTCAACATATGCAGTATGGTCGCTAACATAATCAGAATTGCTAGTTGTAGGTAAGCCTCTAAAATTCGATCTTTCGATTCTAAATCCTATTAGCATGATTTAATCAAACAATTGATCAGATTGCAAAGATTAACAATATAAACCTAATCAACTAGAAATATCAATGAATAATCAAACCATCAACAACAATAATAAGGATTCATAATATAAACAAGGATTCCCAAACCCTAGAAAGCGAACTACTCAATCATGAAACGAACAATGAAAATCAAATCTAAGAATGAAAACATAATTAAAAGCAATAAATAAAATAAAGAGAAAAATCAATAATGCCTCAAAGAATTACATTGATGGAGTATGTAGAAAAACTAGGGTTCATGAAAAAGAGAAGAGAGAAAAGAAACGTGAAAGAGTTCTAAGGAATTGAAAAACGTTAGGAAAATAAAAGCATAAGGGAATACAATAATTCCCTTGAGGTATTTTAGTGTTTCCTAAATTCTAAACAAAAAAGGAAAATAATAATAATTACATAAGTTATCATTTAATTGAACGATCACGAGAAACGACGCAACGAACCCGCATGGAAGTAGCTGGGCGGAGAAACCAGCGGGCCCGCTGGTGGGTCGCTGGTTTTCGCGCCCAAGGGGAAGATTGGGCCATCATTTTGGGCTTCGGGCTAAGCGGATAGTCAAGCCATCTTGTTTATGTCATAACTCTTGTTCTATAATGCCTATAAGGACGTGTGACCTGTCGTTGGAAAGCTCTTGAAGTCTACTTTCTAGGACAATAAAAATCGCCTCATTCCGACATGTAGAACTTGAGATATCATTAAAAGAGTGAACGCTTGTCCGTTTTGATGCTTAGAAAAATAGCGTTTAGCTTCGTTGTTGACTCAAAATTATCCCTAGAGATATGCAATGATCCTCGAGTCAACATTCCATCCGTTCATCATCCAAATCAACTCATAACACTCCGAAAGCATCCAAATGACCGTATAATCACCTGAAACATTAAGAAAACACAAACGGGGCGTAATAAAGTACGACAACGATAACTTATGCAAATGTGATCCTAAATGCAACTAAAATGATATAAATGCCTAATAATGCAACCTAAATGCGCCTAAAATACCCTATACAAATATGACTCATCAGTGTCTACACACTCCATCAAAGGGAGAAACAAAACCTACAAAAATCAAGCAAACTTAGTTAACATACAAAATGCAATAAGAGGTCCAATACTTCTTAGAATACAATCGTACTTCCCTAATAGGTGTGGTCCGCAAAGCCTTGCAGAACGAGTGCATAGAAATGGTAGTGTGGGCGCTCCATTCCATGAAGCAGCAAACGGTAAGCCGCACCATAAGGGCGAGCAGGCACCAAGCCAGGGAAATGCTCATACGCCCAAATTTGTCAAAAACGAGGAACAAGTCAACCCTGTGAATCAAAATACAAAATGCAAAGTCAAAAGGAGTCGTAACCTCCAACACCCTCCACAAAGCAGCCATACTAGTAGGGTCTGTCAAAGCAGTACTCGAGACATTCTTCATCTCATACAAAAGGTGGTTGTATGCTAGACTACCCCAACTAAGTCCCGGGACCGATCTGAGATCCCTCAAAGGCTCCAAGTAGCATGATAGCACACTACTACTCCTTCCAGGAACAAGCATCTGGCAAACCAATACAAGCAAGAATAACCGAACCCTCTGCTCCGCCGTATCACTTAGCAGCTCGACACCAGGCAATATCTTGTTCAACGGACAAGAGTTATCGTCAGGTGGCAATCGTCTCGCAATGGGCCCAAGTAAAGTCAAGGCATAAACAGTGCCCCACTTCAAATCACCAAGCTGGACTTCCCTCTCAGAAAAAGGAAATCATGTAATCATAGCAAAGTCAAAGGGAGTGATCATGATCTCCCCCCACGCATGTGGAACATACAAGTTGTAATACCTTGTATTTTTTCGTAATTTATAAGATATATTTTATTGTATTTATAAAGATTTGCACTAGACCTTCCGTCTAAGCATTGCATTTGTTGGTTTTACCGTGGGTCAACAACTTTGCCATCTTATTAACAAAAAATGAGCCTAACTGAGTAAAGCTGAAATCTAACTTGGAACGAACACGATTTAATTTAATTTTACCAACTTTTAACTCAAGCTCGTACTTGCCTCGAACTTAAAAACTAGTTTGAGGCATTGAGCTTGACTTTTAAAACAATTTTGAGTTTGAATCAAACTCGAGCTCGACTAGGGAAAACATGTTCGGCTCTAAGCGTAAAATACCAATATTGTTGTTACTTGACTCTATAATATCTATTGATTTTGGTAATTCGTGTTAAAATTGTCATATACTAATATTGTTGTTACTTGGCTCCATAATATTAATTGATTTTGATAACTCGTGTCAAAATTGCCATTTAATTACATTATCTACGGCTTGAGGTGAAATACCAAGCTCAAACTTGACTAGTTTATCAAACAAACCAAACTCAATCCAAATTTTAACGAACGGATACCAAAAGAAGTAGCCATGTATTATAAAGGTTTTTTCTTTTTAACCCCCTTCTTGACATGAGAAATTAGTGACATAATCCCCGCTTCACCAATATTGACCTTACGCCTTACCCAAATCCCCTACTTCAGAAAATTATCTCAAACTCATACTCCACCTTCATCTTCATCTTCATCTTCATCTTCATCCTTTAAACTTCCGACACTACCTTCTCATATAGTACAAGATTAATCAATAAATCATCTTCAAATTCAGATATTTTATAAATAATTAGCCATAATTCAAAATGTCAAAAAAAGGAGTTGGGCTTCAAAAAGATGCACCATGGAGAGCTTCTCAAGGGAAACCCATTCCCAAAATACACCTTTCCCCTGTTCTTCGCATTCCCCAAAACCCCTTTTCCAATTACGCTCTTTCCATTATGAAGGTATCTTAATCTTCTATGGCTTTTTGTATTTAATTGTTTTAGTAATTTTGGTTACTGGGGTTATTTGTTTGAATTTTATTTAATTTCTAATAATTTTAGTTTAGTTTTTGTAATTTGATGAGAATTTTGCAGGATCCAAATCCAGTGGGAAATGGGTTAGCAGTGGATGCTGTATTGGAGGCAGCAGGACCAGATTGCATTGTTCCTGGTCAAGCAACACCTGTTAAATTGCTTGGTTTGAAGGTGCTTTTTCTTTTTAACTTGGTTTTGTGTACTTTCATTAATTAGCTGTTTATTTCAGTAATTTTTCACGGTGCCCGGTAAATGGCTTTGATAAATGCTCAAAACATATCAAGATTTTGCGACTATATTAAACAAAATAGGAACTATGTAGACTGTATATGAAATCGCTTCAACTTCATATTTCGAATTGGTATTATCACGAAATGGCAACTTGATATAAGCTCGATGTTTGTAGTTACTCATATACGATATTAGATGAACTATATGTAGCCTTTTGGCTGTTTGATTGAACCACCGTTTTGTTTTATGCACAAAGTATGGAGTTATGGGAGAATCTCCTTCCCTAGATTGATGTGTGGTACTATCTTCTTATACTGGGATTAGTTGGTATCTTTAGGGAATTAATTGTGTCCCGTTTGATTGGCATATGGCTTCAAAAGGATGAATAATGCTAAGAAAAAAATCACCAAGATATTTTGAGGTTTTGTCTAATTGGAGGATTAATAACGTTTGAAATACATTTGCCTATTATTCTATACAACCTTTGATAGGGGATTAGAAGAATTTTAACGGAAAGGTACACTTTTAGAGATGCAAGTCGTTGAGACTTTAGAGTTTCAGGGGAAACTCCAGATGGAAAATACCTTGTTTGGAAGTTTAAGTAGGGTCTCTTGGAAGTGGGAAGATAATGTGAAGACCGAGGAGAGTACATACATGAAGTGGCATCAATTTTATTCAAGTGTATCTTTGTGGTTTATAACTTTGTACATTGAATTTGACACTTATAACGTTCTTTTCCTCCTCTTATCCACATCACTTAACTGAAGTTAATTTTTGTAAGGTTATTTAATATGAAATAGTTGGATGGAGCTTTTGTCTCACATTTGTTTCGAGCTTGTGTCTTTGCTGATACACTCACTTATCTGAACTTATTTTTCCTGAAAATACGTTTGTTGGTTTTTGGTGGAAAAAACTTATTTGCGTGTTAAATTGTCTTAGAAAACTTACCCTTTTTTATAAGAAAAAGAACTTATTTTTGCTGAATTTATCTGAAATTATTTTGTGTGAACTTATTCAAACTTATTTTTTCTGAAGTCAAAATAAGTTAAATAAATTGAAACTATCAGATCCTTCCCCCCCCCCCCCCAAAAGCATCATACATTTTATCCCCTTTATATTTTTCATTTTTATTAAATCATCGTGTCTTTTCATTCTTACTTTTATCAGGGTACACCTGATTTTCACTTTATTTTTCCTAAACTTATCTTATTTTATCTTTACTTAACTGTACTTATTTAAACTTATCAAAACTTAACTGAACTTATTTGAACTTATCAAAACTTATTTTAGTTATAAATTTTATTTGTGTAGCCTTATATTTCATGGACTTATTTTATCTTAACTTAACTTAACTTATTTGAACTTATAAAGACTTATTCTAGTTATAAATTTACTTGTATAACCCTTATTTTTTCGGAACTTATCTTATCAAACTTATTTTTTTGAAATAAGTGAACATGACGTTTCATATTCAAATAATTTCAACTGAACAATTTGCATCAAACTCCATCCTTATCATCTGTTGTTTCTAACCTTTTTTTACCCATTCCTCCTCTCCTTAATAACTACATAGATAATTATGAGTAACTTTAAGTAAGAGAGAACCAGTGCATCGCATGGCTAAACACTAGTTTTGTTTTAAAACATGATGTTCCTAGACTTCCCACATGATGTATGTAATGGATGGTGCTCCACATAACAATTCAAGTGTTCTCATATTCGAAAATTGTGAATTAATTGTTTGCCTTCCATATCAACTGTTGCCACAGGTGGAGCTTAGTAAGCTTGTAAAATGTCTGCATTCAATTCTTAACACCTTCAATTGATTCTTTTGCAAAAGGTGATGAAATTGATGTTATGTGTTTTCCTGAGCCATCCCGCATTGTTTGCAAGTCTGATCATGTGTCAATCCAGCCACCCTTCCAGCATCCAGATTAACTTTTCTTTTTATATTTCAACCCTATAAATGAATAAGCACTGAGGAATTTGGTAATTATTCGAAATATATATCTTGAATCCTGGTTTAGAGCTTTTCTAATTGCTGCATATGTCAAGGATGTGTTGCATTTTCCCCTTGGCTGTGTTGAATTCTGAAGTTCGAAACTGAGCGTGTTGGACTCTTTCTTTTATACGATCTGTTACATGCATCCAGTCTTGGAGGGACCAATTAAGCTCTATTGTATTTTGCTTCTTCTCTTGCAAGCCTCCTTTGATACTATTTCCATTTGCCCAAGCTGCCCATAATGACTCTGAACCTTTCTTTTTCCCATGCAAATTTTGCCTCGGAAGGCCTTGTTTCAAGCCGGCATTTCTATATTTCCTTGGTCTCCCTCCTTCCTGGGCATAGTTACATCTCTCCAGGTAGTCTAAGGCACTGTTTGGCCAAGCTTCTATAAACTGACTTATGTTTCCTAGAAGTAGTTTTCCAGAAACTGTTCTGGAGAAATGCTTTTGAGAAACAAGAGTGTTTAGCCAGAAAAATGTAGAAGCACTTCTAAGAAATAGAATTAGTTTTACATTGTTTGGCCCATTTTGTACTATATTTAACCTTGGCCTATTTAAGAACTCTCATCTCATCTCACCTATAATTCATCCTTTACGTGTCATATTTCAAAGATGGCCAACAATGAACAATGTTATGGCATCAAATTGAAAAGAATAATTGACAGCTAGCAATCCATTATCTCCAATTTACTAATATTAGTTTACAAAGTCCATGAGAATTAAAGGGAGTGATGCCCATGATCAGTGCAAAATCAATACTACCGAGGAAAAACAAGCAACCTCCACCTTCGCTGCAGCTCACATCCACCACCACAAAACGTCTGACCGACCACCAATATTTGGCCAAAAACAGTCAATAACACTTCATTTGGAATAAAATATTTTCTCTCATATCTCTTGCTCATTTTCTCTCTCCACTGGTGGTGGATATCTTTTCTGCTTCTCCATGCTCCATCATATCATTTTTGGCGTTGTATTTTTCCGGCGAGAAACCGACGTCAATTTTCTGGTGGAAAGTGTTCGGTCACTAAGGTGAAGGGTTGAGAAGATGATATGGTACCAGAATACCAAGTCCAATGAGGGGAGAGATAGAAGTGAGAGTGTTTTTAGATGGGACATGGAGGGACATTATTGTGAAGATGAGGGTTTAATTGTCCAATAAAAAGTTTCATTAAAGGAAGAAAATGGCTCCCCGTGAAACAGTTTGTAGAAGCTCCAAATTGGAGCTTCTCCTTTTCTTCTTTCCAAGAAGCTCTTTTGGGCTTCTACAAAAAGTTTTTCTCCTTCTTGAAAACCCTTGTTTGGCCAAAGAAGTGCTTCTATAGTTGAGAAAAACTTTCAGAAGCTTGGCCAAATAACACCCAAGTCCCGGTCTATGTTTATTTTTTTATAAAACCAATTTCAGATGCTAAGCTTTGCCTAAATCTGAATTTCTATTTTTCTCCTCCCACCCCCCCTCCTCTCCCCCAGACTGGATTCTGGCAGAAGTGCAAGAAATTAGGGCTACATCATCTGCTATCCTTAATGTAAAAGGGTTGCTGGAACAAAATGACACCTAATATCATCTAATTGCTTCTTTAACATCAGACTTGAATAATGCTCACCTTAATTAGAAAATATTAAACTTCCACAAGTATAGCATGGGTCAACTTGAGTTTTTTACATCCATTAATGAAATTCAAAGTGTTAGAATCCAACCTTCATTTCTTTGTACTTTCTTACCTAATGCTTTATAGGAATTTTCTTTTAAAATTTCTAGGCTTGAGATAAGATTATTATGTTTGTGTCAATCCAGTGCTCACTAGAAGTTTTTAGCTAATTCAAAATAAACCTCTATGAGGAGTATGAACCAATACTCTTCACCAGAAGTTGTCTTGCTTAATTACTAGTGTCGTTGTAAGCATTTATTGATATTGTGTTGTCTCTCGTTCTTAAGCTTTCCAGACTC
Organism: Spinacia oleracea; assembly: GCF_020520425.1. Classification (NCBI taxonomy): domain Eukaryota; kingdom Viridiplantae; phylum Streptophyta; class Magnoliopsida; order Caryophyllales; family Amaranthaceae; genus Spinacia; species Spinacia oleracea. The sequence goes on from NC_079491.1 coordinate 35,608,772, forward strand.
AACAAAGGTTGTGTTTGGTTGTTAGAGGATTTGTAAAAAAAATAGAGGATTTAGCCAATTTAGAGGTTTGACCAGTCCAATCCTCTAATCCAGGTGTTTGGAAGTGAGCAGATTGAAATAAAGGATTGGGATGAATCCTCTAATTCCAAAAAAGTTGCTCCATGCAACTTTTTCAATTAGAGAATTGTATTGGGTTCAACTAGAGGATTGTATTGGGTAAACTAAAAAGACAATTTAGTCCTCACGTTTGCAAAATTACACCCATATAAAATTATAAATCATGCCCACACATTTGTCATTGGATTCACCTATTCATAACAGAAATATGGTTGATATATTTTTTCTTTCGCTTTAGCTACTTAACATTACTACTTTGCTTACTTGTTTTATTTTTATTTTTATTTAACTAGATATTTTTTTAAATAGATGATGTATAATATAATTTTAAATTTTTTTTTTAAAAAATTAAATATATGAATTAACGTAAAATTTATATATATTTTTTTAATCATTACTATTTTGCAAATTAAACATTTAATAATTTATTTCGTAAAAGTTGTTGGTGGGATTAATAAATTGTCAATTTTATATAAATGTTGTTTAATTGTTTTCATGTTGGTATATTGTATAACGTAAAAATTTAATATTTTTTTTAATCATTCCTATTTTGCAATTTAATAATTTATTTCGTCAAAGTTGTTAGTGGGATTAATAAATTGTCAATTTTATATAAATGTTGTTTAATTGTTTTCATGTTGGTATATTGTATTCCCATAAAAATCTAACCATACATTTACATATTTTTAACAATTACTAATTCTCTATAATTAAATAAGTTAATGTCCTTATTGGTAATTTTACACAATTAAACATCTATTATATATCAGCTATTTACCAAATACTTATATATAACCAGCTCATACAATCAGCTAGTCAAACAAGCTAATACCTAATACCAACAGATAGTCAAAGCTGCTAATAAAATGCACTACAACTAACGGCTAACCGCTAGTTGCCAAACAGGTCCAAAGTCTCCTCGAACACATAAACTCTCATCGTCGGTCCCACTTGTGACTATGGAATTAAAACTCGGCCGTTTCGTTACGTAACGGCCGTTCTGTAACCTATTTTGGATTTGCCGTTCCGCGAAAGCCCGTTACGTTACGGTTTAACAAAAATCACGTCTTTCTCTCCGCGTCGTCTGTTACGTAACGGCGACACGCCGCGTTAGATGCTTTTTTCTCCGTTACACCGTTCTTTTACATAAATTCATCAAAAATATTTTTTTAATTAGTTATGTAGTTTATAAAACATGATATTTCGAGTGCTTATTTGTTCATAGAATATAATACTCACTCGTATTATGATAGATTTGGTTGTATTGTGTTGATATAATACTTTTTAGACTAAAAATGTATTAATTAGGCTTAGAAATGTTATGTGGTTTTTTTCGAAATATTCACACCGCGTTAGCCGGGATCCGTTCTATTCTTCCGTTACAAGCGATTTCCGCGACGTGACCGTTACCGCGAACGCGACCGCATCCGCGTTTTTTTTCTATGGTTGTGCGCAAACAAGTGCCCGGTCGACGTTCGCATCCCTCTCTTGTTGCCAAAAGACAAGAGTGTCCTTTTCAGAAACCTTTGCTCGCTCGTGATTCACGAGCCCTTCGACTTCGTTTCACACAAGGTTTACGCCCTTACCGCCCAATAGGTAAGAGCGCGCCCCACAATATAGTGTCCACATTCAGACCGTGACACAAAGCCTGGGTTTTCTAATGCTTCTTTGAAAGTTCTTGAGAGGTGACATTGGGTCTTGTGGATAAAAATGCGCTTCAGGTGCAACTCCGCGCAAGAACTGAAGAAAACATGGGTCATCCATCCTTTTTGGTCTAGGTGATATCTAAGCGCACAATTTTTTTTCTTTTTCACAAATTTTTATACTTTTTATGTGTTGCATCTCACTTCGATGAGGTGCGCTTAAAGCGCAGGGAAATCGCTATCTTCATGGTGTAACTTGAGCCTTTTTATGCTCTGCTTAGGTCTCCCTGCTCCTTGTAAATACCTTTCCATTATTTTGTTAACGAAGTTTAAGGAATTTGTCGGATCTGACACAAAGCATGACCCATGTTACAAAACACTCAAGGTAGTTAAGGCCTCGGTACGTCTTCAAGAATTTCACAGCTAACGGAACAGTTAGGCTCTCCTTTAAGTGCACAGGAAGGATGTTCTTCACAAAAAGCACTCTGGGAAGCATCTACTAGATTTGGCAAGATAGCTTTTATAACAGTTGTATACAGAAAATCGTAGCACAAGAGGGTATGGATACTAGTCGAGAGATGTATACTAGTGATGTCAGCATATCACATCAGACTCCCATTATTATCGTTGAAGGTTAGGACGTCTGATGACTCTGATGCAATGAATCCCAAAGGAAAGCACCTCACTGGAATGTGATTTTCCTGCAATATCGGTTCGATACAGTATAGGAGTTCCAGTTCAAATAATTGGGCATCCAATTGCACGGCTAAGTGATGTCCAATTCTATCTTAAGCCTTCTTTCTCATCTCATTTTCTATTGCTGCTTATCGGTCTACTCAATATTTTTCATAAGGTCTGTTTGGTGAGAGAACCTGCCAAACTAATGCCGTCCTTCATTTCTTTAGTGGTCAACTTGCTGCAAGCGATCTTCTGTGCTCTGTCTGTGCTTTGTCCTTGCTACTGGAGTTGGTTCTTTTTTTTTGGTTTAAAGGGTCAGAAACATAGAAAGCATAAATTAAAACAAATCAAAGGAGGTTAGTGGATATCAAAAGTGCTTACATTCACATTGTTTCCCAGGACATGCCCTGGTTCAGATCACCAAAAGTAAGAGTGTTCCCTTGCAAATGAACAAACAAGGTTCAGTTTAAGACATTACACCATTACAACAGGAAAAGGGGTCTCCAAATCTCCAATTAACTCATGCATATGATGCTGCACCCTTCTCTATCCTTCATCTTCGTAGCTGCTTTATCTGGCTCCAGATCTTCATCCCTCTCCAAATGGACCAGTTGTCCCTGGCTCCCTAGGTAAGTCCTGCATGTAAGATACAAGGTTACATATCTATCTTGTATCTTACTATTCCCGTTGATCCCATCAACTGTAAGTCTGCAACTTTTGAATCAGAGAAGATTGTGAAATTGTGCCAGCCTTTGGTAGCAGCCCATTGAATAGCATGTCTGATTCCTAGAATTTCTGCAGTGTTAGAATCTGGACTGAGTGTTTTCATACCAAACCCTGCTATGCATTTTCCTTTTCTATCCTTGCATACCCCAGTAAGACCAGCTATGAAAGAAATAGCGGAGGAGGTATCAACAAATATATTGGTAGAAGGTCAGGTTGTATTTAAACTATTTATCAGGTAGATTATTGTTTTGGCCTTATGGGTGGTTTTTGTGAATGTGTGAGGATGTAATTCTGGGATTGAGCTTTTGATGTTAGTAGGTAGTGAGGTAGGGAAATGCTGTTTCTATCGAAGACCCATTTATTTCTTCTTAGCCATATTTTCTACTGGAGTTAGTTTATTGATCTGTTTTCCAGCTTTCCCATGAGAGTTCTTAACTTCATTTCTGCCATATGTTCAGGTGTGGCCTATAGAAGTTGACTTGAAGTTCATGGAGCCAGTTGGGCGGGAACTCAAGAATATCGGGAAGGTAAAATTCTGCAACATTCTTTCATTTCTTATTATTTCAACGTTTATTTTGTGATGATGTTTATTATAGACTAAAGAACTTGTTTAAATGGAAAATTTTGAAGTTCGTTGTCGTGTAGTATTTGTAAGATCTGTAATAACTACATCCAGAATCCTGTCAAAGCATATATTAAGTATTATGAAGTGGCTCAGTTCCTATTCTATATCTCTGTGAATTGAAAGTACTACAGGAGCCTGGTAGTTAAGAATAATGTATTCTAGGGGGGAAACATATTGTTCAATTTCTCTCAAAGTTATTTGCACTGCGGTTGTACTTTTCAGTTTTCATGGTCTGCTGAGTTGTAAAATTGTTGGAGGTGACTGCTGATTCGTTGAGTTGATTCATTGCACCATCCTGGAAACATGGTCTCATATTCTTGTGAGTCTGGATTCTGGAGCACTTTGCTAAGGGATAAATATGTCCCCTCGTTTCAAAATATTTCTTGGACCTCTATTCTTTTAAGGAAAAATTAACATAAATTAATCCCAACTTTCACTCGTCTTCTAAAAATAATCCTAACTTTGGATTATTTTTGAATAATCTCAACTTTCGGGTATATCTTGTTAAAATAATCCAAACTATCAATTTGCCTATGTACAAGAGACCCAAAATGGTTTAGTAATGACAAAGAACAAAAGACTTCGGATTATTTTGAGAAGGTAAGCCCAAAAGTTTGGATTATTCTAAAATAATCCAAAGTTGAGATTATTTTGAGAAGATGAGTGAAAGTTGGGATTATTCATGTCAACTTTTCCTTCTTTTAATGCCATGTAGTGGAAAAAAGGATAGGGATGTTCTGCACAGCACTCATATGTGGCTTCACTCGTTGCTGTTGATGGATTGACTGTAGTCCAAAAGACTTGTATTGTTGTTCCCAATTAAGGGTCAAGAGTGGAGCATCCATTTGCAGAGTGTTTAGCATGATGACTATCCTCTTCAGAAAAAAAAAATCTTGAGTAAAAAACATTGTGATTATTTTGATTTGAAGATATTGCTACTCTGCTGACAAAAAATAAAAAATTGTGGAAATTAAAATTATTTTGGGGTAGAGGGAGTATTACCTAATTACATAAAACCAAAAAAAACACTCTCTACAAGAACAATGGAGGTGCCGGAATTGCTGAAGCTTAAACTACCGAAGTACCAAGTGATAAAGCTTATGGGGCATACCATGAAATTGTGGGAGAGAGTGATAGAGCATATATTGAGGAAATGTATAAGCATTCAGAGAACCGGTTTGGGTTTATGTCGTGATGATTTACGGATGTAAACACACATTTGATAAAGGAAAATGATGGAATATTATAGGAAGAGGGAAAAGGATCTACAAATGATTTTAATTGATCTGGAGAGGGCTTATGACAAGGTGCTGAGAGATGTGATTTGATGGGTAATGACAAAGAAGTTACCACACGTAAATATATTGAGTTAGGGACTTAGGGATACCCACATATGTATCGAGATGTGAAAACAAATGTACTGAATTATGAAGGATTACAAATTATTTCCTGTCGCTGCTTTGGGTTGTTTGTATTTGCAGCGGTATTAAATGAGACACCATGATAAATGTTGTTTGTTGATGATGGTATTGTATTCTTGGACAAGAATGGAGTTGTGGATACTGCTAAATTAGAGCAAAGGAGGCAAAAGTTAGAATCTTGGGGGTTTTGAAGTAGGAGTAAATTTGGGAATATGGAGTGCGTATTTAGTAATAGGAAGGAGTCCAACGAAGATGTAGTGCCTTGGGTCAATCAGAAAAAGGAATGGAGATTGACAAAGTGTAAAGAATCAGCTGGCCACAACAGATAAATAAGATAGACACAGCAAATAAGAGAAGAACAAGAAGATTTTGATAAATGAATACTCAAGAACGGATTACAAAAGTAGTAGCTTGAGGCTACAAATCTCCAAGTCAGTAGCTTTAGGCTACAAGTCTCTATTCCTAACACCAAAATTCCATGCCTTTCTTTTTCCTCTCTTCTTCTATTTATGCACTAGGGTTGTCCACTACAGTGCCTTTAATTAATGTGCTCCTGCTCTTCTTTGTCTTCTAGTTGGTTAAAGGCTCTTCTCACCAACCCCTGCTAGACTTGTGGTGTTGATGTGGGTGTTTACACCTACTTCTTGCATCTGTTGTAACGACAGTACAGTGCTCAGTGCTCAGTGCTCAGTGCTCAGTGCTCTGGTGGTCCATGACACTTGATTCATTACAAAAGATCTGACTCTCAGATGGAGAGTAGAGTAGAAGACAGAGGATTGTTTCACCATGGTGTAGGTTTAAACTTAAAAGAGTAATCTACAGGACGACATGCACCTATTAGGACAGCTATTAGATCAGAGTTACAATACGTTATGCGTCAGAATGTTGGGCATAGAGGAAGGATCATATTAGAAAGATGAGTGTAGCAGAGATGCGTATGTTGAGATAGTGTGTGGGAATCAAGATATTTGAAGGGAAGTTGGAATTGCGGATATTATTAGGGGCAACTGATTACATGTGTATGGACATGTGAGACAGCTTGATTTAACAGATTTTCATGATTATTTCTTTTCAGCTGCTGTATATTTCAGATCCGTTTGATATGTATCAGATAATTCCAGTCACTCTAGCATTTAGAAACAGCCAAACAGCTGCTGTATATTTCAGATCTGTTTGGTACAACACGCGATACACATGTAACGTTGCGAACTGTATTGCATTGAATTGTTAGTGAAAATACCATTATTGGTGTTCTTTTATGTTTTTATTTAAAGGTATTTTTTTTCATGCTATTGGCTGAAACTTTTGTTGGTTGATGGCCTGTGTATGCAGTTTATGGATTCAGCAGTGGATTTGATGAACAAGTCATTCATTGATCGTTAATAAATTATATTACATTGAGAAATAAGAATTATTGCGGTGGTCCTCATCTTATTGGCATGCCTATTATTCAAATTGGATCCTGGGTGGTTACAAAAGATGCCGATAATTTATCAGGTATACATAATACATGGAAGAGGCTTTTGTTTCATAGCAGAGTAGTTGCTTTTGTTATTTGTGTCGTCTGTCATGGAATTTTCTTAGCATTCTGTGACGTAAATGTAATATGCTACTATTTGAGTTAAGATGGAGTATTGTGTTGTTGATTACGCTTTGTGTCTGGAACGAAATTTCTTAGCATTTGTGACATACTTGAATGGATGCCGCTAATGCAGGTTTGTGCTCCTAAAGTCACCATTTTTGTTGTTGTTGAAGCCACTTAATAAATTTGTTGTATAAATGACTACATTAGTAGTAGTAATGAAAGTTATGTCGAGTGACCTTCGTGTGGTCTGTTCCCCTCAGCTCCTTTGTTCATCGTTGTCTCTGAATTCAGCCGTTCAGATTTGTGGGAGAGCTCTGTAGCCCGAGTCTTTCGTATTTGACACACATGACCATTCTGATATTTTATACTCCGACTTGGAGCCTTATTGGCTAGTTTACTAAGCACATTACTCAATTATATGGTCATTAAAATAGAAGCTTTCATAAGTTTGTTTGATGAGGGTTTCTTAATGAAAATAATCGTCTTTAAAAAAACCTCATAAAAGTAATGTTAAAAACAATATAAAAGCTAGTAGAATTTGAGCTGTAAAATGTGATCCGATCTGACTGTAATTTGATCTACGCATTCGATCCCTAAGGATACAATAAGTCAATATCTATGCACAAATCATTATATGATACGGAGTATGACCTAAACCAATTTTGGTTGTCATTGAGGTGCAAATTTGATAGTGAGATCCTTGCTACAACGACCCAATGGCTTTATAAACTATAAAGGGGGTGTTTGGTCAAATACAACCCTTCCTTTTTGGTCTTTAAAAGTGTATTGGTGGTGAGTCAAGTCTCAAGTGACTGACTACCAAGTACAAAACAAGGGCGGCTGTCTGAAAACCAATCATGGGGTTCCATTCGTGAACTATGGAGGAAGAGTATACAGTGAGCATGGTACACCTAAAAAACAAACGTACACATGCAAATAAATATGATATTGTGACAAAAGAACACTGTGATATATTATTTCACTTTTTTATTATAAAAATTAATCTATTATTTCAATTTTATTATAAAGTATAAATAATAAATATATTCTTATTAATATTTTTTTCACGTCAAGTAATACAAAGTATTGTCTTAGCTACTCCATTCATACTTATTTAAGGGACACACTTGACCGGACACTGGTATTAAGATGAAAAATTGAATGAAATAAAATAATAAAGTAAATAGGGTTGGGTAGTTATTTTAATAAGTAAACAAGTGGGGACCATGTCTTTTTGGGGGGCGGGTTTCTGAAATTATTTGTTTAATAGGATAGTGGATCATAGAGTAAATTTGATGGTGGGGTTAATAAGTTACTAAACATGACAAGTGTATCACTTAAATAAATACAGCCGGAAAAGACAAGTGTATCCCTTAAATAAATACGGAGGGAGTATGTACATGTGTTATTAAGTGTTCTATGCTCACTATGCATCATGATCCACTATCTAAATTGCGTAAAATAAAAGTGTATCCTAAATACTTGGACATAAAAGTAGAAGAATAGTTGGAAATTTGAGGTTTCTTTCTTATCCGGCGTATATATGAGGAGAGACACTAAAATAAGGTGAAAGCGATAAGTGTATTGTAGTAGGAAGCGTAGCATTTAGGAGTTTTTGTCCGCCTAAGTCATCATATTTATCCATTCCAGATGATTCTTGAATAAAGAGATGATGGAAGCACACAAGATAGACTGATATTTGTGATTCGGTATTAGCTCTTCAAATCTCCAGTGGTTCACTCTTTGGCTATTATCCTATATTATCTGATTTTTGTTTCTTACACTTTTGATTTCTTATGTTAGTATTAAACAAATTGGTCTAAAGTTTCAAGTGGACAACCAAATATACGCAATCTTTTCAATCTTAACTACGGTGCTTATATCACTTAATTAAGGAACTAAGTAGACGAAACATCGCAAATTATCATAAAATTAGTATTGCTAATTAATTAAAAAGCGACGACGATGATGTAACAAAGAGGCTGATCGATGTTGTAAAGTTAATGCAATAATCCTTGGCCCATACTCCCAATGTAAAGAATTGAATGATAAACACACGAGTTCAAATAGAGGCAACTGGGTATTGATAATAATTTGGGTGTTTTTCCACCTAGCTATTTAATTATGCATTGTTGCTAGGTAATCACTATTTTTTGTATGTATAAATAGAGTCGTAGGTGAGCACATGAATCGATCTCCAAATTAAATTCCGCAATTACGATTCGATCACAAAGTGGTGTTATTGTTGTTTGATACTACTAGTTAGCTGCTATTGATATAAATAAATAAATAAATATGATGAGAATAGAAAACGTACGTAAGGGACCTTGGTATGAAGAGGAAGATGAGAGGCTTAAAACTTTTGTGGCGGTTTTGGGTGCACGACGATGGGATACAGTAGCTAAGATATCAGGTAATTAATGATAACTATTAACTACTACTAGTACGTATATATATTAATTATATATGTGCATGAATATTTATATCATAGACGGACATTTATATTGAATCATATGTGAAATTGTAGGGTTAAGGAGGAGTGGAAAGAGCTGCAGGTTAAGATGGTTGAATTATCTTAGACCTTGTCTAAAGCATGGTTGTATCACTCCACAAGAACACCAACTTATACTTAAATTACATGACAAATGGGGTAACAAGTAAGTTTTCCGATCCATGCATGCATGTTTTACGTACTTGTTACAATATCCCATATATATATATATATATATACATATACATATATATTGAATCTTGTTTTGTGATATATAAATATAGATGGGCTAAGATTGCTCGAAGATTACCGGGAAGAACAGATAATGAGGTTAAGAACTACTGGAGAAGTCATCTTAGAAAGGAAGAGCAAATGCAAAATTCATTGTTGGAATTGCACCACCCAACATCAACATCAACATCAACATCAACATCAACATCAACATCATCATCATCACCATCATCATCATCATCATCATCCCCTGCATCTAACATTTCTTTCGTACAAACATCTTCTTCAAATGATCATACCACCATGCCCAACAATTATTCTAATCAACAAAAAGTCGATACGATCACTCCAGAAATATATAGTGATGACAGTATTTTTGAAGCCGGACGTCTATCAGATTCTATCAACTCACCTTATGAAAACCGGCTATCGGATTGGATGAATATGCTGTCAGAGGATCTAACTTATAACGATAACTACAGTACAGGCTGTTGGGAAATTAGTAATGGTTCACCAGATTTATGTTTAGATTATCCAATCACCTGGTGTATTGAATATGCTACTGTTGCATGGGATACCAATTGGGATATGGATTTGTTCAATATAAATTTATAAAACCTTTTGGTTTGCTAGCTTAATTTTTAGAAGATCAGACCCTTGACCTGGTCCCTTGAACAAAACTCATGTTGTGCATATATATATTAACAACATGAGTAATGAGTTTATCATCATCAAAACTAAGAATATGCACAACCCACATTAATTGTAGACTGAAGAATAAGGTAGGACTAAATACGCACAAACTAATTAATTAACCTACTAATTAAATAAGCCTAGTTGAACAATAACAAACATTCATTTTCCTAAACTTTCTACTTAGTATAATTTTACATGTTAGGAATAGTACGAGATAACAATCTAGATAAAAAACATACAATATAAATAACGTGGTATGCCCACGTCCCAACTTGCATTATTAATCAAAACCGTTATTATAATACAATCAATCAACTTCACTTGCTCAAGTTCCGAATTTCAAGCATGTAAAAACATAATTGTATATAAACGCCTATTTTTAATTACTGTATTAGGAAACACAATATTAATAGAATGTTGCAATTTATGAAAAAACCAATATACTAACAAATCTATCACTAAAATAAATCTCGTGAAATAGGAATACAATAACATATAATATATCTCAGCTCCAAAAAAAATATCTAGTAAATTCGATCCAAAACCGGAAGCCATCGCCATATTGGGTTTAATATTAACAATTCTTCCCATTCAACCCAATATGCTTCCACAATCGATTTAACGGTCACCGTCGTCCATCCGACAATGCCTCCCCTCGAACAAGAACATCTACATCTAACCCAATTAGATTTCTTTTGTTCTTCCAACCTTTGAGTATCATCGAACCCTTTTTAGTGACTTTCAAACTATTGTTGTTCACCATAACAGTATAACCTAAACCATCTAATCTACCCAATGAAATTAGATTCCGTTCTAACTTTGGTACGTACCTCACTTCAGCTAACATCCGAACACGGCCATTGCAAAGTTTTACCGCAACCTCACCAATGCTATCAACTTTTACCTTCTTACCATCCGATAAAGTAACCATCTTCCCTTCACATTATTCATAGGATGAGAACCATTCCCTCCTAGCACATATGTGATGAGAATTTTCCGAGTCAAGCACCCAACCGTCATTTGGCCTCTTATCTTCTTGAACCAAAAGAGCATCACCAACATCATCATCATCTCCTTCCGCATACAAAACACGTCCCTTCTCACGAGGTTTTCTTCAACTCCTTCAAGTCTTCTTTTACTTTGGGACACATAGTTTGTATATGACCCTACTCGATCTCCACAATAGAAACACTTAATATTAGGGTTATGTTTCTTACCAAATTTCTTTCTCATGTCACGTGCATCTACCACGAAGGCTCCTCCATTTGATGAGTCACCCGATCCTTGCTTCATCAAATAATTTGCCCTGACTAAAAATTGATTGCCCAGACTATTATGATGACGCGTAGCCTACGTGGCGCCTATATGTACCAATTATGCTCAGGCTCGGGATCTCAAGCATGTAAAAACATAATGGTATATAAATCCCTATTTATATACCCAAACTTTCTAACTCTAGCCCTAGTATTAGGAAACACAATATTACTAGAATATTGCAATTTAGGAAAAACCAATATACTAACAAATCTATCCCTAAAATAAAACTCGTAAAATAGGAATACAATAACGCAATATATCTCATAATTTTTAAATTTTTTTTTCAATATTACATGCTATTTTGAAATGTACTTATTTTACTTATTCATTTATTTTAAACTTTATTTATTTTTTATTATCTCTTATAATATTTCTTCTATCAATGCCGACGATTCATGTTAGCCGACCCCAAATCATTTTGGAACTAATACTTTGTTGTTGTTGTTGTTCTAACCAATGTATTTGACCTGTTTAGTATTTTATGTTTTCTTTGAATGAGACATAAGGCCGGGCATTACAAATTATGAATTCACAATTTATATTTTCTTTGTACTGTAAGCGGCTTCGATCAAATACAAGTTTATCTTATGTACAGTAGATTTAGTTATAAAACTGATAATCAAGTTTATCGTATGTACAGTAGATTTTATAATACCTGCTTTATATCCAAAATATTTGGACGTCAGAAACCGATTTTACACTTGCAAAAAAGGGAAAAGAAATGTATAAAATTAGAAATAAGAAGGATAAAAAGATAAGATATGATGCAAATAATTTGGAGATTGATCATCTAATACATACCAAATTTATCCACTAAATCCATGAACATTCACTTCATTTAGACACCAAACTATCAATTAGTATATGCTTAATTCTTTGAAATATAATGTTATCCACTTATCTTTGTAGCTTTATACCCATGCTTACACTTGACCAACTTCACACATCCAATAGAATAGAAGTGTATCATTACCAGTGACAGATCTAGGATTTGAAAAATGGGAGTACGAATAAAAAAAATTATAGTCTACCAACGGGAAAAAAAAAATTAAAAAAAAAAATCCGGGTCCAATTCAGCTATAAAAAGGATCCAAAAAAAGGGTTTACTTTCGGTATTAAAAAAGGGTCAAAATTACATTCGTTGTAATATTTAGTCCAAATAGTTAAAATATAAACCCACCGTTCACTTCATTTATATTATCAACGATTTACTAGTCTTTCAATATTTTCGATAAACAATAGAACAATTGGAAAAATAAAGAGAGTAGTGAATTGCGTATATAAAAACCATTAATGAAATTGAAATCATATTAAATTTCAATAGAATTGAAAATATTATTCTTCACTATGTACGGAGTATATGACATTTAGCATTGTGTATTTGTGTTTACAAATTTCATTTTAAAAAAATTATATAACCCATGCAACTAATCTTAGCTAGGTACAAAAGTGAAATTCACAAAAAATGATATGTCTATGTAATTGAAATTAAACGAGTGAAAAAGAAAATCACAAATGATATAGCTAAAATCATTAAAAAAAAATGAAAAAAGAGAAGACGAAAATCAATAAATAGTTAAACGGTGGAAAAACTATTAAGTGTTAAACAATAAGAAAGTAAAACATTAAGGAGGCTAGACATTCAACTAACTGAGACAAACTCATTAATGTGATACATAATAGGGAATTTTAACTATATACAAAAGTTCTATTACTATTATATATTTTTCCACAGATCTAGGGAATGGGGGGCAATGGCGCCCCTTGTAACCCCCTAAATCCACCACTGATCATTACAGTTTAATCTGTCACGTACGACTTTGTTGTCACGTGAGCTAGTATTAATCAAAGTGTTGAAGTGTTGAATTCTTGATCGATATATGTTTCTTATGGCACGATTGACAGCGCAATTAGCCAAATAATGGAAGCAAGATGGTAAAATGAAGAACACAAAAGACATAAAGAGTTCCTCAATCATGTCAAAAGTCAGACGTAACAGACAATAAGAATTCTGAAAATGTAATGAAGTTTGTTGATGTTAGGAAATACAAGTAGGAATGATATACAAATAAAGAAATGAGAACATCAACAAAACAAATAAAAAGGCGTAAGCTGGGGAAGAGATTGAAGGTGTGGCTCCATCATAATCATCAGTGTAATCATAATCATCCGACTCTAATCCTGTTTTATCACCTGCTCCAGCACTCCACTTGCCTGTGTTGTGTCCCCTGCCATTATATACATCCCATTATATACCCTTATACTTTCATCTTATTTTAATAAATTCAACTCACTTTTTTAAAATTATGTGTCGATCAAAGTGTATCCTTTAATAAAATACGGAACTCCATAATATCAACCCTTGTCAATTACTCCCTCCGTCCCTTTATACTCGCGCCGCTTTTTTTTTCCGGTCGTCCCTTAATATTTGCACCGCTTCTATAAATGAAATTTTTTACCAATATTATATTATTTCTCAAACTTACATACTTAACCACCTACACCCCTACTCCCTGCAAAAAATCAATTTAAGATTCACACTCCCCGCTCACCAATCCCCACCCCTTACACATTTAGAAAAAGATGGGAAAAATAAAAATAAAATAAAATAAAAGGGAAAATGGAGAAAAACCTGTCGCCCAGAACACCAGCATGCATGACGAGTTGGTCAATGAAGGCAGCAGATTTGGGCTCCACGCTGTAAGCTTTCTCGTATTTGACTTCGACACCCGCTCCAGACGCCACAAAATAAGCGCCGTTCACCATTTCGTCGCCTTCAGATCTCCAATTCCACCCTTTCCAATCATCATCTTTTGATCCTACTCTCTTTGTTACCTGTTACAATATTATTAGGACAAATGATTTTTACCACCTGAAAACGAAAAACTAGATAAAAAATTGATGTATGGCTGCCGAATTTAATTTTCTTCCAATTTTTATATTTCCTGAGTCCCTGTGTAATTTCCTAACTCTTTCACCCTTCTCTCTTTACTTCCATTAAATTTTATCAATTTTGTGAATTAATGATGGTGAAAAATTATGTAAATTTATGTAACATAAGGGAGTTGGGGAAGAGGAGAGAGTTAAATACATGAAATCGTGGAAAAATAGAACATATAAATATTACCGTTATTATTCCCCTACATTACATTTTTATATATTTTTCCATTTTTTAGGTGGTAAAAAACAAGTTTTAAATTTTTTAAGGTGGTAAAACACAAGTTTTAGTTTTATAGGTGGTAAAACAATTTATCTATATTATTATTAGTAGTTTTCTATGCACTTTTAATTTAAAACGCACACACAATAGTACTTATTTGGTTAATTATTTTTTTAACCTTTTATTTTTTATTTTTTTTCTTAGTTTTAATATTTGATGATTTTTAGTAAATTGGTTTCATTCTATATTGTAATAAAAAAATCTTTTTGTGTTTAATTTATTTTATTTTTCTAATTTTAGTAAAGAATAAAATAGACAATCACTATTGACGCCTCGTGTGTTCCTTTATCTAATAGAGATATGTCACACTTGCAATTAAACGTTTGAATGTTGACACATAGAATTATATAAAAGTTAATAAAAGTTGATACTTTGAAAATGTATATTAGTCGAACCCAACAAAATTATGTAACTATATTTTTTCTTACATGTCAAATTATATGACTATATTAAGTAACAAACAATGTCAAATTAAATTTCGTTGACAGTGCCCAAATTCTAACCTTAGCCATTATATCGAAATAAATGCAACTATTATAACTATTATCTAACATTCTACATGAGGGCGTGGACATAAATACATGTTCTCTCAATTTTTATCATATAAGTGAAGATGTGAGATTATTTTTGTAAAATCGCTTTTAGTGTCCCCTGTAATAGTCCATTAACCTTTGGTAATTGAAAAACACAGTATTAAAAAAAACAACAGAAACATCGATCCTAATTAACCCAAAACGGCGCATGATGAAATTCCTAGGCCCTATATATTTGTAACATGCATTATCCAAATAGTTACTCGTTAATTTCTGTCTTGGACTACTTATGTTCACACCATCGTAGACATTCAAATTAACATCAGCCAAAAGGTAAATAACCTCTTGCTTTACTCTAGCCAGTGTAGAACTGGACAACACCCTGCACTACTATTGAACATTTAATGGTATCCAAAGTTAACTTAGGTCCTACTAACACAAACCGGACCTATCTATCATTTTTATAAAATAAAAAACAAATGACTTTGAATCAATCTCAAGGGACCCATTACCCGGCCCATACCAAAGGTTGGTTATATATCTATCATTATTATAATTATAATTATAATTATAATTGATCCTTTGGAGTTTCAAGTTTGTTAATATACAATAAATTTAACCAAAACAAATAAGTACAAATAAATACTTGATAGGGCCGGTTTGTTTAATTAATTTGGTGGGTTATAAAATAAGATCGAAAAATGAAAGTCAAAAAAAAAAAGGCAGAAATTGGTTGGAGCATTACCTCTTTGGCATAACGATCAAATGGAGCAATGAAACGATTGCCCTGACTATTGATGGTAGGATTGCTACTACCCCCGATAGCATACATTTCCCACTGTGTATAATCGTTGTTCACAACATGTATATACCCTTTTCTACACCTTGGCATCCTCTGTTTTAACTTGGGTCCAAAATGGTTGAATGCTACTGTTACCTATATATATATATACAACATTTATAATTCGTTCGTATTTAATTAATTAGTTGTGAATGTGATAAATATAATGTTACATACCTGCATTCCGACATCGGGCTCGTAAGAGTCACTATGGCCTAGTAGCATAACCTCATCGTGGTGGGAGAAATGGTTGTTGGACACCGTGATTGCGGTGGACCCCATTATGATGTCAATGAGCCCATCTTTACAATGTGACAACGAACAATGGTCAATCCAAAGGTCCTTAGATCCGAATATTGAAATACCATCCCCATCTGACAAAGTCCGATAACCATAATGGGTCGGGCTGGATCGAACCATTGTGTTACCAGATTGGTGGCAGTGGTGAACGTGAATATTTGTGATGATTACATTGCTAATGAATTGTAAGGTAATGCATCCTCCTCCCGTTATGTGTACGTCTGCTCCTCGCCCATCTACTGTCTTGTAACTGTTGAAGATTAGCTCCTACATTTACAACACATAAATTAAAATTTAGGATCATTTTTGTACTTCCTCCGATTTTTAATACTTACAACGTTTGTCACTTTCACGCATGTCAATGCACAACTTTGATAATTAATATCTTTAATTCTATTTAAGCAAAAATTGATATTTTGGAAGTACACATTGAGACGAATCTAACAACATCTTACATGACTATATTTTATCTTACTTATAAATCACCAATAATAGTCAAAATAAAATATGTGAATAGTGTAAAAAGTCCAAACGTTGGCGAGTATTAAAAATCGGAAAATACGGAGTAGTCGAGTTGGGCTAGCTTACTTGGGAAAGGCGGATAACCATATTGGAAGCGAAGATGATCCAAAGAGGTTCAGTTCGTATAACAGCATAGCGAAGTGTACCAGGTTTGGGATTAATAGGATCATTATCAGATGGGTCAGTGACAACGTAAAATTCACCACCTTTGCCACCTAAAGCATACTGCCCAAACCCGATACCGCAATCGGCCAACCGTTGTCGGTCGTTTCCCCAATTAGGGTCACATCTCCAGCAATCGTCGATTGGATTACCGGTCACACAATTACTGCCATCTTCTAGTAAACGTCTTCTACTTACAGAAACGTTTATCTTTCTGCATGCAAAACCACAAAAATGTGTAAAAGGCCGGCATGCACATCGCTGAGGTTAGTACTTACTACTTAGTAGTCCTAGCCTTAAAATTGTTTTATGAGAAACTGTTTTTCGTTAAAACAAATACACCCTTAAATAAAACAGAACCCGTAAAAGTGTAAAACACAATAATTACTTTCTTTTTTTTTTTTTGAGAAGAAAAACACTATAATTACTTAAGAGAAACACAAAACAATTATCAATGAGTATAATAATTGCCTAGCTAAAATACTTATCTCTATTTGCATTGAAAAACTAACTTTAGCCGATTAATCTTTAAAACAATAATACCAATTATTAAAGATTGCATGCCTGAATATTTATTGGTGAATAATATTTTTTTGACTATTTTCCAATCAAATTGCTTCCCGCGTGAAAAGAGCGGAGATTGTGAATTTGACGGCATTAAAGATTTTATTACTTTTATGTTACAACACGTGTTTTGTGTGACCAACCACGCCATCAACTTGATGGTGTGACGCGTGCAACTAATATGGAGAAAGTTATTAGCGCTTTAGCGGGTGTTACTTGAATTTGTTGTTGTTGTTAATTACTTATACATTGTATTTGCCGTTACTTTTCTTGTTTTATTGCAGTTTCTTGAATTTCATGTTAGAGTTCCTTGTGTAGACTTGTGTTACTTGATTTTCTATGTTGGTGTTACTTATACATTGTATTTGTTGTTACTTTTCTTGTTTTATTGCAGTTTCATGTTAGAGGTTCTTTGTATAGACTGGAGTTACTTGACTTTCTATGATGATGTTACTTATATGTTATATTCGTTGTTACTTTCTTATTTTACTACAATTTCTTGAATTTCATGTTCGATGTTCTTTATATAGACCGGTGTTACTTGACTTTTTATACTGGTGTTACTTTTAGTTATTGCAATTAATGTTAGACGTTCCTTGTATAAACTGATGTTACTTGACTTTCTATGCATGAGTTACTTATACATTGTATTTGCTGTTATTTTTCTTATTTTTATTGCATTTTTTCATTTCATGTTAGAGATTTTTTGTATATACTGATGTTACTTTATTTTCTATGTTGATGTTACTTTATTTTCTATGCTGATGTTACTTTATTTTATAGGCTTTAAACGCACTGGGCTTATTTGTAAGTGTGAACATGTCACGCCGTCAAGTTGATGGTGTGACTGGTCACATATAAAACTTGAGGTTTATGTTATTTGACTAATCCCCTCAAATTAATTTTTCAATTTTTTTTAACTTCAATGCATTTCATTTTATTGAACTATCATTAAGAATGTTATAATCTACGGAGTATTTTATAACGAGACACCAAAAAAATCATTTACGTGTATGACATCAAGAGTCCCTTATAAAATACTCCGTAGAAATTAAACTTTTACATTTATTCAGAAATAAAGAAGTAATCTATACTAGGGATACTGAAAAATAATTACTCCGTAACAAGTTGTGTTACGTATAATGTATTCATGTTGAAAAGAACAAAAAACAAAATATGGTGCGAATGTGGTTGCATAAAAGGACGTAAAAATGTCGCATTGTTATTTGTTAGGCCTCGTCCCTGCGGATTACCTTGGACATTTCATTGTTTCATTGATTCACACAGTGCTCAATAAAACATGGAAGTAGGGTAGCTAGCTCCCATTCCGACAACAAAGTTACAACTCTTTTTTATTTTATTTTTATTTATTTTGTCTTTACTTTTTATTTCCCCTCATTTATGATATATTTACATTAAATATGTACATAAATCATAATTAAAGAGACTAGTTAACACTTTAACACTATTGAATTATCCTTAACAAAATCGACAGCATAAAGTAAAAGTTAGAAAATTATTTAAATAAGATAAGAAACTTAAATAAAAAGCAAAAAATTGTCTCCAATCGATGTCAAGTTTGATTTAGAGGCAAACTAATTTAAACAATATGATTACTGTTCTGTTTGACTTATTACGGACAATATAAGTTTAGAAAAATAACAGTTTTCATATATTTTCATAAGAAAAGAAATTTGTTTCAGATAAAATAAGTTTTTCAGATAAACTAACGGGGTGTTTGGTTGGCCATTTTGGAATGGATTGGAATGGAGTTAGAATCCATTCCACCCAATTTTTTGTTTGGTTGGCCATGTTTGGTACGCTTTGGAATGGTGGAGACATATTACTAGGCCTAATAGTTAAAATCGAAAACTTGTGCATAACATGTCTCGATTTGAATTCTTCTCCCCCCATTTGTAATTTATTGTCCGCGTTGCTCATTCGTGCCCCAAACAAATAAAAATTACTATAGGTAGTACTTTAAAAAAAAAAAAAAAACTGTGCAAACATTTTACAATAACATATTTATACGGAGTAAATATAGCTCCCTCACTCAAAAAAACTTTGACACTTACCTTCATTCCCAAATGGATATTCCAAAAAAGGTTTAAAATTTCTTTTTCTAAAGCTACTTTATTTCTCTCAACCTATCCCCACATTCTGAAATTCTCAATTACTTGGCTTTTCTATTTATGCTCTGTTCTTCTAATTGTTGTTAAAATTAAATTACTTTTACTGATGTTTGTTTGTTTTTTTTTATTTTGTTTTTTTTACTTGTTCATTTGAGTTACTTAATTTTGTGAACTAACTTATTTTAGTAAACTTAATAATGAAACTAGCGAAAGCATTTTAATTATTTTTTTAAGGGACAAGGGGAGATTCTTTTGTATGTATGTAGTTCGATTAATTTAAAAAACAAACGATGTAACCAATTATACTCAAGTAAGAATGTAGGATATTTTTCTAGGATCCTAAGGAAAAAAATCAGTGAACAAAAAATGTACTCCGAAGTCCTAATGTACATGAGTGTTGATACATTGTAAACGATGGTTATTTAAAAAAAAATGGTAAGATTTAATGGAAAAATGGTAAATATAAAAAGAAAATGATGATGGAAGTAAGAAAATATACCTATGAACTTCTCGAGCAACGGCTTCTGGGTCCGGGTGTTGGCCTGGAAGAGTGAAGTTGAGGAGAAGAGACGAAGCAAGTTCTAATACTGAACATAGAACCAATATTTGAACAATGCAGCTTCTTTGTACCATCTTTGCTTTCTTGTAATAAGTTTTCACATCTATTTTCAAGCTGTTTTTGTTATTGTTGAACAAGGTACACTTTTAGATCCAAAATGGTTAAAATGTAGCTCATTCTTTTACCAAAATGTGAGCTCTTTCACACACTCTCTCTCTCCTCTTGTTTGTTTTCCAGAGTGAGAGAGTGAGGAGTGTGATTATGTGTAGATTATATAAATGATTTAGGTTTGGGAAATTTAATCAGGATCCTATTTCTCACTGTTTAGAACGGCGAAAAGGGGATCCTATTACATGTACACCTAGTGTACAAAGTATCTTGTACATCATGTTTTTTTATTCGTTGAAATGACATATTTACAGTCTTTCATTCTCATTTTTTAATGGATTTGATGATATGTCAACACATTAATGATGATGTACATGAGAATCTTGTACACTAGGTGTACAGGTAGCCTTTTCCGTGAAAAGACATCAAAACTGAATTATTGAGGATACTGATACTTTGACTCTTTGGTCCTCTCATTTTCCTCGATTCTGTTGCTAATTTTACACATGGAAAATAAAAACCAAAATTATTAAAAGTAGAATAAAAAAACAAAAAATCTTTTACAGAGAAGGTTCTTTTTCTTAAAAATTATACAGATTGGTGTTTTAATTAGTACGGATCGAGTAGTAGAAACAACATAATGGGTATGGGGCTAGTAAAGATTAAAAAAGGAGGAGTGTGCAACTTTTTTAGCCTTTTTTTTGGCTGGGATTATGGGGCTTGGATTAGGGGATCAAATATTCAAATGAAGCTTTGAAACACTTTATTTGTACTTTATCTGTCTCTAATTGTTTCTCTAATTGGTTGTGTGAAATTGAAAAGAGACAAAATTGATGTTTTAAATGTTTTTATGCGAGAGTAAAATTGTGGACTCATGAACTTTTATGATAGTGAAATAATTTTCTAGAGACGGATTAAAACGGCAAATGGGACAAACAAAAAGAGACGGAGGGAGTAAGATATAACTGGTTATATATAGAAAATTCTTGAAGACTTAGCAAATTGAGTAACTGACCAAAAATAACATGACCTAATCGTATCTAAAATAGAGTAAATTAGAGGTCAAAGAATTCGGATGCTAAAGTTGGTGTTTTGCAATTTTTCACGCTCCAACTAAAAGAACTTGATATGTGTTTGATACTTTGAGCACGATCAATATGTCATTACACTTGAGTTTTTTTCGTGATTTAATGGGAAGTGGTTAAGTGGTTCTCATTATATCGTGAGACAAGGTCCGGCTCTCTTTGGGTCCGTGAGATAGGATTTGGTTCTCCTTGAACAGTAGGACAAGACTTGGTTCTCCTTGTGCCATGAGATGGGGTTTAGTTTTTCTTGTACCTGTCGTCTGTAGACAACATGACAAGTGTATTGGTTTTTAATTTTCCTTGTGTCTTGAAACGACGAGATAAACATATTGGTTTTCCTTGTACCTTGAGATGACAATACTATTATACAATCATATTGGTCTTCCTTGTACTTTGACACAAAAGGATTGGAGTGTCGGACAATCATAATTGCAACAATTTTGTAACTACCATTTAGATTACGGGAAGGTATTGAAGACGTATTAGGTGTATAGGAATTGAACACAAGTATTATTTGGTTTGATAAAAGAAAGTTTCAGTTCATCACGTTCATCTGCCACTATTATTATTATATTATTATTATTATTATTATTTCTCCAATTCTAACATTCGTAGTGTTATGATTTCGGGAGGGTGTTACAATAAGGAAACTTTTGTTATGAAAATTGAAAGGTCATATTAGGATGCAATATAGGACGTATATCTTAATTACTTCTTTTTTGTACGCTAGGGTTATAAAGTTTGCCATAAGGAATACACAACAATCTTTTCCTTTGAATAATATTGTACGCAGTATATTGTTAAATTTGGGCATGAGATGAACCTAGGGGTGAAAGTTTGGTAGAAAAAACTGAAAACTGAACCGAATCGAATCGAACCGAACCGAACTGAATAAGAACTTCGGTTCGGGTATTTTCTATTCAGTTCGGTTTGGACTGAAAATTCTAAAAAAATTGATGCGAATTGGACTGAAAGTTTGGAACTGAATAAACTGAACTTGAATAAAAAGTATAATAAGGACGCGAAAATTGGCTTAAAACACGTAAAATATAGGACAAAAACAGGCCCAAAAGAATGGCCCATGAAAATTCGGTTTTATGGTTTGGATTTGAGTGAAAATAAACATCCAGTTTGGTTTGGTTTGTGTTGAGTAGTGAGGTTTTGATGATTATAAACAAATGATGATTATCTAATTAACATGTGTGCTAAGATGTGCATAGGAAGAACAAGCTATGATTAAACCAAGAGACAAGGGACATGAGCAATGATAAGCTATTGTTGACGAGAGCGGAGATGGCTACGTTATACATGTTGTTTATATGTAAATTAGCATTTACATTGGTAAACTTCATGTGGTAAGTAAAGTGACAAAGGAGGAACGAAATGATACTTTATATGGTCCAGCAGGAACAACAAGAAAGAGATCAGAAACAGTTTAACAGAGTTCCTAGTTGTCTGACTGTTCCTGTTCCCAGTCACCTGTACGAGATACGCATGCGTGCATCAATAGAGTTTAGGAGTGCATATAGTTCTGTCATATTTGCATCCTAATATGTTCGTTATATGCATGTGTAATTAAGAGTCCATATTGGGATAAGTTGTTTATTAGACTTAGGACTTTGCATTAGTTTAGGTCTCTTATAATATCCTATCATAAGTACATATAGTTATGTGTGATTAAGACTCTTCATATAGTTATATATGCATTAGGAGTCTTCTAGGAATGCATATCATAGCTGGTCTCATTTATCATATATTATGGTGCATTGTAGACGATGTAGGAGTCTAAGAGTTTTAGTTTGCATAAGCATGTTAGGAAAGATTAAATGTTTAGAGTTTAAGCTTTTATAATTAGTATTATGCATAATATAGGACTGTCTAGATTCAATGTATTTAGGTGTTTGAGTCACATAATACTTGCCGTAAATATTAAGTTCATATTAGGATAGGAATAGTATTTATCCACTAGTATATTATATTCCATATTATCCTATGTGTATTTTAGTTAAGCAAATATTATAATATATGATTTATGCATATTTATCATACTTGACTCAATATCTAATGTGGTTTATTATGCATGAAAATAAATGATAAATGACGTGTGTAGGTAAGACTTTGAAGAAGACCCAAAGACTTACAGGAAGAACGAGGATTCAAGAGTTAGAGAATCCAAGAGAAGAGGAACTTGGACTCGAGGAGAATTAAGAGTACAAGTACAGAGAAAGAGAAGAGAAGAAAATCTAGTAGCATTAGTGTGCTTAATAGATTTGTTTTAGAAACTGAAAGTTCGGAGCTGGTGGAACAACGTACGTGGAACAGTGTCAATGACGAGGGTACTGGTCCTAGTCTGCACGTAGTATATAGGATTGCATGAGTATAGTATTTAGATCACGTTACCTTAGAGTTTGTGTCCTAATAGAAGTCTAAACATAATAATACTAAGTCATGTACTAAGGAGTTTTAGTATAGTTAGGATTATGTGTTTGATAGTAATTAGGATTGCATTAGTTAATGGTTAAATAATGTTTATCTTATTTAAGAGTCATGATAGGAAAGGACTGTCGTTTAGATAGAGTTTTCATTAATATATCTACTGCATAAAGAGTTATTATTCGATCATATGTTTGTTAGAGTCTTAGGATAAAAGTCTATCATGATAGAGTTCTATTAGGTCTAGGATTCCTAAATAAAAGATAAACATAAAATATATCTTCTAGGGTTAATAGATAACATGCATCACTATATATACTGCATTCATAAGTCTAGGAAAATTGTCTGACTTAGTGGTGTTACGTGCTTAAGTAAATCTACATTATAACCCACGTCAGTACCGTCAGTTCATGTTCCACATACGTAGTTCCTGCTCCAGCAGAATTCCAGATTCTATTTGTTATTCTATCTTTTATACTTGAGAGTTGGGAAGGGGTTTGAGTGAACCTTGTAATTGAGAGAATCAGCTTGAGTCGAGCTGAAGAGTTGAGAGAGAAGATCTCTAGAGAGATCATTGAGAAGGAACGGTTGAGGGACGGTTCCTAAGGGAGTTGAGTTTAGGGAACTGTGATTTTCCTAATTAGTAAAAGGGTTTAAGTCCCTACGGGGCCGTGGTTTTTCCTCTCTATTAGGGTAGAGAGGTTTCCACGCTAAAATCTCTCTTGCAATCTCTTAATGTTTTTAATTCCGCGAAAAAGTAGATCCAACATCTACAAACACTAATTCACCCCCCTCTTGTGTTGTTCATCTAAACTAACAATTGGTATCAGAGCTGGTGCTCTATATTTTACAGGTAATTCTGATGAGTGATCCGGGAAAAGATGAACAATGTTATGAAAGAAACAGTTCCCACAATTCTGCTGTTCCTGATGGACGAAAAGGAGGATAGCACGTATTTGATGATGATGATTAACACAAAGATTGAAGAAAAATAATTAGAGGTAAATTTTCAATCTTTATGATATTATTTATGTTCGCTCTTAATTGTTAAATATTATGAACATCATACGTTATATATTATTGGCCATATATGTGTTCATTCCGTAACGCAGAAATAGAAATCAACGATTGATTGTGAGCAACCTTGAATTAACCATGTTCATTTACAAGTTTTCAATAGGGCTTTGCTTTAAATTTAAAATAGTTCTTGCGGTTTTGAAGAGGAACAAAGTGGTCTTGTTTGTTGCACAATTCCAGCAAAATTAAAATTTTCTACTAGTCTTGTCGATATTAAAAATATTTCTATTTTTCCAAAAGGTTTGAAATATAATTTTATTATCTTGAAATCTGAAAAGTTTGATTTTTAAATAGATTTTAAAAATTGCAAAGAATTTGTTTCATAAATATTTTACAAGGAACATGTGTGCAACAAGACTTGTTAAAAGCAATATTGATTTGAGATATCAAAAATTATTTTTGCAAATTGTCGAAAAGGTCATGTAACTTGAATTGAACCACGTGACCATGAACACCAAAATTATTGAGATGGAACTGAGATTCGTTGTTCCTTGTGTTGTTTTCGGTAAAACAATTTTTGGTTCCAAAAGAGTTTTGAAATCTGTGTTTAAAAATTATTGAACTTCTTCATAATGCAAATAAAAAGGAAAAATCAGATTTTCAAAATAAAATTTTCAAAATTTGAATTTACTAGGAACAACCTATATATCGTTTATGGAACAAGTCATATCAATTTCAAAACAGGTTTTACGAATCAAAATAAGTTTCTTATTGGTGAAGTGTTGAACACATGTAGAGAACTTATATGGAAAATTCCGACTTTGAGTTTTGAATTGACTTTGATGGAACTAAGACATGTTCCTACAACTGTTTCTAGTAAAGATGACCTTATCTATTTTAAGAATTTGAAATCCGACTTTAACTGTTTTAAATACGATATTTATGTGTCGTCAATGGAAGAGAAGGTTTTCAAATCATTTCAAAAATTATCAATCTTCATCTCACTAGAAACAGTACAAGGAACAGATCTGGAGGAACTGATTGTTCCTACTTATGGGAACTGAATTATTTAAGCACTGTTATTTTAATATTTTCAAGGTGAATGCCTAAAGTCAAGAAGGTTATGCATTATGAACTATTTACTTATTCAGTACCATATGAATGCATAATTAATCTTGTTAGTATTAGTAGTATAGTAAAACATTTTTAAAAAAAGGCACATCTGACTACTCCTACTAACAACAAGGGACTCAAGCAAATTTGGGTACCCAAGACCAAGAACTGATCTATTTTGCAGGCCATATGTGAGAAAAGACAATATAAAGCTCATGACAAAAATGTTATTCATGCACATATTTGAAGACATATAAGTATGTCTCACGAAAAGCCTTTAAAAGAGATTCTAGAAGAGAAGTTGTGTTACATGTTTATATCATCATGCAAGAGATCTATAACGAAGAAATGGACAACAAACAAATCACACAAAAAGGAAAGGAAAGATGGTGTATCCCTTAAGGTCCGTTGAAATATTAGGAACAGACGCAGTAGGAACTGGATAAGGAAACAGTAAAAAGTCAAATCCAGTTGCTCCACAACAAGTCAGTTCCCTGTAATCAAGATGGATGAAAACAACGAACAAACTCATATGGATCAAATTGAAGTTTCCAAGACTATGATAAGGAGAATGAATTATGAGTGATATTAAGAAGGGAGCTTAATCAAAATCCTTATTTACTTTGTGTGAATTACTTTGTTTCCTTTATTTCTTATATTATTAACTTCACTTTGTGTTTGGTTAGTTGTGCAAATTAACGATAAGGTTTTGAAGGTCTATTCTTGAAGTAAATGAAATTGAAGCGTAAAAATATGTTCCACGTATCAAGGAAACAGAGACCAAGATTTGGAGGAACAACTGAAGTACCTAAGAATACAGGAACGAAAAACAACTTATCCATGAGAAGGCTTTGACGCCGACGCATAAATTCCTGGTCCAACTCATGAGGAACTCAATTTCACAAATATAACAGAAGTTCGGGAACAACTCTCTTAGTGAATATACAACAAGGAACATCAACAAGGTGTACTGTTGTAAGAGACTATCAAAAGGGAGTATTCACGTCTTGAATTTTCTGTATATTTATTTCTATGCTTTAATATATATTTATTTCTTGAAGACTAACCTACTAACCTTATAATTGCACAAAAGATTACACTTGGGTCTTAATTTTAGATTACATTAGTGTGAGCGAAAACAAAGATGCTTTACTGGTTAATAAAGACCCCAAACTGGCCAATGCAACTTATTCCTCAGATTTACGAGAGACAAACCAAGATGAAGAAGCATGGTCAAGCATAAAGACCAAAGGAAATAGAACGAGTTCCTGTTCAGATGAAAGAGGAACAGGGAACAGGGAGCAGTTGAGACGAACCATTCAGCATCACTTAGAGCGTTCCAGCAAAGAAGAAAAGAACACGAACAAGATCTCAACAATTAAAAGGTGTCACAAGGAGCAACTGGAGTACATGTGAAGCTAACACTTAATGAAACTCGTAAGCAAGCCATCAATGATCAAACCATATCCAATGTTTTCAAGCAATTTTGGACCATGTGAGGTATAACCCTCTTACTCATATTAATGATGTGTCAAATTGCATGAATATCGCACCATTTATTTTAAGCAACTTTCTAAATGCTATTTCATGTGAATAAATGCTTTTGATGCTATCACCAAGTAGTAAAGGAACAAGACTTGTTGAAACTAACATGAGCATAAAGTACTCTTTTCCCAAATGAACTTTTCGTTTAGGGCCCTTGTACACTTTTCAATTGAAGTAAATCATGCACGCCTATAAGTCAATGTGTCACACTCAATTCTCATGTTTTAAAAGACATATTCACTTGCCCAAAATTATTAGAGGACTCGTTGAGAAATTTGGATGTAGTCCCAATACAAAATTCCTAAGTTGCCAAAGGAACAATGAAAGAAACGTTGAAGGAACAAGGCAGTAGTGTTCCTGAAATATTGCACTTCTTTTTAAATCTTTTAGAGGGAACAAACTTTCAATACCAATATCATTCCCCAAGTCAGGTTTGTGTTTTCGTGATTGGGTTGAGCCTACCCAGGCCGAGCCATTAGCATAATTCTACAATCTTATGATTGTGGGTGTGTGCTAAGTTCAATCATACTCTACAATCCTGATCTTGTCTTTCTCCATATCATCTTTCAATAATTTTAAATGTTCTTTCCTTATCTCATATCATATGTGTACTCTACCACTTCACATTCTCACTACCCTTGAACTCCAAAAATATATTCTTCTTTCCTATGGTTCGACGATGCATGAAGAGTAATAATTATGAATATGTTTTGAGAGGGAAGTCAAAGATGAAGTAGAAGCAGCGGGTTATTATTTATCAATAAAAGCTTTGAAGGAAAATCACCGTATGATGTACGTATCACATAGAAATTTACTAGGTATCATATGGAACTTCACTTCTACAAGGTTCCGCATGAAAGAAGATGGTAAGGAACTCAGGGGGAATAAGGTAGGGAACATTGAACAAGATTTTCATATTCGATGGTGGAACTTATATTTAATGGTAAGTCCTTTCTATATTATTATATGATCTTATACTCTAGGAAAGCTCAAAATTTTGTAATGACGCCTTTGTTTCAAAAAAAAAAAAAAAATCAAAAAAAAATCAAAAAAAAAATCAAAAAAAAATCAAAAAAAAAAAAAAAAATCAAAAAATTGAAGCAAAGGTGATCAATTCTTGTACTTTATTATTTTCTCCTAGAATTCAATTATTATGAAGAATATCAATGAGTTACAGAAATTCAAACTCATACACTCGTTGAGCAGTAAAGGAACAGACGGTTCTAGGACCAGGAACAGGAAAAGGAAGCAACACTAATGTTAGTTCCTGTTCCACTAAACTTGGTAAGTTGAACAGCCACTGCAGGCACTGATTTCAGCAGTCAGTCCACGTTTCACTATGATGTCAGTTCCTTATGGAAGATTGGTGATATATGGGAACTTGGTACGATAAGGTGCTACATACAAAGAGATGGAGGTGTGTTGGATTTGGTTTCATATTCATTAAAAAGCTCTAATGATTGTTGAGGACCTCATTTAAAAGAAGAAACCACAAACACATCATCTACCCTTGGTTCCCTCTACTCGATTATTCACCAAGCCTTTTCTTCACACCATTTCTACTTAATTCTCGCCCTTGGCAATTAACAATGAAACCATTTTCTTCTAACCTTTTTTTGATATTATTTGTCAAGTTACTTCATTGCTTCTAACATTGGGTCTTTGGATTGTGAATTGGAATTATGTAGCAACAACATCCTCAGTTCAAAATTGGAAACTCGAGGACTTTTGTGACAAACAAGTGTCTAACCTATCAGGTGGTGTGTGTGACATATAAACTCAGGGTGTGTATGGTTAACCTAAAAAGATTGTGTGCAAAGTAACCCTTTTCGATAATGCCAAAAGGGGGAAGAGTATGTATGATGCTTATTGTTTGATATAATACAATCTAAATCCTTATCTATATGGTGTTTATTAGTATTGCTCTTACTATGTCATTAGACTTGTTCATAAGTTGTTGGTTTACAAAATTAAGGGGGAATAAGTGTAATCGATTTATTGCTTAAATTGTGATAAGCATCATTAGTTTGTCATCATCAAAAAGGGGGAAATTGTTGAGTAGTGAGGTTTTGATGATTATAAACAAATGATGATTATCTAATTAACATGTGTGCTAAGATGTGCATAGGAAGAACAAGCTATGATTAAACCAAGAGACAAGGGACATGAGCAATGATAAGCTATTGTTGACGAGAGTGGAGATGGCTACGTTATACATGTTGTTTATATGTAAATTAGCATTTACATTGGTAAACTTCATGTGGTAAGTAAAGTGACAAAGGAGGAACGAAATGATACTTTATATGGTCCGGCAGGAACAACAAAAAAGAGATCAGAAACAGTTTAACAGAGTTCCTAGTTGTCTGACTGTTCCTGTTCCCAGTCACCTGTACGAGATACGCATGCGTGCATCAATAGAGTTTAGGAGTGCATATAGTTCTGTCATATTTGCATCCTAATATGTTCGTTATATGCATGTGTAATTAAGAGTCCATATTGGGATAAGTTGTTTATTAGACTTAGGACTTTGCATTAGTTTAGGTCTCTTATAATATCCTATCATAAGTACATATAGTTGCGTGTGATTAGGACTCTTCATATAGTTATATATGCATTAGGAGTCTTCTAGGAATGCATATCATAGCTGGTCTCATTTATCATATATTATGGTGCATTGTAGACGATGTAGGAGTCTAAGAGTTTTAGTTTGCATAAGCATGTTAGGAAAGATTAAATGTTTACAGTTTAAGCTTTTACAATTAGTATTATGCATAATATAGGACTGTCTAGATTCAATGTATTTAGGTGTTTGAGTCACATAATACTTGCCGTAAATATTAAGTTCATATTAGGATAGGAATAGTATTTATCCACTAGTATATTATATTCCATATTATCCTATGTGTATTTTAGTTAAGCAAATATTATAATATATGATTTATGCATATTTATCATACTTGACTCAATATCTAACGTGGTTTATTATGCATGAAAATAAATGATAAATGACGTGTGTAGGTAAGACTTTGAAGAAGACCCAAAGACTTACAGGAAGAACGAGGATTCAAGAGTTAGAGAATCCAAGAGAAGAGGAACTTGGACTCGAGGAGAATTAAGAGTACAAGTACAGAGAAAGAGAAGAGAAGAAAATCTAGTAGCATTAGTGTGCTTAATAGATTTGTTTTAGAAACTGAAAGTTCGGAGCTGGTGGAACAACGTACGTGGAACAGTGTCAATGACGAGGGTACTGGTCCTAGTCTGCACGTAGTATATAGGATTGCATGAGTATAGTATTTAGATCACGTTACCTTAGAGTTTGTGTCCTAATAGAAGTCTAAACATAATAATACTAAGTCATGTACTAAGGAGTTTTAGTATAGTTAGGATTATGTGTTTGATAGTAATTAGGATTGCATTAGTTAATGGTTAAATAATGTTTATCTTATTTAAGAGTCATGATAGGAAAGGACTGTCGTTTAGATAGAGTTTTCATTAATATATCTACTGCATAAAGAGTTATTATTCGATCATATGTTTGTTAGAGTCTTAGGATAAAAGTCTATCATGATAGAGTTCTATTAGGTCTAGGATTCCTAAATAAAAGATAAACATAAAATATATCTTCTAGGGTTAATAGATAACATGCATCACTATATATACTGCATTCATAAGTCTAGGAAAATTGTCTGACTTAGTGGTGTTACGTGCTTAAGTAAATCTACATTATAACCCACGTCAGTACCGTCAGTTCCTGTTCCACATACGTAGTTCCTGCTCCAGCAGAATTCCAGATTCTATTTGTTATTCTATCTTTTATACTTGAGAGTTGGGAAGGGGTTTGAGTGAACCTTGTAATTGAGAGAATCAGCTTGAGTCGAGCTGAAGAGTTGAGAGAGAAGATCTCTAGAGAGATCATTGAGAAGGAACGGTTGAGGGACGGTTCCTAAGGGAGTTGAGTTTAGGGAACTGTGATTTTCCTAATTAGTAAAAGGGTTTAAGTCCCTACGGGGCCGTGGTTTTTCCTCTCTATTAGGGTAGAGAGGTTTCCACGCTAAAATCTCTCTTGCAATCTCTTAATGTTTTTAATTCCGCGAAAAAGTAGATCCAACATCTACAAACACTAATTCACCCCCCTCTTGTGTTGTTCATCTAAACTAACAGTTTGGATTAAAAGGTTATTTGGTTTGGATTTAGTTTCAAAAAATTAAGACCGAATTAGTTCGTTTGGATTCGGTTTAGACCTTAATCCAAACCGAAAATCGAACTTTCACCTTTAGCTGCACCCATTAAAAATGGAGAAACTCAACTTCACAAGGGCAGAGGAGGCGGTTTCATCTTTATAATGTTGAACACAATCAAACGTGAGGGGTTATGAAACTAGAGCTTAACAATAATAACTGGTTAGATAATGTCAACAAAAACCAGCAATGATGTGTTGAAAATATGTTGTTGGATACGATTTATGTGATAATCAGGTTAGATAATAATGTCAACAAAAACCAGTTTGTATATGAACCCTAAGCCTCCTTTGCGACGACTTTTGAACAATTTATCTGGACGGACCATCATATTAATTGGACCTACACACATGCTCAGATTCTCTTATGTCCAGTCGTGCAAATAATATCACCATGTACAGTTCGTTAAACCATCGCCATTTGTTGTAGATAGAGCCATATAGGATTATGCTATTGCAACAATAATAAAAGTAGAACAAATTTATCTGGTTGATTAAAGAATCGATTGAGTAATTGTTCACTACAAAAATGAAAAGCAAGCAGGGCGACATTATTTAAGCAAAGAGGGCGAGTAAAATATCGCCTTGAAATAAATGACCCACTAGGGCGAGTTTGAGTCATTATCTTCAGCACGAACAACAAGGGCGACTTTTGAGTGGTCGCCATTTTTGATAAAAATAAGAAGACGCTTTTCAAAATCGCCCTCTTTCATCAATAACTTATGGAAATAATACGGGGTAAAGTATCAAAAAGATCGAGATTATTCGACTCTCTTGCTAGTTCTTCGAAGAAACCCCAAATTTGTTTTCCCTAAAAAAACTCAATTGTTGTCCCCTCTCTCCCTGATTCTCTCCAAAATTCCTGCATAGATTATCCAATAAATCCTAATTTAATCGACAATTGATCGAATTTTCTCAATTTGTTTGTGCTCAGTTTGTATCCTCGGGGATTTGTTCGAAAAAAGCCCGATTTCTGCTGAGATTTGTTAGAGAAAAGACCGATTTCTGCTTATTGGTATCATCTTCTTTCTTATTAGATAATTTTTTTTCATTTCTTTTTTTGTGTTTTTTGCTGGCGCAATTTCAATTTTGTTGGTAGATTGCGTATGTTTGTTTTTCTCTCATATCTTAATATCAGTTGTTTGTTTGAAATCGGCATAAACAAACTCTAATGTTGTTAGATTGCGTAATCGTTTAATAAACTAGCTCATTTTCTTCCGCGAGTGGTAGGTAGAAAAGTGTAGTTTGCTGATTTTCCAATCATCGTATTGGCCAAAATGAAGCAGCAAGATTTTCCAAATACAATTTCCTCATAATTACTGATGGAGAAACCAAGACAAGCCCCCAAAGAAACGATCGTAGCGCCTTTGAATCAAGATCCAAAGGTTGAAAATTAAAGACCGAATAAATCCCTCCATTAATCGCAATTAATAAAGAATTAGTGTAGGATATAGGGCAATACTTACACTGAGAAGTAGATAAGCTTTTTTGGTTTTGGATTTTTAGAGGAAATCGAACAAAATCAAGTTTCAACAATGGAGGCGAATGGGGTGTGAAGGAGGCGGATGAAACGAGGAGTGGGCTAGGGTTCTTTTTTTGCTTTGGTATCTCATAGCCCTTTTTTTTTTCTTTTTTTTTCTCTCTCTAAGTTTCTTTCTCTCTCTCATAGTTTACCAATAGCTTATTAGGATGAGCTAGTTTATGTAGAATTAAACTAGATATACTTTTGGTATGTAATTATGTATGTACAACTAAGATATTATAGTTGGAGGGCAAGTTTAATGTATCCTAGTTTACGAGAGATTCTAGTTTATCCTATATAAGAGGGTTTATGCCTAGTTAGAAAATAAGAGAGGGAAAATACATTGGTGAGAGGAATCATCAGTTGAGGGGTTATTGTATTATTTTCCAGAAACTTAATAATACGATAATATTTGAAAGGAGGAAATCTAAATTTCCTTACAAACACTTGTGTCTTTTATTATTGTTTTTGCTATTTGATCTATATCATATTTGCGGGTTTGTTCCTAATCATTTGTGGCACGCGTTTGGTTATAACAATACGAGTAACATACAAATGAAGTATAATAGGGTGTGAGAAAGTGCAAAGATTGTTACTCTAACGACGACCTTGAGTTCCCAAATTCATGTTTCCATGAGTCCATGACCTTGAGTTTCCAAATTCATGTTTCCACGAGTCCATGAATAGACCAGTGTCAGCTACAAGCCTACAATCAAAATCCGTTTTAAAATGATCTTTAAACTTTTTGTTTTACACGTTCCGTAATGATTTTTATATTGTGCTTATATAATTTTTGGACATGAAAATTTACTATTTTATCTTTCTTATCATAAAATATACAACTTTTCACTCAATTTATCTTATTTTATTCTTATATCAACTACCTTTTTACTCACTTCTTTATCCATTTACCTTTTTACACTCTGTACTGTTTTGTCTAAATATTTGCAAAATAGTAATTATAAAAATAATTTTAAAACAGAGATAATATAATGTACTCCCTCTGTCCCAGAATACTCGCACCTGTTCGAGTGGACACGCTTGCCAATGCACAACTTTGACCACCAATATCTTTAACTACAAATTATAAAAACTTATGAAATATTAATATTTTGAAAATATATGTTAAGATGAAGCCAACAATATATTATATGCTAACTTTTGTTTTCATATACTAGAAATAAAATAGGGTCAAAGTGAATTATGTGAATAGTGTAAAAAGTCAAACCGGTGCGAGTATTCCAGATCGGAGGGAGTAAATAACTAAAAGAAAGGGAAAGGGCCAAAGGGGAGTGATACTTGGTATATATTGAGCCAATTAAAACTTTGATATTGGAGAGTATTGTAAAAATACAGATTCCCAGTAATTCAGGAATTAGAAAATGAACATGCGTGCATACTTTACGCTTCTTTTTGGGTAATCGACTAATGACCCTTTTTCACTTGGGCGTAAAAACATAGAATGCGCAATAATAACGGACATAAATAGGGCCTTATTTGTCTTTTGGTTTATACGGAGTAGCATTTTTTTTTTTCCTTTTTCATTTCGTTAGGCATGAAACATTCTACGACGGAGTAATGCGTATGTTTTAGGGTGCATTTTTTGCGCGGGAAACTCACAATCTTATCTGAACGGCTTAGAGCTGTCAAAAACTGACCCGACCTGAAAACCCGACCCGAACCGACCGAACCCGTAACCGACCATGACCCGAAATTACGGTAAAATAGGTAACCCGAAATTCGACCTGTACCCGACCAGAAAAAACCGATAACCGATTTTAACCCGATGTTATAACACCCGAACCCGAACCCGACACCCGACCCGAAGATAACCGATAACCGAACTGACCCGACCGAACAATGACCCGAACCCGATTTGATACCCGACCCGATATCAACCCGAAACCGATTGTAACTCGATGAAACCTGCTATTGACCCAACCTGTGACAACCCGCTACCCCATTTACCCGACCTGTTGATAACCCGACTTGTCATTGACACGACCAAATATTAACCTCAACGATAAATCTTATTTCAATTATTTATTACTAGATAGTAGATACTGAAAATTTTAACTGTAAAATAAGTTAAACAATATTTTTTACAATATAAAATAATTAAAATGTATAGGTTAATTATCAGACCCGAGTTTGACCCGTCCTCGAGAGTGACCCGACCTGAATTCTATCTGATAAGATTATTATCCGATCCAAACCAAGACCCAACCCCGAAAATAACTGTGTTGCAAACCGACTTAAACCCGACTCGATAAGACCCGAATCCGAAATTACCTGCTACAAACCGACTTAAACCCGACCTGATAAGACCCGAACCCGAAATCAAACCTGACCGAAATGTGACCCGACCCGAACCCGATCTGAACCTGGGTTAGGAAAAAACCCGACATGATCCGACTTGAAATCAACCCGACCGAACCCGAAGTCAACCCGGATGGAATATTGACCCGACACGACCCGACCTGATCATGACCCGAGACCCGAGATGACCCGACCCAAACCCGACCCGATGACCTGTTTTGACAGCTCTCCCTTCGTATTTTAAAAAGAGATATATTTTGGCCGACACGTAATTTTAAGAGAGTGAGTTGAATTTATTAAAATAAGATGCAAGTGAGTTAATAGGTGAATTATTTATTATAATAAAAAGATGATGTGAGGAAGTGTAAGGTCCACAAAAAAGAGAGAAATATTAATATATAACTAGTTTGAAACCTATGCAATGCACAACAAAAAACAATAAGTTAAAATACAATAACTTATACTTTATACACGAGTACTCCGTATAAGTTTATGAAAAACTCTTATACTCCGTCTATGATATCCCTAATTAGCCTAAATGTAATATCAAAGCTAAAATTAAAATTTTACTCTAACTAAGAAAAATCTTTGAAGAATATGTATACTTCGTATATGAAATTCTAAGTGTATTTTTAATATACTGCTATTAACAAATTTACATTTTAAAAGTATTATTAATACTCTTTGGATTTCACCCATGAATGTGATCTAGTAGCAGTTGACCCACAGGGTTTTGATGATGACAGGCAAACTTAACTAATAAATTTTTAAGTTTCTATGCTAAGAAAACCAGGAGTTCCAGAGCAGGAACAAGAGAAGGCCAAAGCATGTAGACTTGCACAATCAGAGAAACTGATCAAGCAGGCATAAATAAGTTCCTGATGGGAACATGGTTCGAGAAGTTCCAGAGGTGGAACAACCAACATGCGGAGCAGCATGGAACATGAAGACAGGAAATAAGAGTTTATTTTCTAGGATTCATGTAAGTATGTAGTAGCGTGAAAGGTAATGGAACAAGGTGTCAAAAGGAACTCGTGGAACTTAGAGTCAAAAGCATCTAAGAGTCAATGAATATGTTGCATATTATTATCGTAATCTGTAGGGATTTATTTAGAGTTTTGTTTCTTAATAAATCTCTACTTGGTTAAGAGTTTTAGATAATATGTACTAGTTATTTTAGGATAAGATTTAGTTTTAAATAAAAGATAAGTTTTAAATTAAATCAACTTTAATTAGGATTCTGATTTTAATTTCATCTTTTATTTATTTTTATCTTACCTGCTTTTGGAAAATAAAGAGTCAAAATTTAAAATACGTATAATGAGTTTGTGAGTGTTGGAACTTGTAATGCAAGTTCCTGCACGAACGAAATCTCATGTATTTATTTCACGTTTATGAAAAGGTTTTCAGTAAAATATTTTTGCATAAGAAAATAAATAAAAAGTGAGTTTTGGAAAAATATCTCCTGGATTATGTTTTGATAAAACGTTGCTTTTTCTCCAAGTATTTATTTTCTTTTTATTTCCTATTTTTACTCTAACTGTTTTACTGTAAACGTGGTATAAGTTGTGCCCAAGACTTTGACTGCTTTCTCCCCAAGTTTCTCCCCAACTAACTGATCATGGGTAAGTGCCTAGAAGTTAGGAAACTTACTGTTAGTGGAGGAATAAGTGGGATTATGGTTAAGTCTTGTGCACGCTATAAATAGAGGCTTATATCTTCATTCCAAAGTGTCGGACTTGTGTCATTCCATAAGGGTTGGCTGTGGAATAATGTTATAGAAGAATATGTTTTTCATTCCACATTTTTGAGTCAGTTCCTACGAGTTCCAAGTTTCTACGAGTGACATGTTCCCCATTGGTTTTTCACGTGCTACATTCTAGAGGGATACTAATCAATTATCAATCATCAATATTTTGAGAGTTGGTCAAGGGTTGAGTGAACTCTTGTAATGGGGAATTGGTCAAGGGTTTGAGTGAATTCTTGTATCAAGTTTTGGGCTGGAACTTGAGTGAGTTCCTGATGTGTATGGGGCAGGAACGTGAGTGAGTTCCTGATATGTATTTGGGTAGGCTTTGAGTGAAGTCTATGAGAGAGAAGCAGAGAGGCTTTGAGGGAAGTCTAAGAGTCAAGAGATACTTCTAGGGAAATCAGTGAGAGCGTAGTTGTTTGAGGGAACAACTATTGGGAACTTGAGTTCGTAGAGGAACTCAAGTAATGGCCAAGTTTCTTATAGGATTGTAACTGAGTTGTTGCCCTATAGTGAAAAGAGTTTGAGTTGAAATCCCTAGTGGGTCGAGGTTTTCTTTCCAGTTGGGCCCTGGAAAGTTTCCTCGTAAAATCTCTCTTGCATTGTTTCTCTACTTACTTATGTTCTTTATAATTCCGCAAAAATTGGCTAGCAAGTTCCATATTACAATTCACCCCCCCTCTTGTAGTGTTCCATCCAAATAACAATTTGTATCAGAGCCGGAACTCGCTGATAAGCAGGCAACCCTGCTGAGTTAAGTTCCTGGAAGGAGGAACAATTACAAGAAACTTGATGAAAGGAACTCGATCCTACCCATTCAAAGGAACAAGGCAGATCTGACTTTTATTGTTGAATAAAAGTCAGTCAAGGTGTAACAGGCGATCTTCTAAGGTAAATATCTATTCCTTTAGACCTTCTTTGTGTGCATACATTAATTTATTGTGTGTTCCTTGCATTGATTCTAATGGAACTTCTGTTTTGTTTTGATTTAAAATTAAATTTGAAAAATCTAAAATCTATATTTAATAAATGATTTTTCAATTTATTTTTTCAAACTTCAGTACATTAAAATTATGTCAAGGAAACGTATTTTGAAAAATGCATATCTGTGGAACTCGGAGTTTTTAATTTTTAGGCAACAAAATATCCTACTTATTTTTTCTCTGCCTAGGAACTATTATTTTATATGCTTCATGAATATATTGAATATCATTTATATGAAGGCTTATTGTATCTTGGTAGTATTTGTTGTGTTGATTATTTTCTTAACAGTTACTACTAACAAGAAGGGACCCAAATCTGTTGGGTTCCCTTGACAAAGAAATTGGTACAGGAACAAACAAAGATGCACATTAATATGTCAGAGTTCCTATGAATATAAGTTCCACATTGAGGAACTCACTGGATCACTGTTGACCCACGAGTTACACTTAGTAACTCATGAGGGTGTGACATTATTAAAGATACATTACATCAGCACCCCACTTCGGAACAAGGATCAAAATCCGAAGAGGAACTTCTAGATAAAGGAACTCATTCCAGCACCATTCCAAGGAACAGATAAAGGCTGCAACTAAAAGATCCTTAATGATATATTTAAGGTAAACATCTAATGTTTGAGATCTTTATATGCATACGCTATTTATTTAACTCAAGTTCCTGACAACGTTTTATGAAAATTATTCAAATGTATTTTGAATTTGTTTAATCGATTTTGGATCTTCTCAAATATGTTTTTGTGAGACAAATTTCAGATTCTAAAATTGATTTTACATTTATGCATTATTTGTTTAATAAGAATGGTTCAAGGAACAAGACAAAGGAACAATGCATATAGCCACTCTTGGAACTTGGTTTCCCTGCGAAGGGAACTTTATTCTTTGGGCTACATAATCTAATGTTATATCATTTATTGTCCAAAGAACGATTTTTCCATGTATTATGAGTATATTGAATATTTATTACATGTATGCATGTTGAATCTTAGATCCAGCAGTTTAAAATAATCATTTTCTAAGATGCTAATGCTAAAAAGAAAGGAACTGAAATCATGTCAGGTTCCCAAGACCATTAATTGTTTACAGGTCTGTTAGTTTACAATTTTTGTATACTTTAATCTTCTAAATTATGCTACTTAAATATATTTATTACTAATGCATGATTATGGAACGTAGTAGAAGAGAAATGATTTTTACAGGTTTATAACTCATGATTGAGTGTGTGTATGAAGTAAAGGAACAACATCAGAATTACACCAAGGAAAAATGAGATTCGTTGGAATAGTGAAGAGGAACTCAGGCTCGGAACTTGGAACTTCAGATGTAAACTAGTTCCAGTTCCACCAGCATGTAAGTTCCTTCCAAATATGATGGGTCATATCAACGAATCAACTCACATGCACTATATAATTGGAAGTCACTTTGAACATCTCAAAGGAACTCAATCATGTGAAATGCTAGTAAGGTTGTTCCCTCATTTTACTTGTGTTAATTAATGTTGAATTTTTTTTATAAACCTGTTTCTCTTAAATTATTGTGCAAACTAACCTTATTTGTGTTATAGGTTTTGTTTTGGAATTTAATATGTATAAAACGCATAATAATAAGTTTCATTGATCAAAGGAACTCTTCCTAAGTTCTGGTGAAACAATCAGCGAACTCAAGGTTACAGTAACTTGATAAATGGTGCATAAACTATTTGATAGCAAATTTTTGGTGTCAAAGTTTTTCATGTACAAGTTCTTGGTTCTTGTTAACCTAAGTTCCATGGAATATATGTTTCATGTTTCTTTCGTGAAGTAACTTTTTCAGGAACATCATATTTTGTTATTATGTTTGAGTATATATATATTTATTTTAGACTAACCTGCTAATCATAACTTTGCACAAAAGTACTACACTTGAGTGTTATTTTTTCACAGATTACTCATATTAAAATAACTCAAGATGGAGAATGGTCATGAAGACCATAGGAACATGTTCTAGCTTACTTGTAACATGAAAAATGAGGTGGCTACAACTAAGGGGGAACAACTCGTTATATCTCGACAATGATTGTTCTATGAAAGAAAATTCACTATTATCGTTTGGTTGCTACCTACAGTGGAAACTTATAACTTTTGACAGTTAAGGTAAGATTGGTTCCAAATGAAAAGTTGGTAAGTCAAGTTCCTGTTCCATTGTGAATTTTTATTGTCGAGTAATTAATGCACATTTGTTTAGAGTTTCCAAAATTATGTTTTCTATGGTAATTTTAAAAATAAATTACATCATCAGTAATAAATGTCATAGTTGAAGGAAATCAAAGAGGGAACACATACTTTGTGGATCACAATTTGGTTCCTAACAATAATTTGATATTTCTAGGGGTTATTGAAGATGATCCAGAGTTTACAACAAATATAAAAATGTGCGTTGAAATAAGTGAATATATTACTTGTGATTGAAACTAACATGACTATTCCCAGCAACAGGTTAAAGTTTATTTCAATATTGAACTCGCAAGTTCCTGTAGAACTAATCGAGTTTCTAATGATAAAATATGTCACTATTAAAAGCAACAGTAGCCAGTTACATAAGCTCATGTCGAGGAACTTCAAACTAAGGTTCAAGTTCCAGTTCATGAAGCTGAAGATCAACTCGATCAATCAATATCATGCAACAAGTTCCACGACTGCTCTAGTAGTAGAGAAATTGCCAGATTCATTTATGGAGTTCTTGAGTGCACTACAACATTCATTCAATCAATTTATCAATGACTTCGGCAAAGGAACTCAGAGAAGGTTGGTTCTTAAAAGGAACAACCAGTCAGAAAGGTATTGATTTTTAGGAGACTCTTTCTCCAGTAGCTTGTTTATAAGGTAATTATATATAATCCTATGTTGCTGCACATATGGGACGTAGGTTGTTCCAAACAGAAGATGACTTCTTTTTTTCTTATAAAGAACAATGTCAAGTCCCTTCTTGAAAACTGATTTTAAAATTAACATATTTTGTTTTCAAGAGAAACTGATTTATTAGTGATATATATACATAAATGTTGAACCTAACGAATTGTTTTATAAGGTTTCATTATCATAAGTGTTTATATGAACATGATGAAAGAACACAACAACCACTCTCTTAATTTCTATAAAAATTAAATAGAGAGTGATATTTGAGATGATCAAATGACAAAAGCATGTCAAGGAACTTCTGAAGAATGATTGACAATATTCGATTACACATGAATGTTTCCATAAGATGTGAGGGCATCAAGATGGTGGAACTAGCACTCTAGGAACTCGAACATAAAGTCATCAAAATCAGTCCAGCACTTCAAAGAAATCATATACATGGTGAAAATTTATATAGGTAAATTTTTCTTATTCATATCATAGCATGTTTTAATGCGTTATATTGTTAACTTATTAATACAAGTGTACAAGTTTTGCAATGCATTATGTGAATATGCTTTCTTTATGATTTCATCTACTCATGGACTGTTTGGAGGATCAAGACTTAGTGAAGCATGACATGAGCATAACATAGTCTTTAACAAGAGTTTTGTTGATTTGGAACGCATACACATATTTAAATAAGGCACTTATGTATGCTTAAAGTAAATGTGTCACACTTATATTTTGTGCTGTAAAAGGAAAACGCATTATAGCTTATTTTTCCAAAGAATTATTCTTCATGCATCATGAATTTTCTTTAAAAATCCTTCATATGAATGCATGTTATAATTTGGTTGTTGTACGTATTTATCACTGATTATATATTCTTTGGTACAACTAACAAATCTTTGTGTAAGTACTTTACTAAACTCATAAAGTAACATGAGCGTAAGAATGCAGAGACGCATCACACTCCCACAGGAACACGAGCAAGACTAGATGAAGGTTCCTAAGGGATGATTGTGAGCCATACACAAATCTTCAGAGGTATGATTGTTAAATTGTCCAATATTTAACCGCTAATAGACCAAATATTGCCATATCCATAGGTCTAAGCGAGAGGTTCCAATCAAATCTCCGAAAGTCGCATTTTACCATCCTATAACTCTTGATCAGAAGCACGAGAAAATATGACTGGAACTCAGTATATTCAAGCTGGATATATTTTCCTTGAAGTTCCCCAAATATGGCAAAACTGTAAGTATTTAGCTTTTGGTAAAATTAATCCCACACAATTCTTGTGTGTGAACATAGATCAGAATTGTACATTGTGAAGGACTCTCCTAATTTCTCGTATTTTGGTTCATAATTACTTGTGCTAACTGATGAAAAGGTAAAAAGAAGAGTCATAAGCCATGTTGTTTTGTGTGTTCCTATTACTAGTACGACAAGCAATTTTTTATATTTTTTCTTTTGATTCAATCTTCGTTTATTCTTTTTCCTTTACAATTTTTCGTATTTGCTTAATGAAAGGACTCCTTGCCGATCTCAATTTTCCTCAAGGATGTTCCATCTTTTGTTAAGTTAC
The DNA here is from genome assembly GCF_020520425.1 of Spinacia oleracea. NCBI lineage: Eukaryota > Viridiplantae > Streptophyta > Magnoliopsida > Caryophyllales > Amaranthaceae > Spinacia > Spinacia oleracea. The sequence continues at coordinate 35,651,729 of NC_079491.1, forward strand.
ACCCAATAAAATAAAATTTTATCTTTTAAATGTTTCAATCTATCATAAACACCTAAAACACTTAAAATCTCTTTCACCTATATCCTAAAAGACTTATGCACCAATTAAGTTTTGTTCCTCACAAAAATGTTTCCCAATATTCTCTTACCATATCAACCTATTAGAAACCACAAAAGCCAAATCAATACCACACGTTGATTTATTTTTTTCTTCAAAAACATTCTCAAAAATTCATCACTATACAAAAACCCTCTACAAAATATTCCTCCTTTGTCACTAAATCGATGCAGCAACAACTGAGGGGGAACTAATGAGGAAGGTGATTAATAGAGCGTTAATGTACATTTTGGAAAAAAAAAAAAAAAAGTGAGATGAAAAAAAAAAAAAAAAAAAGGAGACAAAAGAAATCGAAAAAAAAGGGGAATAAATGGAGAGATATGTGAAAATAGAAAGAGAAGGGATCATAAGTTCCTACAAGCATTTCAAGTTTCCAAGTTGAAATGCAAATGAAGCTGTCTATACCTTAAAGAATTATCTCAAAAATTATGTAGTTCCTTCAAGATTCACATGGGAACTTACACCATAAATGTAAGTTCCTACAAAAATTGAATCAAGGAACTATCAAAAAGCTTCAAAGAATTTATACGTACTGCTAAAGAAGAATAGAAGAAAGAAAGGAACAACGGTGTATTTTATGGCGAGGATCTTCAGTTGAAAGTCCGTAAAGAAGGAGACATGCAGAGAAACAAGTGACAAAGGAATACATTCATTAAAATCATGAGCCATGCCTAACCTTTACCTCATAAATTGCCTATCCCTGCAAAATACAAATTGATGGTGTTTATGTATTTTGAAATAATTTTTCATTATTTTTATTTTGCTTTTCTGTTTTTTTTTTTTTTTTTGGGTGAACTTATTTCTTTCTTTTCTGCTTGTTGCTAAGGAACATTGGCTTATGATAATTTCTTTTCACTTTGAATTCTATTCGCTTGAGTATGATTGTCTAAACAGTACAACATTGAGGGAGATATTTTGCTTTGTCTCTGATTCTGACTAACCATTCTCGTTAGTATGGTGCTGTGATGGGATTAAATTAATACTATTAGCTAAACCTTTTTGATGATGCCAAAAGGGGGAAAAGAAAGGCAAACATTAAAGGCAAAATATTTTGAGTTCCTAGTCTCAAATATCTGCTTTTCTCAAGTATGTTACAACTATGTATATTCTTTTAACTCTTGTAAATATTTTGTTTTAAGATTTTTATGCATGTTGGATTTATTTTCTCTATTAAGTTTGCTTGGTTTGTCATCACCAAAAAGGGGGAATTTGTTGACCCACAGGGTTTTGATGATGACAGGCAAACTTAACTAATAAATTTTTAAGTTTCTATGCTAAGAAAACCAGGAGTTCCAGAGCAGGAACAAGAGAAGGCCAAAGCATGTAGACTTGGACAATCAGAGAAACTGATCAAGCAGGCATAAATAAGTTCCTGATGGTTCGAGAAGTTCCAGAGGTGGAACAACCAACATGCGGAGCAGCATGGAACATGAAGACAGGAAATAAGAGTTTATTTTCTAGGATTCATGTAAGTATGTAGTAGCGTGAAAGGTAATGGAACAAGGTGTCAAAAGGAACTCGTGGAACTTAGAGTCAAAAGCATCTAAGAGTCAATGAATATGTTGCATATTATTATCGTAATCTGTAGGGATTTATTTAGAGTTTTGTTTCTTAATAAATCTCTACTTGGTAGAGTTTTAGATAATATGCACTAGTTATTTTAGGATAAGATTTAGTTTTAAATAAAAGATAAGTTTTAAATTAAATCAACTTTAATTAGGATTCTGATTTTAATTTCATCTTTTATTTATTTTTATCTTACCTGCTTTTGGAAAATAAAGAGTCAAAATTTAAAATACGTATAATGAGTTTGTGAGTGTTGGAACTTGTAATGCAAGTTCCTGCACGAACGAAATCTCATGTATTTATTTCACGTTTATGAAAAGGTTTTCAGTAAAATATTTTTGCATAAGAAAATAAATAAAAAGTGAGTTTTGGAAAAATATCTCCTGGATTATGTTTTGATAAAACGTTGCTTTTTCTCCAAGTATTTATTTTCTTTTTATTTCCTATTTTTACTCTAACTGTTTTACTGTAAACGTGGTATAAGTTGTGCCCAAGACTTTGACTGCTTTCTCCCCAAGTTTCTCCCCAACTAACTGATCATGGGTAAGTGCCTAGAAGTTAGGAAACTTACTGTTAGTGGAGGAATAAGTGAGATTATGGTTAAGTCTTGTGCACGCTATAAATAGTGGCTTATATCTTCATTCCAAAGTGTCGGACTTGTGTCATTCCATAAGGGTTGGCTGTGGAATAATGTTATAGAAGAATATGTTTTTCATTCCACATTTTTGAGTCAGTTCCTACGAGTTCCAAGTTTCTACGAGTGACATGTTCCCCATTGGTTTTTCACGTGCTACATTCTAGAGGGATACTAATCAATTATCAATCATCAATATTTTGAGAGTTGGTCAAGGGTTGAGTGAACTCTTGTAATGGGGAATTGGTCAAGGGTTTGAGTGAATTCTTGTATCAAGTTTTGGGCTGGAACTTGAGTGAGTTCCTGATGTGTATGGGGCAGGAACGTGAGTGAGTTCCTGATATGTATTTGGGTAGGCTTTGAGTGAAGTCTATGAGAGAGAAGCAGAGAGGCTTTGAGGGAAGTCTAAGAGTCAAGAGATACTTCTAGGGAAATCAGTGAGAGCGTAGTTGTTTGAGGGAACAACTATTGGGAACTTGAGTTCGTAGAGGAACTCAAGTAATGGCCAAGTTTCTTATAGGATTGTAACTGAGTTGTTGCCCTATAGTGAAAAGAGTTTGAGTTGAAATCCCTAGTGGGTCGAGGTTTTCTTTCCAGTTGGGCCCTGGAAAGTTTCCTCGTAAAATCTCTCTTGCATTGTTTCTCTACTTACTTATGTTCTTTATAATTCCGCAAAAATTGGCTAGCAAGTTCCATATTACAATTCACCCCCCCTCTTATAGTGTTCCATCCAAATAACAAGTACATAAAGCAAACATTATACTTCATAATAGTACATCCAGAAATTAGATCTAAAGTGGAGTATTACTTTAAGATAAGAGCTACGTCACTACTGCATGACATTTTTCTATTTTTCTACTTTGCCAAGATTTATCTAAATGGGCTATTTCTACCCTAAACATACTTCTTTGATCATCTAAATATCTAATCTTATTATCTTTGGTAAGATTTATCTAAATGCATTTTACTATATGTCATAATTTTTTTTCTTTTATAAAAATAATCTCATTGTCACTTATAGTATTTTCATTTCCCAAAACTATTAAAAAATAAAATCTTATCTTTATTATTATCAAACTTTATAGAAGAGTCTTGAATCTTGAAAGGGCCTGTTATAACATCCAAATTTATGTAGAGAACATAAGGAATAAAAACACTTTTAATATCATTTATGAAGGATAAAGGAATAAAAATTTTGTTTACAATGTAAAATAAATTTCAATAATATTAACTTGCATACTACAAACAAATTATACTAAAAAGTCATAAAACAAAAGACTTTGTTACATAAAATTCTTCCAATAACAAAAAAAGAAGAAGCATATGATTATCATATGGTAAAAGACGATGCATCTTTAGATGCATTCAACAAGATCACTGATCATCGATTCAAAAAAGTACACTTATGGAATTTAATAGAGCTCATCTAGTTTTTGAGGGAACAATAGAATTGTTCATGTGCATATAGTTGAATAGTGTAAAATTTTGATCTCAGTTTCTCCCCCACACCCCCCCGGACGACATAAAACTTAAAATTTCTGTTTTGGATCCAAGAGTTGAGCTTCTTAGTGAACTGAACACTTTAGTACCTGGGTTTCAATCTGCATCTATACTAGATAGCTCCTTCGGGTTTTTAGAAACTTACATATCTTAACTCTTAAGGTTGAGAAATCACGGGAATTGAACTTGTTATGCTTCAAAAAAATTTCCAGGAAAGCTGAAATAAGTGAAGTAGAAATCGGTTTTGTATTGGGTGCACAGGTCCACCAGTACAAAAAGGCTCATTTGCATCACTATTATTGCATTGCACATTTTAATCAGTGACTCAAAATGACTAGTTTTGGTAAAAAAAACATCTCTTACGTCGGTCATTTATTATTATCTGACGCAAATTACTACTGTTCTTGCTCTCTCAGCAGTAAATTTGAGGTCAGTAAATTTGAGGTCACTTTAGTGGATAAGTTTGTCTGAAGTTAAATAAGCTTGGTTTCCAACAAACTTATACTCAAGACTCGAGTAAAAAATTATGAATGCGATTTTGGGAGTTCATTAATTATGTAGGATATACTTAAATGAAGATTTTTTGAAGTTAGTATTGTGTTCAAAAGAACCCTTGAACTGAAAAATCATCCTGATTGACATTCATGGTGAAATTCTTGCAGATTGAAAAATACTCCACTAGAAAGCCAATATCTAAGCAAGCGCGTGGCTGATGGATCCAAAAGAGTCATAGTTCCTCACATTCTCAGCCAACAGGTACATATTATACTCTTGCAGAACATACTAAATTACTTAGTGAATTTTTGCTTAAGTTGTTAAGTTACTGGTGTGGTGGTTTCTAAGTCCTTTCTGTTCAATGTTGCCTTACATTGATCACTGAACTTTGAACAAAGACCAGTCTTTTCCCCCTTTGTCCATAAATCTCAAATTTGATTCATTTTCTGTTCGGAACATCTTGGTGAGTTTTCAACTTTTTAATCTATTATTCTTTGGAAGTTAAACTATTTTCTTTCATATTTTTAGTTTTTTTGATATTTTAGTTTTATTAATGTATATGTAAGAAAATGTAAGTATAGAAGGTTTAAAAATTCAATTATATAACGTGATAACATAATTGGTCAATAGAAAGTTTCAGTCTTTATGCAATAATCATGATGAGATCACTATTTTGAAGTTGGAATTTGTAGTTGAATTTTTTAGTGGGTGTATTAGTGTATATTGGAAACTGTTAAATACGGGTTTGGGCCGCACCCGTCACCAAGAGAGAGAGTTCACTTAACAAGACCGTAGGAGGTTCCACCTTAAAACTATATGGCAATAAGGGGAGTAGCCCCTTAGCCATATTAAATGATTAACTCTCTCATCTCTTCTCAATGTGGGACACTCACATGTGTTATTTGGCAAGGCTTTCTTCAACACTCCCCCTCACGTGTGAGGTCCACTTTTTACTTCGGTCACATGTGATGTTTCGTGGGCCAGAGTGCGTTTCTCGACACTCCCCCTCACACGTGCCATTTTAATTTGGCCCAGAATATTAACGGTCTAAGGTCCAAGTCGTGGGCCCGGCTCTGATACCATGTTAAATACGGGTTTGGGCCGCACCCGTCACCAAGAGAGAGAGTCCACTTAACAAGACCGTAGGAGGTTCCACCTTAAAATCATATGACAATAAAGGGAGTAGCCCCTTAGCCATATTAAATGATTAACTCTCTCATCTCTTCTAAATGTGGGACACTCACATGTGTTATTTGGGAAAGCTTTCTTCAACAGAAACTTTTGATCTTTGTTAAGTATTAGTGGGTGTATTAGTTTACATTTTTTAGTGGGTGTATTAGTGTATGATGCTCGATTATATTCAACTTACCTTAAGACAAGACCCCCGTCAATCTGAGTTATATCCTAGCTTTTTTGCTAGTGAATGCAGATTTTTAATCTTAAAATGCATATGTGTATATGTGTTGTTGTTTCTTAACTTGTCTTACAAAAATTGCTATTGATCTTTCTATGCTAGGGAGGAGACAACTATTAGAAATCTCTTGACAGTCAGCGAAAACACAAGAGTTGGCCATTGACAAGCAATTTTTGCGTCGTTGACGAACACACTTAATCAAACAAAATTTATAAACTCCTAAACAAACCAACTACATTGACTATAGCGACAAACGTAGGAATCGTCCCAAGTGAATGGATATTTCGACTTTTCAAACTAATTGTATTCACAAGCTAGTTCAAACGGAAAATGTATGTATGTATATATGTATGTATGTATGTATGTATGTATGTATGTATGTATGTATGTATGAGGGTGTCTATTTTTTCCTCTTCTGGATGTGGCAAGCATATTAAGTAAACAGGGACTAACTCTGGGTGTTAGCCTCTTTTTACAAGTCTTTAGGAGTCGCCATTCAGTTTCAAAAACTGACAAAACCCGGTTATCGTGACATGCCTGGATTGCAAACATGTGTGATTCACGACGGCCATAGATTCCCTTGTGATCCCTGGTGTGGAGATCCCTCAACGTAACAACCAGCGGAGCAGAGATTCAGAGCTCGGGGGACGTTTACTAATACGGGGAGTGCCCAACATTAGCCCACGCAGCGCGGTTCTTACTAGTTCAATTGTGACGATGATGGGACATGCGTTATGCTACATTAATACTCTTGATTTATTTTAATGCACAATTATTTACTAAACAAATGTCAAAAGCTGATTTAGATTGATTTAAGGGGCTTAACAATAAACCGATTTGTTCGAGTATTATCTGATTTAGGCGTGAACAATATAATAGATTAAAGTTAGCAAATTTATATGGCGGGGAAAGCAATAAAAATATAATTCATGTTACAGCAAAGCGTAGGCTTTACTGCGGTTCTCAGGAACACCTACCACTTGACTTTACTTGCTTTCCGTTTGGCTTTCGAACTTTCCGACTGACTAACTACGGGACAAGATTCTTCCAGAGTTTTGAGTATTTTGGGGCTTAGGATTGTGTTTAGGTTTCTGCAGCACTTTGACAGGATTCAGCGATCAGGCGTTCGTGTGGGCAGGGTCTGCTTAATTATGTGTTAAATACGACAGAGACACGAATCGGGACTTGGAAAGCTTCGGTCAATACTCAAGCTTAAGGGTTTGGGGTTGGAATTGTGTGTGTTATTTTCCGATTTTCAGACGCCCTATTTATTGCAAAATAGGCCAGAATAAGATAAATTTCGAAAAGAGAATTTTCTGACTCAGATCTGCTGAGCGCTGGAAAATTCCAGCGCTTGGATCAGGAGTGCCGGTTATTTCTAGCGCAGACATTCAGAGCGCCAAATCTGCTTTGTGTGACAGCTGGATAATTCTACCCTCTTGCGTGATTATATTAGAATCAAACTGTAGCGCTGGAATTAATCAGCGTTGGTGGTTTCAGCGCTGGAAATTCGTGACGCTTACCCTGCCAGCGCTGGTGTTTTACTTCACTTGTACCAGTCTTGGCGGTTTTTCACCGAATCTTATCACGTTTTCTAACCTTTAGGAGCATAAGTTGGACTGCAACTCTTAGTCCTTACCTAATGATGAATCGTAAGGCGATTCAAACACTTAGATATTTTATCTTACGTGGCTGCTATTCTAGGTAACGTTCAGGTATGGAAGTTGCTATAAATAGTAGTTTCTAAAAATGGAAATGTGGGTTACGGGGTTGTCAGTCAGTCATGGATAGTTCGCTGCATGTTTAGGAAAGCGTGGTCAAGCGGTGTTTGGTTTCATCATCGAACACACCTTGTCGGGACTAGGGACAAATGTAGGAGTCTACAGTTAGCCCCCACTTTGATTGAGTATGAGCAAGACGATAATCAAAGTATTGGTAGACGGAATGCGCCTGGGACTTATCTTGGTTGAAACTAAGTATTAGCGAAGGTCTCGCGAGCCCCCGAGTGATAACATTTGACTGAAGGGTCATCACTTGAAATGTCAATAGTTCCCTCGCAAGTCAATTGGAACATACTGACTTGAACGGTCCTCTCACAGAGTCATTGAAGACGTTCGACTTTGATGGATAGAGCTTTTCGAAAACGGACACTTAACTTTGGCTTGTTCGGGAATGAAGTGACATTTTTTGGTAAAGAATGAATAAACTTGTAAAACTTTGACATTCGGGGAATGGCATGACATTTTTTAGAAAAGGAATGAATAAACCTCAAAACTTTGACATTCAGGGAATGGTATGACATTTTTTAGAAAAGGAATGAATAAACCTTAAAACTTTGACATTCAGGGAATGACATGACATTTTTTAGAAAGGAATGAATAAACCATAAAACTTTGACATTCAGGGAATGTCATGACAGTTTTTAGAAAAGGAATGAATAAACCTTAAAACTTTGACATTCAGGGAATGGCATGACATTTTTTAGAAAAGGAATGAATAAACCTTAGAACTTTGACATTCAGGGAATGACATGACATTTTTTAGAAAGGAATGAATAAACCTTAAAACTTTGACATTCATGGAATGGCATAACATTTTTTAGAAAAGGAACGAATAAACCTTAAAACTTTGACATTCAGGGAATGACATGAATTTTTTTAGAAAGAAATGAATAAACCTTAAAACTTTGACATTCAGGGAATGGCATGACATTTTTTAGAAAGGAATGAATAAATCTTAAAACTTTGACATTCAGGGAAAAGGAATGAATAAACCTCAAAACTTTGTAAAATATCTCATTTTCAAAAATGCGCATTTTTTTGAAAACAAGTCCTTTTATTATTATATTTTTTGAGTAAAACAAACATACCTAGGTGCGCGACGGTGGTTCCGGACACAGTTGCCTGTTAGTGGGCCACTGAATATGGGGATTTGAAAAAAAAACGTTACTTTTCCGCGAGAAACAAAACGGAAGAAATATAAGCTGTTTATTTGATAAAACTTGGGCTGAATGGCCCGACATTTTGTCGGGAGAGAATAAACATGCGCTGGAATTTTCCAACGCTGGATCTTGAGCGCTGGAATTTTCCAGCGCTTGACTTTGAGCGCTGGAATTTTCCAGCGCAGGTCTTCTCTAAATGCGAACAGTTCCGGTTCATTTCTCAATTTCCTTCGTCGCTGCTGCTCGCATTTCTTCGCTCCTCTTGCTTGTTCTTACTCATTTTTGCTTGGTTTTGCACGGTTCTTTCACCAAAATCGTTCCCAAGTCGATCTAAACTTCATTTATGTAAGTAATTTCGAGTTTTAATTGCGTTTTAGCTTGATTTTGAGTAGAATTTTGTATGTTTTTCAAGCTCAAATTGAATTGGGGTTTTTGATGTTTTGCGCAAATTTCTTGATTGTATGTGATGTTTATAGCATGTATAAGTGCCTAAGCATGTTAATTTTGCAAGTATAGTGATTTTAGGTGTTTTTGTGCTTGTTCAAAACTAGCCCCCAAGGGTGCCTACGAATTGTTATTAGAATGCAATATAGGTGTTTCTCGATATTTTGCTTGCAATTACATAGCCTATGGGTGATAGGAAATGCATCGTTTTGATGTTCGGGACTAGTCCGTAGTTGATTTTGGTATATGCAAACTGTTGCGAACTTAATAACATGTCCATTTAGAGAACGGAATTGTTTGATGCCAAATAGTTTGTTGCATTTGGTATTTTGGAATGTAACTATTTTTTTCATTGTTGGTTTTAAGGTACGATTGCCTTATTTTTTTTTTTACTTATTTTTTGCAAATTATAGAAAGTCGGATCGTAGCGGGTCCTCCACTAAGGGGGATACTTCAGACTACTGCTTACAGCCTCGGATGGCTAGCTCTCGTCCGATGAGGCGAGAGGGGACGTCTCGAGTTGTTCGGCGCTCTCAGAGGGCGAGGCGCACCTCTTCGTCTCCTCCGTTAGAGTCCGGATGGGATTCTGACCCCGAGGAGGGGCCTCTTTGGGTGGGGGCCAAAGAGTACGACGGGATCGATCTACACCACGACTTGGAGCATCACGTGGTGTCCCAGTTTTGTGCCGGTAAGGCTGGGACTGACACGACTCGTAGGGTCGGTTTTCGTTGACGTCTGGGGAAGCTGGATGGGCGGACTCGCGCTTACGTGGAGGCGTGTCCGTTGTACCTGAAGGTGTGCGTCTTTAGGGAGGTTGTGGGCCCTAATGTGTCTAGGATATTCGTGCGCCTGCTTCTCGAGTGATGGTGGGATACCACCAACACTTTTTACTTTCCTTGGGGGGAGATGACTGTCACTCCTGAGGACTATATTTCTCTTACGGGTCTGTCCTTCACGGGTAGGCCCGTTTACATTTCTAGAGGGACTACCATGCCGTGACAGGAGACGGTTAGAGGGTGTATCGGGGATGACTTGGCAGTAGAGGTGACCAAGTACAAGGGGAAGGGGATTCCTTACTCCTTGCTGGTGGATCTTCTGGCGCCCCCCCGCCCTTCTGGTTCTTCTGCGAGGATGTCGCTCGCGTGGTCTACCTGCTGTTTCTGAGTTCGACGATCTTCTCGAACCGCTCTGAGAGGGTGGACCCTTGGCTGATTCCGCTGGTCAGCGACTTGTCTGAGTTGGATTCGTACTGCTGCGGCGAGGCAGCCTATGCGAACCTGATTAGCCATATGGGCGTGGCTGTGCGGGTCTTGGACGGTCCAGGTAGGCCCATGCGGTCCATTTCTCTATGTGCCGTGCCGTGACTTCTAAGTGGAAGAGTTGAGTTGACGGTAGTCAATGCACATTCTCTACCCGGTCACCATTCAGGTAGAGATAAGTTCACCACGTGCATTGGCGACTACTGTCATCAAACCCTTCTTTGGGACAACATAGACTGGGGACACCCACCTACTATTAGAAATAGGGTAGATGATCCCGACCGCCAAAATATTAACTATATACTTCTTAACCACCTCACCCATAGGTGGACTAAGTTTCCTTTGCCTTTCAAGATGAGGAGGGGAATTATCCTCAAGCTCAATATGATACATACAAAGTGTCGGGCTAACACCTTTTAAATCATCAATGGTGTAACCCAAAGCACTTTGATTATGTTTCAAGACATGAGTGAGCTTGAGAACTTTCTCCTCGTCTAAATTTGCATTAACAGTAACGGGATAAGAAGAATTGGGTCCAAGAAAAACGTACCTCAAGCTCGAAGGTAGAGGTTTAAGCTCTACATTGGGAGCTTCCTTACCATCTCAGTTGTTTTGATCATCCAAAATATCTTCTCGGTTAACCACAAGAAAACATTGCTCAGGTTGATCACAAGGTGGAGTAGAATCCATTAGCTCCTTGTAGTTGGTTGTCTCAATCCCAAAATCTCCTAAACCTTCTCTATTCAAAATAGCAAGCTCAACAAGATTGTTAATTAGTAGTGAGCAAAGGCTCATGCATGTCATGCACTATGGAATCAAATGAGTCAACCAAGAAATATTTCTTATCAATAGAACTAGGATAATGCATGGTTTGATTTAAATAAAAAATAAGATTATCCACTCCCACTTTCAAAGTGATTTTCCCATTCTTCTCATCAATAATGGCCCCAGCCGTGGCCAAGAATTTCCTACCAAGAATATTAGGGACATGAACATCCTCATCAATATCTAGAAGAACAAAGTCGACGGGGATCAAGAATTTCCCAACTCTCAAAGGTACATACTCAACCTTGCCAATAGGATATTTGACTGAGCGGCCGACAAGTTGCAATGTAATGTTGGTAGGGATTAAATCACCAACCTCAAGCTTAGTGAACACCGAATAAGGCATTAAATTAACACTAGCACCCAAATCACACAAAGCAATGCTAATTTAAAGCTTCTTAATAGCACAAGGGATAGAAAAACTACCCATATCTTTGAGTTTGGGTGGCATTTGGTTTAGAATATTAGAACTACAACTCTCGGTGAGATTCACCATCACCTTTACGTTAGAATCCCTTTTTCAACACACGATTTCCTTAAGAAATCGTAAGGGAATGGTGACATGCAACTTGCTTATCGTCTCAAGAAATTTCACAAAGTGAGCATCCATCTTTTTCCTATTAAATATTTGGGGAAAAGGAAGTTTAGGAACGAGAGGAGGGAAGTGAACGCCTTTGGCCTCGAATCATCCATCACAACATCCTTTGGGGACACAACTTGATCATCATCATCACCATCATCATCATCATCATCATCATCATCATCTAGTACTTCCACTACCCTCTTATACGCCTCAATTATTTTAGAGACATTACTAGACGTAGCACCATCATTTACAACCTTCTCACTTCTAGTCCAACAGAATTCATTTTCTTTTTAGAGTTCATAACCTTGAGGTGGAAGACTTGTGTATGATTTGTTTTGATTAATGTTGCTAGCTAGTTGAGCAAGTTGGGTTTCAATCATTTTCAAATGAGTGCACTACTACAAAAAAGGCCTAAGGAACCATTTATAGGGAACCGATTAAGTTATTTCCATAGTTTCTTAGATAAAGGAATCGTGTTTAAATGATATCTGGTTTCTTATGTAAATAAATAAGAAACCAAACATGATTTTTGTCAAGTTTCCTAGCTTTAAGATACTAGGTGTGTCTAAAACCGATTTCCTATTTTTGATTAACAAATAAAAAAGTAAAAATTTAATTTATTGTTAAAATCTAAAATCGATTTTGCAGTTACGGGTAAGATCTGAAACAAAAATTAGATTTTCCCCCTGATCTTATGTAGTATGAAAAGAGATTTTGGATTTTTTTTTCCAGTTTTATATACGTAAATAACTTCAAAACTGATTAATGATCTTCCTCTACCATGTTATTTAATCTCTATCCTTCGAATCGGTTGGCAGTTTTATAATCAGCAAGTTCTAGAGCCACCGGCAAAAGTGCGAGTATCGGTGCCTCAAACACCAAGCGAAACACCAGCGTCGCTGCTCCTGGGGAGACAAGGTTACACGTTGTCGAACAAGCGGTCGTCGACACCAAAGTGCAACTGTTTTCCTGATGGCCCGTTAGGATTAAGATCTGCAATTTGAACTCGCGATCTTTGCTCATTAAGATCTGCAATTTAAACTCGTCTAGTCATCAATACCAAAGTTCTTCCGCCTGGTTCACTGACTCCACAACTCGTGACGTCACCCTCACCTGTAAGGTAACTTGTATGATTCACAATTGTTAATTTCTCTCTCTTTTGTTGAGTTTCTGATTCATTTTATTAGATTAATTAGTGGTTACATACTTGATATATAAAGATCTGCAATTTGAAATTCGCAAAATTGATTGATGAGTAGATTATAACCAAGTTTAAGAATTGTTTTAGATGTTTTGAGTATTTAATCATCCAAAATGATAAAGGTCGCAACATGCGACCTTTAAGCCGTGTCACAATGATGACATGGCATGCTTATGTGTCGCGATTTAAATAGGAAATTAAAATATTTAACTTATATATTCTATTATACATGTATCAAAAAAAGGTAGGAAAATCTTAATATTCTAATTTGTTTCCTTCTTTATATTGATTACCGTATTTACATAATTTCATAGTAAAAATATTGCATTGATAGTAAAAATATTATGATGACGTATAGCCTACGTGGCGCATACATGTACCAATTAAACTCCAACACGTAAGATTGCGACAACTAAATATTGTCGCAACTTGCGACATTTATCATCACCCTTTAATCATATGCAACCTTTTTCCTTTACGAATCACAGAACATCATTAAGCGAGTTATTATTATTATTATTATTATTATTATTATTATTATAAATTTTATAATATATTGGAATTCGATTAATTTAGCATTGCAATTGATGATTGCAGGTCACAGCTCAAAGTAAAGAATCATGTTTTGTTCGTGATTATGTTAAAAAATGCATCTTATTGTTGCTTCTTTGTTTTTCTATCATTCAAATTAATTTCATTTTAGACTACTCTAATACTTGTATCATTGTCAATTAAATGAATTATACTTTTCCATTTTATTGATTGCCTTTTAATTATTGAGCTCTAATCATGGATCCAACTGTAAAACAATATTGTGCTATAATTTTTTAATAAGAAAACAAGCACAGAATCCTGTTATTTATGAAATTAGGTTCAATAGATGATGCCAAAGAAACTGGACTTCAAAAATATGCGGTTTCCTAGCCTCCTTCTATTATTGGTTTAGAACACATCAAAGAAATCGAATATTTTGTAAAAATAGTCTCTTCATAATATCTAAGTGAATGGACCAAAAATATGGTCTTTTAGGCTAAGAGACCTACTATCTAGGCACCTTACAATCTCCCGTCCCCTTGGCTTGTTTCGCCCGGTCTCCTAGGCTATTTTTTGTAGTAGTGGTGCTGGATTTATTGAATCCAGCCTCAAACTCTACATTCTTCTTGGCTTGAGCCCAATAAAAGACTCCATAAGAAATTCTAGATTGGACTTAGGAGAGAGGAGTTGTGAAGGAGCATTGTTAAATCCGGAAGAAGTATGAGGGTATTGATTGTCATAAGGTCTAGGTCCATTGAATCTAGGAGGAGGAAAATTATTTTTGCAATAATGATTTCCTAGATTCCGTTGATAGCCCCCATGAGAGCTCCCTGTATAATTCTCTTAACTGTAATTATAACCCCCTCCACCTTGACGATTATGATTATAATTACCTTAGTTGTATTGAGGTTGATTACCATAACCATACGCCTTGGAAATGGCCATGGAAATTTGATTCATGATAAGCATTTGCATTAGTAGGGGGATCTCTAGGACTTTGTTTCCCACCAAATCTAGGGTTTGGGGGGACCATCATACCTAGTTCTAACATTCAAAGAATTATCATATTCTACATCATTTTAATTCTTATATTAAGGATCATTCTCCACATAAGATCGATACATTTTTCAAAAGAAGGCACAAAGAAGGAACATGATCATATCCACCACATAAATCACAATATATGGAATTAGGAGGCCGACATGGTGTTGTAAGAACTCACCTTGCCCTTCCCTTTGGCGAGAAGGGTGGTCGATGGAGGAGGGATCGTCGATGGAGATGGTGGTTGATATGGATCTCTCTTAAGCTTCTCAAGTCTAGAGGTGAGCTACTCAATTATGCTAGCTTGCTCCAAAGCATAAGTCCATCCTTTCCTATCATCGTTGCAACCCATACTATAATTGTTGTAACTCCTAGTACCAACGTGCCGTGCTTGGTAGTTTTGCGCAACATCTTCAATTATCTCCTCGATTTGATCCTCGGTTCTATTCATGATAGGATCGCCCGCTCCAGCATCAAGGCTTGTCTTGGAGGCCGGACTAATCCCTAAATAGAACGTTTGAAGGAGAATCCATTTTTGAATCCCATGATGAAGGCATTAACGTTGGTACTCTTTAAAACATTCCCAAGCCTAAAACAAGGATTCATCCCTTTTTTCAAAGGATTTAATCTTGTTCCGGTACTCGGTGGTCTTGTCATGACAATAGAATTTGATTAGGAAGTCACTTGTTAGTTTATTCCATGTTTTGAGTGAGTTTGGCTTGACCTCCTTGTCAAGCCAATCACTAGCCCTTCCTATCAAAGAGAAACGGAAGAACTTAAGCCGAACATACTCCGATGTCGCCCCATTGTGCTTGATTATGTCACAATAACGTTCAATTTGCTCGAGGTTTTCATGCGGAGACTCGTTTGCGTTGCCACAAAAAGGGTGGCTTTGGACGAGAGACATCAATGCCGGGAGGATCTCGAAATTGTTGGCATTGGTGGTGGGAGCTTGAATACCACATGTTGCTTCAAAAGCCTCCGATATCCAAGGTTCTTCACCGGTAACTCCATGTCCTCTTGAAAACTTTAAATGGTTATTACTAATGCAAACTTTAAATGGTTGAGTGAGTTCATAAAGTGGAAAATAAATTCATTTGAAAAAATACCCAAAAATATGCATAGCAAGAATTTATCGGGAAACAATTTAATCTCCATTTTGAAGTCTCCCACATGGTCATATTAAATAGACTCTCAACTGCAGAAAGTGACTCATAAATATAGAATCAATAACAAAGTGCAAATATGTGAGCCCACTTGACCAAATGTGAGCAATAAATAAACATCATAGAAAACTTCATTTACAACAACCTCAAACAATAATTATACAGTGAAGAGTGTTTATCAACACTTGACATTTAGCTTTTTTCACATATTAATATGAGCACATCCTACTCTGGGTAAATTTTCAATAGCACATTTCTAAACAACACAACAGACATGAGAAGATGGTACGTACTATATGCAAATTTGATAAATATATAGGCAAATTTGTCAAAAAGTACCTTGTAAAATCCGAGTTTGTGAGAAACTACCTTAGAATGTCGTAATAAACTATCTTATAAAAATTTAACTTATAACATACTACCTTTGGAACATGAATTCAAAATTTTGGGGTTGACTTATTAGGTGCGCGCGTATCGCATGATTACACACGGAAAATGGTTTACTAAATGGCACATGAGACACATATGGTAAAATCAATCCCGTAATTTTAAGTAAAAGTTCATAATTCGGGAGAAGGTAATGTCTTAAAACATAAATGTTTTTATAAGGTAGTTAGTTAAACTTTTTAGTAATGTACTTTTTCGCAAAACACGTAATAGATTATAAGGTAATTTTTTGACAAATTTACCATTCTCAAAACGAAATAACAAGACTTCACATGATTATATTTTACCTTACACATAAATAACAAGATTCGGCCAAAGGAAGGTATATAAATAGTACTCAAGGTCAAACTGTATCAACTAAAAAAGAATGGAGGAAGTACTAATTCCTCCGTTTTTAAATACTTGTAACGTTTTGACTTTTTCATACTATTCATTTAATCTACTTTGAACATTCTTGGTGTTTTTTATGTAAGATAAAACATAGTCATGTGGGATCTTTTTAGATTCGTCTCAATGTGTATTTTCAAATATCAAATTTTTATAATTTTTGCATAAAGAAAATGTAAGATATAAATGAACAAATTAAGTTGTGCATTGACATGCGTGAAAGTAACATACATTGCGAGTATTAGAAATCAGATGAAGTATATGTTTTTAAATTATTCCAAGTCACCCACTCTATAATACAGAAGTACATTTTCCTAGAGTAATTGAAAAATCAATACTTCTTCCATTGTTATTTAGTTCACACATTTCTTTAATCACGTTTACCAATATAACTTTTTTTATATACTACCAATACAAATTTTATCATTAATATATTTATAAAGTTGATATTTTGGATTATTTATCAAGTGGGATTTAACAAAATCTCACGTGACTATATCTTATCTTACGCATAAACAACGGAATCCGATCAAAATAGGGTGTGAATAATGTTAAAGTAAAACCGTGTCAACTAAATAAGAACGGATGAATTAGGAAGCTAATTAATATAACAGAAAAATCTTTTCCAATCCCGGACATAAAACAGAAATTCCGAAAATAAAACACTGTTTGGGAATTTTGAAAAACTATGAAGCAAGCTAAGTGATCTGGTGTCTTACCACAAAGCAAAGCAAAGCAAAGTCATAAGCTAGCATATATTCCACCAAAAAGACATAAAATGAGAGAAAAACATAGATTTGGTATTGTTTAATGTACATCTTTTAGGTACTTAAAATACCTTTACATTTCTTTCAATCAAAATAATCAAATTGGAAATACGGCTTCTACATGAATAAAGATCGAGAGAGTCTTACACATGACTCAACACTAGTATAAATAAGCTTCAATTCTAAGAATAAGTAAATAAATAACCATACATCTTCTAGTATTTCTATATTTGGTATAGCATAAAAATGGCAAGTAAGGTATTAGCATGCTCGGTTTCAACTGTAGTGTCCAACCGGGCCTTTAATAGCCCATTACCAGTTGGTTTGGTCTCATCGGCCCCATCTGTGGTGTCGGCTGGACAACCCAAGAAGAAGCCTTCTTCAAGGTCGTCCCTAGTGGTTCGAGCCCAACAAGGAGGTGGACAGCCAATTGACTCTCACAATCCCATGACTGGTGAACCCTTTCACAAGAAGGTCGCCCTCCTTGAAACCTCTCCTTACGGTAAATATAAAATATTCCTCTACTACAACTTATTTACTTTCACTTTTACCACATCAATATTGCATTTGTGACACTTTTCTCTCTAAGGGTCGTGTTAACCAAATATTTTCTGTATGCGAAAATGATAAAGGTCGTAACATGCGACCTTTAAGCCGTGTCACAATGATGACATGACATGCTTATGTGTCATGATTTAAATTGGAAATTAAAATATTTAACTTACATAACATATTCTACATGTTTCAAAAAAAAGGTAGAAAAATCTTAATATTCTAATTTGTTTCCTTCTTTATATCGATTACCTTATTTACATATTTTCATAGTAAAAATATTGTATTGATAGTAAAAATATTCTGATGACGCATAGTCTATGTGCCGCCTATATGTACCAATTAAACTGCGACACGTAAAATTACGACAGCATTAGTTGTCGCAAGTCCTTCCATATGATATAATTACTAATGCTTTATTTTATTTTTATGTAGTCCGGACCCCCTGGAATACTAGCGAGGATGAAAACGAGATCAGGATGTGGTTTGACATGCCAGGAACTGCAGCAGAAAATATAGAAGTGGATGTTGTGGATAATTTGCTAGTGATTAAGGGAGAAGGTGGAATTGATGCTTTTGGAAGGAAGATCCATAGCCCCTATGACACCAGGGTTCAATTGCCTTCTAATTCTTGGAACGAAGAGATAACGGCCGTCTTTAAAAATGGAGTTCTGTATATTACTGTGCCAAAGATTACCAAATTTGAGCACAAAATTATCCACATTCCCGTTAGATCCGTCTAATTCTAATTCCTTAGTCCTTACCTGTTATGTATTCATTAAAATGAATTGGCTCTCAAGCTTGCATGTGAGACATTGCATGCGTTCAGAATTTTAATTAACATCCTTCCATTTAAATTTTAAATATTACTACGTATTCGTGAATAAAACTCATTGTTTAACCTGCTTTTATGTCATACTTCCTCCGTATTTTAATTTAAGTGTCACACTTTGATATTTTGACAGTAGTACTAGGTCTTCTTTCACATACTAGCTATACTATACGTGGACGGAAGATTATTATAAGTTCTATTGACAAAGGAATAGGGTGAAAGATACAAATCTTTATTAAATTGCAATCACTTCAGTTCTAATGATTTGATTTCGATTGTACTGTCCAAGTTCTCAATCAAGATACCAAACACAATATGTAATCACATTTGAAGTAGTATAGCCGATATCCATTCACATCGATCATATTGCTATATCTTAAAATAAAATAATAATCGAATGTTATAACATGATCAATTGTTGAAATAAACCATCACGAACAACACAGGTGATTGTCCCACATTAATAAATTTAAGATGAGAAAGTTAATCACTTAATAAGGCTAATTAACGGAATACTCCACTAACTTATTTCCACATGGTTTTAAGGTGGAACCTCATACGATCTTGATGTCTTGAACTGGACTCTGTCTCTTGATGAATTGTATCATACGGCTAGTTGTATATTGTAAGATACAACGAAGGCTAATTTTTGGAATACGTACTCTTAGTTATTGAGCCATGCATGATTCCCCTAATTACCACCAAAAACAAACGTATAGGTTTACAACGGGGAATGTGGCAAACTAACCCATAAGTTTGATGTCATGTGCAAATCAGCCCTTTACCTTTTAAATGTAGCAAATCAACCCCATAACTAATGTACAATGTGCAATTGGCTTCCAATTGCCATTTTTCGACCAATTTCCATCGGATATTATTATTGTAGCCGGAAAACGAATATAGTTTTTCTTTTCCGAAATAAAATAACATACTTGTATATTTTTGTATAAGTATACGAACGATGTCTGGGTATTCTCTTCACATCACTGCTTTTCTCCTTCATATCTTCATCTTCCACCAACTTTTCTTTCCCCTCTATTCATGGCAGCAAGCAGTGTTATACACCATACAAATTCCATTCTGATTATCCCCAATATATTCAATTCCCTAATTGATTATCCCCAATAAATACGATTCCCCCTTTATTACCTTCTACCCTTAACAATTTCAGTCCCTCCTTTAATTATCTTCAAAGCCCTGTACAAAATGACATCAAATGATTAAGCTCGGAGGATTTGCATTTTGCAGCATAAAATCTGCTCCACTATAAAATTAAAACAAGTAAAGGGTATATGGTAATTCAAGAATCTTGAAAATTATGTGGAAGTAAATTAGCAATCATTCGTAAGTTCGTTTTTTTTTGTTGGTTTCTGTATTTTTAATATTTTTTTAATCGCAGTCAGTGTTTTACATGCTCTAATTGGACATACACTAATCTTGTTTTAATTGTATATAAGGTATTAATTGGGATTTATAAGGAAACTGTTTTTTTGTTCGTATGATATTATTTTCCGGCGATTATAATACTGTCAAATATTGTGTAATCTCGTATCCTTCTCATTAATAACACACGTATATATATAGTACAACTCATTACCTAAACCCTAGATTACATATTAGGTAACATACCATATTTAGGACTCTACAGAATATTCACAATATAATATCTCCTATATTCTATCTTAACATCCCCCCTCAAGGTGGAGCATGAAGATCTCGAATGCCCATCTTGTTCAAAAAAAACTCAAATTGCTTCTTCCCCAACGCTTTAGTGACGATATCTGCTAACTGAACCTTCATCGACACATACGACGGGCTGATGACCGCCTTGTCTCACTCTCATCACTACCCGTTGTCTCATCGACACCTGTCGTTGGTGAGACGACGTCTGATCCACTCGACTGGGTGTATAATGTTGTTGTTCCTCCCTCACAGGCGACGACACCCCTTCGTCGACGCCACTAGTCAACGACACGTCCTCATTGTCACCTGTATGCGACAACACTCCCTCAGTATCACCCGTAGGTGACGACACTCCCTCAGTATCACCCGTAGGTGACGACACTCCCTCAGTATCACCCATATCATATAACATAACTCTATCTCATATGATATTCTATCCTCTAGGATAACTACGTTATCCTTTACTCCCTCCCTCAATCGTAACGGCAGTCTCACGAACGTTGCGATTGGAAACACCATTCTTCAATTAAAAAAAATCGAGCAAGAACGCCATTCTTTTCGAACCTGCACTTTTTTTTTTCTTGATGAGAACGCCCTTCTTTTCGAACTCACCAATTATCTCAATACAACGGGAACGCCTTCCGGCTTCTCTTGAGCAAAATCATGCTCAATCCGTCATTGATTTTTCGGAGCAAAACCAAACTCAGATCCACACTCGAATCCGATCAGCAGAAGGCTTCATGCACTAACCCATACTCTAAAATATCACCAAAAAAAAAAATTAACATCAATAATTTTCTAACATTCACGTACCAACCCCACAATACTCCTACTTTCTTCAACCATATTCACAGCGGAACTCTTCGAATCCCGCCGGTGGGTTGTATTTTCTAACCCACCGGCAGGGAATGATTTTTGTAAAAGGTCCTTAGGATCTCCCTAAGCTCTTGATACCATGTCAAATATTGTGTAATCTCGTATCCTTCTCATTAATAACACACGTATATATATAGTACAACTCATTACCTAAACCCTAGATTACATATTAGGTAACATACCATATTTAGGACTCTACAGAATATTCACAATATAATATCTCCTATATTCTATCTTAACAAATACCTTCCGGTGGGATTTGAATGAAAATTCATAATTGGGAGTTAATTGCACATTAGGCTAAACATAAGGGGTTAATTTGCTACATTTAAAAGGTAAAGGGCTTATTTGCACATGACATCAAACTTATGGGGTTTATTTGCCACTTTTGCCGGTTTACAACTAACACGTACTTTCTCCCAGTGGCGGATCCAAATTAATATATATATTAGTGGGTTAAAAAAGTTATAGTGGGTGAAAATAATTCATATCGTATGAAAAACCCAGAATTTTTCCAATTTTATAAAATAATAATTACATGATGATATTTTGAAAATATATATTGAAATTAACACTACAACATTTTTAAATAATTTTAAAATTTATTTTTAGTTAAATGTAATACCTCCGTTTCTTAAAGTTCCTTCAATTTATTATTTGCACGAACTCCAATGCAATATGAACTAATACTATATCCAATTTGGTATGTGAAAAAATTATAAAAGTTGAAATTCTGAAAATACATACCACGAGCAATCTAAAAAGATCTTACATGTAACATTTTGATGTATTTCGTTTATAATAGTGAGAATCTATGGTCAAAAATTTCATACTTTAGACATATATTACAAAGCGTAAAGAACCTTCAGAAACGAATGTAGTAATAAATATTATTTTATGAACAATATAAAAAGTCAAAATGTTACAAATACTACGAGAGAAGTGAATTATACATTAGGAATAGTGATGGAGATATTAAGGGTGACCTGCCAACAAGTAATTAAGGGAAGCTCATGAGCCCACTATCGTTGAAGCAAAGCAGTGGTACGTGATGGCTACTGATGGAGTGTTGGGGTTACATATGATGGCAGCTCAAAAAAAATAACAAATGCAAGTTAAATATAAGGTGACGTTACTTAATTTCTCAAGAAATGCGCTTAGTTTAGTGAAAGTTATCTAGGAGTAACGAGTAACAATTCGTGCGATTTTAGTTCTGTTAAGATATTTAAGTTTGTTAAATTTGATTTTGTATATAGAGAACCTAATGGGAATTAAGGGTCGTACCGTCGTTCATATGCTTCTACGTATACGGTTCATACAAAAGAAATTGACGCTTTAATTCATTCAACTAATAGCCAAATAAATGTTAACTCATGATTATATGACACCTAACTTTCCAATTCAATAATAACTGATTAATTGATAAAAAATTTTCAATTTTATCAGTATACTTATTACTACCTCCATTTTAAAATAATTTTTCCGGTTATTATTTGTACAAATATTAAGACAAAATAGAAAAAATGTGTAAAATGTTGATAAATATAATAAAATATAGATAAACTATGTTTAATCGGAATAAAGTGGGTGGGTGTAAAAAAAAAATATGAATAAAGCAACAGAAAGTGAGTGGAAAGTTATAAATGTTGTGGGGTAAGAAGAAAAGATAATAAATTTTTATTTCCAAAAATAGAATAAAGCAAAGTGTAAAAAATTATGAAAAGGACTAAAACGAAAAGTATAAAGATAATTTTGAAACAGATGTAGTATACGATAAGATGGGTAATCAATACCTAGTATTTAAAAAGCATAACCATCACCATTTCAATGACACATAAGCAATACTATTTTGTTGACACATGTCTCAATCTTATTAATCTTTCTATTTACTTTTTGTTATAAAAAAAATAACGGTTTTTTCATGAAATGCCCCTGAGGTTTTAAAAAACGCACCAAATACCCTCGCCTGTTTCGATTCACATAATATACCCCTATTTTTTTCCAAGTTTGCACCAAATACCCCTTAACTGACCTTCCGTTAGTCCTCCGTTAAGTCGTGTTTATAATTCACAGTATACCCCTTTTTATAAACTTAATGCATAATATACACCTATTTTAAAATTAAGTTGCACTAGATACCCAAATTGCAGGAATTTGAATTTAACGGCTAGTTTTTAAACCTAGGAAGCAAAATATAGCCGTTATGTTCTTGCTGCCTATAAATGCTACTAGTGTTCACCTCACTTGCATACTTTCCCCTCTCCAAATTAGCCATGAGCTCTCATTCAAAAACCGAATCTTCTTCCATCCCAAATTTAGCATACATTAGAGTTTCTAATAAAAATTGCTATTGCGGGAGAAGATTTGCAATTAGGAGCTCGGAAACGGCAAAAAATCCGCAAAAGCTTTACTACAAGTGTGATCCTTGTGATAATTTCAAATGGTGCAAAGGTTTTCTTGAGCACACAAGTGATGAAGTTCAGAGCAAGGGAAACAGAGATGATGAAAACAGGGGAATGCAAGAACAAAGCTGGGGAATGCAAGAACAGAGCAGGGGAATGCATGAAGAGTTGAAGCTATTGAAGAAGAAGATCAAACAACAGAAACAGCAAATCAATTTTGCAATAAAAATTGGTGTATTAATGTTTGCATTTCTGATTTGGATAGCAATGAAGTAAAGTTGTAACAAATTTCATGAAATAAAGAGACTTTGTTCCATAAATACTTGTTCAAGCAAATAAGCTTTACATAAACTGAACTTTAAGTGGACAAACACCACTGAACTGCACAAAAAGAGGTGTTCTAAGCATTTCACTGTTTCCAAAAAATGATCTCTGCACAACTGTTTCCAAAAACTGATTCTAACTAAACTGATTCTGACTAAACTGATTTGACTAAGTTAGTTTAGCTTTGTGCACTACAATTCACAAAATATAGCCAACTGAGGTGACTATGCAGCTGCCTTTGACCTCTTCCTTGTGTTTGGTCCCCCATTTGATGTACTTGCTCCTGCTGCACCACTCTTTGAAGTGCTTGGTCCAGTGGCACTTGTTCCTCCACTCTTGCATGTTCTTGAGTTGTGACCAAACTCTCTACACTTTCCACATTTCACATTTGTGTTCCTCTTCCCTTTCTTTGATTCATTTGCCCCTCTCTTTCTCTTCTTAGCAGGTCTGCCAGATGGTCTTTTGATGGTTGGAGGCTGAATGGAAGGAAGGCCAAAGTCAGGCCACTGAGATGGATCTGCCATAGGATGAATATGTTCTGCATAGGTTAGCTTGTATGCAGCAGCCTTGAACCATGGGGATATGAAATCATGGGGGTTAATCCTTTGGTCATATATGACCCTCAGTGCATGCTTGCAGGGGATTCCACAGATCTGCCACTTCCCACAGGCACAACTTCTTGTTGCAAGCCTAATTGGGAAGTTGACATGTCCATCCCTAACCTCAAATTCACCCCCTCCACATGCTGTGGCATAACATAACCTGGACTCAGCTGTCCTCTCCTCTAACTCTTTCAATGCATATGCAGTGAGCTGACCTTCCTCCATGTCAACTGCCTTGTCAAATCTAGCCCCCACCCTCTGCATACACCAACTTCTGATTGCTGTACACCAGACATTAAACAACAAACAACAAGTTCAGGGGTATATTATGCATGAATATGATTAAACAACAAACAACAAGTTCAGGGGTAATATTATGCATGAATATGATTAGAAGAGTTATACCTTCCAATAATGAGAAGACAGGCATGTCTCTGAAGGGCTTTGTGCATGCATTGAATGACTCCACAAAGTTTGTTGTGTTGTGATCACAACAAACAGTAGAGTCAAACTTATGCCTAGACCACTGCTCAATGCAGCTGTTCAAGTATGCAGTGGCATTTGCATTGTACTCACTGATCTTTTCCATGGTCTTACCAAACACATACTCATTGTATGCATTAGCAGCTATCCAAAAGAGCTTGTGGAATGCAGATCCACTGAAGCCATTGTTCTTACAATTCATGTATAGGTGTTGGCAGCAAACTCTCCTAGTTGCTCTAGGAAAAGTTTCTCTAACTGCCAACTCAACACCCTACACATCAGCAAACAACAAAAACAGGTTCATTAATATAGAAACATAAACATAAGAAAAAGTAAAGATCAGAAAAGAGTAAATATCAGATCAGTACACATACCTTCATCCTATCACTGATGAAGGTCCAATCATCTCTGTTGCAACCCTCCTGCTCAAACATTTGCCTCAAACATCTCATGAAGTAGGTCCAACTGTCACAACTCTCAGTGTCTACTATCCCATAGGCAAGAACAAAAATTTCATTGTTCCCATCTATGCCAACTGCTGTCAGTAGAATGCCCTTGTAGAAACCACTTAAATGAGCCCCATCTATTCCAATTATGGGCCTACAACCCCTTAGAAACCCCCTGACTTGTGCAGCAAATGAGAAGAAGCAAGCTCTGAATTTTGGGTTCACATCCCCACTACTGGCCCCCCATGTTATAAGTGCATGACTCCCTGGGTTTGTTTGCTTAATCATCTCAGCATATCTAGACAACAACTCATATGCTTCAGCCCAACCACCATGCAGCTTTCCCTTTGCCATACTCCTGACCTTGTACAATAGCCTCTTTTTCACCCTCAACTGAAACTTCTCCTGTGCATACCTCCTCAATGTCTCCACTGGAATCTCTGGATTTGCCTCTATTTCCCCCAACATATGCTTACACAACCACTCAGAGGTCACCACTGGATTCTCCTCAAGCCTCCCACAAGTTCTGTGGGACCCACTGATCACCTTAATGGCCCAGCTAACATTGTCAAACAACCTACTGGCATGTATCCTCCAGTCACATGACTCCACTGCACACACTGCTGTGTACCTCCTATTGTCAGCCCTCTCAACACTAAGCCCAAACCCCTCCTGTATGCAGTAACTTCTCAACACTTCAAGAAATGTGGCCTTATCATGAAAGATCAACCAGGGTTCTAACTTAATGGACCCATATGGTTAATCAGTCCATATTTTGCCATTTTTATAGGCCTTATCCATCTTTGAGGAACCATTTAGACAATCCTCAAACCCCAAATCAGGAATATCATCAGGAATCACCTCATCATCAACATCAGAATCAATCCAATCATTCAGAACATCCTCTTGTTCAGAATCTGATTCCTCATAATCAGAATCCTCACTCTCCTCTTCTGAACATATCTCACCAACATCAGCAAAAATCCCTGGTGTCTTAGACCTTCCTGTACCCTTTCACCCTTTTCCCTTTCCCTTGGAAACCCAAGTTCCAGCCTTCTTAGCAGTGACTTTGTTAACCCTAAACCCCTCAGGTCTAGCTCTGCCCCCCTTCTTTTTCACTGGCTGAGCTTGATCAGGTGGTGCTTGATTGTTAGGCTCATCAGTTTGGTTGTTCTGTGGTGGAGTGGGATTTTGTGGTGGTGGTGGAGGGGTGTGATGTTGTGGTGGAGAGGTGGGATGTTCTGGTGGTGGTGTGTGTTGTTGTTGTTGTGGTGGAGAGGTGGGATGTTCTGGTGGTGGTGTGTGTTGTTGTTGTTTTGGTTGGGTGGGTTCTTTCTGTGGTGGGGGTGGTGGGGGTGGTGGTGTAGGTTGTTTGGTGGGTTGTTTAGGTGGGGTGGGTTTTTTCTGTGGGGTGGGTTGTTTAGCTGATGCCCTCCTTTTGGGGGTTAGTTTCTTAGAAGCAGGCTTATCCTTGCCTTTTGACTTAGAAGCAACATGATTTGTGTGTTTGGGTGGGGTGGGTTGTTTCTTTGGGGATTCTTGTGTTTGTTGTGGTTGAGAGCAACCTGGAAACACCTCATCAGCATCATCTTTGCTAATGACTCTCACATACTCAACCTTCATGTCCTCACAATCAACAACAGGGACCTCCATAGCCACAGTGTACTCCATTTGTTCCTGTATTTCCCTCAAAATGTCCTCCCTTTCCTGTTGTTTCCTCATTGCCTCTTCCTCCTCTCTTTGAGCCCTCAACAGTTCCTCTTGTCTCTCCTTAAGTTGTCTCTCTTTTTCCTTTCTATGATTCTCAATTGTTGCAACAGCATTCCTAAACACCAATCCTGGTTTATCTGTTCCCTCAACCCAAATTTCAGCAGTGTCTTTACCCCAATTCCATCCCCACAGAAGCCTTAAAGTCTTATCATCATTCAATTCAACCTTACCACAAGGACCCTCAACATACAAGCTAAAGGTACTAGGCAAAAAAACATCTTGCTTAACTGATTCCTCAAAGATATCAAGAAACAACTTCAACAAACGATATTTTTCCATGTCTCCCACTCTAATATCAAAACTATGTGACCCATAACGTAGTAACAACCAAATAGCACTCATCCTAAAGGGAAAAAATAATGAAACTAACATCAATTTTCATTCCAACAACCACAATTGACCAATAACCAACAAGAAATTTGCGCAATTTTTTAAAAAAAACTGACAATTTCACAAACCCTAACCCTAATCGATTTTGTGAAAAAAAAACAAGTTTACCAGCAAAATTAAACAGAGGAGAAGAGATTATTACCTGGAAGTAGACTAACCAACTTGTAAATTCCCGTTTCCTCTTCAACACTAACTCAGCTGGAAATCGCCTCAAGTTTCTCCCTTTTTTGTCGCGATTGAAGCAAAATCACAACCCACGAACTCGCCTTTAAGGTGCGCAGCAAAATTCACAAAAATATTGAAGATCTACCCAGAATTTCTAGGGTTTGAGTAGGATTAGAGCTTGAAGAAGAACAGGGGAGAGGAGAGAGAAAGAGAAAAATGTGAACGGTTTTTTTTTTTTGGTCTTTCTGTGAAAGTGAAGGAAGTCAATGGCGCTAAACCAAAATTAAGGGCAAATAAGTAAAACACCACTAACGGCAGACTAACGGCGTTAGCTGACAGGTGCATGTCATGAACAGTACGGATAAATAGGGGTATATTATGTGAATCGAAACAGGCGAGGGTATTTGGTGCGTTTTTTAAAACCTCGGGGGCATTTCATGAAAAAACCGAAAAAATAATGGTCATTCATTATTCTACTTTATCGTCATTAGTTATTACATATTATACTACTAATCCTCGTCTCTTTAATTTACTAGAGTTGTACTGCATCCATCCCATATTTATAGTATTACTTAACTAAAAACACGGGTTTTAAGAAAAGTGTAATATAGTACACGGAAATTTAGAATATAGTACATTGATAATTGATTTGTATGAGAAAGTGAAATATAATACATGGATTTGGAATATAGTACATGGAGAAGTTGTGTTGGATTTCAGTGCATTTTTATTTAATATAGTACACGAGAAAGTGGAAAACTCAATGGCCAGAAATAGAAACATGATTATAATTTTGGGACGCTTATAATAGAATCAGGACTACAAAAACGGGACGGAGGGACTACCAAAAATTAGGATTGATACTCAACTTGATGCCTAAACTACCGTCCCCTACTTCATCTTCCCCATTCTTCACCTTCCCATTAACTCTCCAACCTTAATTATTTTCAATGTCAATTTAATTCAATCCCCGAATCTTCTCCCCTTCTCCTGTAGCATTAATTCAAAATTTAACCTCACTACTAGACTTTTTGACTGATCCATTTTGAAACGGTAGGAGATTATAGGGTGCTTTAATTCAACATTTCTATTGTTTATTTTCATGCATGCAATTCAAGCCGTAATACCACCTCCCCCCCTCCCCCTATCTTCTCTCTAAGCACGTTGTTCTTGATTTTTCTTAAGCACGTTGGAAGTATGTTGTTTATTTTTCTTGCTTAATTAGTTGCAATTCATTTTGCAGAGAAGGATAATCTTATAATGTATGGTTTCCATGCAAATGATTAAATGTGGGCAAATTGTCATCGACATTTTGATACTTTTAGGTGGGTTTTATATGTATATTTTTTGTTGTTAGGGGAACTTACAATTAGTTTTAGTTCTCCTATAAGAAAAGTTTTGTCTGTATAGTTTAATAGTTAGACTTTGTTAAGTCTTTCCCTTAATTGGATTACATGAGTATAGTCGTAAACTGTAGGAGTTGCAAATTTGTTTGGTCTTTGTACAAATGATATGTTATTGGTGGTAATAAGTGATTTAAAGCGGATCTATTTTTTCAGGGAAGATGAACATAAGAAAAAAATGTAATGATTAAAAAGACAAGACTTGATATGTTAAAGTTTTAATTATTGTCATTTGATTTAAACACCTTCTAACACCCACTTAAGAACAACATAACTTCTAAATTCCATTACCCGACCAACATATAACCAGCCCGTTCGTCGAACGGGCCAAAAACTAGTTAGTAATAATGAAGCTTGTTTTTTTTAATGATGCAAATGATGTCTTACTACAAACCAAAGCAAAGCAAAGCAAGGAAGCCACGTCACATATTCTAGTAAAAGGACACAAAACAGAATAAAACAAATCCAACGTAAATAAAAACATAGGACTTGATCGACAAACTACAATTCATATGCATCTTTTATTACTTTGATCTCTATAATAAGATTGAGCATCTATTTGGGAATGAAACTTGTACTATAAAAAAGAGTAATATGTACACAACACAATTAAGAAAAGTAAAGAAGCTATGGTAACAAAACACCTCTATAAATAAACTGTAATCAATGTATGTGTAAATAACGTAGAATGAACTAGAGAAATATTACAATAATTCGTAAATTGATTCTACTGAGTATTAATAACAATCAATGGCAAGCAAGGGCATGGTGATGACATGCTCGGCTTTGTCGAACAAGGCCTTTACCAGCCCATTACCTATTAATGGGTTAATCCCACCACCTTCTGTGGTCTTGGTTAGACCTTTAAAGAAACCTAATTCAAGGTCATTTTTGGTGGTACGAGCACAACAAGCTGGTGGGCAGCCAATTGACTCTGTCCATCCTGTGACAGGTGCACCTTTCAACAAAAAAGTTGCCCTTCTTGAAACTTCTCCATACGGTAAATTTAAATACGGACTATCCCATTTTTATAACTATTTTTTCCTTGTTACATACTACTACAACATGATACTCTCTCCTTCTCTTTTTGTTTTTTACGTTTAATATTTTTCAAGCGTTTTAATAACTAATTAATGTGTATTGAGATTTTTCTAAGTTTTTCCTATAAACGAGGAAAATTACTTTTATTTATAATGTTTTCCCTCTTATCAAAATTCTGATATTGGGAAAATGAGAAAAAGTTAATGTTTTTATGGAAAAGTGTGAGGGATTAAATGACTCAATTGATTTAATTTGTTAATGTAATAATTAGGTACAAATTTTGATAGAATATTAAATCATTTATGTGATAATATAAAAGGAAATGTAAAGAACATTTTGAAACACCCAAAATGAAAACGTAAAGAACAAAAAGAGACGGGGGAGTAGTACGTATGATACATAAATCGTACTCCCGTACATTTTTTCTTTTTTTTTGCAAGGTAAGATGAATAGCTCTATCGGGTCTGGTCAACCTGCCCGGATTAGCAGGCTAGACACTTTGAGAGTGGGGGAGTGATAAGGGGAACGTACTCCGTACATGAATCTGCGTAATTAATAGTTTGAAGTTATTTGCTGTACGGACACCCTGGAACACTAGTGAGGACGAATTTGAGATCAGGATGTGGTTCGACATGCCAGGGACAGCTGCGGAAAACATACAAGTGGATGTTGTGGATAACATGCTTGTCATCAAAGGAGAAGGTGGAATTAATGCCTATGGGAAGAAGGTAATTAGCCCCTACCAAACTACGGTTCAATTGCCTTCTAATTCATGGAAAGAAGAGATAACTGCCGTCTTCAAGAATGGTGTTCTGTACATTACTGTGCCAAAGATCATCAAATTTGACCACAAAATTATCCAAATCCCAGTCAGATCATCCGCTTTATCGTAACTTCATTATTTTACATGAGATGAAATTGTCTATCATCTCATGTTTCGTGGGAGACATTGTTGGTTAAGAGCTTATCAATTACTTCTACTAGACAAATAAGAAGCTTTGTTTGTTTGTATTGGTTTCAAGTCGTATGTCCCAGAACGTACTTGTAATTGATAGAGTATAAAACTAATCTTAGGGCTTCAACCATCAGCTTAAGCTTTTGGTTGAGTTCAGTAATCATACACTTATATGTCAAGTATAAGCAATCCTGGCTATTTGTGCTACTACCAAAGGCGTGATATCTCGACAGTTTAGCCTCGGCGTTGTGGAAGACTGTCAGCGTGACGATTCGCGTTATTTCACAACGTTGTTTATGTCTATAAAATTTCTCGACTTGTAAAAGCGTTGAGATATTAGTCGTATCACCAGTAGAAAACTCTTCATTTGCGTCGGTCATTTAAGCCCATTTGCGTCGCACATTGTGCCATGCAAATAAGAGCCATTTGCTTCGCAGTTTAGCTAAACTTGCGGTGCGCGACTCTCACCGCATACGACTTGGACAGGGAATGCAGCGCGCTTAGCGTCGGAATTCGCAATTACTACCACTTCTACCCCGGCCAAGCAACCAAAGCCGGGGACCTAGGTGAGAATAGCTAAGAATTTCACTCATTTATTCTGAGTGTACAAGTTCCGGCCAGAATGATTGGGAAAGATCAACCAAATTGGAATTTGAACCGCTCACGAAGAGGTTTTGAGCTTAAGCGATCAGAGCGAAGTTTTTGGGCACTGCCCTACTTTTGTCCAGTTAGGAGAGGTGCGTGCAGAATCCTGGGAAACTATCACGTTAGGTTTGGAGAGAGATGAGACCCGTTTAATTGACATAAACCCGAGTTATCGAGTGGGCAGAGCGCTAACCAAGTCTGAGTCTTGTGCCTCAATGAATTTTTTTAACATGCTGAAAAGTCATTTGCGTCGCTGATTAGCTAAAACAGCGGCGCAAATGACTTTTTTTAACATCCTGAAAAGTGATTTGCGCTGCAGTTTTAGCTAAACTGCGACGCAAATGACTTCTTTTATTAGTTAAAAAAAGTCATTTGTGTCGCTGTTTTAGCTAATCTGTGACGCAATTTTTTTTTTAACATACTGAAAAGTCATTTGCGTAGCAGATTAACTAAAACAGAGACGTAAATGACTTTTTTTAACATCCTGAAAAGTGATTTGCTCCGCAGTTTTAGTTGATCTGCGACGCAAATAATTTCTTTTATTAGTTAAAAAAAGAAATTTGTGTCGCTGTTTTAGCTAATCTGTGACGCAAATGATTTTTTATTTATTTATTATTTTTTCGGATATTTTTGTTTAGCAGCTTCATTTCATGTAGCTCGATCACATTACACTTTATATACAGGGCATAAAATAAAAGGAAAAGTTGAAAATTTCTGCAAAGTCTCCTTTGTAAGTTGACGCTTCCCAATACCAGGAATGTTATAATACAGATAAACTTGTCAATCCAGTTTTACAACCCAATATGGAAAATCCATCATAGACCAACCAACATGTTGATAAGGAAGCTAACTGTTAGACACAATAATATGTGAATATTATTGTACCATATATAGCATTGTATTTATAGTATATGTAACCCTAGTTGACTTTGTAAACACTATATACACTACTACAAAAATTGGCAAAGAGACCCTTTCAAATATGCCAAAGAGACCTTCTCTGGACAGGTCTCTATCTCACATGTCTCTTTGATAAAGAGACCCCCTCATTAGAGGGGATCTCTTATTAAGAAAGAAAATACCCTTTATTAGAGAAAGGGGGTCTGTTTTCCTAGTGACTCAAAAAATAATTTAATAGCGGAAGAGACCCACCATTAGAGAAATGAGGTCTCTTTGAAAAATAGAGGAGACCCATTGTTAAAGAAATGGGGTCTCTTTGTTAAAAAGTTCAGACCTAATATTGAAGACAGGGGGTCTCTTTGACATTTTAACATTTTTTTATTATGAAAAAGGAGAGACATATTATTATAGATGACGGGTCTCTTTTCAGCTATATTTTAAATAAAAAAAAAAAACTGTAGCATAAACACCAAAAGAAAAACGTCAAAAACAAAATTATCATAATATTAGTATCATATACAATGCTTAACAACAAAAATTTAGAACTAAATACATATGCAATTAAGTTTTGCTGGAACATTAAATGGCATTAAGCCATTTCATACTACCACCTATATTTTTCCTAAGTTGTGTCTTGAAAGATCACCCAAAGCATGATTCTAACGTAACATGCTCCAACATTCGTATCTAATCCACAATCACGCTCTTGAATTCATCAATATTAGTTTGCGGAGTAGGCACCGGGAGCTCGAAGAAATAACTACAAGACAACTAAAGCAAGTGAGAGAGAGTCCAAGGATCACAACTTTACAAGTCATAAACATAAAGCATAAGATCACTAATTCACAAGCCAAAGTTGTGAAGAACAACATGAAGAAACTCCAGTTATAAAAGCAGAACAAGACAAGCTGATAAGCACAAGATTGTAGAACTATTTTCGTGATTTAGTGAATGACATAAATATATTAGCATTACTACCATTTATTACCACCTACTGTATAAGCCGCTAAAGAGTTGAAGAATGCAGCAACTCTTCACATTCATAACTGGCATTAGCATAAAATAAATATTAACATACTATATGGGGATGGTATCCGCATCAGGGCTTAAGATAGCTATAAGCCTATAAGGTAATTGTTGCCCATGCTTTATGTAACCAATTTCACTCAATCTTACGATTAAGGGCTTAGGACAGTTCATCAACATCATACCAAAGGTTAATTGAAAACTACAAGCCCCGTTTGGACGTATTGAACTGCTTTCATAAACTATGAAACATCATTTAGTAGTAACCATTTATGGAATACGCCATATATCTAAAAGGAAAAATCCCAGCCAGAATTTCAAAAGCTATAAGCACTTACAGATAGCAAATAGAATCACTCCTCGCGCAATCAAGACAGTAGGCATGCTCGCATGGACTCTGCATAAACAAAAGTTTATAGTTGTTATTAAACAAATGAATTCCACGACAAAATAGATTAGTAATCAGGAATATAGGTATTGTCTTGCATGGTCCAATAATAACCAGAAATGGCATTTAATCAAACTCCTACTATATTATGTGCCCCCTTTCACATTGCACCTGATCCAAGTCTTCTGACAATTTGGTCATCCAACCAGGGTGTTTAACCTAATTTGAAAATATTTCTCAAGGATGCACATAAATTGTAATTTGACTACGGATCAACTCATACACTTTCTACGCCTTGACAATCATAACTTCTCAGAGGACCTCTAATATACAACAGATGCTCACTTCCTGATTCATGGTTTAGAGTTATGTTGATCACACTCCAGTTACAAAGCCACCACCTCCCCCACCAAAAAAAAATCTAGTGAAACTTCTCTAATTGGTTTACTTTCTAGATCTGAGAACTAAAGGCAACATCATCTTTCAACCCAAGCAACCCACGCAACCCACAACATCACCAGGAGAAACAATGGTCCAGTCAAAAAAGGCAAACGAATAAGGACTAGAAGTACTTCTGTTACACGGATCTAAGACTACACAAGCTCAGCGAATCAACCGCTTACCATGCATAGTGACACAACCAGGTATCCTGAGCTGAATTCTCATAGTGATAGACCTAAAAGATAAACATTTACTTCAACTAACCTAATATCTCGTGGAAGGGGTTGTTTTATATGCAAGACTCTCACAACAGAAATTCAAACATACACTTTTTTTATCCTATGATGGTGTTAAACTCAATTTTTGAAGGATAGATCCTTATTTATCTCTGTTAAGCTATTCAAATAAGAACTTTACTCTTACCTAAACGGAAATCTGCATAGACAAAATACCAACAGTCGATGCCTCAAAATAAAACAATATGTTATCTGGTCCAATTAAATTTTGACAGAATTATGAAAGGCAAGAAACAAAGACTTGAGCTTCTAAAGAATCAGCAAAACTACTTTGTACATGAAAGAAATTAAGTGAGAAATAAAAGGTTCACTCTACTTAGTTCTCAACAACCACACATTGCTTGATCTCAAATATGATGAATATTTGTGAGATGTAGGTAGATCCCTCTTTTTGGAGCAACATGTTCGACAAAAAAAAAAAAGGACTCAATAGCCTAGTTCTGCCCATGATTATCTTAATTAAAATGTCTTATCTCAAGTTCACAAGACAATATATGCACAAGAAGTTGCTTATAGACTATACATTAGTTACGACGTCGAATTTGCCCTCCTCGAAGATCTTTCCGAGTAAATTCCGCCATATATACCAGAATTTAAGACATACAACAATATGACAATATGTTACTAAGTTTACCAAGTTTAAAAAAGGCTCAAAGTTGAGAATGTTAGCAGAAGTTTTGCTTACGGCACAATCTGCAATGACCATAGGAAAACCCAACATCATCTATCCAGGTCGAGCAACCAAGCACTCTAATCATCAGGAAATTAGAAAATCAAGTTAACAACTTAAATAAGCTAGAGTTAATTTCTACAGACAACCAGTTTAGATGGTTAGTGAAGATAGACTAGTGTCCTGTCAACTTGATATGTCAAAAGTTACAATCACAACCTATCATATCTATTCAGATAATCAAAGCACCTTCTAAAGAACATCTATAATATCAATATCATTCACGAAATAAATCAAGGGTAAGATTTAATTTTCAAGACTCCTGATAAAACCTCAACCCCTCTACATAATAATTTACAGTTTTCAAAGGATTTAGAGGAAGAGAAACAAGACCTGTAGTACCAAATTTGTTAGAAAAATCTAATATTCAAAAAATTCACAGAAATCATACAAATTTGTGGAAGAAATATTTCCAAAGTGCAGGGTAATTTTCACAGAAAAACATTGCAATTACTCTAACATTCAACTAAAAGTACAACACCAAATCAAAAAAACGAAATTCAATTAAAAGTAAAACACCAAATCACCAAAACAACTGAAAATGTAAAGAGAGATAAATAGATTTACAGATTCGTTACCAAAAATTTCTTAAACTTTTCTTTTAGCTTGCGATTCATCCCTTGTTATGTTAGCTTCTATTTGAGCTATGCGACTTGACTCCCCATACAAAACCTTCAACGCTGATACATCTTTCAATGAAGACATTGGCATTTGAAACAATTGAAGCTCAAAAACAAAAATTCAAATTTCGGAAATTAGGGTTTGTTATTCAACTCCGATGAGCTGAAGAAATTGGTGAGCTGTAGAAAGATATATTTGTGGGTTTTTGATTGAGGGAAAAGGGATGCGAATTTGGGAATGATAGAATTCATTGCGAATTTGATTAGATCTAAAAATGGGGGAGGGGGCTTGGTTTTCGCTGGTACAAGGAAGGAAGGAAGATTTAGGGGTTTTGATTCCAAGTTCTGTCTTGCGTATTAATTTTAATTGAATTAGGAACAGACCCGTTACAGAGATAACGGGTCTCTTCTTTTTCCCTCAGTGGACCCCCCCGACACCAAAGACCTCTCATTAATGTCAACGGGTCTCTTTTTTATCTTTCATTGTCTAGTAAGTGGGTCTATGTTAGCATAAGAGACCTGTTATTTTTTATATGAGGTCCTTTTAATCAAAGAGACCCGTTAACTACTCTAAGGGATCTGTTTTTAGAGATCTCTTTGGACATTTTTGTAGTAGTGATATATATATATTCGTAATCAATGCATAGCCTCCTAAGGGAGAATTAATCCAAGTTTACATGGTATCAGGCTAAACCCTAGGCCTAATTTTCTACTTCCGCTGTCTTTCTCTTCTACCTTCTTCTTTTCTTCTTCTTCTCATTTTCCATGGCTGGTGATGATGATTCGGTGCTTCCTCCCTCCACCGCAATTGTTCATGCTTATCACCCGGCTCTTAATGCCACAAATGTCAAGGCCCTAATCACTCTTGTTATTGACGTCGACAACGTGCAATATACCCCTTGGGCGACATTGTTTCGTAATACGGCGAAGGTGTACATGGTATTGGATCACATAGACCCTAAGATTAAGAGACCTAAGGATGTTGATGGCGATTTGTGGGAACGACTTGATGCGGTTCTTCAGTGGCTGTATGGCACGATTTCCAAGGACCTATTGCTCAAGGTTTTGGATGAGAATGCTACTGCTTTGGAGATATGGAATCGGTTGCGTAAGATTTTCCAAGACAACCGAGGTACACGAGTCGTTTTACTGGAAAATCAATTTGGTAATATTCGAATGAGCAATTACCCTTCTCTTGATGAGTATTGTCAGGCTCTCAAGAGTGTTGCAGACCAACTAGCCGCCCTCGAACACCCTGTTTCGGAGGAGCGACTCGTTCTCCAGCTGGTCGGCAAGGTGGACCCCGAGTTTCGTACTATTGCCACCATCATTCGGCAAACCACTCCCCTGCCCTCGTTTGATGAAGCATGTTCCACCTTGGACCTTGACCGCCTTGGTCGTCTCAATGAAAAGGACGATGACTCCTCGTCCACGGCTCTTCTGGTCGGCGCTCCGTCTCACAGCAACGCCCCAACCGGGTCTCAACAACCGGCGACTGGTAACGGTGGTGGTGGGGGACGTGGTGGCGGCGGCAAGTCAGGGGGTGGGAGAAACAATTACAAGAACAAGAAGAAGGGTGGAGGTGGTAACTCGGGGGGTTCGAACTCAGGTGGGAACCGTGGACAACAACAACAGCAGGGGCTGCAGCAGCCCATGTTCCCAAATCAGTGGGCCAATTGGTGGGCCCAGTAGTGGGCTTGCCCACCTTTTCCATTTCATGCCCAGGCATGGAGACCAAATGCTACTCAGCAACAAGGGGTATTGGGCCCTGGACCACGACCCCAACAGCACGCCCAACAGCCCAATGGGGCATTCTTGATTCCTGGTTCTTCGTTCCAGCCTACTGACCTCCCTGCCTTTTTCAATGCAATGTCGATGCAACCTCCGGACCCGAATTGGTATATGGATACGGGTGCTACATCTCATCTCATGAATGGTTCAGGTATTACTCCATCTATTGTCAATTGGCGTAATTTAAATTCTCATATTATGGTTGGTGATGGCACAAAAATACCAGTTAGGGGTTCTGGCACAAAATTCTTACCTAAAAATTTTCCGTCTCTCTCTCAAAAATATTCTATATGCTCCCAATATCATTAAGAATCTTGTTTCCGTTCGTCAATTCACTACCGATAATTTTGTCTCTGTTGAATTTGACCCTTTTGGTTTTTCTGTGAAGGACCTACGGACGGGGAAAATTGTGACGAGGTGCAATAGTGTGGGTCATCTTTATCCTCTCCTTCAGAATTCTAATTCTTCTTCACCATCTTCTTTTGCTGCTCTCTCTTCCGATGTCTGGCACAATCGTTTGTCACCCGGGAGATCAAGTTCTTAGTTTTCTTAGAAATCGGAAATTTATTCAATGTAATAAGAGGAATAACCTCATTGTTTGTCATGGCTGCCAATTAGGCAAACATTGCCGGCTTCCTTTTTCAGTTTCAAATTCTAGAACTTGTGTTCCGTTTGATATTATTCACACCGACTTGTTCACATGTCCTCTTAATAGTCATACTGGATTTCGCTTTTACTTGTTATTTCTAGATAATTATTCTCATTTCCTGTGGATTTTCCCTCTTAAATCTAAGTCGGGCGTGTTTCCCACGTTTGTTCGCTTCCATACATATGTTAGAACACAATTTGGGGTTTCTATTAAGGCTTTACAGTGTGACAATGGACGTGAGTATGATAATCACCAGTTCACGTCGTTTTCTCATGCTCATGGCATGATTTGGCGTCATTCTTGTCCTCATACGTCTCCTCAAAATGGCAAAGCCGAACGCATGATACGAACGATTAATAATATAAGTCGTTCCCTTCTCTTTCATGCATCTCTCCCTCCCTCCTTTTGGGTTGAATCCCTTCACATGGCCACATATTTATTAAATATCCGCCCCACTCGGCTTCTTGCCAATCTCACTCCCGTGCACTTGCTCTACCACAAAGCTCCCACGTACGATCACCTTCGTGTCTTCGGGTGTCTTTGTTATCCAAACCATTCCGCAACTGCACCCCATAAGTTGAGTCCACGGTCTTCTCCGTGTATCTTTCTTGGGTATCCACCCTCCCACCGTGGTTATCGTTGCCTTGATATTTCAACTAAGAAAGTTATAATATCCCGTCATGTAGTTTTTGATGAAACCCACTTCCCAAATTCACCAAATTACACACCTAATGCCGGGGATTATTCTTTTTTGGGTTCTGCAAATGAGCACACACCCCCACCCCTAGTTCGTGTTCCCCTTATCCCGCCAGCCGTGGCCCAGCCCACGCTGACCTCTCCTATGGCTGATTCCATGGATCCTCCTTCTCGGTCCAGCCCATCCTCTGTGGTCAGTCCAACTCGTGGGCCAAGCCCATATTCCATGGATTCAGCAATCACACCTACCCTTCCCTCTTCTTTGGACTCACGTGGGAGTTGTGGGCAGAATAGGCCACCCCTGTGTTAGGTTATGATACATATGACAATACATAAATCATGCGGAAACAACCATTAAGCCAGGAATACATATTATTTACACATAATCATATAGCATAATTTAGATGCATACTCTTTGTTGCGTGCCTTCCCTAGCTGCGCCCGAACCGAACAAGAACAAGTCTTTAGGATTCCAAGTGTCGTCCCTCCGTAGATAGTCCACAGCACGTCCGGATCCGCCTTAAGATTGACCAACTAGAATCGCCTTTAAGGTACTAGAATTTTCGGCACTATTGAGCAAGGAATGTGGCTGAATTTTTCTCTTAAAACTCACTTTGAATACTTGAATTAATCTCTGAAAATATGTGACCCTAGGCACGTATTTATAGAGTTATGGAAAGGGAATTGGAATCCTAGTAGGATACGAATTAATTAAACTTAGAATCCTATAAGAACTCTAATTAATTAATTTATCCTTTTAGGAATAGGAATTTAATCATATACTAATTCTAATAGTTTTAGGAATCGTGCATGAACACAAACTCACACACACATACGGCAGCCACGAGGGCCGCCCATGCGTGCGTGCGAGCAGCAGCCCACGCAGCGAGGCCCATGGCCTTAGGCGCGCGGTGGGCCTGCCTTGCGGTGGGCCTGGGCGCTGCCTTGGCTGGGCGCGCGTTTGGCTTGCTGGGCGATGGCCCGACTTCGTGCTGGGCCTTCGTCCGGCAGGCCTCGTCCGATGCTAATTCGTACGATACGCTTCCGATTAAATTCCCGGTTCCGGAATTCATTTCCGATACGAACAATATTTAATATTTCCGATTCCGGAATCAATTTCCGTTTCGAACAAATATTTAATATTTCCGTTTCCGGAATTATTTTCCGATTCCGATAATATTTCCGATTCTGACAATATTTCCGTTTCCGGCAATATTTCCGATTCTGGTAATATTTCCATTTCCGATAATATTTTCCGATACGTACCATGTTTCCGTTTCCGGCAACATCTACGACTTGGATAATATTTATATTTCCGATACGATCCATATTTCTGTTTCCAGCAATATCATCGTTTCCGGAGTATTCATTTCTTGCCTGTGACGATCTCAGCTCCCACTGAAACCAAGATCCGTCGATTCCGAATATCCATAGATGGAGTATCTAATGCCATTAAATACTTGATCCGTTTACGTACTATTTGTGTGACCCTACGGGTTCAGTCAAGAGTAAGCTGTGGATTAATATTATTAATTCCACTTGAACTGAAGCGGCCTCTAGCTAGGCATTCAGCTCACTTGATCTCACTGAATTATTAACTTGTTAATTAATACTGAACCGCATTTATTAGACTTAACATAGAATGCATACTTGGACCAAGGGCATTATTTCCTTCAGTCTCCCACTTATCCTTAGGGACAAGTGTGCATTTCCTAATTCCTTTGTCGCTCGATGCTTGCTCTTGAACATAAGGTAAGAGTTGTCATCCTTATTATGTCCAGAGGTGTTCCTCGGTTTCAGAGTTCAACTGATCAAATAAACAGATAATCATAGCCTATGATTCATCCGAGCACGGCCATGCATTTCACAGTTTCTAGCTCTCCGAGTGGCCTTGTACAACTTTTAAGCATCTCATCCCGATTTATGGGAGGACAATCCCAATCTTGCGATCTTGAGATTAGACTTCGTTTGATAGGTGATTACCTGAGCGTTGCCTTTATAGCCTCCTTTTACGGTGCGACGGTTGGTCAACGTCAAAGCAACCAGTTCTCAAACAAGTAATCTCAAATCACTCAGGTATTGAGGATTTAGTGTCTAATAATTTAATGAAATTTACTTATGACAGACTTTCATCTCTTACAGTAAAGTTTCATAGGTCTTGTCCGATACTAGTCTTCCCAAAGTAAGTATCTATGCAAATGATTATGACATTGCCATGTCCACATAGTTCAAGAAACAGAACTACTAGTCATCTTGCATTCTAGTCGTCTAACGTTTTCTATGCGTCCAATTTTATAGAAAACTCCGACTAGGGACCATTTTCAAACTTTGACATTCAAGTTCACTTGATAGACATTTCTTAGTCACAGGACTGGTCCTGACAGTCTATCTTGAATATATCGTCAAATTGAAGGGACTCATCATTTAATAAACCACAAATTAAATGGAAAAATGAATTCTTTTCATTTATTGTGAATGATTAACCAATAATGTTTTACAAAGATTTAAACTCTAAAACTTTAAAACATTAAACAGAGACATCAAAGTCATTCTCCAATATGCTTGATTCCCATAGCTGCAGTGTGCGAGTTGTGCTTCGCCTGCGGCAGAGGTTTAGTTAATGGATCTGATATGTTGTCATCAGTTCCAATTTTGCTTATCTCGACTTCTTTTCTTTCAACGAACTCTCGTAGAAGGTGAAATCTACGAAGTACATGCTTGACTCTCTGGTGGTGTCTAGGCTCTTTTGCCTGTGCAATAGCTCCGTTATTGTCACAATACAGGGCTATTGGTCCTTTAATGGAGGGGACTACACCAAGTTCACCTATGAACTTCCTTAGCCATATAGCTTCCTTTGCTTCTTCATGTGCAGCAATGTACTCCGCTTCAGTTGTAGAATCCGCAATGGTGCTTTGCTTAGCACTTTTCCAGCTTACTGCTCCTCCGTTGAGGCAGAAGACAAACCCAGACTGTGATCTGAAATCATCTTTGTCGGTTTGGAAACTTGCGTCCGTATAGCCTTTAACAATTAATTCATCATCTCCACCATAGACCAGGAAGTCATCTTTGTGCCTTTTCAGGTACTTCAGAATGTTCTTGGCAGCAGTCCAATGCGCCTCTCCTGGGTCTGACTAGTATCTGCTCGTAGCACTGAGTGCGTACGCAACATCCGGGCGTGTACATATCATAGCATACATTATTGAACCAATCAATGATGCATATGGAATCCCATTCATTCGTCTACGCTCATCAAGTGTTTTTGGGCACTGAGTCTTGCTTAGAGTCATTCCATGAGACATGGGTAGGTAGCCTCGCTTGGAGTCCGCCATCTTGAACCTATCAAGCACCTTATTGATATAAGTGCTTTGACTAAGTCCAATCATCCTTTTAGATCTATCTCTGTAAATCTTGATGCCCAATATGTACTGTGCTTCTCCTAGATCCTTCATCGAAAAACATTTCCCAAGCCAAATCTTGACAGAATTCAACATAGGAATGTCATTTCCGATAAGCAATATGTCGTCGACATATAATACTAGGAAAGCAATTTTGCTCCCACTGACCTTCTTGTATACACAAGATTCGTCCGCGTTCTTGATGAAACCAAAGTCCTTGACTGCTTCATCAAAACGTATATTCCAGCTCCTGGATGCCTGCTTCAATCCGTAGATTGATTTCTTTAGCTTGCATACCTTTTTAGCATTCTTTGGATCCTCAAAACCTTCAGGCTGTGTCATAAACACAGTTTCTGTTAAAACGCCGTTTAAGAAAGCAGTTTTGACATCCATCTGCCATATTTCGTAATCGTAATATGCAGCGATTGCTAACATTATCCGAATAGACTTTAGCATTGCAACTGGTGAAAAGGTTTCATCGTA
Organism: Spinacia oleracea; assembly: GCF_020520425.1. Lineage (NCBI taxonomy): Eukaryota > Viridiplantae > Streptophyta > Magnoliopsida > Caryophyllales > Amaranthaceae > Spinacia > Spinacia oleracea. The sequence continues at coordinate 35,695,037 of NC_079491.1, forward strand.
GTCCGCACCGTGGACTTGCCTGTAACCTTTTGTAACCAATCTAGCTTTGAAAACTTCAAGTTTCCCATCCTTGTCCTTTTTCAGTTTGAAAACCCATTTGCTTCCAATGGCTTGGTAGCCATCTGGCAAATCGACCAAATCCCATACTTGGTTTTCAGACATGGAGTCTAATTCAGATTGCATGGCTTCTTGCCATTGCTTGGAGCTAGGGCTCGTCATAGCTTCTTTGTAAGTCGCAGGTTCATCACTTTCAAGTAATAGAACGTCATAGCTCTCGTTCGTCAAAATACCTAAGTACCTTTCCGGTTGAGATCTATATCTTTGCGATCTACGCGGGGTAACATTTCTAGATTGACCATGATTCTCACCAGATTCTTCTAAAGATCTCTGAGTTTCATCCTGAATGTCATCTTGAGCATTCTCTAGAGTTTGTTGTTTGACTCGAATTTCTTCGAGGTCTACTTTTCTCCCACTTGTCAGTTTGGAAATGTGATCTTTCTCCAAAAAGACACCATCTCGAGCAACAAACACCTTGTTCTCAGATGTATTGTAGAAGTAATACCCCTTTGTTTCCTTTGGATAGCCCACAAGGATACTTTTGTCAGATTTTGGATGAAGTTTGTCTGAAATTAATCGTTTGACGTATACTTCACATCCCCAAATCTTAAGAAAAGACACATTTGGAGGCTTTCCAAACCATAATTCGTATGGAGTCTTTTCGACAGCTTTAGACGGAGCTCTATTTATAGTGAGTGCAGCTGTATTTAGTGCATGTCCCCAAAATTCTAATGGAAGTTCGGCCTGACCCATCATTGACCTGACCATGTCTAGCAAGGTTCTGTTCCTCCGTTCCGACACACCGTTCCATTGTGGTGTTCCAGGAGGAGTCAATTCTGATAGAATTCCACATTCTTTCAGATGGTCATCAAATTCATAGCTCAGATATTCACCGCCTCTATCAGACCGCAGTGCCTTAATCTTCTTGCCTAATTGATTCTCTACTTCACTCTGAAATTCCTTGAATTTGTCAAAGGATTCAGACTTATGCTTCATTAGGTAGACATAACCATACCTACTGAAGTCATCAGTGAAAGTGATAAAGTAGCTGAAACCACCTCTAGCATTTGTACTCATTGGTCCACATACATCTGTATGGATTAAACCCAATAGTTCATTTGCTCTTTCTCCAACTTTAGAGAAAGGTTGCTTTGTCATTTTGCCAAGTAAACATGATTCGCATTTACCATAATCCTCTAAGTCAAATGGTTCTAGAATTCCTTCCTTTTGAAGTCTTTCTAAGCGTTTATATGGCCTAATCGACAATGCCACAGATAGGTGAGATCTGAACCATCCTTTTTGGCCTTTTTGGTATTTATGTTATATACTTGTTTGTCGTGATCTAATAAATAAAGTCCATTGACTAATCTAGCAGATCCATAAAACATCTCTTTAAAATAAAACGAACAACTATTGTCTTTTATTAAAAAGGAAAATCCCTTAGCATCTAAGCAAGAAACTGAAATGATGTTTTTAGTAAGACTTGGAACATGGAAACATTCTTCCAGTTCCAAAACTAGCCCGGAGGGCAACGACAAATAGTAAGTTCCTACAGTTAATGCAGCAATCCGTGCTCCATTTCCCACTCGTAGGTCGACTTCACCCTTGCTTAACTTTCTACTTCTTCTTAGTCCCCGTGGATTGGAACATAAGTGTGAGCCACAACCTGTATCTAATACCCAAGAAGTTGAATTAGCAAGTATACAGTCTATAACGAAAATACCTGAAGATGGAACGACTGTTCCGTTCTTCTGATCTTCCTTTAGCTTTGGACATTCTCTTTTGTAATGGCCTATTCCATCACAATAAAGACAGCTTGATGTGGACTTGTCCTGCTTTGATTTAGCATTGCCCTTGGACTTTCCACCTTTCTTGAACGGTCTCCTTCTAGCCTTGAGTAAATCTTTGGCTTCACAGTCCAGTATTATTTCAGCCTTTCTAACAAGGTGAACAAATTCTGCAACTGTTTCTTCTCTTGGTTCACTTAGGTATAGTTGCTTGAAGCGACCAAACCCACTGTGTAGTGAATTGAGCAAGATAGAGACTGCCATCCTTTCGCTTATTGGTGTTCCTAGTAGACTTAGGTGATCAAAGTATGAACACATAAGATCCACATGGAACCTCAGTGGGACGCCTACCCTCTGTTTAGTGCGAAGGAGCTGAACATGTGTTTCTTGGACCTCCATCCTATAACACCTGTTGGGACAACCAACCTTTAGACCAGACGTTGATTCAATCAACTCATGGACGTTCAGGTCCCTGTCCTCCGTACTTCCACGACAGATATCCCTCAGATTCTTGATGAGCGTAAAAGGTTCATAAGCTACAAACCTTTTAGCCCAATCATCAGGGATATTGTTCAGCATGAGACTCATAACCTTTTTGAGATCCGCATCCCAGGCGTAAAATCTCTCAGGGGTCATGTCTCTGGCATAGTAGCTTGGCATGGGATGTGACAGTACATACTCAAGTCCATTGAGTTTGACTATTTCAACTAGCTTAGCTTCCCATTCAAGAAAATTTGCCAGGTTCAGCTTGACCATAAGCTCAGAACCCATGATGATGTTTTGATTGTTGTTTGCCATATTAAAACTACAATTGAAAAGAATAAACAAATAAATAACCATCACTAGTAGAAAAAACCCTTGTTGCAGCGGGCTTTTAGACCCCTGTTGCAGCGTACATCGTATGCTGCAACTGGGGGGCCTGCAACAAGTATTGACTTGTTGCAGCGTACAATGTACGCTGCGAAAAGTACTTTTTTGCAGCGTACATTTGCATGTACGCTGCAACAAGTGTGTAAAATTAGGCAAAAATCAAGACTTGTTGCAGCGTACAAAATGATGTACGCTGCAACAGACTGGTTTGTTGCAGCGGGCTTTTATTTGTACGCTGCAACAAACCAGTCTGTTGCAGCGTACAAATAAAAGCCCGCTGCAACAAACCAGTCTGTTGCAGCGTACAAATAAAAGCCCGCTGCAACAAACCAGTCTGTTGCAGCGTACATCATTTTGTACGCTGCAACAAGTCTTGATTTTTGCCTAATTTTACACACTTGTTGCAGCGAACAAGTATATGCCCCCTGCAACAAAGCTGTGCTTTTGGCGGGAAAATTTTAGTTTTATTTATCTATACCTAGGGTGTCTTACACCAAATATAGGAACCTGTCAACAACAATAAATAAAATATCGCAACCTGTAGATCAACAAATATAAAAAATAATAACTGGTGTTTTGTATACATATATATATATCCCAAAACCAAAGTGCACGTAATACATTCAAATATACGTTCCAATTTCAATGTACGCATACATTTTAATGTAAACGATTGTTCTATAACAACTAAACCACCTCGATCAAGCGCGCTCAAGCCAATAGTAAATACTTGCGGGTAAAACACTTAGCCCGTTGCTCACGAACCACATCAATTTCCTCACTAGTATAGGCGCATTCCTCGGAGTGTAGACCTTTACAAAAACAGAAATTTCAACTAAGCATTAGATTAAATTCAAATTAAATATCACACTTTAACATTCAAGCAACTAATAACAATGTCCTAATAGCTATTACAAATAGTGCTTTGAAGTGGCATAGTTAAGAAGAAAAACCTTTATTTAGCAGTGCGTCATTTCAGAAACATAGATGATTTGTTCAACTCCGAAATAAAGCAGTACTTGAGCAGCATCACAAACAAGCTTCTCCTTGCCCCTCTTACAATCATCAAAACATCAGTTCTTCTCCAGGCACAGGAAAAGTGCTAGGCACAGAAACGAATGCTTGCCTTCCATGCTGCATAGAAGTTAATACATTTGGTGATCTACATACATGGAGCGAATATGTTATTCAAACAACCATTAAGAGGGTGATCCCTCTCTCCCTGTCACTTCTTAGGTATAAGGGATATTCATATATGTGGATCTCAACAGCTTCACAAAACATTTGACAGCAAACCTGTTTATAAGATTGAAATTTGGGTCCTATTTTCTGAACAAAATAAGTTACAGACTTACAGGTTGTTATAACTCTTTATAAATACTTAATTCTTGAATTGTCATGTTCCCACAACTCCACCCTAACTAGTGATAAATCCAAACTAACGAGCCACAGAAAACATATACAGATACCTATCACCTATACCCAAGCTAGTTAACATTGTTAAAAACTACTATAAAGTACACAATGTCTATCGAAGCTTCTAATCCTCGCAACGATCACTTGTCAACTAATGATGCAATGTTGGGAAATCAAAAGCTTTGTGGAAGAAGTGACTCAAATAAAGCAAATAGAAGTGGTTCGAGTAAGAATTGGATGATGAGTTGGACCAAATCTACATGTGTGTGTGTGTGTGGGAGTGGGGGGGGTGGGGTGGGCGGGGAGGGGGGGGGGGGGGTGAGACCCTGATGGCATTATGACTGGGGTGTAGTTTTCTGGGTCAGTTTTCCCTGTCCAGCAAGAGCATACAAGTTTAGTTTACTGATACAAAACCCTTTCTTCAAACAAAATAAACATACAATGGAATACCTTTACGAAAAGTGCTTGCCTACCATACCTCTATAAAACAATTGCCTAGCTCCTAGTATTTAAAAGTGAATCCAAAAGCACAAAATAACCAAGGCCTGAAGTAAACTCAACCAAGTCCAAACCTTTCAGTAGTATCCAATTTGGATCTTAAATCAGCTATTTCAGCCTCAGCAACAGAGAGACGCCGTTGGCAAGCCGCCTCAGCTTCATTAGCAGCTTTTATCCTCAGCTTCAACTAGTTTAGTGATTTGATTCTAGAAGAGGTAGACTGTGGACAGATACAAGAAGATAGAATAGATCACATAGTAAGTAGAGGCACGGGAAGATATGTCAGACTACATTTACACAAACAAAGAGTTGGAGAAGTGAATTTATCACAACAGAACTAGAGTACAGAGGAATATCAAATCAACAGTTGTCTGATTTTTTTTAACTTTAACAGGAAAAAAAACAGTGGAACGGTTTTATCCATGAAATTCCTTTTAACATAAAAGTTTGTGGCATGAGCCTTAGATGTGCGTAAATAGATTGAAATTAGTATGTCCACCCTCCTCTCATCTCAAACAAAACCCATAAAGGCAAGAGTCCGCAAGACAAATTCTGGGCTTGGCTTGTAACTGAGTCCCTGGCCATCACTCTGGTTCTTCTCTAACTTACACTGAACACCAATTATACTTTTTCCAAAAAAGACTTGCTCCATCATCTGCATCTCTTACATAGTCAAGCGCATTTTTCAATCTCAAAACTGGACTCATTTCAGCTTTTAGTTACAGGGGATGAGGGTCTAAAACTCAAGTCTCTCAAAGGAAAAAACCCGTCAATTTATCAGAGAATATAGGAGACAGCAGCACAAGTATCTAAACCAAAAAGAAAGTGATTGCTAGATACCAGGAAACGTTGTATTCATCTGGGTCTCTACGGTACGCACAATACCAAGCTGCTCAACGTAGTTTCCTAGGACTATCAATGCTCTAGTGGAAGCAATTATAATTTTATAATTCCGGTCACCAATACACCATTGTAACATACTACTAGAAAGACCTATCCTAGAGGTAGCTTCTCGGCATATATTGCATAAGTACTACATAGGAGAGTTGGAAGTGTGGAACCACTGATCAGAGAGTGATTTGAACCCCTCTCGAACATGAAACTGCAGTTCATCTAATACAGTATATAAATAATCAATATCCAGTTTGCAGTGAATCAGTGATCACTACAAGACCTTGAAAAACTGAAAATAATAATACTAGCCAGACTATGGGACTAGTATTATGAAAGCTGAAACTTTGGAAAGGCATAAATACGACAATACCTCAAACGCTAAATCAAAGTGCAGCTAGCTGAAAGGTGGTTCAGATGTTTATGCTAAGACATGTGTTTGGGACGGATAAAAATTAGGAATTGAAAAGACTTTTCGCTCAATCAACAACCCTCGATGTTGTCAGTTACGCTTAAGTTAGGAATGCATATTCACTCAAAGTTAAGAATAAAAGTTGCGTTGGATTGCTTGGCCACTATTTTCAAGCTTCGGTCTACCCCTTAACAACAATATGCTAACATCCACATCTATAACCCACTGCACGAAATCATTTGTATTCATATAATTACTTGAAAGTGGAATAGAACTATTAGATGACCATAAAGAATTCTGCAAGGAATAAAAAATGACAGATAATAGTAAGCCTGGCCTAGCTGAAACATATCAATTTTTGTTTTAACGTATCAAAGTATGGCTGATTTCAAAATATAAACTTGATCAATTGAATTCCCCCGAAGTAAAGCAGAATCCTAACATTTACCCTTATCCTTATATCAGTCAGTCCATGAACAATAACATATACTAGTATTAAAGAACACTTCAATGTGCAGGACCAAGAAGAAAATAAATGCAAACTAAAGATAACAAAGTTTTATCAAAAACTACCTTAAATTTGGCAGGTTCAACTAGTTGAAAAACAACAGTATCTCCTTCCAATTTCAGAACTATGGCAAACCTTTTCCACCCACCACTGAGTCCACGATATTGAGGCAGATAATTGGCTTCGTATTGTTCTCCAGTATCTGTCTCGAGTATTATAACAGTACGGTTTTTTACTGGTATATGCGCCCTTCAAAAGGGTGGAGGAAGTCTCTGTGACTCCACCAAATGAACCAAGTAAGAAAACACCTCAAAATAAGCATATTAATTTCATCAGAATAATATATAGTTTGTCACATTTGGCTAATGAAAAGGCCTAAAACATGAAACATGAAATTACTTAAATTGGATTGCTTTAGATTCAAAAAAGGACTGACATTCAAGAATGGAGGGAGTAGTTTTTCACATTTGCCTAATGAAAGAGCCTAAAACATGATTTGAGGTACTAACCAAGATGAAACCACCAGAAACATTCGATTTTACATCACTTTTACGGTAGTCGGATGTTCAACATTTATCTTTGAGTGAATTTTTCTAGCATGAACAGAATTATATTTCCTTAATCAGGGATTATTACAATATTTTTCTCATCAAGAAAATCAAATTAATTGATATATCTCTGTTTAAATTACATACGAAGATCAAGATTCAAGAATTTGCAAAATTTCATCATTTAAAACAAAAGAAATCATAACCCACCCGAGATAAACGTATGTATTTTCTCCTAATCTTGTCAGCCAACAATTTCTTTGGCTTTCTCTGCAAAAATGAAAAATGAACAAACCCTAATTTTGAAAACGAAAATAAAAAGGGACAGGGGAGAAAGTTACTTGCCGCAGCGAGGATTGACGGAGAACAGGGTTCGCGAACCGGCCGAGCAAAGAAGCTTAGTTTTCCGAGCAGGGAATCACTTCGCCGGTTGTTTTTTTGAGCAGGGAATACCTTTTGCGGGGGTTTTTCGAGCAGGGAACCACCGGTGAGAGGTGAGGAAATTAAATAGACTCTTGCTAGAGTACCACCGGCGACGGGCGAGACCACGCGGCGACGACCACTGGTGAGAACCACCGGCGAGACGCAGGGTAAGCCGAGAGAAGAAGAAGGGAGTAATGAGAGTGGGATATTCGCTGCGAAATTGGTCATGAGGTTTGAGGTAGAAATGTTTGGTCTGAGTTAAAGTTGCAGCGAAAAAAATTACAAATATGTTATTGCAGGGGGCTTTTACCATGTACGCTGCAAAATAAAAGGTCTATTGCAGGGGGCTTTTACTATGTACGCTGCAAAAATCTCTTTTGCAGGGGGCAATTAATTTGTACGCTGCAACAACCCTTTAAAGGGTTTGACCCGCGTTGACCGACTGGTTGTTGAAGCGTATTAATACTTGTACGCTGCAACAAGGGGGTTGCAACAGGGGTTTTTTCTACTAGTGCATTCACAGTTTCTCTTAATAAACTTAAATTCTAGCATACATGCATAATTCAATGTTTATTAAGCATTTTATTCAAGTTATGTGTTCCGGCAGGTGTGAATAAAATGATTCCAAGATCCTAAAATCATTGAAGAACTAAGCACAGTTTGTCGACTTAATCCTAGAACATCTTAGGTAAGCAAAAGCCTTTTGCTAATAGTCTAGAAACTATTCTTGGTTGATAGGTACGTCTAAGAACTTATTAGGTAAACCTATCGATTTTGCCACGACATAAAAGGACTCCTTACTTATATCGTTGAGTTTCACCAAAACTAACATGTACTCACAATTATTTGTGTACCTTGCCCCTTTAGGACCAATAAGTAACACCTCGCTGAGCGAAAACTATTACTAGATTGATGTAAAGGATATCCAAGCAAGTGTATATTTTGGCATGGCACCTTTTAACTCAATTTTTAATTTTGGAACTTAAGGCTCTTACTATGTTGGTTAGATTTTAAGTGAACTAAAATCCTTAATCATGCAACATAATCAAGCTTTTGATCTCATGCATTTTAAGACATATTTAAAATCAATAAATAACTTAAAACATGCATAAGATAAATGTGATCTAGTATGGCCCGACTTCATCTTGAAGCTTTGACTTCAAAGTCCGTCTTGAAAATCTCCGTGGGAGGCACCATTTTCTTCAAATAGGATAAGCTATAACTAATTACAACTATTTGATGATACGCAGACCATATTTGAATTGAAAAATAACTTTGGTACTTTAGACCAATTACATTCAAATTAATGGTACGCAGACCATATTTTCTATCCTATTTGGGCCATACTAGTCACTTCATAACCTGCAAAACAGTACATATACAATATATACCATTCACCCATTCATTATCATGAATGGCCCACATAGCTGGTTAGTAAAACACATTATGCATCACGTAAACATTTGCAGCAATTAATCAAGGGCACCAATAATCTACCAATTATTCAGTCCTTATTAATTCTAATCAAGTTGTTTTAACCTTAAGGATTTGTAGACCTAATCAAGAGTTTTATGACTAAAAGGGCTCCCACTCAAACCAATAAATTCATATGCTTTACTAATTTTAAACATAAAAATGTATTTCAAGTCTAACCGGAAACATACAAATTTAATTAAAATTTAAAGCTCATATAAATTTATAATTGAATCCAAAAATTTAATTTAATTTCAGTCGTATTTAAATTAATTCATGATTTTAATTTTAGTAAAATAATTAGAATAAATAAAATTTATTATAATTACAATATTCAAAATTAAAATCCTAGAAAATAATTTAAATTATTAATTTTAAAATTAATTAAAATTACGTAAACTGAAAAATTTCAAATTAAACATTCAAAACGATCTAATCGTAACGCAAACACCCTACGCATCGCACGCCCATGGGCCGCACGCACACAGCCATCGCTGGCCATGTGCGCGCAGCCCATGCGCTCGTCGCATAGCTGCTGCATCTACCATCGCAAGCCATCGCACGCTTTGGTGCTCGCTGCGCGCGCTCCATCGCTCGCTGTGCGCGCGAGCCATTGCTCGCTGTGCGCGCGACATCGCTCGCTGTGCGCGCGAGCCATTGCTCGCTGTGCGCGCGACATCGCTCGCTGTGCGCGCGAGCCATTGCTCGCTGTGCGCGCGAGCCATTGCTCGCTTCGGCGCGACATCGCTCGCTGTGCGCGCGAGCCATCGCGCGCGATCAACGCTGGGCGCAGCGCTCGTGGCACGCGAGCTTGCGCTCGCTGCGCGCGAGGCTGCGCGCTCTTGCGCGAGGCAGTGCGCGTCGTGGCGCAGCTCGCTTGCTGCCCACACGCGACTGCCATGGCTCGCCTTTCGCCCATGCCCATTCGTCCATAGCTCGTGGCCCACGACACAAGGCAGGGCTGCTGCCTTGTGCTCGTGCACCATGCCTTGCTCATTGCATTCGTGCCGCACGGGCGACGAGCTCCCTTGCTCGTCGTCGCATGCCCGCACTATACAACACCCCTTAAGGGTAACACGAAGCGTCCATTGCTTTGTGCGTGCAAGTTATATGAACGAATCGCATAAAAATTTAAAATTTATATTTAAAATTAATGACAAATTAATAAATAATATTAATTTCATAATTTTAGGGCGAAAAAATCGAAAATTTATTATTCAATTGATTTCCGATTGTCTTGGATTCAAGTCTAGGTCATAAAAATTTAAAATTTATCATAAATTTACAATTTTTATGGTGGTTTTTAATCATAGGTTTCTAATTAAATTATAATTAATTATGAAAATCAAATTAATTCTAAATTATTCTAATTTTCAACAAATTAATCATAATTACAAATTAGATTGCATAATTAACAAGGCTAGGCATTCAAACTTGTTAAACATATACAGTAGGTCAATCAAAAATTCAAGATTTATCAACAAGAATCGCAAATATTTAATTTAACATCTTAAATTTACGAAATTTTGCATTCGAAAAACTAAAACCTTCGAAAAGTCATAGTTAGGCTTCGAATTTGAGAATTCTGGGTTTGGCAGAAAAATATTATTTTTGTCAAAATTTTAGAATGCCTTTTACATGCGGAATTGACACAAAAATAACTCGATTTGGATGAGTAACGAAGAAACTGCCGAAAAACTGCGTACGTATAATTAAATAAACGCAATTTGCAATTAATTAACAATTACGAAAATTAATCACCCCTTTTAATTCATGCAAATTTGTAATATTTAACCATGTTCATGCAATTTAGATTATGAAAATAATAAGGGGCTCGTGATACCACTGTTAGGTTATGATACATATGACAATACATAAATCATGCGGAAACAACCATTAAGCCAGGAATACATATTATTTACACATAATCATATAGCATAATTTAGATGCATACTCTTTGTTGCGTGCCTTCCCTAGCTGCGCCCGAACCGAACAAGAACAAGTCTTTAGGATTCCAAGTGTCGTCCCTCCGTAGATAGTCCACAGCACGTCCGGATCCGCCTTAAGATTGACCAACTAGAATCGCCTTTAAGGTACTAGAATTTTCGGCACTATTGAGCAAGGAATGTGGCTGAATTTTTCTCTTAAAACTCACTTTGAATACTTGAATTAATCTCTGAAAATATGTGACCCTAGGCACGTATTTATAGAGTTATGGAAAGGGAATTGGAATCCTAGTAGGATACGAATTAATTAAACTTAGAATCCTATAAGAACTCTAATTAATTAATTTATCCTTTTAGGAATAGGAATTTAATCATATACTAATTCTAATAGTTTTAGGAATCGTGCATGAACACAAACTCACACACACACACGGCAGCCACGAGGGCCGCCCATGCGTGCGTGCGAGCAGCAGCCCACGCAGCGAGGCCCATGGCCTTAGGCGCGCGCTGGGCCTGCCTTGCGGTGGGCCTGGGCGCTGCCTTGGCTGGGCGCGCGTTTGGCTTGCTGGGCGATGGCCCGACTTCGTGCTGGGCCTTCGTCCGGCAGGCCTCGTCCGATGCTAATTCGTACGATACGCTTCCGATTAAATTCCCGGTTCCGGAATTCATTTCCGATACGAACAATATTTAATATTCCCGATTCCGGAATCAATTTCCGTTTCGAACAAATATTTAATATTTCCGTTTCCGGAATTATTTTCCGATTCCGATAATATTTCCGATTCTGACAATATTTCCGTTTCCGGCAATATTTCCGATTCTGGTAATATTTCCATTTCCGATAATATTTTCCGATACGTACCATGTTTCCGTTTCCGGCAACATCTACGACTTGGATAATATTTATATTTCCGATACGATCCATATTTCCGTTTCCGGCAATATCATCGTTACCGGAGTATTCATTTCTTGCCTGTGACGATCTCAGCTCCCACTGAAACCAAGATCCGTCGATTCCGAATATCCATAGATGGAGTATCTAATGCCATTAAATACTTGATCCGTTTACGTACTATTTGTGTGACCCTATGGGTTCAGTCAAGAGTAAGCTGTGGATTAATATTATTAATTCCACTTGAACTGAAGCGGCCTCTAGCTAGGCATTCAGCTCACTTGATCTCACTGAATTATTAACTTGTTAATTAATACTGAACCGCATTTATTAGACTTAACATAGAATGCATACTTGGACCAAGGGCATTATTTCCTTCACCCTGGACCGTGGGTCTGTTCAATCAGCCACGACCCACGGGTCACCTACCCCTTCTTCCATTGTGGGCTCCTCCATCCAGGCCCACTCTCCTCTACATTTCTCTCACCCAATTTCTGAACTCAATGAGCCCACTACACCTTCTAATCCCCTCTCTCAGGCCATTCATCCTATGCGGACCCGGGCCAAAGATGGGATTTTCAATCCCAATACGAGGTACGCCAATCTCGTATTGGTCGCTTCCTCTGCGCCCCGTATATCACCCATCCCGAAATCCCCTCTTGTTGCTATTAAAGACCCTAACTGGTATAGTGCTATGGCTGATGAGTATAATGCCATGATTGACACTCACACTTGGAACTTGGTACCACGGCCACCGGATGCGAATGTCATCCGATGTTTGTGGGTTTTTACGCACAAAGAGAAGTCTAATGGGGATTTTGAGCGATATAAGGCACGGTTGGTGGCCAATGGTAAGGGTCAGGAAGTCGGAATTGATTGTGGTGAGACTTTTAGTCCTGTTGTGAAGCCGACTACTATTCGGACAGTTCTTAGTTTGGATTTTTCCCGTAAATGGTCTATTCACCAGCTTGATGTGAAGAATGCTTTTCTCCACGGGAACCTCCAGGAAACGGTTTATATGCATCAACCTCCCGGGTTTGTTCATCCAGATAAGCCAAAACACGTGTGTCTTCTTCGACGGTCCATATATGGCCTCAAGCAAGCTCCTCGGGCTTGGTATCAGCGTTTTGCGACTTATATTCTTTCTCTGGGGTTTGTTAACAGTAAGAGTGATACTTCTTTGTTCATTTTCCGACGAGGTACGGAAACTGCTTATCTCTTATTGTATGTGGATGATATTATTCTTGCTTGCTCTTCTGATGCTCTCCAGTCTCGTGTTATCACTCTTCTAAGTTCCGAGTTTGCCATGAAGGACCTTGGTCCTCTCTCATACTTTCTTGGTATTTCTGTCTCTCGGACAAAGGATAGTATGTTCCTCTGTCAATGGAAATATGCTAAGGAGATTCTTGCACGTGCTGACATGTCTTCTTGTAAGTCAGCCGCCACGCCGGTTGACACTAAGTTTAAGCTCAGTGCCACTAGTGGTAAACCGGTCGAGGACCCTTCTTTCTACCGCCAACTTGCGGGAGCTCTACAGTACCTCACGTTCACTAGACCTAATATTTCTTATGCGGTCCAACAGATTTGTTTGTTCATGCACGACCCCCGTGAACCACACTTTCATGCGTTGAAACGTGTGCTTCGGTATGTCAAGGGTACGTTGGATTTTGGCATGCATATCTCTTCGACGCCTACGTCTGGTCTTGTATCCTATACAGATGCTGATTGGGGTGGGTGCCCAGATACGAGACGGTCTACATCTGGGTATTGTGTTTTTCTGGGTGACAATCTTGTTTCCTGGCCATCTAAACGCCAAGTTACTTTGTCACGTTCTAGTGCGAAGGCTGAGTATCGGGGCGTGGCTAATGTCGTGGCCGAAACGAAATGGATTCGGAACTTGCTTTTGGAGTTACATTGCCCTCTCAAACGGGCAACGGTGGTGTATTGCGATAATATTAGTGAGGTTTATATGTCCCATAATCCGGTACATCATCAACGTACTAAGCATGTGGAGATGGATATACATTTTGTTCGGGAAAAGGTGGCCATTGGCCACATTCGAGTACTCCATGTTCCTTCGGCTTACCAATATGCGGATATCTTCACCAAAGGCCTTCCCTCACCTTTGTTCGTGGATTTTCGCTCTAGTCTAAGCATTCGTCCTCCTCTTGCTCCGACTAAGGGGGTGTGTAGACACAATAATATGTGAATATTATTGTACCATATATAGCATTGTATTTATAGTATATGTAACCCTAGTTGACTTTGTAAACACTATATATATATTCGTAATCAATGCATAGCCTCATAAGGGAGAATTAATCCAAGTTTACACTAACTACACTTCAAACATAAAAATTTAAGTTAAATATTACAACAAACTAGCTAGCTAGAGATCTAGTTCAAATAATTAAGTACAGATAAATCGGAATTGGTCATAAAGTAATCAGCCCAAAGATCTTTAACATCATTAATCTCCTCCAATGAATAAGGATATGTTCTTGAAAAATCCTAAAAAACACACAATTGTAAATAATTGGATCGACAATCGATAGTTTTGCCTACTTAAATTTATTAGATAAAGTATATCACTACCTTAGTAAGGTCTTGACTATCATGCATGTTGCTTTGAGATTATCTCGTACATAAAACACATGACGTAGTAGCCACACTCTAGTGGTCCCGGTTGTTGAGGACACTACATGCATTAAAATAAATAACACAAGTAAAATTTGTATGAATTTATATGTATTAATTTTGAAAAGCTTGATCTTTAGGTAAATAATAAACTAATTATACCTATGCCGCAATCCAATTCAATTTAGTTCCTTTAGATATTCCAGTTTGCGGCTTGTGACTCCTAAAAGCACTACACATTTGATAAAAGGAGACTTATATAATATTTTATTATATTTATATTTTATATCATGTAAATTCAAAGAATTCATAAAACACTCACTTACGTGTTTAGTGGGTTCTTAATCATCAAATATCTACTCTTCTGGATAGAATCAAATATGTAGACCTGATGTTTAGCCAAGCAAAGAAATAAAAGAATCCAGGGACTCCTACATACATTAAATCAACATATGTCGTTAGAAAAAAAAAATATTTACAGCGATCAATTAAAAATGAAGTTTAAATTTTTGTACTTTTTGAAGTATGGACATAATTAATATGAATGGCTTAGAAATGAGTGTTTCCATGGATTTCGTCATGTTTAATAGAATAAGATCTGTATCACTATACAACATGGTTTCCGAGAGCATCTCCGGGCACCTGAATCCAAAAGCATTGGCGAGTTTATCATCTTCATCACACAACTCATATAAAGTCCTATATAGCGTAATAATGTTAAGACATTTGAAAAAATAAAATTTAAGGAGAGAAAAAATAATTTAGCTAACTTACATCATAAAAAATTGCAATATCGATATATTGAGCCATGCTCCCGAGAGAAGTTGATCGGTGTCTTCAACGGTGCAGTAATTTCACAGTTGTTTTCCAAACTGAATGCCCTTTTACTACCTTGAAACTTAATATCCTCCCCTTTTTTTAATTTAGTTATCATAGTTTTCATAAAATTGCACTTAGCACTCAAATTTTGCAAGGTATAAATGGCAAGAAAATGTTTCTTTGGTTTAGTGTTGGACCCTTTTGTCTCGCGTCCACTTCCAACCACTATCTCTTTCCCTTTAGGCTCTTTCCTTGTAGCCTCTTTCCCTTTAGGCTCTTTGCTTGTAGCCTCTTTCCCTTTAAGCTCTTTGCTTGTAGCCTCTTTTCCATTAGGCTCTTTGCTTGTAGGCTCGTTTCCCTGAGCCATGAATTCCAAATAACCATAGACATATTAGTGGACATACATGCATGGCATAATATTTTTGAGTCAGCTTTGAATGAATAATGATATGTTATCTCATCATTCACAAGCGAAACCAAATGCTTTGGCCACTAAGTGAAAGTACCATGAGCTATTACAAGTTTCTTTATATATTGAGAAGGCACGGGGACTGAAGCTTGTTATACGCGGGTTTGATTTCATCAACGCTCACCTTCACATTATCGGGATTGAGGTTCTTATGGTGATCAAGAGTCAACTTCGAATGTATGGTACCAAAGGCAACAAAAGACTTTCTCGGAGTTTATGAACAAGAATAGCCAGCATGAGACAAGTTCCTTATTTGAAAGAAACAACATGTTAGAAAAGTTCAATACAACTAACTAAAAAACAAATTATTTGAAAGAAACAAATCATCATATATACCTGAATGTTTGCAAATGGATCAAAACCCCAGATTGACAACTACTAGGAACATCCTCCATCATATGACTTGGTATTTGGATACCCAGTTCTTTAGCGAATGTGATAAATTTCTTCTTAACCATGACATCCATCTTGGAGTTCATCTCTTGTATTGTCTCATCTCTAACCCTTTGGGGTACTCTTGCTTCCATTACCATGATCTCTGCATCTTCAAACCGTCGAGGACTATGCCGCTCTCCGCTCACCCACACAGATTTGATGCCTACTCCACTACGAAATGTAATTAGTCTCCTATTGTGAGTCTTACCAAGTGCACGAGATAAAAGATTATCAAACCGATGAGGAACAAATATCCCTAGCTTCATCTTGTTTCTTTTTTCATTCATCCTACATGAAACCAAAAAGTGTTAGAAAAAATTTTAGAACATAAATGAAACTGAAAATAACTGATCTGCACAGAACATAACTGAACTGACCTGCACATAACAGAACTGATATGTGCAGAACAAAACTAACGTGAACTGCACAGAACAGAACTGATCTGCACAGAATAGAACTGATCTGTGCAGAACATAACCGATATGTGTAGAACATAACAGAACTTCACGGAACAGAACTAATCTATGTAGAACAGAACTGACCTGTGCAGAACAGAACTGAACTGCACATAACAGAACTGGTCTGTGCAGAACATAACTAATTTGTGCAAAACTGATATGTTGAGTGCAGATCGGTTGTTGTTCTGTTTTGTTCTATGCAGTCTGTTCAGATCAATCAATTCAGTTCTATGCAATCTGTTCAGTGTGTAGGGGAATACAATTAAACATACATAACATGTGCGGAACATCCCCAAAGCCAGGAAACATGTATAAAGCACAGTTTAAGGCAACTTACATTCGAAGCGTGTTTTCCCGAGTATTGTATCAACTAACACGAACAAAGAACTCCCCTTGTCGTTCCTCTATTTGATTCACCGACACATTCAGATCCGTCTTGATTATTGTAGCTTAGACAACGCACAAGATTTTTGCTTTTCAGGATAAACAGTTTTTCAAAGAGAAAAACTGAAGAATGTAATATTGAGAATTAGGTTTAGGTTAGATGGAAAACTGATTGTGTGTTGTGTGTGGAAATAATATAATTAACCTAATTATATTAATGATGTAACCGGCCAAAGACCAAATAGCCTTGACCGGCCACATCACCACACAAGCCCCACCCGCGCCCAGCCACACGCTGCAGGCCGAAGCCCAGAGCGCTCGCAGCCGAGCAGCTGGGCCGTGGGCCTTGCGTGCTCGCTGCTGTGATGTTGTTGCTGCTGCGCGCTTGTGCCACGCCCCGGGCTGGCTTGCTTGCTTGCTCGCGAGCTCGCTGGCTCGTTCGGCCTTGCGCGCTTGCGCTCTTGGCTCGACGGGCCGGCAGCTCCAATGCGCCTCGTATTCGCGACTAACGCCTTACGGCTATTATTTATCGTATAGTATACGACGAATCACCGTCGTACGATACGATTATTCGTTTCGCCCAGCTTACGAATATTCACGATACGATATACGATTCCGACGCATGGTCGTATCGTATAATACATTTTCCAAAACTAATTCCCGAAAAGGTATTAAATGAATTTCCGATTCATTTAATTCGGTGATCTATTACATGCCATTGGTGTGACCTTATAGGTTCAATCAAGAGTAAGTTGTGAGCTTAATATCCATTAGAACTCACTGATCGGAAGCATTGCTCCAGCTAGCTGTTCCGATCACTTGACCTTACTGAATTAATTGTTCGCAATTAATCTGAACCTTGGTATTAGACTTAATGCACCTTGGGTGAAGAACATATTTCCTTCAGTCTCCCACTTGTCATTCAGACAAGTGTGCATTCACATTCCTTTGTCGCTTAGTGTTACTTGCTGAACATAAGGTAAGATCCAAGCCATCCTTATTAGGTCCAGAAGTGTTTCTCGGATTACAGAGCTCAACTGTTAAACTTTTACAGAAGGTTAAGCCTTAACCATTTTGAGCACGGTCATGCATTTTCACAGTATCTAACTCTCCGAGAGGCCTTGTTTCACAACAACACCATATCCTATCAAAGATACGAGGACAATCCATTCTTGCAATCTATGAACACTCACTTTGATTCATAGTACGTCCAATAACTGCTTTTATGGCCTCCTTTTACGGTGCGACGTTTAGCTAGCATCAAAGCGAACTAATTCTCAAACGAGCAGACATAATCGCTCATGTTCTGAGGAATGGTTCTAATCACCATTAATGAGAACTACTTATGACATGACTTTAATCTCTTAAAGGGTTCTCATGGTCAATTCGATACAAGATCCAATAAGTATCTATGCAAAAGATTCTGACATCCAGTCAATCTAGTTCAAGAAACAGAACCAAAAATCTACTTGCAATCTAATCTTCATTAGTCATTGGTCGTCCACCTTTTAATGACCTGGATTAGGGATCCTTTGTGACTTCAATATTCAAGTTCACTTATGGGTGTTTCTTTGTCGAAGAATCCATCTTGACATCCCATTTGAATGTATTGAATCACATGGACTTATCATTTAATACTAAACCAAAATTAAATTAATATGAAATGGTTAAACCAATTGTCAAATTATAAACGGGGAGGAAAAATTCAAACGTGTAATTTATTTTACACATACAATATTAAATCTTAACCACTGGACCAATACATCAGATCTCACCTGTCATTATATGTCACACACTCACACGATATTCTAGACGACTATAATCAACGAAGTGCTGCTGCTATTTTGTCAAATATCTTAGAAATATTTGCAAGTTGTACCGTGTTATTTTGGTCCCCAACTCTTGAAAATTCCCTTTAAAACCAGCTTCATAATGACTCACCCAAACAAATTACTTGACTTTATACTTTTATTTATTTGTTGTCATAATGACTCAATCAGAACTTTCTATTTACTAAAAAAAAACCATTAAGATTTCACAAATTCTTATTTACAATGGGTGTACAATAAATATTGTACACCGGAATAAAAGTTAAGTCATAATGCTTAAAAGTTAAACTTATAAATGTAAAAGTTATCTATTTTTAAGTGATAAATTTTTTCATTTTAGTATAACTTATTTCTTCAAAATCAGTAATAATGTATAAAATTAATCATTTAACCCTTTAAAATATTTATCTATCAATTTTTTTTTACTAATATAAAAGTTAATCAAAACTAGGTTAAAGATATAAAAAAAATGGTTAAAGTTATCTTGGTGTACAATAAATTTATTGTACACCTTGCGCGCAAGACCATTTGTTAATATTTTCCTGGAAGGCACCTGATAATTTAGTGCCAACAAACTTGGTACTAATTTGAAAAAATCAACACCACTAACATGCCAAATCGCTAGATTTTATGCGTTCATTCTAAGAGCGTTATAGGAAGTTTCATCTCTTAACGTTTTAAGTAATATTACCTCTTTTTAGTGGTTAGAGTTTGAAATTTTTGAACGAATATTGTCATTCATACATAAATTAAAATATTATTTTATTCTTAATATGTTCTTGTTTGATTCGCGCATTTCAATCAATCTATTATTACTTTATATTAAAACAGACACCAAAAATGACAAATGTCAGTTCCTGGTACAAAATTTTCCCTCTAAAAAAATTCCTAAAAGTATCTTAACTTTATTAACTATTTATGTATAGAAAAGGGAATAAATGTTTATGGAATAATAGATGTCACATAAATATTTGTTATTTTTGGCAACAATTTAGTCAAATCAATATGTTAATAATGAAAAATATATTTACTTAATATTCTTGTCTAATTAGCATATTAAGCATATATAATAAGCAATATGTAATCGGACTGAAATTGCAAGATGGTTAAATGAATAATGCTCAAAATTTATTAATTATGCGGTAATTTATGGGAGAAAAATATTTCAGCCAAATATATTATAAAAAAAATGGCTAAATAATTTTAGAAAATCCGTGCGTGCACGGGACCTAATCTAATATTAAAAATATAATTTTTAATATAATCTAGTATTAAAAATATAATTTTTTATATAATAGTACTAATATGTATCTAATGATATATATTTGTGGGCAAAGATGTATTGAATTAGATCATGAACAAACAAGTGTAACCAATCTTTTGAAATCGACGGCCGGAGTAGTTAAGAAAGCTTTTAGAACTACCCCCATTTGAATGTAACATTATTTTTTCTTAAAAGTTTATTTTAAAATATACATATAGAAAAGCTAAATGAATGATACTTCATTCAAATTAGACTCAATCTAGAGTATAGGGTAATACGCTTCATTTCTAATACACAAGTAGAAATACAAATGGAAATGAGCTTCATTAATTTCATTTTATAGTTCGGTATATGAGACGTGGATAATACACTTTATTTTTTAAGGGAATACGCATCACCTACTATATATTTAGTATTCAACGTTTCTCCTGTGTGACCGGCTGTTAGATATTAGTCTTCAACTTGTGTGTATAGGGCTATAGGAGTATTCTCCCACATAGAAGAGAAATGATGTTCTGGTTGTCTTTAAATATACTCATGTCCCTCATATATTGAATACTAGTCTTATATGCACGCGATGCGTGCGGGAATATTAAACAAAAATTAAAAATTATGCTATTATATATATCACCGCAAAGTTTAGACAATAAAAATTATTCACAAAGTTAGTCTTAATAAAAGTATGCATCATATTGTTCACAAAGTTCATTGGATCATTCCAATAGATAGCCTATTCTAAACTACATAGTTACTGCAATACATTAACACTGTAACTCACTCCCAAGTCCCAACAGACATACATGATTGTTAGTTGAGCTCTATCTAGAATTTCTGGCATCTTCCATAAAAATGCACATACTGTTGAACATTTTGTTAAATGACTGAAAAAATTATCACTGAAAAGATCAAATAACCCACAAACCTTTGCTCGGCAATGCTCTTATCATTAGTCAAGAAAGTTGATTTCCATCCACGACTTATAGGGGATTCGGGATTATCCCTTCTCCCAATACCAGAGTTCTCGAACAAATTCTGGGTGTTTTTCTTTCATCCTCTCATAAATGATATGGTTAAGAACAATTGGAGTTTCTCCTCCATCTTTCATCCTCTACTTCACAATAGAAAAACAAATTTGAAGGGAACTCGGGAACCTGTCAACATATCCCACCATTACATACCGCAACTCTGCAAGCCACTCTAATTTAACAACAAATTAACCATTCAAATACATGATGTAAAATCAATTATAGAGCATTTCAGTTATATCAAATTACTGATTATTATACATATTCCATGTTGCAAATCTCTATTATATAACCAAAACGATGGTAATTTATCAAAATTGGATCAAATTATTCAAGAAATCACTACAAACATCCCAATCAACACAAAGGGATAAGAGCTACATATAAGAGGAGTCCGTGTAAGGAGTCACCCAAGTGCAAAACTTAATTCTAACAAAAATAAATTAAAGAACTACAAATTATGTTCCTGTCTAATCAACCAAACACAAATAAGTAAATAACAGAGTTTTCATAGTTCATATAAACAGCCAAACTACCCAAAACACTTATTGAAAGTGATAGCTTTGATATCAGTAGAGTGTTGCTCTGGAAATTTCCAGAAAGCAGATGAGAAAGTATGTTGTGGAGTTGCAGTGTTTGTGACCGAGCTAAAGATATTTCGGTAGATGATTGAAGTTGTCTTCTGGTTCCTGGAGAGAAGGCCTCAGGCAATTATTAGGATCATTTTCCTTATTTATTTTTTTGTGATCTTTAGTGGGTTGGTCCATCAAGTTAAAGGTCCTGCAGGAGTACTTTTATTATTCCAAATGTAGCGAGAATAGATTGATAGGTTGGATTTGTTAAAGACTATTGTTTTTCAGAAAGTATATTTAGAATTTGTTATGCCAAGGGTCTGAATACTTGTTACCAAACTTGCCATGTACTCAAATTTTGTATAATTGCTTATATTTCCTGCAACTCTTTTTGTTAGTCAGTTGCAAACATTTGTTTTCTTGTTATAACAATGCAACACCCTTTATATGGGTTTTCTCTTTCAAAGTTGCAATCTAGAAATCTACACTCTTTAAATCGTCTTACTGGTGTTACAAAAAAAGACTTTTATTTGGCCACTCAGTTGCATAGAAATCTGCCCTAGTATTTAGTTTTGATAGCAGATGTCCAATCTGAAAATTCAGAATTTGCACAAAACAATAGGCAAAGTCATCCACAATATTCCTAAATGTGCACTAAAAATCGAGTCACCCAATTGTGCAAAACTTTCACTTAACAAACAAATTTCAAGAAACAAATCAATACTTCACATAGCATAATCATGAGCCATAATTTCAATTACCCACATTAGGTTATTTCCCATCATCCAAAAATCAAATTACAGCAAACCCCATATCAGATTACTCCATGTTTGACGAAAATAAGAACTAATAGGTATCCATTAAATTCCAAAATTTGCATTGAGTCACCCAATTATGCAAAAGCCTTTGCTTAACTAAAATGAAATAATTCTAATTGAATTTGAGGAGACAAAATTAATACTTTTCATAGCATAATCATGAGACATAATTTCAATTACCCATGAATTTCCTAAATTTTCACAAAAAATCGAGTCACCCATTTGTACGAAACCTTCACTTGACTAAAATTCAGTAAAATTCCTGACGAATTTGAAGAAATAAATTCACGATAACTTCAATTATCCCACATTACAGCAAACTCAGATCAGATTAACTCCATTTTTAACGAAAATATGAATTATTTCAATAAAAAACGACGAAATTCAAAGATGAAGCGGGTAACCAATTCATCATCAAAGCTATAAAATAAACATCAACAACTTCAATTAAATCTGAAATTCTAAAATAAAGCCCCAAAAGCTTACCAATAATAAGCAAATTTCTAGTTTAGCATATAAACATATAAAACACCAACAAAATACAGCATATTACTCTAGTAAACTACTTCCACCATGCCCCTCATCCCATCAACTAATCAACAACATCAACTTTTTTTGTGGCTGAAACATGTGTATGATTCACAGAATTATGACAAAAACCAAAACTTTAAGAAGGAGGTATAACGATGAAGTCACAACAAAAGTCAAAAACCTAAAACTTAAGCTTGGAAAATCATGATAAAATTACAACCCAACATACAAACAAAGGTGATAAATCAGACAATCAAAACCCAATTCAACAATATAGTACAGAATAAATTGCTCTAATTTCAATCTACTCACCCAGATAATAAAACAAAATCCATCTTTGTCAATTGCTTTTTACAAATGACATAAATTCAAGAAATGGTATATACCTGATTGTTAGCAGGCTTAACAGTTGAGATGACATGACCATTAGCCTTCCCTTTTCCGTTCACATGGCATCCTAGGTTACGCGAGCTAATATCAATCTCCTTTAGAAATGCGTACTCTTTCTTTGCAAAATCCATCCCTGCAAAAAACAAAACAAAAAACCCAGGTAAATTGATCATCTAACTCCATACATTTCCAAAAAAAAAATGGGGCTTCATAGTTATTTCTCTTTGTATTTCTCGCTTCTGGTTTGTCGTATGAAACCAAAAAAGGGGAAGTGAGTGAGATGGTTAGAATGGGTAGAATTGGATGAAATGTTGGGCGAGGCACTGGTGAGGTATGAAGCGTATGAAACCCCATATGCCTTTCTCTCTCCTCCATCATCATCGTCTTCACCAAAATCTAATTGAAATCATTATTTTTTGAAAAATCGAAAATCGAAAAATCAACAAATATCCTTATAAATCACAACACAAAAGAAATTAAGATCCTTATAAATCAAATCGAAATAATTATTTTTTGAAAAATCGAAAATAGAAAGAAAATCAACAAATATCAACAAAAACGAAAAAATGCTTAAATTGTTAGAAAAATCCACCATTACTGACCTTGTTCTTTTACTTTACGCTGATTCTCTCGTTCTTCGTTTCGATCCATTTGTTACTTCACTTGAATTTGAAATTTGAAATTTCTAGGGTTTTGTTTCATGAATTTTTTGGTTCCATTGTGCTGGATGTTTGGTTGATGCATATTTGAAGCATATTCCGGCAAGAAAATTGAAGAAATTGGGGTGAAAATTAGAGCGAAAATAGGAGAGAAATTGGGGGTTTAATGTTTTAGGTTGAAGAAAATGGTGGTAGGGTAGCTGATGCGCCGCACGGGAACTGTTAGCTTTGTGAAGAATTGAAGATGCAAAGGGTATTGTAGTCTTTTCAAAAGGGGACACGAAAAGTGATGTTACCAAAACGCCCTCAGCTGTTCCTTTATATAATAGAGATGAGATGACTTGGGTTATTGGGCCTAGTGGAGCATTGAGCTTGGTTTGCTAGTAATGGGTTGGTAACATAGCTATATATTATTAATCAAGACTTAGCACTTAATATTAATATTTTGGTATTAATTAATTAATTAATTTAAATAGGATAATACCAAGGGCAGTTATTTAGTAACTGTCATATTGGTTTTCCTATCTATATATTATACTAAAAGAGAGGAAATCAATGTGGTGATGACAAATGTCACTCATTGATTGACCTCTCTTTTAATATATTAAAAAAATAATTAAAAATATTAGTCAAAATTTATTTGTTTTATTTAAGGAAAAATATGCCCAAAGAAAATATTATTGATTGCCATTATAAATCTTTAGATTCTGTTGATAAAATAAACATCCTAAAAATATACCGTAAAAATATAACTTATCAAGATTTACATTTTTAAACATTCTTATATGTTATTTTTTCCTCAAACTATGTACAAATCTGATTACATAGTGATGACAAGTGTTGTTATTTTATTTGATTATCTTATAATCTATATATTATACGAAAAGATAAGAAAATCAATGTGGTGATGACAAATGTCATTCATTGATTGTCATCTCCTTTAATATAAATAATTTAACTTAAAAAAATAAAAACATCAAATACTTTACGTGTTCAATTCTCTATCCCACTCTTTTATCCCACTGTGTACAACTTAATACCATTAGTCCACATCATAAAATTACTCAATTTATTTATTCACTTTTTTGTTTAACTGGGTAAATCTTTACCGTCTCTTTTCTCTCCTCCCTCGTCCCTTATTGAGTTATTGCAATTCTGCAAACTCCCACTGCTCACTACCATGAAATCTATGTAAATTTCCATACAAAAATGAAAATATTGTTAATCGTTTATAATCATTATCAAGCACAATAATAAATTGTATCTCTACGCTCTCCCAAGCTCCTATGCCTTAACGGTTGAAGATCCTAACACTACGTTTAACGATAATTATTATTCGTGCTTTGTACTGTGTAGTATAGTGTCCGTGCAATTCACGGCTTATAATCTAAATATAAATTTATATGAAAATCTGGTAGATAATTATCATTAAAATAGTGCTTATAGATATTCTCCTAATTAAAATAATGACGGATAAATTATTATTGCCCCTATCAGTGTCTTATTTATTAAAAAAATATTAAAACAAATAATGGTACATGGACAAATTATTTTCACCCCTGTCAAGCATTAAGTTATCTCATTCACCATTCCTTCGGTAGACATACCACTTAGTACTTATTTACCTCATTATTTGATCACTTAACGCCTACCCACCCCTCCCAATCCGCGTCTCGAGAGGTCGGGTACAAAAGAAAAATTCATCCATACTTCATCACCCACCTTGCGATGCAAGATTTACAATAGCGTCCACGGCCACCGGCATTCTAAAAATTACTTTTTTATGATGAATAATAATTATTCACTCATATTATTGAAGTCTTAAGGGCATTTTGATTGAAATTTTGACTAATATATTGTAATCTATCTATATATTCTACGTACTAACATAGAGGAAA
Organism: Spinacia oleracea; assembly: GCF_020520425.1. Lineage (NCBI taxonomy): Eukaryota > Viridiplantae > Streptophyta > Magnoliopsida > Caryophyllales > Amaranthaceae > Spinacia > Spinacia oleracea. The sequence goes on from NC_079491.1 coordinate 35,720,946, forward strand.
TCAATGTTGTGATGAAAAATATCACTCACTGATTCGTCAATGAGTGACATTTGTCATCATATCAACACATTGATTTACTCTCTTTTAGTATAATACGAGTATAGTACCCGTGCGATGCACGGTTTAATATCATTAAACTTAAAAAAGAAATTACAACAATACAATCCTATAATCGACCTGACGCAAATAGTATGCAAATTCCTAAACATAGGGTTGAGAAACGTAATATCAAATGGTTTATTACTTTCTACCAAATATAATATGTATAACTGACACTTACTAAAAGTGCTACCACGTTGATTATTATGAATATAAAAAAAATGTTACTAATAACTAAAATATTATAATGTTTTGTCCATTTACTTAATTATTCTAATCATACAAACGAATAGCCAAACACTCTAGAATTAATAGAGTTTTAAATTTCAAAATTGTCTTACCAACAAAAGAATTGAGTCTAGATGTGGGTTTGAGGCGGGTGTGGAAACATGGGGAGGGACTATGAAGAGGGGATACATTTTTTTTTGTACCTCTCGAAACGGGGATTGGGAGGAGTGAGTATCATTACTGTCGTAGATGGAGGGGATAGGGATGAGAATTGTAAGGGGGGTATAGATGTGCAGTCCAAAAGTGGATTATTTATCAAATATAGGGGTGTCAGATTGCCTGTGGATCAAGTTTTTTTTGTGGATCCCCATGTGCATCCTTCCTAAGGGACGGGGATATAGGAAAGTTTGGTGGGTGACGGGGTTTAAAAATGTATGTGTTATGGGGTGACAGGGCGATGATGGATTTTAGATTGGACTCGCCTGCGCCGCTAATCATACATATAATTGATTATGAATAATATAGAAAAAAATACTACTCCGTACCAACTTAAGAGTGCATATTATAATGTTTTGTTTACTTAATTATTCTAATTAAACAAACGAATTGTCAAAAGACTCTAGATTAAAGTTTTAAAATTCAAAGCTCCTTTGCCAAAAAAAATATGTTGAGTCTAGGGTTGAGTTTGAGGGGATGTGGATACATGGAGGGTGATGAAGTGAATGCATTTTATTTTGTATCTATCAAAATGAGGATTGTGAGGAGTGGGTATCATACCTATCGTGAACGGCGTGGGTGAGGATGAGAATTGAAGGCGGGTACGGGTGTGCAGGTCTCACCCTACCTTAAAGTCATCTCTAAATGAATAAAGTAAATGGTGTAGGTACGTGTTAAATGATCTGGTAATGAGGTTGATGGGGGAACGTGTGTGTATTAAGTGGGTTTTACTATTGAAGTGAAGGGTGGAAGCGATACCTTTATTCTTGACACAAGTGATGAATGAGAATGAAAATTATTTTATCTATGTACCCAACTTATTTGTTTCAATTATTCCAATAAATAAGACGACATCGCATGAGCAATAACAAATTATCCATCATATTTTTAACTTGGAGAACATCTATAATCTACTAGGTTTCATATAAATTTATTTTTAGATTATAAACCGTGCATCGCAAGGGTACTATACTAGTTTAATCTAATGCATTAGGTTAATGTTAATAATGTTCTTTACATCTCTCACAATGTCAGTTTCTTCCAAAATACATGTTCATGGAGAATTGTTGAATTTGCTGCATGTATTCCATTCATGATTAGGGAATCCTGGAGGTAGATTAGCTTTGAATCCCATCAGCAATATAGTGGGGGTTAATATTATCCTAAGGACAGAGTATACTGGTGTTACTTATACTCCCTCCGTCCCGGAATACTTGACCTGTTTTCCTTATCGGGCCGTCCCTTAATACTTGACCTGTTTCTAAAAATGGAAATATTCTAACAATATTATATTATTTCTCACTCCACCCCTATTAACCCACCTACCCCCTACTCCATACAAAAAGTAATTAAAAATTCAACCCCTACTCTCCCCCAACCCCACCTCTTAACCCACCTCCCACTAACTACATTAAAATAATACCCCACTATCAACTACTACCTATTAAATTAAATAAGTCAATTCAAGTCCCTTAAACTCTGTGCCGGTCAAACCGGGTCGAGTATTTCGGGACGAAGGGAGTACATTGTATTTGTTGATGGTTGACTTTCTATGCTGGTGTTACTTATACATTGTATTTGTTGTTACTTTTCTTTTTTTATCGCAGGTTCTTCAATTTCATGTTAGAGGCCTGATATAGACTAGTTTTACTTGACTTTCTATGCTGGTGTTACTTTTAGGTATTGTAGTTTCTTCAATTTTATGTTAGAAGTTCCTTGTATAAACCGGTGTTACTTGACTTTCTACCCTGGTGTTACTTGTACATTGTATTCGTTGTCACTTTTTTTTTGTTATTGCTGTTTCATGTTAAAGGTTCCTTGTATAGACGGGTGTTATTTAACTTTTTATGTTGGTGTTATTTATACATTGTATTCGTTGTGACTTTTCTTGTTTTATTGTAGGCTCTTCAATTTCATATTAGAGGTTCTTGTTATAGACTGATGTTACTTGACTTTCTATTCTAGTGTTACTTATACATTTTATTCGTTGTTACTTTTCTTGTTTTACTGCAGTTTATTCAATTTCATGTTAGAGGTACCTGTTATAGACTAGTGTTACTTGACTTTCTATGTTGGTGTTACTTATACATTGTACTCGTTGTTACTTTTCTTGTTTTATTGTAGGTCTTTAATTTCATGTTAGAGATTCCTAGTATAGAATGGTGTTACTTGACTTTCTATGCTGGTGTTACTTATACATTTTACTCGTTGTTACATTTTTTGTTTTATTGCAGTTTAATGTTAGAGATTCCTTGTATGTACTGGTGTTACTTTATTTTCTATGCTGGTCTTACTTTAGATTTCGTTAACCAACGCGCCGAGCTTTAAACGCGTTGGACTTATTTATAAGTGTGAACACGCCACACCATCAACTTGATGGTATGGCTAGTCACATATAAGACTTGAGGTTTAGTATTTTGCTTTTCTGTCAGTATTTTACATTTCTTTTTTCAACTTTATATGAAATATGCACTTAGAGTAGTTAAAACTTATTCCTTGTACTTAATTTGTTTTTAATTAGCTAATAAATGAATGACCTTATTGAACTAACACCTATTTAAGGTTAGACAACCCCAATCATACATGTCATCGCTTGAGAGTATGGAAAGAAGGAAAACCCTACTCCCAAGCACAGTCCTATTTTAAGGCTCACTGTAACCACCAAGTAACAAGAGGATTCTCCACCATCTCCGCTTTGGGCTGCAAAAGCCGAGCTGATCCGAGTTTTACCTTGCTCGAGCTAAGCTTGATCAGGATTTTCACTGTTCGAGTTTGTCTCGAAATTAACCGAGATTTGCGATTTGTTGTTCGAACTTTGTTCGCTGAGCATTAGGATTTCTCGAGCTTGGCTCATTTAGTTCGAGCTAAACGAGCTTTTATTCGAGTTTAGTAAAAGAGCTTTAAGAAATCGTCAAATTTGTTTAAATCATATCATCAAGGAGAACTTCACAAATATATGTATGAGTCTTATGACTGGAATATTCCATGGGATATTATACTACATGATATCTTCGCTTCCGTTTTATATATTTCTTGACATTTATGGGTCATATTTTTTTAAAAAAATAGCTTATATTTATCCCATTGAATTATTTTTTCGAGCTTGAGCGAGTTATAAACGGGCTTATAAACGAGTAAATAATGAGTGCTCGTGAAGATGAACGAGCCAAACGTGATGTTGTTCGAGCTTGGCTCGTTTACTTATTGAGCTTAGAATTTTTGTTCAAACTCGTTCATTAATAAACGAACTTTGACCGAGTTTCGACCGAGCTTGTTTTCGAGTTGTTAGAGAACATATCGGCTCATTTGCAGCCCTATCTCCGCTAAACTTGATTGATTTGATACTTGTATTTCTTATGTCCCGTAAGAATATGCCTTGAATCACATCGTTCAATCCCCTTACTGCAACGCCCCACCACGGAGATCTAGTTGTCCGGTCTAAAGAGTATTTATTATTGTACACTAGGATTCTCTGTTTTGAGCCTATTTTATAGCTTTTTTGTATATATCGTTCAAAATTAGACGCATGTTTTCTCCATTCAACATCTCTTACCCGATTTGAAGTATTCAATTGACAAATGTTCAAAACGGCTGCCTATAAAGTCCAATTCTAGAACGAACACATTTCCTCCCGTAGTAGTAAAACATTCCAAACCAAGATTTATCTTATTAAACATATTTTAGATATATATTTGGTATAGTGTAAAATATTGTAGCTTAAAAGACATGAAACTATTTAATACAATAAATGTTTACTTTTTTGTCCAAATGTTTGACTACTTCACAAGGAAGGGAGACTATATATACATATGTGTTCTGAAGAATAAACCATTGCAAAAAACAAATAAAATGAATATGGAGGGAAGCAAAGCACCAATTATCTATCTCCTTTCTCTAGTCCTCTTTTTCTCTGTCGTACCATCCATTTTAGCACAAGAAGTTGGTAAGTATTCCCTCCTTCATACATTATGCCTTTTTAAGATTATAAGCATAACAAGGAGTTGTTAAGTTTGTATTCATCACTTTTTGTTTTGGCAGAGGATGAGAGGGAATTTAATTACATGAAAGGAAGCGAAAGAGGACCGGAACACTGGGGGGAACTCAGGCCGGAATGGGGGAATTGTAGCACCGGCGAAATGCAGTCCCCAATTGATTTGTGGCATTCAAGAGTCAAAGTTGTCCCAAAATTTGAGGAAATTACCAGGTTTTACAGACCAAGTAATGCTTTACTAAGAAACAGAGGTCATGATATTGAGGTAATTTCATTAATATTTACTTTCTCCGTCTCTTTTTGTTCTTTACGTTCGATAGTTATTACGCGTTTTAACGACTAATTAATTTGCACTGGGATCCCTCTATTTTTTTTATTTAAACAAGAAAAAATTACGTTTATTCATAATGTTATCACTTTTACCAAAATTCTGATATTAAAAAATGAGAAAAAAAATTAATTGGTTAAAATTATCATTAGACATAAATTTTGATAGAATATTAAAGAAGTTATGTGATAATATAAAAGGAAATGTAAAAAATATTTTGCTATACCCAAAAAGAAAAACGTAAAGAACAAAAAAACGGAGAGTATTTTTAAATCATTGTTGGTAGTCGAAATGGAATTTAACGTTGTTGTCCTAGGATACTATAGAAAAATAATAATAACAATAATAAAAGATAAAAAATATAAATAAATAAAAGCATGAAAGTATTCCTTTAGGTAAATATTTTTTAAAGGGGGTGTATGTTATTACTCCGTGCAAGAATTATTTCCAAATTTTAAATATTATATTATAAAAATATTTGCTCCGTTGTAAAAATAAATAAATGCATCCATATATTTGGAGATGGTTTTGAATGTTAATACTCTTCATAATTGAACGTAACTTTTGAATTGAATTTTAAGAAACTTAATCACGAAATATTAACATCAAAATAAATTTTCATAAATTGTTTATGGCGTAGGTTATAAAATAGTAAGAGTAACAGTTACAGGGTACTTTGTTATTCACATTTAGTATTCAATATTCATGTGGTCAATGTTTAATACTTTGTCTATAATTGATGGTTTAAATATTAGAAAAAACATCAACTTATAGAGTCTCTTTGAATTCGTTTTCAATTCAAATTTTTCTAAATATTAGTTGTTATGATTTTTTAAGCTTAATTAAATAAGCATATGTCAAACAAAAAAAAGCTCAATTAATATATTAATGGTTAAAATATTATGGTATACAGTAAGAGAAAGCAAAAAAAAAAAAAAAAAACTGAAAGCAAGAAATGTAATTGAGCTCAAGTTTTTTTTTTGGTGCGAATGAGCCACAAGGGAAATATAAATTACAAATGGGGGCGGAGGATTCGAACCTGAGACTTATTGTACACAGACCCTCAGTCTTAACCATTAGGCCAAGACATCATTGGTATTGAGCTCAAGTGGGTGTACAGTAGAAACGACGAACAACTCTAAATTAAAGTATGGAGAATTGACAAGTTTTTTAAAGCATCATTAATTTAATAGGTATGAGAGATTTTCGGTCAGAGTAATTATTTCCTCGTCTGATTTTACTTATTTCATTTGATAAAAAAGTTAAGAAAGTTTTTGGTCAAATGAATCAAGTAAAAAGTGACAAAAAGAGTTTATTTTCCATATTTTATGGCCATCTATAGAAAAAAAAATGATGTTGTTTTTGACATAGCCATCTATAGAGTATTATCATTATAAATAAAGTATAAAATTACGAAAATGAATTTGTTTTGTGATATTAGCTGGAGTGGGAGGGTGAAAGAAGTACAATTGAAATCAATGGGACTCGATACATCTTACGGCAAACTCACTGGCATTCTCCATCAGAGCATACAATCAATGGAAAGAGGTATGTGCTAATATTCCAAATCAATATTGAAAAATGTGTCTTGATGTATTGACAAACCCATACCGGTATGGGCGTTCTTATCAAAACTTGCTATCTCTCTATCATTTATCACCGGATTACCGGCTATACCGCCTACCAAACAAATTGTAAATAGTCTATATTGATATACCAACAAATTAGGTATGACGGGGAGCTACACATGGTTCATCAAAGCAGAGATGAGAAGATTGCTGTAATTGGACTTCTTTACAAGATTGGCAAACCTAACCATTTTCTTTCAAAGGTAATTTAATTATGTGTAAATAAGTTGTTAAAAAATAACTAAACAAATAGGTTATACAATTGTTTCATGACCAAATTTACTCATTTGACTTGGTCAAACAATGTTCTGATGCAGCTAGAAAATCAAGTGAGATTAATATCTGAGACAACACTGGAGATAAATGTTGGTGTAGTAAACCCAGCAAAGATCAAAATGGGGGGAAGGAACTTTTATAGGTACATCGGCTCACTCACCACGCCTCCCTGTACTGAAGGTGTCCTGTGGACTGTCAACACTCGGGTAAACGACATGCATTACTTGTTTCTTTCTATTCTATTGCTAATTAAAATGCTAGTCATGTTTATGTAACCACAGACAGTATAGTACTTCCTCCGTTCATTTTTACTCGCAACGTTTGTCATTTTCACGCATGACAATGCATAACTTTGATTATTAATATCTTTAAATCTCTTTAATTAAAAATTATAAAAAGTTGATATTTTGAAAAATACACATTGTGACGAATCTAACAAGATCTCACAACACTATATTTTATCTTACATATAAATCACCAACAATAGTCAAAGTAGAATATGTGAACAGTGTTAAAAGTCCAAACGTTGCAAGTATTAAAAATCGGAGGAAATATATGATATTTCATGCTGACTTCTGTTGTACTGTATTTCCATACAGATTGGAACTATTTCACAAGAGCAACTAGATTTGCTGAGGGAGGCTGTTCATGATGTAACTTGCATCTTCCCTTGTACACATAACAATCACTAATATTCAGTATTAATCACTTGATTAATTTATTGCTTCTCTTTTATCTCAGGACGCTGAGAGAAACGCAAGACCCTTGCAGCCCAGTAACGGAAGGAAGATGAACCTCTACACACACATGATCAAGAATCGTCAACAATAAAGGACCCCTCATTACTCATACCGTTACATAATAATCACCCACCCATAATTACTTCTACATTCCATAGCACGACTACATTATTACGACTAGTACTCATTCCCTTCACACATTTTTTGAACGATCTTAGTACTCATTATACAGATTAACGTTAGATTATTTGTAACCATTGGAGATGTTGCTATTCTACATTATTTGATTGATTAATACTTAATACATTATACACCATAACAAATTTGTCATCACACCTTTTTGATAGGACCCTAGTAGTATATCAACTACCCACAAGGATCACCTCCAAGACAATCAACCAAACAATACAACTCCAATTCACCACAAATAATCCAACAACCAAAGAACCTAACAATCAACCAATAATGGACAGCAACACGTAATCAAATGCGGAAGAATAAAATCAATCAACAACACACGAATTATACGTGGAAAACCCCTTCGATGTGAAGAGTAAAAACCACGGGACTTTTGAGGAGTCCACCCTTGTCACCTTCTCTTATTATGATAAAATTGAGGGCAAAAGAACCCAAATCAGACATACAAAGGTTCACAACCCACCAACACTTCCATACATAAGAGATCAACAATTAAGAGACAAGAGATGAAGAATATCACCCAAAAACGTACGTTCTGTCCAGCAGTGACCACGGACAAACCAGAGCTCTAAACGACGATCCAACCGTTCAAAATGAGGCCCTATATATCCTCAACAATCTGAACAAAAATCAGCACGATCCGACCGTTCAATATCCGGAAAACGGCAATTTTCTGATGGCTGCCCTGAAAACTACGAACTCTCTCTTCTCTTTCTCTCCTCTCCTTTTTTGTGTGTGTTTTTAATCTAATCTTTTCTCAGCTAACCTAACTCGCCTTAGGTTATGACTAAACATCAAAATACACTCCAAGGCTTCTAAGAAAAGCCAACCCATTTAGCCCCAAGTGGACTAAAAACATAACCCAACATTTTGGGCTCACAAACACAAGACAAATTACTTACTTGTGCAACAAGTGGGGTGGACCCACAACAATCTCCCCCTCCAGCCCATCACGGGGAAGACACGATCACTATATGATCACTTGAACATCATCCCGGCAAGCTTACTACAAAGCTCAACCTTGCTTCCGGGAACTACCTTTGTCAATATATCTGCACCATTCTTGTCGGTGTGGACTTTCTTCAGCTTCATTCTCTTTTCTTCAATTACATCTCGCAACCAATGATATCTAATGCCAATGTGTTTGGTGCGAGCATGATACATTGAATTCTTGCTCAAATTCATAGCACTCTGACTATCACAGAATACTACATACTCACCTTGTTTCAAACCCAACTCTTGAAGGAACCTCTTAAGCCAAAGCATCTCCTTGCTTGCTTTCACTGCGGCAATATACCCTGCCTCAATTGTGGACAAAGCTACACATTTCTGTAGCTTGGATTGCCATGAGATGGCTCCCCCTCAAAATGTAAACACATAACCTGAGGTAGACTTTCTATCATCAAGATCACCATCCATGTCTGCATCAGTATAGCCTTCAAGTATAGGTTTGCCACCTCCAAAACATAGACTCAATTTGGAGGTGCCCCGCATGTATCTGAAGATCCACTTCACTGCTTCCCAGTGAGCCTTACCCGGATTGGATAAGAAACGTCTCACTAAACCGACCGCATGTGCAATATCAGGTCTAGTACACACCATAGCATACAAAAAAGAACCAACAGCATAAGAGTAAGGGATGGATGACATAACTTCTTTCTCCTTCTCTGTTGTAGGACAAGCTCTCTTACTTAGTTTAAAGTGAGTAGCTAGTGGTGTACTAACAGGCTTAGCATGCTTCATATTGAACCTTTCAAGCACCTGTTCAATATATTTCTCCTAGGATAACCACAATTTCCCAACTTTCCTGTCACGAGCAATCTCCATGCCTAAGATTTGCTTTGCAGGACCCAAGTCTTTCATGTCAAATGACTTGGACAATGCTTTCTTCAAACTTTGAATCATATCTGCATCTTGTCCAACTATCAGCATATCATCTACATATAAAAGAAGGATGATGAAATTACCTCTAGGGAACTTTCTGAAATACACACAAGGATCGGCTGTAGTACGTTTATAACCATTCTTGTCATAAACGAATCAAATTTCCGGTACCACTGCCTTGGTGCCTGTTTGAGCCCATAAAGACTCTTCTTCAACTTGCAAACAAGTTTATCTTTCCCTTTTTCTTCAAAACCTTCAGGTTGCTCCATGTAGATCTCTTCATTCAAGTCGCCATGTAAAAATGCAGTTTCTACATCAAGTTGTTCCAACTCAAGATCAAGACTTGTTGCTAAACCCAAAACAGTTCTGATAGATGTCATTTTGACCACAGGAGAGAAGATCTCATCAAAGTCAATGCCCTTTTTCTGGTTGCATCCCTTTACCACCAATCTGACTTTGCGCTTCACTATCTTCTCACCATCTTTCTTGTTCTTGAAAATTCATCTGTTTCTCAAGACTTTCTTGCCCTTGGGAGGCTTCACTAGCTCATAGGTGTCATTCTTTTCCAAGGAATCCATCTCCTCCTTCATTGCATCGAGCCATTGGTTTTTCTCATCATGAGACAACACCTCTTGATAGTTCTCTGGCTCTCCATCTTCACTAACTAGAATGAACTCTGAGTTTGGATACTTTGTTGAAGGTTTACGCTCTCTAGTGGACCCTCGAACATGTGTATCCTCCACTTGAGGGGTAGGTTGATCCCCCTGCTTATGAACCTCTTCATGAACCACTTCCTCATGTACATCTTCCTCATGGATTTCTTCATCAGACGAGGACTCATCAAGATCATCATCATTATCAACATGATCTGGTACATTATCATCAGGTTGTACCTCACCAACATCATCATGTACATCATCAAGTACATCCTCAACATTCTCATTTGCTGGCTGAATAACAGAAGGACTAGAAGTAGAACCATTAGTTGTATCAAAAGACAAATCTGAAGTAGAAGTGTACCTTGTACTTAGAAGATCTGCACCCTTCTCGTGCTCAAAGAATACTACATCTCTGCTTCTCACTACTTTCTTCTTTTTTGGATCGTAGAGTCTGAAACCATACTCTTCATCCCCATACCCAACAAATACACATGGATTGGATTTCGAATCAAGCTTTGACCTTGCTCTTTAGGCACATGCATGTATGCCTTGCTGCCAAAGACTCTCAAATGTGAATAAGTGGGATCACGTCCCTTCCATGCTCTCTCTGGAATGTCAAGACCAAGAGGAATCGATGGAGATCGATTAATCAAATACACGGCACATTGCACTGCTTCGGCCCGGAATGTCTTAGGAAGATCAGACATTCTAAGCATGCACCTCACCTTCTCAACAATGGTTCTGTTCATCCTCTCAGCAACTCCATTGTGTTGTGGTGTGCCAGGCTCAGTCTTCTCATGTCTAATGCCATGTTGTGAGTAATAATACTTGAACTCATTCGAAGTATACTCACCACCATTGTCAGATCGAAGACACTTCAACTTTTTTTCGGTCTCCCTTTCTACCATGGCATGAAACTTTCTGAAAATCTCGAACACTTGGTTTTTTGTCTTCAACATATACACCCAAGTTCTTCGAGTAGCATCATCAATGAAAGTGACAAAATATTTATTGCCACCAAGAGACTCCACCTCAATAGGACCACAAGCATCGGAGTGAACTAACTCCAACTTTTCTTGCCTTCTGGTGGACTTCCTAGAAAAGGAAGCTCTATGTTTCTTACCTGCCAAACAATGATCACAAGGGTCAAGAGAAACTGATTTATCAACAGGAATAAGAGATTTACCTGCTGCTAACAGTTTGATCCCTTATCACTCATATGCCCTAGTCTCCGATGCCACAAATTTGGAGAATTCTTTTCTTCAACTGCATTCAGCTCACCAGAGCATACACTCAAGTATGTCTTAAACAAAGCGCAACACAACTCGCCACGAGCAACTGTCATCGAGCCCTTAGACAATTTCCACTTTCCATCTCCAAAGGTGTGTCGGTACCATTCTAGATCAAGGACATTTGCAGACAACAAGTTAAGGCGTAAACCAGGAATATGGCGCACATTCTTCAATGTAAGCATGCACCCAACACTTGTCTTCACACGAGTATCACCCAACCCAACAATGATAGCCGAGCTCTTGTTCCCCATCTTCACACTACCAAAATCACCAGATTGATAGTCCGTGAAATACTCCCTTTTGGGAACACAATGATATGAAGCACCTGAATCTACAAGCCATTCTGTGTCTGAACTCCCTACATGATGACACTCACTAGTTGCACAAATCAAAGCGACATCATCATCACTTTTAGAAGCGGTTGCTGCAGTATTTTTATCATCTCCCTGCTTTTGTGAGTCTTGCTTCTTACCTTGTTCTCTCTTCCAACGGTAGCAAAACTTTTTGATATGGCCAGACTTGTTGCAGTAATGACATGTCCTAGTCTCTTTGGCTCTAGACTTGGACCTCCCCTTTGAGTTATCACGACCTTTGGGACCCTTACTCTTGCTTCTTCCACGATTCTCAACAACAAGAGCATGTGAATTATCAACTCCCATCTCCTTTCTTCTAATCTCTTCATTGAACATGCTTTCTTTGATCACATCCAAAGATAGAACACCTTCTGGAGCAGAGTTACTAATAGTCACAACCAAGGTTTCCCAACTATCTGGCAAAGAACTCAACAAGAACAAAGCCTGTAATTCATCATCAAGAACAATCTTCATAGTAGTCAGCTTGTTAATAATATCCTGAATGTAACACCCCCAAATTTCTCTCTTTTTAAAACCAACATTTATTTGAACAAAACCAACATGGAGAGAAACTTAGGAGTATTACTGCCACGTGATTACGTTAAAGGCTAATTAACTCAACTAATGCAGCGGAATAACTCAAATAATTTTCTTTATTGAATAATAATAATCGAAATGATAATAGTGTATATTCGATAAACCCTTAAAATTAAAATACTAAAATCTGAACTCATTAATGAAACCAACTTAGAAAGTAAATCCTAACTAGTGAACTCTCCATTAATCCCGTATGCAAGCATGTCACATCATCACATCAAGTTCCTGAAAACTGCTCACCAAAAGGTGAACAGGGTCAAGCCAAAACAAATAGGAAATACGGGTTAGCAAAAGCTAAGTACGAATATATGCAAGACATGTAAAACATTTATATATAGTTGGACATACTTTCATAGACCATTTAATTCAAACTTGCTTAATTGAAATCATAGAATATTCATTTTCCAAAATTAGAAACTTTCCATAAATAGTAACTTTCCATAAATAGTAACTTTTCAAAAGTATAAACATTTCCAAGATTTAAGATTCCCAAAATAGAAACTTTCCAAAAGTAGAAACTTTCCAAAAATAGATTCCAATGAGAATATGGAAATCTAAACACCTCTTCTTATCTCCCCTTCCTTCCTAAATGTGCACACCCCAAATCTAGTATTCCATCACAAATCTATGCATTGGGGTACTAACCAAATAATAGTCAACAAGTGACCCTCGACTTACACAACAAGTGATGCGTATGAACTTTAATGTTCCATGAGATCATTCCATTTTGAGACTTTACAAAAGTATAATATTGTCGTGAAAGACTTTCCAATTCCATTCCACATGATAACCAATAACCTCCTTTTGTTTAATCAAATATAAATTTTTTTTGATTAAATACATGTGTAAATAAATGATTAATTATTAAATCATTAAAATTCATCAATAATTTCGAAGTGCCCTTTTATTGAATCATTAACACTTGAAAAACATTATATTAATATATAAATTCTAAATCCATAAATCATTTGTCCATAAATTCAAGAATAAAATCAAAATCATAAGTTCACAATTCAATTGAAAATCGATTAATCAATTAGAATATAACAATTCAAACCATACATAGATTTAACACATAGTTATCAAGCCACATAAACGTACCTTGATTAAATAACACCTCACACAAAGATTAGTTTGATCCTGCTACGGATCACTCACGAGTTCCTAACAATTAAATAAATAAAACCCTAATTAATTCATGATTAAACAATTAAATTAATAAAAATAAATCTAATGGACCTAAATTTAATTCATGAGTTATGGATGCATAATAACAATATTATAAATCAAAATTTCGAACCCATATTTTAAAAATACACTTTTAAAAATTACGGCATTAATTTAGAAGAGTTTAAATAGTAAAAACTGACCGTAAAAGAGAAGGCTTTGAAAACAATTGGGGTGTGGAAGTCACGACACCAAGAGGTAGACATCGGCGGCAAGGAGTGCACGACGGGGGTGTCGTGGTGGTTGTATAAGGGTTTTAGGTAAGAAGGTTTAGAGCCAAAGAGGGAGAAGAAGTTTAAGAGCGGGCTTGGGAAAACTCTCAACTTTTGGTGTGAGGAATTATGAATGAAGTAGGGGGTATTTATAGGTGTAGGATTAGGGTTAGGGTTATAATGGAACCCTAAGGGGTATGTCCGTGGTTGGTGTTCAAGTTGTGATAGGATTCTGAATCTAGTCATGATTTTGGTGATATTCGATTTAGAGTAAAATCGTTTAAAATAGAAATACAAAAGATAAAATCACGAAAATTTAAACAGAGGCTTGAATAATTAATTAAGATTTATCCTGAAATTTTCAGAATTTATCTCAAAGAATTCGGATTTTTAGGGAATTTTGAATTGGTAAAACTCTTTAAATCCAATTTTAAATAGAATTATCTTATTTTTCCAAAACAAATTCCGAAATATATTCTCATAAATATCATATAATATAAAACGGATTTTATAAAATACTAAACGTAATTTTCGGATTTATAAAATAATTTTAAGTTGATTAAAACTCTTTTTCTCCAAAATTGATTCCTAATAGAATTAGGAATTAATAAAATATGAAAAATATAATTTAATTCAGTTTTGAAAATAATGTTCACATTTGAATATTTTCCCTCCAAAATATTTGAATATTTTTCCCTCCAAAATAATTTAATATCAAATATATATTAAAAAAATGCATAAAATGATTAATAAAATGCCTAAAAATATGGGTATTACACTGAAAGTCACTCAAATGCTCAGAAACAGACTTTCCACCTTTCAATTTCAAATTAACAAGTCTCTTGATTAATGAAGCTTTGTTATGTGTGGTCTTCCTTTCATAAAGACCTTCTATTTTCTTCCACAAATCATATGGGTCGGACTCCTGAGACACATGGTTGAAAATGCTAATATCAACCCAATGCCTAATAGTCCCCAAAGTTTTTCTCTTTAACTATCCCCAATCTTTCTCTTCCATTTTTTCTGTTCTTTCAGGTTTAGAAATTGTGCCATCGGCTTTTGTGGTTGTTTCAATTGGATCATACAAATCTTTGCAATATAGCAAATCCTCCATCATCGGTCTCCAGATGGAATAATTGATTGATGTCAATTTAACCATTGAACTACCTCCACTACTACTAGTAGACTCCATAACAATGATCAAATTAAACCCCGCTCTGATACCAACTTATAGGACCCTAGTAGTATATCAACTACCCACAAGGATCACCTCCAAGACAATCAACCAAACAATACAACTCCAATTCACCACAAATAATCCAACAACCAAATAACCTAACAATCAACCAATAATGGACAGCAACAAGTAATCAAATGCGGAAGAATAAAATCAATCAACAACACACGAAATATTTTACTAAAATTAAATCTTGAATTAATTTAAAATCGTTTAATTCAACTGAAATAAATTAAATTAATGGATTCGGTTATAAATTTATATGAGCTTTAAATTTTAATTAAATTTGTATGTTTCCGGTTAGACTTGAAATACATTTTTATGTTTAAAATTAGTAAAGCATATGAATTTATTGGTTTAAGTGGGAGCAATTTTAGTCATAAACTCTTGATTAGGTCTACAAATCCTTTAAGGTTAAACAACTTGATTAGAATTAATAAGGACTGAATAATTGGTAGATTATTGGTGCCCTTGATTAATTGCTGCAAATATTTAAGTGATGCATAACGTGTTTTACTAACCAGCTATGTGGGCCATTCATGATAATGAATGGGTGAATGGTATATATTGTATATGTACTGTTTTGCAGGTTATGAAGTGACTAGTATGGCCCAAATAGGATAGAAAATATGGTCTGCGTACCATTAATTTGAATGTAATTGGTCTAAAGCACCAAATTTGTTTTTCAATTCAAATATGGTCTGCGTACCATCAAATAGTTGTAATTAGTTTAATTATAGCTTATCCTATTTGAAGAAAATGACGCCTCCCACGGTGAAATTCAAGACGAAGTTTCCAATCCATTTTCAAGACGGACTTTGAAGTTGAAGCTTCAAGATGAAGTCGGGCCATACTAGATCACAATTATCTTATGCATGCTTTAAGTTATTTATTGCTTTTAAATATGTCTTAAATATGCATGAGATTGTGGCTTGATTATGTTGCATGATTAAGGATTTTAGTTCACTTAAAATCTAACCAACATAGTAAGAGCCTTAAGTTCCAAACTAAAAAAATTGAGTTAAAAGGTGCCATGCCAATATAACACTTACTTGGATATCCTTTTTTCATCGATCTTAGTAATATTTTTCCGCCATAGCGAGGTGTTACTTATCGATACTAAAGGGGTAAGGTACACAAATAAATTGTGAGTACATGTTAGTTTTGGTGAAACTCAACGATATAAGTAAGGAGTCCTTTTATGTCGTGGCAAAATCGATAGGTTTACCTAATAAGTTCTTAGACGTACCTATCAACCAAGAGTAGTTTTTAGACTATTAGCAAAAGGCTTTTGCTTACCTAAAATATTTTAGAATTGAGTCAAAATACATAATGTGCTTAATTCTTCAATGGTTTTAGGGTCTTGGAATCATTTTATTCACACCTGCCGGAACAATAAAATCGAATAAAATGCTAATAACTTGTTTAAATTGCATGATTGCTTTAATTTTCAAGTTATTACTCATGATAAATGTTTAGACTTTGCATGCTTCAATGTATGTTTTAATTATTGTTTATAATTAAATATCTTGCACTGCAATAAATCCTTTTAGAAAGGTAACAGTAAATTTCCTCGATTGGTAGTGAATCCAAGAACGATTCACGGAAATGAGAGAAAGTGAGCAATTTAAAATGTACGTTTCTTATATCGACTTTTATGGTTGTTTTCGAGTATCAAAGTCGAATGGCAAACCGATTGGTGCTTGTGAATTCAAAATACAATGTAGTTTTGAGATCATAAAGCATTAAGTTTAAACGCTCAGCTTTACCAATGGTTAACAACCTAAAATCCTTTTTCCATTTAATTCTCGAATGAGTCTAGTTCCTAGACATTCGAATAGATCGATGCTTAGAGAACTTTTGAAGCTTCTGGTAAGATCATCTAGTTGAAACAGAATATTCAACATAAATAAAATGGTAAGAACTTTGTTGGAATGACATTGGACATGTCTAACAAAGTATAAAAAGTCAACACTAGAGAATTCAATTCTTAAAACTATAAGAAAGGGTACAAGAAATAGGAAAACAAGGAACAAATGAAAGGAATTTACGATTCCGTTTCTACCTATAAGTTTATGTTTAAAGAGAGTGACCTAGCAATCAAACTTCCTTGGTATCATATACCGCTTGAGGTTCTTACTTCGGTAATAACTCAAACAATGGAAGCTAGGATACACTAATGACCTACAAGTGGGAAATGAAGCATGGCAATGCTACATTAGTTGTAGGGTCATCTAGTTTGTTTTAAGTCCTTTCAAAGGCTGGAACTTAATGGCTATTTTGTTCCATAATCAACATACCTAAATTTCTGCTTCAAACACATAAAGACTCACATTCAGAAGAACGAAAAAAATGCTTGTTTGTTTGTTTATTTGAATGAAATGGTCATTTACGGTTTGAGTCAATATGCTTGATTAAAATAAACAAATCTTTAACAATAAGAACTTTACTAGGCTCAAATCAACCCCTTGATTTGAGTTCCACTAATCTTTGGCATTGTTGCTTAGACCATATCAACAAGTTAACATTCATAAGCTCTATTTCGATGGACTTTTGAAAGTTGATTGATTTCAAGATCAATTTAAGACAAGCTAGTCTTACTTGTTGAAAGTAACAAACGATATGAACTATTGTTAGAACGCCTAGACAATAGAGTTCAAAGCTAAAGAAAGATTTTATGACTTTATTATTTCACATGGATTTGAGTGAATATAGGTTTATTTACTCAAAGTGATATAAATTTGAATCTGTTTGGCTAGTTCAAAGATTCAGAAGTATAAAATCCACTTGGCAAGAAATCATAAAGATCTAGGTTAGATCATGTTGTCGATTACTTATACCAAGAATGATCATCAATGATTGTGTGTAGTAAAATTCACAATCTAGCTCCATAAGATATGGCATATCTAAGTTGGAATGATCGAAGTCGATTAGTACTTGATTCGATCAATGATGGATCATAAAGACTTTTCCTATAATTTCTAAAACAAAATTCTCAACTACCACCAAACTAAACTAAATTCGTCAAAGCTATAGAAAAGTAATTTCAGAATATCTTTTCGATACTATATATCTAGAGAGTTGCTAAACTCGGTGGGAGCTTAGTGTTTGTTATTCAACAAACTAAGGCCCAAGTATAGATATATGTTCCATTGTGATTTATTCAAATGAGACACAAGGGTATTGTTTCTACCACGAATTTTTGAGAACATAATGTTTGTTTGCTCGAAATAATGTCCTTTTGGAAATTCTTTTCCAAAATGACAAGTGGGAGAAAATAGACCTCGAAAGTATTCGAGGCGAACAACAAACATAAATGGACATTCCGAAGGCTTTTCGAAGTTCTTTAGAAAATCCGAATACGTATTCTTTAAGGACTTTAGAAGTGGCTTTAAAGAATAGACATCTCTTAGAAGACTTTACAAGTGCTTCAAGGAGAACAGAATATTCAAAGGACTCTCAAAGTGCCTGTTGATATTCTATTGTTTGATGTTCTATACCCAAGTAGGCATAGAGTTCAAGTCACTGAAACTATGAGATTCTTCTATTAGATAGTGAAGAGACATAGAGTTCAGGTCAATGAAACTATGAGATTCTTCTATTAGATAGTGAAGAAACCTACAACTTGCAGTCAAACTATTATCATATAGATTAATGAGTTTATGACCTGTAAGAAAGCTATGACGAAACCCAGATTCCGTAAAATGGTTAGAGGCCATATATAAACTCAAATGTTTTAAATGGTTAGAGGCCATAAAACATACTCAAGGTTTTGATGACAAAATTGAAATTTTGTTGATTTGCAAGAATAGTTTCACACCTATTGGTTGCAAGTTTGTTTTAAGGATAAAAACCATCAAACATGAAATTGTGTTCACACACAAAGCTAGATTAGTTGCTAAAGGTTACAAGCAAATTCACGATGTGGATTGTGTTGAAACCTCATGCATAATCGTAATGCTTAAGTCTATAATTCAAGTAATGATTGCATATTGGTACATATGGCAATTGGATGACAAAACGTATTCCTCAATCAAATGTTGGAAGAAAACTATGTACATAGCATGTCATAGGATTTGTGGATCCAAATAATGCTTGAAAGGAAAGCTAGCTTATGAAATCTAAGTACAGATTGAAGCAAGCAATTGGGAATTAGAATTATATTCTAGTGAAGCTAATAAGTATTTTAGTTTCATAAAATGTACATGATTCTTATAGATATATAAGAAGTTTAGTGGGAGTACATAAAACTTAATTGGTCCTATGTGTATCACACACATATCTCTCTATTGTGAAATAACATTCAAATGCTAATAAGTTAGGTTTGAAATTATTCATCAATGATGGACCAAGGAGAAACTTAGTACATACTGGGTATTAAGATCTATTTACAAAGATCTTATGATATTGTTTTGGATTAAGTAATGGCATTTACTAAATCAAA
This sequence comes from Spinacia oleracea, assembly GCF_020520425.1. NCBI lineage: Eukaryota > Viridiplantae > Streptophyta > Magnoliopsida > Caryophyllales > Amaranthaceae > Spinacia > Spinacia oleracea. The sequence continues at coordinate 35,740,555 of NC_079491.1, forward strand.
CACGAAAGACTCCATTGGAGATATTCGATCCATATGAATAAATCTAAGTAATGAATGTTTGAACTATGTATAAGCATTTACTAAGTTAAAAATCAAAGAATCTAATGAGATTCTTCACCTATATTATATGTCAAAGAATTTAGTTGGATTCAGTATCTACTGAAACTGAATGAGCTAAAGTTACATGAATAGAATTCAATTGGGAATTATTCTGCAAAAGAATTTATCATGTATATAATATAATATGAAGATCGTCAAAAACGTATCGTATGACTTTAGGCATGACGAACATATACCAATCTCTATTGATCTAAGTAAAGATCAACTAGATTGAGATCAAGAAAAACTTATGGTACTTGAAAAAGGTACATAGGATTAGTTCTTGATTTAAGGAAATAAAGATATGCTAAATATTGATGCTACACGCATAAACACTGGCAAAGGATCAAGAAAGATCCCTTTGAAGTTAACCATTGACAAGGACGAGCTATAGAGCATTGTGTTTTAAAATGGCAACATGGATTGGAGACCATAAGTTGTTGCGTGGAAATTAAATATTAATTTCTATGTTCTAAGATACAGCTGGAAAGTCTTCCACATATCTGTGAACTGCTTGGATAAGCAAATCCAAACAAAGCATCACTAGCAACCTATACAGTTGAAGTAAAAGTAATTATTTCCTAAGAAGCAATGAAACAGGGTTTCTTTAAGTTAAAAGAGTTCTTCACTGGACTTGGGTAGATCACATGTCTGCTGACTTGATGGTTCTTCATTGCAAAATGTGTAGAACCACTCTTGTAGCTAGAAAGAATAGATCACAAACTAAACACACTCAAAAGATCTTATCATCCTATCTCGAAAAGACATTCGATGAAAAGGATATTAAGATTGGCAAAGCATGATAACTAAACCTATGCAACAAGTGAGAAGCAACACTCACATTGTAGCACTGGAAATCAAGCATAACTTTGAATTCCATGAACTGTTTTAAAGATGGGTTTGAGGCCCATGGTTGTAAAACATTAGGGTTGAACATTTATCATATATGAAATGCATTTTCATATTCTATTTAATCTTGGTTTAGTATTAAATGATGAGTCCCTTCAATTTGACGATATATTCAAGATAGACTGTCAGGACCAGTCCTGTGACTAAGAAATGTCTATCAAGTGAACTTGAATGTCAAAAGTTGAAAATGGTCCCTGGTCGGAGTTTTCTATAAAGATGGACGCATAGAAAACGTTAGACGACTAGAATGCAAGATGACTAGTAGTTCTGTTTCTTGAACTATGTGGACATGGCAATGTCGTAATCATTTGCATAGATACTTACTTTAGGAAGACTAGTATTGGACAGACCTATGAAACTTTACTGTAAGAGATGAAAATCTGTCATAAGTAAATTTCATTAAGTTATTAGACACTAAATCCTCAATACCTGAGTGATTTTAGATTACTTGTTTGAGAACTGGTTACTTTGACGTTGACCAACCGTCGCACCATAAAAGGAGGCTATAAAGGCAACGCTCAGGTAATCACCTATCAAACGAAGTCTAATCTCAAGATCGCAAGATTGGGATTGTCCTCCCATAAATCGTGATGAGATGCTTAAAAGTTGTACAAGGCCACTCGGAGAGCTAGAAACTGTAAAATGCATGGCCGTGCTCAGCTGAATCATAGGCTATGATTATCTGTTTATTTGATCAGTTGAACTCTGAAACCGAGAAACACCCCTGGACATAATAAGGATGACAACTCTTACCTTATGTTCAAGAGCAAGCATCGAGCGACAAAGGAAAAGAAATTGGTCTGTGGTGATGTCAGAATTTGCCCTTTTCTCGAAATAAATGAAAGATAAATCATGGATGAATTAGGAAATGCACACTTGTCCCTAAGGACAAGTGGGAGACTGAAGGAAATAATTCCCTTGGTCCAAGTATGCATATAATATTAAGTCTAATAAATGCGGTTCAGTATTAATTAACAAGTTAATAATTCAGTGAGATTAAGTGAGTTCAATGCCTAGCTAGAGGCCGCTTCAGTTCAAGTGGAATTAATTATATTAATCCACAGCTTACTCTTGACTGAACCCGTAGGGTCACACAAATAGTACGTAAACGGATCAAGTATTTAATGGCATTAAATACTCCATCTATGGATATTCGGAATCGACGGATCTTGGTTCCAGTGGGAGCTGAGATCGTCAAAGACAAGAAATGAATACTCCGGAAACGAAAATATGGATTGTATCGGAAATATAAATATTATCCAAGTCGTAGATGTTGCCGGAAACGGAAACATGGTACGTATCGGAAAATATTATCGGAAATGGAATTATTGCCGGAATCGGAAATATTGCCGAAAACGGAAATATTGTCAGAATCGGAAAATAATTCCGGAAACGGAAATATTAAATATTTGTTCGAAACGGAAATTAATTCCGGAATCGAAAATATTAAATATTGTTCGCATCGGAAATAAATTCCGGAATCGGGAATTTAATCGGAAGCGTATCGTACGAATTAGCATCGGACGAGGCCTGCCAGACGAAGGCCCAGCACGAAGCCAGGCCATCGCCCAGCAAGCCAGCGCGCCACACGAACAGCCAAGGCCACGCCAGGCCCAACGCAAGGCCAGGCCCAGCAGGCCATGGCAGCGCGCGCAGCTGCGAGCAGTGGGCTGCCAGCATTGGTGCTGCTCGAGTGGGCCGAGCGGCCGTGAGGGCTGTGCGCGGGCATGGCCTGCACGCTTGCGGGTCATGCTCGTGTAGAGTTTGTGTTCACATACGAAACCTAAAGAGTATAGGATTTGTTTAATGATTAAATTCCTAATCCTAAAAGATAAATTAATTAAATAAGAGTTATACTAGGATTCTAATTTAATTAATTCGTATCCTAGTAGGATTCGATTACTTATTCCATGGCCTATAAATATGAGTTAAGGGCTCATAATTTAAAAAGAAAATTTCAAGTATTTAAACAATAAAAAGCTAAGATTTTTAAGTAGAAAAATCAGCCATATTCTTGCCCTATTAGCCGAAAATACATAGTACCTTAAGGGTGATTCTAGTTGGTCAATCTTAAGGCGGATCCGGACGTGCTGTGGACTATCTACGGAGGGACGACATTTGGAGTCCTAAAGACTTGTTCTTGTTCGGTTCGGGCGCAGCTAGGGAGGGCACGCTACAAAGTGTATGCATCTGAATTATGCTAAATGATTATGTGTAAATAATATGTTTCCTGGCTTTATGGTTTTTCAGCATGATTTATGTTTATTCATATGTATCATAACCTAACAGGATGGAGGTTGGTGGTCTCCACACCTATAACTTTAGGGCAAGTGGTTAGTATGGGTCAGTATGGTATGGAGACTTGAGCAGATCATGCGGAAGCTATGACCTATTTTTTAGCTCTGGAATGGGCTGCAAAAAGGAATATTCAACGACTGTGAGTGGATACTGACTCAACTTTTCTTGTTTCGCTCTTGTGGAGGGACTATGTGGTTGACATTTCTATAATGGGGATCACCAAGGAAATCAAGGCTTTGGGAAATTCTTTTCAACAATGTTCGATCTTGAAGGTTACGAGGGATGAGGTTAATCAAGTGCAAAATATTGCTAAGAATGGTAGGATGTTAAATTGCATTGTTAATTAATTTTGTTGTGTTGTAGCCTTTGTCAAAAAAAAATTACATTAAAATCATGACGTCAAACCTTAACAATTAGTTCAAAAACTTATCACTAGAGATGTCAGAAACTGACCCAACCCGACCCGGACTTGAGAACACTTGACCTGAACCGAGTAGACCCGATAAAAACCGACAACTTTTGACCCGAACCGAATAGACCAATATGCCATATATAGGCTAACCCATATCCAGTGACCCTATTTGACACCTCTCCTTGCCACTACCAAGTAATGGGTACGAGTACTTGGTAAGTCGATTTATTGGAACAAAGTCAGCTTTTCAATGTCTAAATTCAATCCAATACGTAAAGATATTTGAAATATTGCAAGGCATCATTTTTCTTTAGTTCATTTCAATGGCTCTACGTAAGTGCAATATTTTTTATGTCAATTTCAACCAATATTTGTACAATATCTCAATCCCATATTCCCATGATGAATTCTTCATAGTACTTAATGATTCCATATTTAAATGTTATGGTATAAAACATGTAACTATCATCTATTCATCTGCAAACAAGTCAAATATGATTATAAATTAAAATATTACTCCGTACTCCATAAAATATAGATTAGCTGCAACATGGAGTTAGTCAGCAATCATACGAAGGTGTGCAGGAATTATTGTATTTTTTTACTATTATTTGTACGAAATATTTAAATACCAAAATGGAAAAAGTAGAAATATTCTTATTCTATAAATTAAAACTTAAGAACATCTCAAATATCAAAGTTAGTTCACTAAATACTTTGATATTTAAAGGTGATGAAGACATCTTCAATGTTCATCAAGTCTTCCTCTCTAGTTTTCGCCCTTTTCCTCTTGTCGATCTTAGAATCAACAACAGCTCAAGAAGTCGGTAAGAACTCCGCCCTTTAAAGTTTTTGAATTATTTTGAGATAAGTTTTAATGTATGAGTGAAAGATATTGAAAGAGGCTTGAAAATTAATATTATTGGTAATTTGATGGGCAGATGATGAAACAGAGTTTGACTATATGAGAGGAAGTGAAAAGGGGCCAGATCGGTGGGGACATATAAAGGAAGAATGGGCAGAATGTAAAACGGGTAAGATGCAATCACCAATTGATTTATTACATCGGAGAGTTCAAGTTTTGCCCAAATCTGAAGAAGTTGTCAAGTTTTATAAGTCCGGGAATGCTACCGTCAAAAATAGAGGACATGATATCATGGTAATGTTTTTCTTTTCTTATTAGAATATCTTGTGTTTTGTTTGGGAACACGACAACTAGTTTTTAAAAGAGACTAGAAAATCAAAATATGATTTATGTATCCGGGTGAATAATGCTCACTGTGCATACTGTTTTTAAATGAACATATAGTTTAAATACAAAGAATATATTGTTCATACCCAAAGAACATATAGCCAATGAACATATAGTTTAAATATTTCACTAGTACATTGAAATCATTCACAATGTTCATTAGATTATCAATAAATGTTCAACAGGGTGCACAATGAACACTGCACACCCGGGTGTATAATCCAAATTGCGCTAGAAAACTAGTGATATTAAGGAAAATTATTTTGGAACGTACACTAACGCTAACTAGTGTTAATAGAATTATGATTTCTAATAGGGTAAAATAACTTGTATCCATTCATTATGTAACATTGTAGCTAGTGCTATGACTTGATGGTTTCGTTTACTCTGCTTGTTCGTTTGTTGTTTAGTTTACTCTGCTTGTTTCTTTGTTATTTCGTTTTCTTGCTTTTCTGTTTTTTCCTTCTTTATTTTCGTTCTCCCCGGGGCTCTCTGCTTATAACGCCGGCTTATAATGTTGCGACCTTTATTATTTTCGATATATATATATATATATATATATATATATATATATATATATATCTCTCGTTACACATATAAAAACTTGAACATTGCTTACTATTTATGTAACAGTGGATTTACGAATATAACCCCCATTTCCTTCATTGTTTATTTTTGTCTTTTCCTTGGTAATAGTGAGATTATGGTCTTCCCGTCCCTTTTCATCACAATCTTATGTGCACGTTCCTTTTCATCTGCTGCCACACCCTTTCCTCGCCCTTTCATTTTGAGTCTTTCTCATTGCTTCAATCTCCTACTCCTACCAATACAGCAACATACTTCCTCCATTTTTTAATAATTAAACCATCTTGGTTTTAGCACTATTCACACATTCTTATATAGTTATTTTTTGTGATTTATATGTAAAAGAAATATATTCATGTGGGATCTTGTTAGATTTGTCTCGAAATATAGTTTCAAATCATCAAATTTTTATAATTTTTTAAAACGTATAATAAGAGATATTAGTGGTTAAAATAGTGCATTTGCAAGCGTGAAATCCCAAATGGTGCAATTAAAAAAAGATGGAGGAAGTATGTATTTATAGTTAGGATTTTTTTTTTCTAGCTTTTAGAATTCAAGTAAGATTGATTAGAGCGGCCATCCCGGTTCCAGGTGATCCTGTGATCGATTCTCATCCCCGCCAACCCCGCCCTTGTGGCTCATTCGCACCAAAAAAAAAAAGTAAGCTTTTATTGGATATCAACGCTATGTGGTTATAAACAATGTAATGTAAATAGTGCAAGACATAATAATTGTGTAGGAAAAGTATGCATTACAGCAAGACTTCGCATGTAATCAATTTCGTATTATCAATTACGTGCAAATAGAACTTTAACATTGTTTTTCTAGCATTTACCATAATAAATGTTCTTTTTTTACGTAACATTTTTATAAAATAATTTTTTATACCTACGGGCGATAAAAGTTGTCAAGTACTTCCTCCATTTTTTAATACTCGTAACCTTTAGACTTTTTAAACAATTTACATAGAAGTATTATACTTTGACTATTGTTAGTGATTTATGTGTAAGATAAAACTTAGTCACGTACAATCTTGTTAGATTAATCCCAATGTGTATTTTCAAAATATCATATTTTAATAATTTTTGCTTAAATAAAATTAAAGATATTAATGATCAAAGATTTACATTGGTATGTGTGAAAATGACAAGCTTTGTGAATAAAAAAAAGGATGAAATATTTTTTTAAATGGTCGAAGTTAAATTGTTAGACTATTATTTTGGTTTTGTAACAACATTTTGGTATTTTGGGTCCTAAAAATATTGGTATTTGGCAGATTGAGTGGGAGGGTGAAGAGAGTAAAATCCAGATGAATTGCACTACTTATATCCTAAAGCAATGCCATTGGCACTCACCATCAGAGCATACAGTTAATGGAAAACGGTATCACTGTAAATAACTGGTTTTCTTAATTAATTATTATATCAGCCATATTAGTGAATTGAGTGTGTTGGAAAAATCCAGGTTTGCCGCAGAGTTGCACTTGGTACATCAAAGCTCAGACAACAAGATTGCTGTTATTGGACTGCTTTACAAACTTGGGAAACCTAATCGTTTCCTCAATAAGGTATGGACTATGGACTCAACTTCTATCAAGGTTTTTATTTATTTATTTAATCAGATGTTATTAGATACTACCTCCGTCCCTTAATATTCGACTCAGTTTGACTTTTAGTACTATTCACATAATTCACTTTGACCCTATTTTATTTCTAGTATATGAAAACAAATGTTAGTTTATAATATGTTGTTGCCTTCATCTCAAAACATTAATAATTTTATAAGTTTTTATACTATGTAGTTAAAGAAATTAGTGGACAAAGAATTCGGCCCAGACATCACTTTCAACGCCCAGAGCTGGGCGCCGAAATCATTGACGCCCAGCCCTGGGCGCTGAAATTACATGGATCTCTATTTTCAACGCCCAGCCCTGGGCACCGAAATCTTTGACGCCCAGAGCTGGGCGCCGAAAATACCTGGGTACGTCTTTTTTCCTAACTCTTTGCGGATTAGAACTCTGCAATTCTATCTTTCCACGAACTCTTCCCTATAAATAGGCCCCTAGTTTCGACGTGAAACAAGACACAACAACACATAATATATTCTGAGTATTGACTCTAAACCCCTTAGCCTAAGCCTCTCGCTGCGAAACTGTTCACGCGTTCTGTCGCAATGGATCCATAAATCGAACAGAACGTATCCTGTCCCATAATCGAGATTCGTTAAATAAAAAGGAGAAATAGCAAAGTCAAAGTGGTTAGTTTTCTGAGAACCGTGACGCACCTCTCAAGGGTGTGTCGTAATGTGTCCCTTTTCGATGATTTAACTGCTTTCCTCGCCCTTTTTATGAACTGTTAAACTAACCTAATATGATTGTTCTATCACGCCTAACAAATATAATATTTTTGGGAAATCGGATTATCATGCTAGGTCCCTTAATGTTATTTAAATCAGATAATCACGATCGAATTAGTATTATATGTTGCATATTGCTAAAATCAATTCAGATTAGTTTAATAGTTAACGCATGTCCCTTCAATTATTTATGCTGAGCTAGTAAGGGTATCCTGCCTCTGGAGTTATCGACGATCGAATTACTCCTCTCGGTAGTTACAGTCCCCCGAACCCTCAATCTCTACCTTGCGGGTGTATATTGAGAGATCCCCACACCAGGGATCACAAGGGAACTTACGGCCGTCGTGGTCAAACATAATTGCACTCCCTTTATGTCACGATAACCGGGTTTTGTCAATTTTTCTCATTGTCGTTAAAAACTGAATGGCGACTCCTATATTACTAGTCAATTGGGTGTATACTCACAGGAAATCCAATTACACTTGATTGAATAAAAATAATCGTCACACCCACGAGGGACAAGGTCACGCATTAACCTCGCGCTTTTTCGACCCCCCTCACAGTGGCGACTCCACTGGGGATAGTGAAGGAAATACTCGTGCTTATAGGTAATCAAAATAGCCGAAGGGTGAAACGATCCTACCTCGCGTTTATTTCCCCATCAAGTTGGGACGACCTGAAAATCAGCATATTAATGTGAACGGGCAGAACATCATAACGAATCTCGGCTCCCTCGGGAGTTGGGACTAAGGATACCTTTTTTTTCGCCAATAGGGGGGTGCATACGCCGCGCATGTTTCCCACTCGGTACTTGTGCTAGTACACCTATCCCGAACCCAATCGCTCGCCCATTAGGTCCCTCTCGCCTGCATGCCCCCTTGGCTTGCACTTGCGGGTTGGCCTCTTGAGCGAAATTCGTCTGTTGAAGACACTACCTCGACCGGGGCATATGTTGGATCTACGATAGAAGCGGTACCAAGCCAGGCGCAAATAAACTACCCATAGAAACCTATCATAAACTACGTGGCATATTTAATTTTCAAATCCATGTTTGTAATGTAGTTATGTGTAGCGAACTATGTGACTATGTTATGATTGTGCGCACTAATAATGCTAGACAACCAACGACGACCTTAAAAACTGCCCAAACATTCATAAACCAATTGGCCAAAGAGTTATACCAAAATACGTGTTCCGCAAGCCCGTACGATCGCCACAAAAATAAGCGACGCTCGGGATGGCCTGTAACGAATCCCACAAACGCTGCACAACGCGTAAGGACGTTATTAGGCAAGCACGCAAAATCGAAGTCGCATAAACAAAAAATATATACGCAAACAGAAATCGAGCACCAGTCAGGGACGCATTTTCAGCGCCCCTGGCTGGGCGCCAATATTTCTCACGCCCACTGCTGGGCGCTGAAGTTGCTGCCTGGCCCTTTGGTCAGACACAGCAGCCTCAGTGCCCGCGCATGAAAAAATATACGTAGCAAAAAAAAAAATTCAAAAAAAATTGTTGCGAGGGCGTATGAAAAGGCATTCGATTCTAAAAAGCGGCTTGTAAAAAATAAATAACTCTTTGTGTCGTTATTAGGCCTCCTACGACGACGATGTTCGGCACCAAAGCCGAGCATGCTAATTAAACCTTGAATGTCACATGGGCGAAGTATTCAAAAAATAAATGTTCGAATAAAGTCTTCAAAAAAAACAAAATGTTAAAATAAATCCGAGTCTAGACTAGGCTATGCCAAAGTACAATCTAAATCCTAAGTCTTAGTTGTCTTATCCATAGAATCGGTCCCAATGCATGGTGTCGTTCTGCAAGTTAAAAGGTTAAACCATATTGAGTCTCCCCTCCTAACATTTAAATCAATAAGCACCCATATGTAATTGTCATCCCTTGCTAAGAATCCACGGCCTCAATACTCTCTCACCAATAAAAAGAATATACTATAGTATTTGCAAAATGGAAACAGTCACATTCTGGAAATCATCCCCCATAGTCGCACAACCCCAAAGTGAACCTAAGGTGTCAATACCATTGGCAAGAAAAATTAATGGCCTCAAGGCTTATAATCACATTGGGTCACGACTATCATAGTCCTCTCGAGCCACTCGCTCCTTGAAATACTACTAAGTACGGACTAAAAGATTTTCCATGAATGCAACATGACCAACCATGAAAATACCCAAGTCAGCATACCATAAGGCTACCATTGAGATAAAGCAATACACACTAAGAGAGAAGCCGCACTAATGATTCTAGTCTTGCAAAAATAAAAATTCGATCTCCCCAATTAACTACCTTGCCAACATTAAGCAAAATGGCGCATGACAAATGAACACCCAAGGGTTAAAATCTAAAGTGTCAACCGACGAAAGTTATGGTCCAATTAGCCTAAGTCTGAGAGTCGCTTGGTCAAGTATTATAGGCTTACGCCACGTCATTATTTTGAGTCTAGGCCACCTCCTTGTATTCATACACGGGTTATAATCAGAAAGATAAATGAAAGTTTGAGTCTAAATCACAACTTCCAATTAAATCCCAGAAACCGGAATCTGAAAAGAAATAAAAAATTTACTTTCGATGTAATTCTTTCGTTAAAATTCAATAAGGTAAAAACAACATTTTGAATCTACACTATTTGCATATTTTAAGAAACGACTAAATACGCTTGCAAAGTAAGACAATTTAAAGGTACACCCTAGGCCTACTAAAATTAAAGGTCCACTATAGGCCTACCAAACGAGGCTCACTCAGTCTCGCCTCTTGACTCAAAGACCACAACCATCTACCTTTTAGCCCAAATTAAAAATTGAAGAATTTATGTTGGGGAGGAATCCCAAGAAAAAAGAAAGAAAAAATAGAAAGAGAAAAGGGAGAGCGAAAAGAGCAAGCCAGGGAATACTTATCCCGTAGTGCAACATTTACCTGAGTAAACAAAGGAAAAGAATTGAGTCAACCAATCCAAATCATAAAATTCTACGATGTCTACCCTTTCCAATCCTTATGCTCTTAAACGCCTTCGCTCTGGGGTCCCTGTTCAGCTTATTTAGCCCATCCATGTTCTCATTGCCATAACCCAAGAAACCATTACCTCAACTCTTGTTTTTAAACTTGTTATCAACCGCAAACCACGCACGGCCATTGACACGTGCGTCATGCCCATCATTTCCAAAGTCCAAACCTGCTCTTACACCACCATTAGCATAATGACCATATAACTTGTTTGGATACGTCCTGTTGATATACCCTTGAGACATCCCCATGCTACTCATTGGCCTTGGTTGATGTAATCCTCATGCTCGACCAATACCTATACAACTTATCCTATCTCATTCAACCCATCTTTCAAACCGTCTTGAGTCACGAATAAAAAAAGAAGACAAATGAAAAGTACAAAAAATAATAAAATAATAAAAAAGCGAACTTTGCAAAGCGCCTTTAAAAATTCGTTTAAAAAGAAAAAGAACATTTAGCGCACAAAAAAAATGATTCATAAATATTTGGCACAAAACCAAAAAATCTGCCCAGGTATCATTTTCAGCGCCCAGAGCTGGGCGCCGAAATCTTTAGCGCCCCAGCCTGGGCGCTGAATCTCTCTACTTGCTAAAATTTGTCCAGAAGTGCTCGTCATTTTATCCGCACATGCACGGAAAAATAACGAACACTTGGGGTGTACAGCACGTATTCAGATATACGTACCACCAAAAAAAATACATGTACTCAAAAAATATAAAACAAATTTTTGGCTTACGGCAAGGCAGCAGATTAATAAAATAATAAATAAACTTCACTTATTCTACCGTTTCAAATAATATGTTTCCACCTCAGAACGTACTTGTTTAAAATCGGCATTCTAAGAAACCATTTTCTAGGCTAAGAACTACGCAAGACCTGATTCCAAATTAAATCTATTTAAGGCGGATACGTAGGCAATCCATGATTCGGTCCAACCAATTTGCAAAAATATTAAAGCCTATAGAATAACAAGAATAAAGAATCGAAAGAAAAATTTAAGTCAAAGCAAGAATCCAAGTCATCAAAATGCCAAAATTAATGAGCACACATCGAAAAATAATAAGGGCACTTACCCTTGCCAGAAGGAGCACTCACACTCCTAGGCACTTAGCCAAGACTCAAAAGACCGCTTTGCCTCAATTAAGTGGGGGCTAACGCAAGCGTCCATGACCTCTAATGTACTCGACTTGACCCTCCCTAAAAGCGAACTAACTCACTTAAAGACTTTCTTTCACCACTAGACATAGTCGTTCGCTTAAAGACCTTCTTTCACCACTAGACACAGTCATGATCGCCAACAAGTAATAAGGGCAGTAAGCTTGCAATAAAGAGGATTGTTCTACGGCATCGCCCCATCGTTCCTTCGAACTCAGGGCACCCGTTCATGGTAATTCAAATGCTTGCTAATCCCCTTTGAAAAAAAAAATGGTACATTGTCAATAGGACTTGGCACTTAACCAAGGCTCACCCTACTCAGGAATATGACACGGGCATCTAAAATCGAAATCTAAAAGCATCATTAATGGGAAGACATAACAGCAACTGGGGGCTAAAAAGTGAAATGAAAGGGCTAAGGAAAGAACTAAGTATACCTCGACCTTTTATACAGACATACACCAAGTAAATCTAAGTCAATTTGAAAACGGTTTATATTCCCGCAATTCTGGAAAAGATAGCCCTAAAAGCCTAAAGCATATGCCAAACGGACACAAGTATATCTTGACGCCCGCACCCTGGCTTCCAGCAAATCCTTAGACAGCATTCCAAAAATCGTAACAGTATTTTTGATTCACTCAATGTAATCCTGTACGAACCCGTCTATAAGTCAACCTACTTAGGACACCTCGGATTGTACACAGTAGGACTCGGATTTTAAATAATTTTCAAATGATTTTTAAAGACTTCTTCGGACAAATAAAGTGTCGTCGGTTTAAGCTTAGTGTGCGTCCATCTCAGCGTTGCAGGTGAGTCAAAAAGATTTTTAAATATGATTATGGGTAAAGAAAGGCACCTAGATTTTGGACAAGGCACACTTCAACATGTGACTACCTTGACCATGGCAATGTCGCACAATACGACATTTACAAGAGAAGTAGCAAAATCACTACTCGAACGTACCTCGCACTAAACGAGTCTGGTTCAAACTGTTCATGATCCATGTCACCATGAATGCATAAAGACGTATGCAAAGCATTATAGCACCAAGCCAATCCCGTAGCTACAATTGGGGGCTTGAGAAAAACACTCTAAAAATGCTCGAAATGACGATTTTATCGCAAATTCTCGACGCTAATGCTATACATATGTCATAGGGGCTCAATCCTAAGCTTTAATCGTGTAAAACGAACCTTAGAATGGCTACAACCCCTCCCAAATTCTAAGCGCTACTTAGAATATATAAAGTCGCCCCACTAACAAGGGTAACTGAAAATCGCGAGTCACCAAAACTCTGATCAAGTCACTGCACATAACGCTCGCCCTACAAGCGCCCGTTACACAGTCTACCTCGTTCCAAAGCAAAAGCAAAAGAAAAAAATCAAGGATAAGAGCTGTCAAAATATACCCAGAAATCATTTTCAACGCCCAGAGCTGGGCGCCGATATCTTTAACGCCCCAGCCTGGGCGCTGAATTTTTCTGCTAGCCAAGTTTTGCCCAGATATAAAAATAAGAAAGAAAGACCTATGAATCCTCGCATCGAACGAAGTAATAAGCCGTGCAAACCCATGCAGAAAATGCCACACTTGTTCGGACACCTGAACGAGGCATGATGAAATACTCCAATGCAAAAAATAATAATATCCCAACACCTGGAGAAATGTTCTAAGACACGTCGTTAGGCCACACAAGCCTACGTCGCACCATAAGTTCAACCGTCCCACGGTACAAGTCTAAAAGAAGAGTAAGACATATTGCACTAATGTAGGCACGACCAAGAGCACGTGTAAAAGAGGCAAAGACTACTTATCGCCCAAATTCAAAATGCAAGCCACACGACTTCTACATTAAGGATTAAAGGTAGCAAAATAATACCTACCCAGAAGGGATAGCTCGCACCTACACGAGCGGAACCCCAAGGCATCTTTCTCGAAAGAACCTACAAAAACCGTACACCAAAAGGAAAGCATCCCAACATGCACACTTGGGGGCTCCAAGCTACGAAACGACCATAGCAAAATAAAAAAACTCGAAGCAAATGTTTGAACGATCAAGAAGGGCACGATGCTTGAGCCCACTTCATGAATGGGCCTGAACCCTATCAAGCTTCTAAGCAAACTATTCAAAATCAGTCATTGCTCAAAAAAAAAATGATTCAAGCAAACTGACTAATGGACCGCACACAACGGCCATTCTATGAACACTCGTTCGCACATACATGTCATCATTCACGAACGCATTCAAAAGAAAAAAAAATATATATATACAAGAGCGATCAAAGTCTTACGCCTCAAGGTATGTTCCTCGGGCCAAATAGACTCCCCCAACGACTGCAATAACTGTACGCCTTAAGAGCAACAGTTCCTTAAAATAATCGCCCCAAAACGACAAGCACCGTAGTCCACCAATCGGCTACGACTTCTCAAGAAAATCATCACGTTCTAAAAACAAAGAAAAAAACAAAAGAGAAGAGAATACATAGAACTTCCAAGTGAAATAAACGAATGAGCAAGAGGCCAACTGTGTCATCAAAAGACTAGCCCAAACAACACTTTCAACGCCCAGGCCTGGGCGCCGAAAATGAATCCAGGCTCAAAAGACCCTAACTTCTATTGGGCCCTGCCATATTCATTCGGCTTGAAAATTGCCGATTTCTTCACTGAAAGTCGCACCTCACGGCTTTGTTAAAAATAGCATACTACTATAGGAGGTCGCTTGCACATACGAGCGTGACCCCAAACATGATTACAAGATGCAAAAACAACCGATGAGCCCCAACGCTTGGGGGCTCGCAAAAAAGGGGACTCCAACAAGGAGCGCGCAATCAAAATCACATTCCCAGACTGCACCACGAACCATATCATGTTTGGATATCTCAAAAAATATATTAAACAAAAATATACACAGTGTGGACCCACTTACAAGACACATCTAATCAGGAAATATTACGACCCACCAACAGGTTGTAATCACCAAAAGCTCTTCTACATAGGCAAAATAAGAAATTCAAAATGGGATCGCCCACCCTCAGCGGGCGGGGTCAGCGTCACTAGCCGCGCAGGTCCTCAGTTTTTCGAAGAATAAAGTCTTCAAATTTAAAATAAGCTCGCCATCTTCAGCCGGCGGGGTCTACGGCGCAAACCACGTAGGTCCTTATTTTTTTAAAAAAA
The DNA here is from genome assembly GCF_020520425.1 of Spinacia oleracea. NCBI lineage: Eukaryota > Viridiplantae > Streptophyta > Magnoliopsida > Caryophyllales > Amaranthaceae > Spinacia > Spinacia oleracea. Next base: position 35,755,812 of record NC_079491.1, read on the forward strand.
AAACAAAATAAAATTTCAAAACAGATTCGTCCACTTCTATCGGACGGGGGGTCCCCCTCAGAGGACAGGCTCGCCCACCTTCAGCGGGCGGGGTCTACGTCATAAACCGCGTAGGTCCTTATTTTCAAAAACATCAAACAGATTCGTCCACTTCTATCGGACGGGGGGTCCACCCTCAGCGGACAGGCTCGCCATCTTCAGCCGGCGGGGTCTACGTCACAAACCGCGTAGGTCCTTATTTTCAAAAAAACATCAAACAGATTCGTCCACTTCTATCGGACGGGGGCTCCCCCTCAGAGGACAGGCTCGCCCACCTTCAGCGGGCGGGGTCTGCGTCACTAACAGCGCAGGTCCTTAGTCGCTGCAGCGATAACTTTTATTGGTTTTCCCTTTTTCCAAAAATTAAAGGATTGGTTTGTTGGATTTTCCTTCGTTTTACGTCCTATAAAAACAAGGGGGTTTTCTCGTTTAGCTAGCCCTGAAAATGAGAATCTTTAAAAACGTTTTACCTCGTGATTGGGCTTGGCCAGGCCCAATTACACTTTACAGCTTTAATTTCGAAAACATCTGTAGTTACTCCCAATGACAAAGTGAGGGAGTTTCTACGCATCTTTAGATCCTTCCAATGACAAAGTGAGAGAGTTTCTATACTATCAGTTGACAAATCCCAATGACACGTGAGGGATATGTCGACACTTCAAGTGATGACCCTTAAGTCAAATGTTATCACTCGGGGGCTCGGGAGACCCTCGCAAAACAGGTCACATACACCATGGCTTGTGTGACGCACTCCGTCTAATACTTTGACCATCGTCTTACTCCAAGACTCAGTCAAAGTGGGGGCTAACTGTAGACACCTACTTTTGTCCCCGTTCCCGCAAGGGAAAGGTTCGATGATGAAAGCATAAAAACTCCACTTGACAACGCATCTCCTATAAAATAAACGAATCTCGATTCCCCATTTCATTTCACCCGAAACCAGCTATTTATGGAAACCTGCTAAAAATAGTAACTGCCGTAAAAAGTAGCTTCTAAAAGTGGCAAAATCATAAAAGATAGAAACCTGTCAGAATTAGGTGTTGCATTCCAACATAAATCCTAAATGAGATAGAAAACTGCGAGAATCCTATTCCTAATATGATTCGGTAATAAGAGTTACGTATTAATTGAAATCCTAACGAGCCTAGAGTTCGTAACGGGCCCAGACGCATTCCGTCACAAAATTGATACGCGCTAAAAGACTCGAATTAATCTCAAACTCTACGGATTTCAGGAATCCGAATCTGACAAAGAATTCGGCCCAGACATCACTTTCAACGCCCAGAGCTGGGCGCCGAAATCTTTGACGCCCAGCCCTGGGCGCTGAAATTACATGGATCTCTATTTTCAACGCCCAGCCCTGGGCACCGAAATCTTTGACGCCCAGAGCTGGGCGCCGAAAATACCTGGGTACGTCTTTTTCCCTAACTCTTTGCGGATTAGAACTCTGCAATTCTATCTTTCCACGAACTCTTCCCTATAAATAGGCCCCTAGTTTCGACGTGAAACAAGACACACAACACATAATATATTCTGAGTATTGACTCTAAACCCCTTAGCCTAAGCCTCTCGCTGCGAAACTGTTCACGCGTTCTGTCGCAATGGATCCATAAATCGAACAGAACGTATCTTGTCCCATAATCGAGATTCGTTAAATAAAAAGGAGAAATAGCAAAGTCAAAGTGGTTAGTTTTCTGAGAACCGTGACGCACCTCTCAAGGGTGCGTCGTAATGTGTCCCTTTTCGATGATTTAACTGCTTTCCTTGCCCTTTTTATGAACTGTTAAACTAACCTAATATGATTGTTCTATCACGCCTAACAAATATAATATTTTTGGGAAATCGGATTATCATGCTAGGTCCCTTAATGTTATTTAAATCAGATAATCACGATCGAATTAGTATTATATGTTGCATATTGCTAAAATCAATTCAGATTAGTTTAATAGTTAACGCATGTCCCTTCAATTATTTATGCTGAGCTAATAAGGATATCCTGCCTCTGGAGTTATCGACGAGCGAATTACTCCTCTCGGTAGTTACAGTCCCCCGAACCCTCAATCTCTACCTTGCGGGTGTATATTGAGAGATCCCCACACCAGGGATCACAAGGGAACCTACGGCCGTCGTGGTCAAACATAATTGCACTCCCTTTATGTCACGATAACCGGGTTTTGTCAGTTTTTCTCATTGTCGTTAAAAACTGAATAGCGACTCCTATATTATTAGTCAATTGGGTGTATACTCACAGGAAATCCAATTACACTTGATTGAATAAAAATAATCGTCACACCCACGAGGGACAAGGTCACGCATTAGCCTCGCGCTTTTTCGACCCCCCTCACACTACCCCTTCACCTTGATTGAAGGACGACATCTTTAGAATAAGCTAGGGTGCATTTTCCGTTCTTTATCAAATTCAAATATCATCCTCGGATTCTTGAGTTAAATTATCAATAACCTATCCGGACATGACCATTACATATTTTACACCTTCCACTCTTCAAAGAGGACCGTAAGTCCATAATACAACGATCCCAAAATAGCAGAACAATCCCTATCTTGTACATTCAATTATGGAAAAATAAGAAATGACCTTTTGATTTATTTTTTTGGCAAACTAGGACATTAAATACGAAGTAATTTTTAGGTTGTTGATTGGGACTTTAAGTCCGATTTCGAACATTGACAAGTAGCTAGGAGCTATGAACATGAACTTATGGGTCGTTTGTCCACTCCCGTTGTGGCTTGTGAGTGGCTCGTCAGTTTTGCCACGTGGCTTTCCCCATTCATCCTTGACTTCTTGAGTAGTACTTCTATATGTTTCGAGTTCTCGACCCAAACACTTAATGATCCGATTAGTACTAGTGTACTATTTGTAAACTATTGGAAAGCCCAATACCAATTAAATTACTACAAGAATTTGTATCTTTAACGACAACTTAATTACGACGGGTCAAAAATTTCGTCGCAAAAGCCTTTTGCGACGGGGCTAACAACCAAACAATGACTGGAATAACCGTCGCAAATGTCTTTTACGACGGGTTTACGACAGATTTACGACGGGAATTTCTATTAACGACGGCCCCCTTTTATGACGGGTTCGCGACAGGAAATCCCGTCGTTAATCAACGATTATTGGCCTTTCGGGGACGGGATTTCTCGTCGTTAATAGTACAATTTCTTGTAGTGATAGTTGCTAATAGCACTATAAGAAATTGTACCATTAACAATGGTAAATTCCGTCGTTAAAGGCTAATAGTGGTGGGATTTTATATTGCTAACCTGTTATAAAAGAGGGACGTCATTAATGAAAAATCTCGTTGTTAGCCTGTCTTTAAAGGCATTTGTGACGGTTGTTCCCGTATTTATTTGGTTGTTATCCCCATCGCAAAAGTTTTTTCGAAGGAATTTTTGACCCTTCATTATTAAGTTGTCATTAATGATCCAAATTCTAGGAGTGTAGATTATGGTTCCCACCTAAATATATCAATTACTTAACTATTTGGTTATTAATCAGTGGTTGCTCCTTACCTACTATTTCCTTCGTTCTTTTTTAGATTACACCGTTTGACTTTTGGTACTATTCATGTACTATGACTATCAATTATGATTTTTTTCAAGAAAACATATAGTCATGTGGAGTCTTGTTATAATCCTTTTAATGTATAGATTTATAGTAACAACTTTTCTAAAAAAAATTGCACATTGATAATTAAAGATACTCCCTCCGTATTATTTTAGGAGTTACATGTTAACTAGCACAAGTAATTAAGAAAGGAGAGCTGGATGTAACACAAATAATAAAACAAGTGGAGGAGAGAGTAATAAACAAATATAAAAAAGATAGTGGGAAGAGTATTTTAATCAAAGAAGAGATATACGGAGTAGTTTAAACCAAAAATAGAAATGTAACCTCTAAATAAATACGGCCGCAAGTGGTATATGTAACCCCTAAAATACGTAGGTAGTATTAATGATTCAAATGTTACATTGACAAACGTGATAAAACAATTGTGTCATCTAAAAAAGAACGGGTGAAGTATAAGTAGTGCACCTTGATTTAACGACATGACAGACACTCTCCTCTTGTCCTTATAATAAGTGTGCATTTCCCTTACTTATCAAACTAGGTTTTGGGCCTCCCGCTATCGCACGCGAATGCCAGCCGAAAAACACGATGAATTTTAATAAATTAAAACACAAAGGAAACAAAGGAAAAAGAAAAAAGAAAAAAAAAAGTATACAAGTATAGCACAAGTCCAACTACATTTGCTAGGACCATTAGGCAGTTTATTGAGGATAACGTAGTTATCTTAGAGAATATCGTACGTGGATAGAATATTATTGATAGGAAATATTGTGTGTTATTTGTGGGCATACGCCTCTATTTATATTACAAAATAGATATCCAACTCTTCGTAGGTTTCCTAAGTAATATAGGCTTCTATTTTATATCATATACTTCCTCTGTTCTTATTTACATGACACAATGGGGTTTTAGACACTATTCATACAAACACCTTTGACTTCCTTTTGTGGTTTATACATAAGAAAAAACATAGTCGTGTGGGGTCTTACTATATTCGTATCGATAAATCTAATATATATATATATATATATATATATATATATATATATATATATATATATATGTGTATATATATATATATATATATATATATATATATATATATATATATATATATATATATGTATATATATATATAAAGGAGACATATTTGCTGAAATATTAGAGCGCCACCTAGGATTACTAATGGTTTCGGCCAATGAAAAATAAGATTTCTAATTTATTTTTGAATTAAAAAAATCAATTTCCACGTAGATAATTAGTTATGTGCCACGTAGATATTTTAATTAATTAATTACTAATATATACAACTCCATCTAAAATCAAACACTAGCTCTAACAATTAAAAAAATAAATCTAAAATAAAATTCATCCAAAATCAAACACTAATCTAAAATAAAATAAATAAATTCAACTTAATCAAACATTAGTCTAATTTTAGAGCGCAGCGTATGAAATCTAATGGTTACAACCAATGAAAAATAAGATTTCAAAATTATTTTTTAATTAGAAAAGTCAAGTGCCACGTAGATAAATAATTAAGTGTCACGTAGATATTTTTATTGATTAATTATTAATATTAGCATATACAATTTCATCCAAAAACAAACACTCTCATAATTTTTAAAAAAATCAAAATGAAATTCAATGCAATAAAAAACTAATCTAATCTAATATATAAAATTGGTATATACATAAGAGTTTTATTTAAACATAACAATTTTTAGAATCTGTACATCGCACGGGCTAAAATCTAGTAATAATAATAATAATAATCTGATATGATCTGATTTGGTCTGGTCTGAGGTCTGTTCTGGTCTGATCTGATATCAACTTATTTTTTCTGATCTGATCTGATCTGATCTGAACTTATTTTTACTGATCTGATATGAACTGAACTTATTTTTTCTGATCTGATCTGATCTGATCTAAACTTATTTTTTCTGATTTGATTAAATCTAAAATAAGTAACAAGGTCCTGAAATAAGGTGAACTAAACAACGCCTAAGTCTAATATGACAAAGGTTAATTAAACTTCTTTCAAATAGACATTTTCATTTTATTTACAAAAACATTTACCAACGTATTTGTATGGAGTGAGTCTGTTAACTGTATGAAAGGAGCTAAAACTTAAGGGCCGGCAAAAGGCTATTTACCAAATAAGGCCGATGTTACATCTATACACAACCGCTTATGGGATACTTTCTACGAAGGCCTTTCCCAAGCCCATTGGACCATATTTTTTCACAATATACAAATTACCAATATCCTTTTTTTTTAGGGAAAATTACCAACAACCTACTTTATGGTAAACAGCTAGATTATTATTTGACCATATTTTTTATAATCAAGTTTTGTTAAAGCTAATGCGTTATAAATAAGTTTTTAACGTACTCATTTAATCATCTAATATGAATTTTTTTCCCCTAATCTATCTATTATCTATCTATTATATAAGCCATCTATTATATAAGCCAAGAGGGGAGGGTTATTTTTGTAATCACGCTTTTGGTGTCCCCAAAGAATTTATTAAACTGCTCTCTATGTTATTTAAGCATAACTATTAATGAAAATGCTCCATAAATATAACCATTAATGTAAATATGTGAGGATTTGTAATCCTTTCATATCCCATGTAATTAGATAGGTGATTAGCCGTTACCTAACTTATAGCCTATAATTATGGAGATTAGTTTGTATATATGTTGACTTATGTCATTCTCATCAATCAAGGAATATGTCCAATAATATATGGCTAAATATGATATAGAGAATAATATAAAAAATCGCTATTATATAAGCCAAGAGGGGAGAGTTATTTTCATAATCACACTTTTGGTGTCCCCCAAGAATTTTACTAAACTACCCTCTATGTTATTTAAGCATAACTATTAATGAAAATACCCCATAAATATAACCATTAATGTAAATATGTGCGGATTTGTAATCCTTCCGTATCTCATGTAATTAGATAAGTGATTAGCCGTTACCTAAGGTATAGCCTATAATTTTGTAGATTTGTTTGTATATATGTTGACTTATGTCATTATCATCAATCAATGAATATCGTCCAATAATATATTATGGCTAAATATGATATAGAGAATAATATATAAAATATACATATAATTTATCAGTCAAATTTAAATTGAAAAGGGCCGGAAGACAAATATTCGAAAAATTAAAGCTTCATGCATGATTTTATACAATTTTATTTTACAATCCCCATTTGATTTTGTGAGAGCTTCTAATATTGTACTTCGTATTCGGTTGTCAAACAAAAAGAACGTAAAAATTCTATATGGTTCATTTTTTAATATATTGGTTGATCACATTTAATCTCGCTGTTAATTTTTCTTTCTTTACGATGGTAGCCGTCCCTCGAGTCGTTCATAATCAAAATATACAAATCAGATAGAGAAAGTTAATTTTCTAATAAGGGTGCATTAGAGGTGATACGAAGTAAGAGGGATACATAATACTGTTGTATTATAGAATAGAGATAATATGTAATCTCGCACGCATCGCGTGCATATAAGACTAGTATTAATTAAATATCAAATTTTTATCATTTTTTCAGATACACAATTAGAGATATTAATGTTTGAAATCGTGCATTGCAAACGTGCCTAAATAATTGTGTCATTTAAAGAAGAACGGAAGAAGTAACTAAGAGATAACACAACCCGGCCTACCACATACGATACTTTATCCTCTAAGATAACTAGGTTATCCTCAATACCCTCCCACAATCGAAACGACAATTTAAAACTAAACAAATAAATTTCATGTCTTTAACCCGAAACTTAATTTGATTATCCAAAACATTGTATTTGTAATAATTTTCAAGTAATAAAACTAAACAAATAAAGTTCATATCTATAATCCAAAACTTAATTTCATTATCCAAGACATTGTCTTTGTAATAACTTTCAAGTATTAAAAGTAAACAAATAAAGTTCATATCACTAACCCTAAACTTAATTCCCTAAAATTTATTTATATGCAGAAAATGAAGTATGTTTAACATTGTCCAACCTTAATTATGTACAGCTCATGGAAAAATTGAAACTAGTTCCTCATGCTCTTGACAAGACAAACGCCGGTGAAATTAATCCGGGAGAAATAAAGTTGAGAGGAAATAAGTATTACAGATACAAGGGATCACTCACCACCCCTCCTTGTACAGAAGGTGTTGTTTGGACCATCGACAAACGAGTATGTTCATGTTTTTAATTTCTCTCACTTATTTTGGTTCGTTCACGAATTATATAATTATATGCATATATACCTGATACAACTCTTTTTACGAAAGGTTGCCACAATTTCAGAGAATCAAGTAGCATCTATACGTGAAGTTGTTCATGATGTAAGTTACGTACAAGCATGCTGCATTCAATTTTCGATTTCGGCAACTTTTTATAAAAATGCAATCAAAACTTTAATTTCTCTATATTAATTGCAAATTGATATTGCTGCATTATTTTACTTTTTTAAGGAAAACAACTAGTTTTTAGGCCCGGGGTTACTGCATTAGTAACATTTATATTATTCTTACTTCGTATTTAAAAATATTATTAATCAGTTCCTTTTTATTACATTTATTAGTATTTTTTTTACAATGATAGCATGCAATGTGTTATAGCTAGATGGTAAACACTTCAGGGTTTAAACGTGGCACATAAACTTATTTGGAAACGCCTTTTAATATATAGTATAGATTGTTGCAATATAAAAACAAGTGAAAATTTGTATTTAAATCAAAATTTTGTAAAATTTTCTGCTGATTATATCCGTATAAAAGATATTGACAATGTTTTTTTTTGAGGGGAAGATATTGACAATGTCATTTGGGTTTATTGATCATTTGTACGTAGGATGCTGAGAAAAATGCAAGACCGTTGCACCCACGTAATGGAAGGAAGATCCGCCTTTATACTACAACAATCAAGGGTCACAGTAGAGAAAACTAAAAGTAAATCACTATTTGAATATTATTATGGTGGATTTGGTACCAAATTGGTGTGCTTGCATCTATGATCAAAATTAAAACTAAAAAAACTAAAATAAAAAGAAGATTTTGATTATGTAATTATAGCAAGACTTGTAATGAAATGTACAATGTTTCTTTTGGAAAGGTAGGCATGTTTATTTTTTATTTAATTTTTTTAAATTTTAGTTTTGACAATAGCTAAACCTTAAGGAGACTAGTTGCTAAAAGAAAAACGGGAAATGCGACACATATTAGCAATTTCATGCGCCCTTGTTACTTGTTGTCGGCCCACCTTCAGTAACACACATATATTGTACGTAGACGCCAAATCATATCCTTTATCTCCGAAACAATCCATTGTATAACCACTACTAGAAAGAGGGTTTGTAAAAGTTCGTCGTTATAAGACCAAAAAGTTGTCGTTAAAACCTTTAACGACGAACCAAGTTCGTCGTTGGTTTTGTCGTAACAGCTTCCAACGTTATTAGTTATAACGACAATGTTCGTCGTGAATTTTAAACGACGAAATCATGTGTTCGTCAATACTTATTAACGACAATATACTTCGTCCGTCGTTAACTTATTACGACGACTCAATTTCTTGTCGTTATTAATCATGAAATAACGTCGAACAAATAGAAAATAATGACCAACTAAGTTGACGTAAAAACAAGTTCAAATAGTAAGCGAAATTTAATTAGCATCTAAAAACAATAACACCGCTTAAAATATTTCATTACTCATTCAAAAAAGTAACAAATTTAAACGATTCGTATAAAACCAATAGAAAAAATAATATTTTTATTAATAGCCAAAAATATGGCAATACAAATTAAAGTTCTCGCTCCATTTCACTAATCGAAGAAAGAAAAAAAAAGATCTAACACCCAGTCTTAGTTCTACTGTTAGCTCCATCAAGTGTCTTGTGATCAAATTGGACAAATCACCCAATACAATTTTTTTTAGTACCTATATAGAGTATGTCAATACTAATACCACAAATGATTAGTATTGGTACTTGCTTCTATTTTGAACACAAGACACTTTTGACATAGACTTCTTTCTCCTACATTAGCCCGAAAATACATAATAAGTACATCAAATGATTTGGTGGTAAAAAAGCGAGTTGTTAAGGGCTTGATGTCAGCTCCCTTGTTAAAATGTAAAATACCTACAAATGTAAAAGAAATTGGAAATTGTAAGTAGTAATGTTAATAGAAATAAAATATAAGATCATATACTTTGTATATAAACCATAGCCTAAGTAATTCATCATGTATTCCTCTGGTTTAGACTTCAAAATTAACCAATGATGCCCAAAAGTCTACAATTTTTCCACACTTGGAAGTTAAAAAATGGAAGAAAAGGTTCTGAAGGGTGAGCATTAGACCTGAGGAGACATATTTGAGCAGATTATCAGTAGCCCAATAGAATTATTGTCATTGTCATTCTAGGAATCCGGACTTCACATTGACATCTCCAACCTGCAACAAATTAAAGCAAGTTACTTAACTCCCAATTGATTACAAAAGAACCTCCCTAGAATCATAATGGTTATTATCTCAAGAATCATAAAACTTATTCACCACCATTCTGATTATCGAATAATCAAAATATTTTAACTTATGGAACAGAACATAAAAAGCAGCATATTTAGTTATGACTGGAATATGAAAATCATGATATCAAAATTATTCATTTCCTGAGTTAAGTTATAGGTTTTGGTAAACTCGATTTCTACGGAGTGTATTAGAATCTGACAAAATTAAAAATTCTTGATAAGGATTAATTAGATATATAGAACTTTAAATTTCATTCAAACTTTATTATCAATTGTGTACTAAGTATTATTTTTTAGAATATACGACACATTAATTTGGGGGGAATATTGGTGGAATTCGCCCGAATTGGATATGTAATGAACACTTTGCCTGACTTTCTTAACAATTAGCAGAATTAAATCATAAATTTCTACATTGGAAAATTCAAATAAACATGTTTAAGGAACAACATTGTTTGAATTTATAAAAAGAATTATGGGAATTATACTCAAACGAAATTCAATATATGACATACCCGTTTTCTCATGTCTGCTACTTTAATGGCTTCTCCTTGAAAATACCAATAGGTTTTTACAATCATAACTCTAACATGAGCTACTGATCATCATATTCATATACTAATTTCAATTTCACAACAATTCCAAGTTTACAGCAACAACTTGTGAAGAAGATCAACAATTCTGATTCAACAATCCAACTATCACCATAAGCCAAATTGCAAGAAGTAGGACAATTAGAATTGATACGTGCACGTACTATTAGCAAATGCAGCAACATGAACTCCACCACTACCAGTAATCTGCACATGATGTTGCGGAACACTTTGTTATTCAGAAGACGAAGTCGCCATTAAAGAGCTCACCAATTTCTTCAATAAAATTCTACAAATCGATCAAGAATCCAAAAGAAAACCCTCAAAAATATGGAACAAGAATCAAGCTGAAAATTGATCCGAATTTGCAGTAACGAACAAAGAGAAGGACTGAACAATCAGACGCAACTGAAGAAAAGAGCCTCAATCGAAATTTCTAGAAATTCGATTGAACAATACCCACAAAATTTGGGAAAAATTACTCCAGATTAACAACTCTCATAACTTGAGATGCCGAATACGGTTTCGTAAACCAGTAAGAGAAATTCAAATTAAATCCCAGGAATTAGAGACTACCAGAACTCAAAACAGTACCTTAAAAGAAACTTCAAAGGAGAACCCACAAATAAAAACAGGAAAATGATAACAAATCAGGTTAAATAAACACACAAAACCCAAATGCTATAAAACAGGAAATTATTAACGGAATCAACAACACATTCAAGCTCAAATTTTGCAGTGGCGTATCCACAAATCAGATTTTTCTAAAAAAACAATCTGAATTCGAAAGAGTTAAGCAATGAAAGAAATCAAGACAACCATTGATTTACCTGGATCCGGTGACTATGGAATTCGATTACTGTTTCCTTCTCAATTTTAATATTAGATCCTCAAATCCTCGATTTTGGGGAAGATGATTGAGATTGAAAAAATCAAAGAAGTGTGCAAAAGAGGAGAGATGGATACGGTGGCTAGGGTTCTCTTGTGTAGCTCTAGAAGGATTATTGATGGGTTATAAACTTTAAAGCCTTTGTTATCTAAGCAAAGACGACGAACAGGGAAAAAAATGAAAATCCGCTTTTTTTATTTTTCATAAAATTTAAAATTAGATTAACCGCGCCTCTATATATTACATTTTGCGACAATATTTTCCACAATGTCGTTATTTGGTTGTCGTTAATGTGCTAATTTCTAGTAGTGAACAATATCTTCGGCCTTTGATTTCGAAAGACTGTTTATCAGATTTACCGAGTCCGTAAGAATAAGCACTTCGTCCTTCCCTTTCGATATGCACCACCTCAAAGCTTGGAGGCATGCCTTCGCTTCCGCATGTAGAACTGAGTTTTCTAAGCCATACATTCCTCCTCCATCTGTGCTTGAAATATTGTTGTTATCGTTATGATTCATAGCCCATCCTATTCCATCCCGCTTTGAACTTTTCTCCCAAGATTCGTTTAACTGCAAACCAAAGTTAGGAAAATAAGATTGATGTCGTCCCAAGTGAACACAGTGAAAGCCTGGAGGTTGAACTAGTTGATCTGCCGCTAGTGAATGGTCTAGGCCCACCTTATTTGGGTTTTAATAAACTTCTAAATCAGCCAACACTAGTTCCGTGTAACGGAGTACTTTCCCTGTATGACCCTCCATATCTCTAAAAGCCTTTTCATTCCTTGTTACCCATAAGCTCCACAACATGGCTACAAAAATTTCTATTCTTGGGCTATTAACCCCATCCTTGCTATAAAACACTAGGATATAGCGGATAGCTAGATAGCATGTAGCCCAAGCTGGCCTCGCTAATCTACAGAACCGAAAAAGATGTTGGACATCTTTCCAGTCCTTACCGCAATAATCACACTTAGGGGAAACATTAATGCCTCTATTTTCCAAGTTACCTTTCACTGCCATTGCATTATGGTGCAATTTCCATAAGAAAACCTTCAATTTTGGCAAAATTTGAAGTTTCCAGATGATCTTGGTAAACTGTGAAACCATATCACGCTCCTCACTTTCAAAACCAGCTAAGTGAGCATATCCCGCCTTTATGGTTAATTTACACGATAGGTGGTGGTTCCAGTACAAGGTGTCTTTTTCCTTCCCCTTCGAACGTTCCATGGATAAGATAGATGTAACATCCTCCCATTCAAACCGTTCTCAAATCAAAGTTGTATTCCACTCACTTCTATCCGTAATAAAGTCACTAACCATCCATCTACTTGCTGGTCTGATAGCTTGATTTGAATTAACATGCGGAATTGATCCATTTACCCATGGCATGTTAACAGCTCGAACACTTTTTCCATCTCTAATCTTCCAAACTAGCCCAGATTCAAGCATCTTAACTGCTTGTAGGAGCCATCTTCTCCCCCAAGAACTTCTTTGAGGTGCCTCCTGCCCTGTTTTGCTGCAACACACAAAGCATCCCTGTGTGCTTGTTAAAGTCCTTGTCACCAAAAGTTGGGAATTATTATGGATCCTCATCATTTGCTTAAAAAGCATAGTATCATTTATAATTCTAACAGAACGCGAACCTAGGTCCCCAAGACCTTTTGGGAGTTGAATAGACCCTGTATTAACCAAATGCATGCCCTTATCACTACTTGAAGCCCACCAAAATCTTGTAATTAATGAATCTATCTTGTTCGCAATAGATACTGGAAATTTCAGATTTCTCATAGCATGCGATGATAAAATCATTAAAATAGATTAATTTAGGATCAGTTTAGCAGGTTGAGAAATGTGTTGATTAAACCAAGACTGTATCCTATTCGCCGCTGACTGTACAATCGGCTGAAACAGATTTGACTTTTTCCCCATAATATCGATAGGGACTCCCAGGTGGGTGCCAACATTCTCAACCTATGGCATAGCTAGAATGGTCTTGAGCTCTAGCGTTGTATCCTTCTGTATTGAAGGGGAGAACTGTTAGGTTATGATTCATATGACAAAACATAAATCATGCGGAAAAACCATAAAGCCAGGAAAGCATATTATTTACACAAAATCATTTAGCATAGTTTAGATGCATACACTTTGTTGCGTGCCCTCCCTAGCTGCGCCCGAACCGAACAAGAACAAGTCTTTAGGACTCCAAGTGTCGTCCCTCCGTAGATAGTATTATTGAACCGCTCAAAATACCTAAGTACCTTTCCGGTTGAGATCTATATCTCTGCGATCTACGCGGGGTTACATCTCTAGATTGACCATGATCCTCACCAGATACTTCTAAAGATCTCTGAGTTTCATCTTGAATGTCATCTTGAGCATTCTCTAGAGTTTGTTGTTCGACTCGAATTTCTTCGAGGTCTACTTTTCTCCCACTTGTCATTTTGGAAATGTGATACTTTTCCAAAAAGATACCATCTCGAGCAACAAACACCTTGTTCTCAAATGTATTGTAGAAGTAATACCCATTTGTTTCCTTTGGATAGCCCACAAGGATACATTTGTCAGATTTTGGATGAAGTTTGTCTGAAATTAATCGCTTGACGTATACTTCACATCTCCAAATCTTAAGAAAAGACACTTTTGGAGGCTTTCCAAACCATAACTCATATGGAGTCTTTTCAACAGCTTTAGACGGAGCTCAATTTATAGTGAGTGCAGCTGTATTTAGTGCATGTCCCCAAAATTCTATTGGAAGTTCGGCCTGACCCATCATTGACCTAACCATGTCTAGCAAGGTTCTGTTCCTCCGTTCCGACACACCGTTCCATTGTGGTGTTCCAGGAGGAGTCAATTCTGATAGAATTCCACATTCTTTCAGATGGTCATCAAATTCATAGCTCAGATATTCACCGCCTCTATCAGACCGCAGTGCTTTAATCTTCTTGCCTAATTGATTCTCTACTTCACTTTGAAATTCCTTGAATTTGTCAAAGGATTCAGACTTATGCTTCATTAGGTAGACATAACCATATCTACTGAAGTCATCAGTGAAAGTGATAAAGTAGCTGAAACCACCCCTAGCATTTGTACTCATTGGTCCACATACATCTGTATGGATTAAACCCAATAGTTCAGTTGCTCTTTCTCCAACTTTAGATAAAGGTTGCTTTGTCATTTTGCCAAGTAAACATGATTCGCACTTACCATAATCCTCTAAGTCAAATGGTTCTAGAATTCCTTCTTTTTGAAGTCTTTCCATGCATTTCAAGTTAATATGGCCTAATCGACAATGCCATAGATAGGTGAGATCTGAATCATCCTTTTTGGCCTTTTTGGTATTTATGTTATAAACTTGTTTGTCGTGATCTAGTAAATAAAGTCCATTGACTAATCTAGCAGATCCATAAAACATCTCTTTAAAATAAAACGAACAACTATTGTCTTTTATTAAAAAGGAAAATCCCTTAGCATCTAAGCAAGAAAAAGAAATGATGTTTTTAGTAAGACTTGGAACATGGAAACACTCTTCCAGTTCCAAAACTAGCCCAGAGGGCAACGACAAATAATAAGTTCCTACAGCTAATGCAGCAATCCGTGCTCCATTTCCCACTCGTAGGTCGACTTCACCCTTGCTTAACTTTCTACTTCTTCTTAGTCCCTGTGGATTGGAACATAAGTGTGAGCCACAACCTGTATCTAATACCCAAGAAGTTGAATTAGCAAGTATACAGTCTATAACGAAAATACCTGAAGATGGAACGACTGTTCCGTTCTTCTGATCTTCCTTTAGCTTTGGACACTCTCTTTTGTAATGGCCTATTCCATCACAATAAAGACAGCTCGATGTGGACTTGTCCTGCTTTGATTTAGCATTTCCCTTGGACTTTCCACTTTTCTTGAACGGTCTCCCTTTAGCCTTGAGTAAATCTTTGGCTTCACAGTCCAGTATTATCTCAGCCTTTCTGACAAGGTGAACAAATTCTGCAACTGTTTCTTCTCTTGGTTCTCTTAGGTATAGTTGCTTGAAGCGACCAAACCCACTGTGTAGTGAATTGAGCAAGATTGAGACTGCCATCCTTTCGCTTATTGGTGTTCCTAGCAGACTTAGGCGATCAAAATATGAAAGCATAAGATCCACATGGAACCTTAGTGGGACGCCTACCCTTTGTTTAGTGCGAAGGAGCTGAACATGTGTTTCTTGGACTTCCATCCTATAACACCTGTTGGGAGAACTAACCTCTAGACCAAACATTGATTCAATCAACTCATGGACGTTCAGGTCCCTGTCCTCCGTGCTTCCACGACAGATATCCCTCAGATTCTTGATGAGTGTAAAAGGTTCATAAGCTACAAACCTTCTAGCCCATTCATCAGGGATATTGTTCAGCATGAGACTCATAACCTTTTTGAGATCCGCATCCCAGGCGGAAAATCTTTCAGGGGTCATGTCTCTGGCATAGTAGCTTGGCATGGGATGTAACAGTACATACTCAAGTCCATTGAGTCTGACTATTTCAACTAGCTTAGCTTCCCATTCAAGAAAATTTGCTAGGTTCAGCTTGACCATAAGCTCAGAACCCATGATGATGTTTTGATTGTTGGTTTCCATAGTTAAAACTACAATTGAAAAGAATAAACAAATAAATAACCATTCACAGTTTCTCTTAATAAACTTAAATTCTAGAATACATGCATAATTCAATGTTCATTAAGCATTTTATTCAAGTTATGTGTTCCGGCAGGTGTGAATAAAATGATTCCAAGACCCTAAAATCCATTGAAGAATTAAGCACATTATGTATTTAGACTCAATTCTAAAATCTTTTAGGTAAGCAAAAGCCTTTTGCTAATAGTCTAGAAACTACTCTTGGTTGATAGGTACGTCTAAGAACTTATTAGGTAAACCTATCGATTTTGCCACGACATAAAAGGACTCCTTACTTATATCGATTGACTTTCACCAAAACTAACATGTACTCACAATTATTTGTGTACCTTACCCCTTTAGGACCAATAAGTAACACCTCGCTGAGCGAAAACTATTACTAGATTGATGTAAAGGATATCCAAGTAAGTGTTTATTTTGGCATGACACCTTTTAACTCAATTTTTAAGTTTGGAACTTAAGGCTCTTACTATGTTGGTTAGATTTTAAGTGAACTAAAATCCTTAATCATGCAACATAATCAAGCTTTGATCTCATGCATATTTAAGACATATTTAAAAGCAATAAATAACTTAAAACATGCATAAGATAAATGTGATCTAGTATGG
Source organism: Spinacia oleracea (assembly GCF_020520425.1). NCBI lineage: Eukaryota > Viridiplantae > Streptophyta > Magnoliopsida > Caryophyllales > Amaranthaceae > Spinacia > Spinacia oleracea. The sequence goes on from NC_079491.1 coordinate 35,772,752, forward strand.
CCCGACTTCATCTTGAAGCTTCAACTTCAAAGTCCGTCTCGAAAATGGTAACTTCGTCTTGAATTTCACCGTGGGAGGCGCCATTTTCTTCAAATAGGATAAGCTATAATTAAACTAATTACAACTATTTGATGGTACGCAGACCATATTTGAATTGAAAAACAATTTTGGTACTTTAGACCAATTACATTCAAATTAATGGTACGCAGACCATATTTTCTATCCTATTTGGGCCATACTAGTCACTTCATAACCTGCAAAACAGTACATATACAATATATATCATTCACCCATTCATTATCATGAATGGCCCACATAGCTGGTTAGTAAAACACGTTATGCATCACATAAATATTTGCAGCAATTAATTAAGGGCACCAATAATCTACCAATTATTCAGTCCTTATTAATTCTAATCAAGTTGTTTAACCTTAAAGGATTTGTAGACCTAATCAAGAGTTTATGAAAATGCTCCCACTTAAACTAATAAATTCATATGCTTTACTACTTTTAAACATAAAAATGTATTTCTAGTCTAACCGGAAACATACAAATTTAATTAAAATTTAAAACTCATATAAATTTATAATCGAATCCATTAATTTAATTTATTTCAGTTGAATTAAACGAATTTAAATTAATTCAAGATTTAATTTTAGTAAAATAATTAGTATAAATAAAATTTATAATAATTATAATATTCAAAATTAAAATCCAAGAAAACAATTTAAATTACGAATTTTAAAATTAATTAAAATCGTTTCCGAACTGAAAATTAAAAATTAAATTCAAAGCGCATCAATCGGGTCAAGACGAGGCCATGGGCTTGCGCCCATGCCCCGTCGTGTCCACGAGGCAGCATCGCCCCTCACGAGTGATCGCACAGCAAGGCACGAGCAGCAGCCATGCGCAAACGCAGCAAGCCGAGCCACGCTTGCGCGCAGCATCGCTCGCTGCTTCGTAGCGCAGCAGTTTCTTGGCGAGGCTGGGCGAGGCAGCGCTCGTGCTGCGAGGCACCCTTCGCTGCCCGCGCGCGCGCGCCTGCCATGCTCGCTCGCCTTGCTTCTTTGCCCATCTGCCCATGCATCATCGCAGCACTCGACGCAAGGCAGGGCTGCTGCCTTGTGCTCGCGTGCTACTCGCCTTGCCCGCTACATTAGTACCGCATGGGCGACGAGCTCCCTTGCTCGTCGTCGCATGCCCGCACTATATAACACCCCTTAAGGGTAACACGTAGCGTCCACTGCTTTGTGCGTGCAAGTTTTATGAGCGAATTTCATAAAATTTAAAACTTTTATATCCAAAATTAATGACAAATTAATAAATCATATTAATTTCATAATTTTAGGGCGAAAAATCGAAAATTTATTAATTAATTGATTTCCGATTAACGTGGATTCAAATCTAGGTCATAAAAATTTAAAATTTAACATAAATTAACAATTTTTATGGTTGTTTTTAATCATTGGTACCTAATTAAATTATTAATTAATTATGAAAATCAAATTAATTCTAAATTATTCGAATTTCAACAAATTAATCATAATTACAAATTAGGTTGTATAATTAACAAGACTAGGCATTCAAACTTGTTAAACATATACTGTAGGTCAATCAAAAATTCAAGATTTATCAACAAGAATCGCAAATATTTAATTTAACATCTTAAATTTACAAACTTTTGCGTTCGAAAAACTAAAACCTCCGAAAAGTCATAGTTAGGCTTCGAATTTGGGAATTATGAGTTCAGCCGAAAATTATTATTTTTGTCAAAATTTTAGAATGCCTTTTACATGCGGAATTGACACAAACATCACTCGATTTGGATGAGTAACGAAGAAATTGCCGAAAAACTGCGTACATATAATTAAATAAACGCAATTTGCAATTAATTAACAATTACGAAAATTAATCACCCCTTTTAATTCCTTGCAAATTTGTAAAATTTAACCATGTTAATGCAATTTAGATTATGAAAATAATAAGAGGCTCGTGATACCACTGTTAGGTTATGATTCATATGACAAAACATAAATCATGCGGAAAAACCATAAAGCCAGGAAAGCATATTATTTACACATAATCATTTAGCATAGTTTAGATGCATACACTTTGTTGCGTGCCCTCCCTAGCTGCGCCCGAACCGAACAAGAACAAGTCTTTAGGACTCCAAGTGTCGTCCCTCCGTAGATAGTCCACAGCACGTCCGGATCCGCCTTAAGCTTGACCAACTAGAATCGCCCTTAAGGTTGCTTAGGAATTTCGCTATTTAGGTGCAAGTGTATGGCTGATTTTTCTTCAAAATCTTCCCTTTAGAATACTTCAATTGTGTCTATAAATTATGACCCTAGGCACCTATTTATAGAGGTATGGAAAAGGAACTGAAATCCTACTAGGATACGAATTAATTAAACTAGAATCCTAGTAGAACTCTTACTTAATTAATTTATCCTTTTAGGATTAGGAATTCAATCATATATCGAACCCACGAGGGGCGGTATGCGCGCGCGCAGCCCGCGAGCACTCGCAGCCCATTGCCACGAGGCCCACACGCTGCCGCAGCCTTGGCGCGCGCTAGGCCTGCCTTGCGGTGGGCCTGGCGCAGCCTTGGCTGGTGCGTTGTGGCGCGCTGGCTTGCTGGGCGATGGCCCGGCTTCGTGCTGGGCCTTCGTCTGGCAGGCCTCGTCCGATGCTAATTCGTACGATACGCTTCCGATTAAATTCCCTATTCCGGAATTTATTTCCGATACGAACAATATTTAATATTTCCGATTCCGGAATTGATTTCCGTTTCCAACAAATATTTAATATTTCCGTTTCCGGAATTATTTTCCGATTCCGATAATATTTCTGATTCTGGCAATATTTCCGTTTCCGGCAATATTTCCGATTCCGGCAATATTTCCATTTCCATTAATATTTTCCGATACGTACCATGTTTCCGTTTCTGGCAACATCTACGACTTGGATAATATTTATATTTCCGATAAGATCCATATTTCCGTTTCCGGTAATATCATCGTTTCCGGAGTATTCATTTCTTGCTTGTGACGATCTCAGCTCCGACTGAAACCAAGATCCGTCGATTCCGAATATCCATAGATGGAGTATTTAATGCCATTAAATACTTGATCCGTTTACGTACTATTTGTGTGACCCTACGGGTTCAGTCAAGAGTAAGCTGTGGATTAATATCATTAATTCCACTTGAACTGAAGCGGCCTCTAGCTAGGCATTCAGCTCACTTGATCTCACTGAATTATTAACTTGTTAATTAATACTGAATCGCATTTATTAGACTTAATATTATATGCATACTTGGACCAAGAGCATTATTTCCTTCAAGAACTTTATAAAATATTTTTGAAAGTTCAGTTGTTGACCCAATATTTTCCCCAAACAAGCAAAAATATCCACCAGATTCGAGTACGAATCCCTATTTGCTTTGAAGAAAATCATTGCATCATCGGCAAAAAACAAGTGTGTAATAGTGGGAGCTCTACGAGAGACCTTCATACCTTGAATAAGTGCGATATTCTCAGCCATCGAAAGAATCCATGCAGAACAGAAAGTGGTATGGGGACAAAGGATCTCCCTGTCGTAAACCATAGTTTGGCTTAAAAGAGTTAAAAGTTTTCACATTGATAAGAGCCTTAAAAGAGGCTGTTGAAATACACTGTGAGATAAGATGTATCAAACAAGTAGGGAATCCATACCTATGCAAAACTTTCAAGATAAAGTTCCACCTCGCTCTATCATAAGCCTTCGACATATCCAGTTTGACCACCCCATAATCTGCTCTTCTACGTGTATTAATCACATGAAGTAATTCATGGCTCAGAAGAACATTATCCTCAATGTTTCGTCCTAGTATAAAAGCATGTTGATAATCCATAATCAGATAAGGCAGAAGAGATTTAATTCTATTCACCATGCATTTCGAAATACATTTGTAAATAGTATTGCACATGCTAATTGGCCTGAAGTGAGTGGCTTGTTCTGGATTTTCTATTTTAGGAATCATCACGAGCAGAGTTTGATTCCATTCCTTCAGTAAGAAACCTATTTCAAAGAATCTCCGCACTCCCAGGGTGACCAGGTCCCCTACTATATCCCAATGCTTTTGAAAAAATTCTGCTATAAATCCATCAGGATCAGGAGACTTAAAACTACTAATTTGGAACATGGCTGTACGAATCTCAAAACCAGTGATAGGAACCATCAAGGAATCAGCTTGTTCCTGTGTTAAAACAGGTAGATCCAACTCTCATAGGACTAAGTCAATATCTTGTGCATCCTCCCCTTCTAAATTTGGAGATAGAATTCCTTTCAAAGAATCAACAATTAAACTTGTGACCCCCTCATGCCCCATAATCCATTCCTCCTTATTGTTTTTTAGTGTAAGGATTTTATTCCTAGATTTCCTTGCCTTTACCCTCCTAAAAAGGGTTGGAGTTGGACAATCTCCATTTGTAGTTGGACAATCTCCTTCATACGTTGTTGTCAAAAATTAAACTCCAACGTATATCTTGGAAGCCAATTATTAATCAGATTAGTGTAATGGTTACCTTGTTCGATAGACGAAATGTCTTGGCTTGCCCCCCTCCAATTAACTCCCCATAATTTTTTTATTCCTTAGGCACCATCTTTGCATTGCCGTGCGGACACAGCGTAGATTTCTTGCCAAATTAAAGCTTGACGAGCCTCCATAATTATAAGTCCATAGAACAATAATTAAAGCATTTATCTAAGGAAATTGCAAGCACCATGCTTCTATTTAGAGTTTGAAGTAGAAAAGCATGAGTCAGAATCGTATATGATTACAGCGTCATCCCAGCATAAGAGAGGTTCATTGTATATTCTACCATTTGGAAACTCGTCAAACCACAAATTGGTCACATAACCTCTGTCTAGACGTTCCATGATAAGGTCCTTCCCTTCTCTTTTATTTGTCCAAGTAAAACGTGGCCCTGAAAAAGGAACTTCTGAGATATTCAACGAAATTTTCCCGTCAAAAAAGGCATCCGCCCCTCTAATAGTAATAGAGCCACCCAGCTTATCGTCTAAACTATCTATTTGGTTAAAATCCTGAATAATAATGCAACTAGGATATGCAACTACTAAGGAAGAGATAAGATCTCAAACTCCTTGTCTCTCTTCTAACTTTGGAGCTCCATAAACCTAAACTAAATGGCTATTTTTTCATTACTTTCCAGAACATTACAAGCTACAACATTAGGAGAGGCAAACAAATTATTTACAACCGCATCATACCAAGAAATACCAACTAACCCTCCCCTACTACCCTCCGAATTACACCCAAAAGAAGAGGAAGGGCTAAGGAAATTCAACTTTCTTTCAACATCACCAAAGGCCATCTTAGTTTCTGAAAGGGAAAGAAAATGCAGTTTTTTAATTCTACATAACCACACTACATAAGGAAGAGCATGATTGTGTGGATTATTAATACCCCTGCAATTCCATGATAATATTCGCATATCTTCTTGGAAGGTTGATCTGGTACAGCCTCCTCACCAGATTTCCTTACAATAGCATCCATCAGTGCTTGTTGAACATCAACATCCATCTCCTCCACATATGATCTAAAGGCTGATGTCACCTCCTCACTCACGCTTCTTTGGGGCTTGCTACCACCCCTAAAAACAGGATAAGTCGACGCCTGTCCACGCTGCATTTCCCCTGTTCCCTTCACAATAACTTCCATTTTCTGCTTCCCTTCCGATTCAAAAATATTATGGACCTTTACCCCCCACCCCCTTGCCATGTTAACATCTGAAAAAGCTTTTGATACCAATTTAGCTTCACCCTTCTCATTCTTGTGCCAAAGATTGAAACCCCCTTTTTTCTGACCACCTTTGCAGTGTTTCGTTGTCTCTTCAAACCAACCCAATCCATAATTAATTCACTTTTCTGAATTGACTCCAACCATTCTTTTAAGTCGATCGGTTAAAGGAATTACTTTGGACTTACAATATACTTAATCTAAGTCTCTTTCGTCAAAAAAAAAACAAATCTAAGTCTCTTGGGTTTTCCCCCGTACAATATTGGATGATTCATTGATACATAAAGTTTGTGTTTTTATTATGTCAAGTGTTCCATTTGTATTAGTTGTTCTTTTATTGCATATTCTAGTGTATAGTTTCTCTATTTATGTAATGTCATTTAGGGATATTACCATTCATTGTTTTTTTTTTTTTTTTTTTGTGTGTATGTGTGTGGAATTTGGTGTAATTGCAGTGATGTTCTTTGGGTGTTGATTTATTTCCTTGTTTAAGTGTTGGGATTGCTATTTTGGTGAGCTTCCTTGTATGCATTAGTTTATAATTGGGTATGGAGTTTAGTCTATAGCTTAGTCATGGACAATAATTTCATTAATCGTTATTCGTTAGTGAAATAAGAAGATTTTGGCTAACTCATTTACGCTTTCTAATTCTAGTGCCTTATAGTTGACTATATGTTTATAGCTCATATGAATATTTACATTTGTTTTAGAGTTAATGTAGTCTCATGAATATGTCAATGTTTATTTTGATCGAGGTTAAACATCAATACCTTAGCACAGGGGCGTAACCAGAAAATTTTCTTGGGAGGGGGGGGGGGGCGAACTACTTAGAAAAAAGTACCTATGACAAATCATTAATTTATGCATACGTAGTTTTCAAGTAGTAATAAAGATCAACATTAAATAAATATGTCTAATAAAATTATTAAATTCAAAATAATTTATCACAATCATTTAACTCTAGTTCTCCTAGGTTTCATAGAATAAAAGTCATCTATGATTGACTTAATTTCAAACTTTCCAGCAATCTCTTTCTCTATATACACTAGCAAGTAATCCGAAAGAAAATCATCTTCCATCTTGTTCGAAGACTAATCTTCACAATTTTCATTGCCGAGAAAGCTCTCTCTGAAGTTGCTGTGCTAACAGGAAGGGTCAAAATAAGTCGAATCAATCTATCTACTAAAGGATAGACATCTGATTTCCTATTCTCCACCAAACTTCTACACAAAGCAGTTATGGTACTCAAGTTCTTCATATCCGAATGCTTAGGAACATCACAATAAAAGAGTTCAAGTTGATACTTCAAATGTGATATCTCATTTTCTGAAAAGTCCTGCGGATAGTATTTCTCTGCAAGGCGACAAATATTTTCCACATCAAAGTGCTTGTATCCATCAATAGGACTCAAAGATTCACTTAAAGTAAGTAACTCCGTTGTTTGCTCACTGAAACGACTATTTAGCTCTTGCAACTGTTGATCTATGGTTGCAGAAAACACGTTGACCCGATAATGATGCTCCACTGTTATAGTGTCTTTGTTGCGACGTGTTCGAATTATCTCAGCATAAGAAACCTGCATATCTATGATTTCAGTACCATGCTTGTTGCAAAAAGAATGAACTTTTTGTAATAGCAATTCCCAACCATCATCTCTAAGCTTTTGAATCAAGGACTTTGTACCAACAACTAAATGCATAGCGTTTAAAATGTCTTGTGATTTATGTTGCAAAGCCCGACAAAGTCCATCAGTAAACCCCATAATATCTTCCATCAAATGTAAAATAAACACAAAATCAAATGACAACAACTTTTTAAGAGCAGATTTAGCATCTCCGCGTTGAGCATATGATTGTTGGCTATCAATGGCTATTTTCTCAAGGACTGAGCGAGTTGCGTTGAACATTCTTAACAAACTACAAATTGACTTGAAATGAGAGCTCCACCTAGTATCCCCAGGACGTTGGAGAGTACCAATTTGATTCAATCCTTTCCCTGTTTCAACCTCCTCGATCTCAATTAAATGCTCCAATTCTGCTATTTGGCTAGCTTGCAATTCATCATGACGGTTAGTAGAAGAGCTTACAGTGTTAACAATAAAAATCAAATCTTTGAAAAAATCATGGACCTCACCTACTTCTCTTGCTGCAGCAATAAGAGCCAATTCTAATTGATGTGCTAGACAGTGTACATAATACGCATAAGGACAATCTCTCATGAATAAAGCTCGTAAACCATTCCATTCTCCTCGCATATTACTAGCACCGTCATAACCTTGACCTCTAAGATTTTGAATGCTCAACTCGTGATTTGATAATACTATAGAAATTTCTTCCTTCAAAGTCTTGGAGGTTGTATCTTTAACATGTACTAGCTCAAAAAAACGCTCGAGTAAGAACCCATTTCTATCGATAAATCTTATTACAATTGCCATTTGTTCTCTTTTAGATATGTCTCGAGATTCATCAACAATTACACAAAACTTTGAATCACCAATCTCCTCACGAATGGTTTTTTGCACCTTATCAGCGAAGACTTGTAAAATCTCTTTTTGAATAGCAGGAGATGTATATTTAGCATTTTGAGGAGCATTACCCATAACAACATCATGTACATCCTTATTATAATATGCTAAGAGTTTTAACATCTCTAAAAAGTTCCCCTGGTTTTTTTACCTTGAACTTTCATCATGTCCTCTAAATGCACAATTTTGAAATGTAAGCCACCGAACTATTTCAATTGAAGTTTTAATTCTTAAAAGATTATTCTCAATCAATTGTGGATTTGGCTTTTCTAATGCCTTATCAATATGAGTACCAGTTTTCTTCGCATTTTCCCAACATAAAGATGAATATCCATGAGATGAATTAGTGTCTTTCCCCATGTGAGTTGAAAAAGAACATTCTTTACCCCCAACCTTCTTCCAGTTTTTAAATCCCTGTACTGTAAAAGCATCTGAACCTGATTTTCCCAATGGGTCCTTTAGATAAAGGAAGCACGGGAAACAATAAGCAGCATCACTTGTAGGGGAGTACTCTAGCCAATTAAATTTCTTAAACCATGTGTGTTGGAATCGGCGTGGATGATTTATTGGACCAGATGGAGGATACTCAGAGAGAGGAAACCGATAAGGCCCGTAATGAATGTATGCATTTACAATATCTTCTTGCTCTTTTGAAGGGTAACTATCAATTGGCTTGCGCAAAGCAGGATCACGCATTAAAGTTTTGTTTCCCACATTAATCATAGATTGCATTGTAGATGAATTTGTGGGTTCTTCATCAGGAATTTGCGTAGATGTTTGAGGATTGACATTAATATTAGGTTCAGTAGTCTCACTCGGGTCTGAGTTTCCGATGTCAAATTCGGAAGGGGGTTTTGCTTTAGTAAAATATGAATCAATTGTTTTTCTCTTCATATCAAAAACCTAGCAATAATAGTATTAAAGAACATAATTAATTATTTGATTAATTTATTAAACAGTTGATTTTATAATCTGAAATAAACTTAAACAATATCGAAATCTCTACGGTGATTAAAGTTAAATAAAACTAATGCTTTTTATAAAGATTAAAAGAACATAAAACGAAAAAAAATATATATAAAACCCAAAACTAGTACGGAGTACCTTTTATCTTGAATTCTTGATAGCCTTGAATAGTTGATTGTTCAAGTGTGATATTTACTGAAAATTCCAAAACAAGAGTAAGACAAATGCTTTTAGTTAAAAAAAAGAAAGAAAAATAAAATCAAACAAGAGTAAATAATAAACAAAACAATTCTTTTACCTGACAAAAGATGGAGACAATTCACAATTGCAAATTTGCAATTGAGGGCAACGATTTATGCGACAATGGCAGCGGCACCATTACCAAGCCTGACTCTTGTATTTTTATGCGTAGGCAGTAGGCTTAGGGTAGCTTGTACAGTTGTACTTTTATAGATTTACTGTTTTACCTATATTTAATAGGAATAGGAAATATCCAAGATTGTGTAATCTTCGGTTGTGTGCGGCTATAACCCATAATTTATACCGGGTTATATTTGGATTTTTTTTTTAATCAAACTGGGCCTAGTCGACAGATTTATTTTTTGGGCCATAGGGGGGCCCCCGCTGGCCCCCCCCTCCTAATTCCGCCCCTGCCTTAGCATGCTCCCTAAGTTTTGTGGCAGTGAAAAACTTTAAAAAAAAAGAAAAAAAAAAGTTTGATGAAATGTGCTCTACTATGCAATACCCTAGTGCACGTCACTAGATATGGTTTACGATTGAGAATTATCCATTTGCTCTTAAGCCTGATGCTAAAAACATGGGTGGACAGTCTTGCATCTAATTCAATTGAGTCATGCGATGATTTTATGATTGTCTTTCTTAAAAAATATTTCCCAAATGGTACAACTGTAAGACTTAGAAATGAGAAAAATCAATTTATCCAACTTGAGCGTGAACTTACTGGAAAAATTTAGAAAGATTTAAAGATCGGCTACCCACAATTTTTCCCAAACTCGGATTTCTACTTGCTGTTAAGGTGCTAGAAACACTCGGTGCGGTGCAAGAGGGGGTCATTCAAGAGGGAAATTTTCGTGGGTCTCTCTACAGGAGCCAGCCAGACACTTCTTAATGGACGATTTAACCCCAGGTTCTGTCACTTTTGCTTAGCGTGGCAGGCGTTACATCCAAGTAGCCAACCAACATTACCAGAAACATGATATTTGTTTCTGCATAGAGTTTCCCAACTGGCCATCTGTAGTAAACACATTGCTACATAACATATGTTAACTGCCTTAATGTAATCTCATTGAATAACCTCGATCTGGTGCCATTAACCTTTGGGAGATTCAAGGCTATTAATCTATTATGTATGGGTTAGATAATAAAGGGGCACTTTTTGGTGATCATGGGTGGAAGAAATGTATAAATGCCAACTTGATTAGTTGACTATCACTAGAGAAGTATTATTCAATATCTTTCCGTACTTGTAAAGTCCTTTGTGATTAGGGATTTTGGTATTGCCTTTTTGTCGCTACTTTCTTCTCTACTTTTGCTTGCTGTTAGATACTGTTAATATGTATCATTGGTGCTCATAGTGTGTTCTCCCTTGTGGGCAGTTAAGATTTTATGCTCCTAGCTTTGCTGGTTTATCTTGTATGCCACGTATGGGATCACTTAAAATAATAAAAGACTATATGAACTAATCTGTCACTATACTTTGTTATACTAGTTGTTGGACCGTGTGCTAGCGCGCACGGTCCCCCAAGGTATAAAAAATTATTCTGTAAAAACAGTATGTAAAAAACAGACATTTACAATTTCATGATAAATGCTAAAACGTTTATGTTAAAGTTGAAATTGCATATATTAGATAATACGAAATAAAAATATGTTTACAATGTAGGTGCAAATGATGTTCGGAGGCAAAATAGCAGGCCAAAAGGTGTATGAAAATAGCAGGACAAAAGGTGTATGAATAATAAGGCTCTTCATTTAGAGCTGTATATATACTACATGAACAAAAACAACACACTCAGTAACCTTTTAATGGGACTTGACAAAAAAATTACAATTCGGAAAACAAGGTTCATCAATTCATCACCTTGAAAAGAATGAACTCATTTCAGTAATTATACACAAGCCACAAATCAACTTATAAGTCGACTATCCCTACTTTGTCTTGAGCTCGACCATTAAAAGGCTCTATGTCCATTCCTGTCCCTGGATATCAGAATTTTATGAACACGTTCATACTGCTGCAACCGACATATGAACTCTCTTGTTTGTTGCTTATATCAATAACACAATTAATACCAGATAACTGAGGAAACAATCTTAGGCCAAGGTGCTTGCATATACATTTGTTATCACTATCACTGCCAATAATAACTAACATTAGAATTATAGGTTACTACCATGATCCTCCATCTACAGAGAAAACGGGTCATCTTCATACATATTGTATTCATGACTTAGGAGTACACAGCTTAAACACGACACACAATATTAGTTGGAAATTAAAGTTGATTACAATCCATATGAGTAAGGCAAAAGCAACACGTGGAGAAACAATAAATGAGATTTATTAGATGGGAATCTCTAGACAGAAACAAAACTGGTCTTCATAAACAAATCATGGTTTTCTTATGTGTAGTATGTCCAATTGCCAAGATTAGTAAGGATATGCAATGTTTAAGGAAGTATGTAATTCAATGTGTTGTTACTGTTAGTAAAATTCACTATAGTTAATGCTTTCCTGGAGAGTAGAGACGTAGTAGTCTAAAGTTTTTCGCCTTCCTTTGTATTTTTTAAGAGAGATTAAGCCAAACCCTTGTGCATATTTCCCAAAATTCATACACAATCAAACACACTCTCTATCTAACCACCCATCTCAACCAATCTTAAACAAATGCATATTAGATATAATACTCACTGATCAAGCATTAGACACCAGCTTATAGCTAGAGCCTAGCTAGAGGCTTAGACCTAACCTCAAGCCTATTTGGAGAATATACAAATAATGCAATAAAGAATTTTTTTTTTTTTTTTGAATTAGAAGTCCTAAAATTTCTAATTGCATCACATATTCATATGATCTCAGATGGCAAGCAAGTCCAAAAGGGCGATCTGTTTCTATGATTTTCATAATACCAAGCACAACTTCCAATTACATTCTCCATGTATGTTGCTTTCAAGTATGCCTAGGTCTTACTGGACAAAATTAAGCTATCTAATTTATCCTAACATGGTTGACGTCCAGATCCGTGCCAAAAGAAACAGCGAGACCAAATATAGACAGTGAATATTTGACCAAGTTCTCAAGAACAGAAGAGACAAACATCCATCCAACACAGATATCAAACATATCTTCTATCTCTCTTTCCACAATTTTAGCATATGGACACAAAATTTTTGAACAGGTTCTCAAGAACAGATAAGAAAAATATCCATTTATTACAAAAATTATAAGCAGGAGAAAACACTAAGATTAGAAAAATAACTATTTTTCCCTACATGATAGTCACGACCATTCCTCACAAGAAATTATTCCAGAAAAAATAATTGAGAACAAAAATCACTTACAACTATGTCGCCTTGCTTCAACAGAACAATACCTTTGTCTTTTTCATCTTCTGGAACAACTAATCGCAGCCAGAAACAAAGACCTTTCAAACTACAATGGCAAGAAAACTAATAAATACCAGTATCCAACACATTAAATTCTCCAAATTTCCCAAATAAAATATGGTCTTAATGACAAATTAATATGTAAAGAAATTGATTGTGAATTTACAAAGTGAAGAAGCTAGTGCCTAAGGAGATAGAAAGAGAATTACTGAAATCGAAGTCATTATACATTTTTAAAGGAAAAAATAAACAAGTAAAAGTGACATACAGGTGGACATTCATAGAAATTGCTGCAACGGTCGTATAACACACAATATACTCAAATCACAGCATCAACAATGGCTTAGAGCCTTAGATTGTTCCACTATCATCTTTTCCTAGCACACTACCAGTACAACCACAATCAAAGCACTATGCCCCCGTATAGAAGGGAACATAAAACAGAAAGCTAAAAGAACCTAAACAGCATAAAACTAACTCCATAAGCAACAATGCCAAACTCCCAAGTATACTACAGAAAACTCAAAAGTCGTGAAAGGTTATCATGAATAATATTTGTAGCAACAACGATATCTTTCAAGATTCCAAGAAAGAAGAAACCAAATATATTTTGTATAACTCATTAGGGGGGTGGTTTATCCAACACTTAAAAATGAATGTAAGCCGAAGAGTTATACAACATAGAATATTGATTCTAAGCTTCATTAGTGAATACGATCAACATAATCATATAAATAAAAAATGATTTATCAATGTTATAATTAGTTGTTTCAGATGAAGTAGACTATAAGTTATAACTTTAAGATTGGGATCACACGCTTGCCTGAGATTGGAACATAAAAAATATAATATGAATGCTTATAAGAAAAATAGGCATTGTAAAAATATGCATCAAAACAGACTTAGCTTGTGATTGCTTTTTGCTTCAACAAATCCCTCTTGCGTTGTTATAAAATAAGAAGGAAAATGGGGGAAAATAAGGTAGTTCAATATTGTCGGAATATTAAAGGAAAGTTCAAGGCTTTTACTTGCTTTAATTTGAACTAAATTGTGTTTCAATTTGAACTGGAAGAAAAATTTCTCAACTTACAAAAATTTGCAGTAAAAAATAAAAAAAAGTACCTGCTTCGGGAAGGCAGATCTTCAACCACCTATTTTGGCCTTAAACAATGCTGCAAAATATAATTTGTGCAATACTTAATGCAAAAAGAACACAAATATTGCATTGAAAATTCAAACTTCAGAATAAAATTTTCAAAAGAAGTAAGAAGAAGAAGGATGAAATACCTTACGAATGGAACAAATGAGTGAAATCTTGAACTCTTAGTCAGGAATAAATAATTTGGATTCAAGAAGAGAGGCACAGAGATATAAGAACTATTCTTACTCAAAGTACCGTGGCATTTGCTTCAGGAAGAAAGTTCAATGATCAGCTAAGAGGATATAAAACATAGGGACCTTAGAACATGAGAAATTCTCAGAATAATAACAGCAAGAGTCATTACAAGAAACAAAAGACTTGCATCAGCTCTATTCTACAATCACTGCAACAGATCTGGACACTCAATTTATAACTTTTGGAAGTAGAAACTAAAAAAAAAAAGGGAGCTCATTAGTCTAGATAATAAATATTGACGAGGGGATTCCCTAGTGATTCTTCGAGATCGAAGTTCACAACATTTACCATAGATATATTGATCAATCTAGCTACATTTCATCTTCTGACGTACATTAGTCAATCACCATTTTTCAATTATTTCTAACATAATATTCACGTGATTTACACAAAACAATACCATATTTTTAGCGTTTCAACCATATCACAGAAACAAATTGATTTCATTTATACGATAACCCATCAATTACTAAATATTTGCAAAGTACCCCTAATTCCACTGTTTTTTTTTTTTTTTGAAAAAAAAAAGAAGTGCCTCAAAATCCACTACGCATTGGTGTACAACTCTCATAGTAAGAGTTTGTAATCTATAAAGATATAGCCCAGATGTGCCATATCTTACTGTGAATTATACGAAATTGCGAAGCTACAAACTTCAAATCATCAGACATTAGAGAAAAAGGCTTCAACTTGTGTATCACTTTGTACATTCTAATCGAACATCGCATACAATTGAGGGAAAAATTTATCAATATTACTAAAAATAGGCGATTTGACTCCATAAGAAATACCAACAAAACATGAACAAATCACCAGAACCCTAAATTTCACTAAATAGAGCACAAAATTTCCTGAAAATGGAAACAACCTTTAAATTCAAAACATTTCATACCATCTCGCATTCTTCATCCGTTCCAAGCTTTACTAAATCCAATATAAACAAAAAAACATTGAAACCCTAAATTTCACGCACGCACACAAAATTGACGAGAGTATTGTAAAATGGTTAGGAATTCTGAAATTTACCTTGGGAATTTGGACATCGCTATAGCTAGAGCCTAAAGGGATTCAAAATTTGAACATCGCCATAGCTATTAGTTAGCGCCTAAATTTTCTAGAGAATCGCCACAACAAGCATCGCATCAACATTATGAGGAAGAAAATCGCTGCTCTAATTTGTAGAATTGAAATAGAAGGATTGTAATAGATCTCACCGTTCTTGCCGCGATGAAACCTTGAAAAAAAAAAAGCAGTAGTAGAGAAGAGATTAGAAGCATTTTGAAAGCAGTAGAGGAGTGAGAAGGTGAGAGAAAGAAGAATGGGAAGAGAGAGAAAATGGGGGCGGAGGAGATGGGAGGCGGATGAGCAGAACTAGACCGGGTTTGTTGAAACACAATCATGGGTGAAAGAAAGAAGAAGGGAAGCACTGAAGCAGGGAAGTGGGAACAGACAACTGGCCGATCATGCGGGCAAGGAAAGGGGAATGGCAGGGCATGTAAATAATGAATGAATTCAAGGGCGTGGAGGTAGTTCCACTATTCTTAAGGGGAGTTTAGAAGGCACTCCTTGCT
The DNA here is from genome assembly GCF_020520425.1 of Spinacia oleracea. Lineage (NCBI taxonomy): Eukaryota > Viridiplantae > Streptophyta > Magnoliopsida > Caryophyllales > Amaranthaceae > Spinacia > Spinacia oleracea. The sequence continues at coordinate 35,788,639 of NC_079491.1, forward strand.
TTTTAAAGGGGTAGGATATGCATCTCCGCAAAGTTGGAAAGAGACGTGGATATTCTTTTGGCTACACCTTGGGGTTTGATTGAGGTAATAATTTGTAAAGGTTGCCAACTTGACTTCTGACTCAAACCTTTTTAGTGAATATTGTTTGTATTTTCTGCTAATTTGCAGTTGCCATTTCATCATGCAAATGTCTTATTTTGCAAACATAGTCTGCTGCTCAATCTTTGAAACTTACTGGATATATTTGACGAATTTAAGGTTCTGCTAGCCACCTGATTGCCCACAGTTTCTTCCAGACACAGACTATTACTTGTTGTTGATCTATTTCTCAAAGTCTATTAGAGCTTTAGGAGTATCAATTCCAGAACTGTGAGATATAGTTGGAGCTAGGACTGAGCATTATCTCTTAATTTGTTACTATTTGGAAAACTTCCTAATCAATATGCACTGTCCATTTCCCTTGTCTTTTCCCGTCTTTGTTCTAACTACCTTGACAGCATTGTTCTCATCAGTTAGCTCATAAATTTTGGTTTCTAAATGAGGCATTGTATCTTTAAGAGTTTTCAGAGTTGTGGTAGCATTCGATAGTTTGCTTATGAATCGGTAATTTCAGATCTTGCTTTATCTAATTCAGCCTCTGCAATATGTCTACTAGATTCGGCTTCTTCCTTCTCCTTACCAAGCCTGGAGAATTGGTTTTTGCCACTGCAAGAGCATTTTCCAGCACTATTTTTAGCTGCATCAGCTTCAATATACAAATATAGCTTTATCATTTTACTATCTGTAACTTATTGTTGAGGAACTTTTATTAATATCTTTTTTTAGAGTTGTGCATAAGGTATATCGTACTCATATTAATTTGTCTTCTATGCCCTATTCAAGTGTACTAGAAAAGAGTACTTTGTTCTTTAACTCATTATTGTACTCCTTTAATATTATTTCTTTATTGTTGAAGTTCTTGTTTTTATTTAGATAATTCAATAATAAAAACGAATGTATAGTCGCTACAAACAACTACGAACATAGAAAAAAGCTAGATTTGATAAAAAAAAAAATGACATTCTCGACACTTTTGTATATGGTCAATGGTTGTAAATGGTTTTGAGTATAACGGGTCACGGTTTAATTTTTTTATTTTTTTAGGCAAATAAGATATTTTATTACTCATGAAAGGAAGAAATACAACAAAACTCCAACACACCAACACAAACTGCCTCACACAACTGCTCAATTTATATTTATATTTACTCTCCTTATATAATTTAACGACATATAGTAGAGACTATAATGTAAGGGGCCAAAACAATATCATGGTTTGATTTAAATAGAAATTAGCAACATCGTATTGGAGAACTTTTAAGGGAAATTTAAATTTCATTAATGTTTGAAATGACTTTTTAAGGCTATCTAAATATCACTACGGAAAAAGAACATTTAGGTGCAGTCTAAATTTCACTAATGCTAAAAAAGAGTTTCATGGGCAATCATTATTTCATTAATGTTAAAAGTTACTTTTTAGGAGTGACTTAAATTTCAGTGATGCTAAAAAGGTTTTAGAGACAAACATTATTTCATTAATGCTAAAATGTACTTTTCAGGAGCAACTTAAGTTTTAGTGATGCTTCAAAAAAGTTTTAGAGGCAATCATTATTTTATTAATGCTAAAAAGTACTTTTTAGAGGGAACTTAAATTATATTGATGCTAAAAAAACGTTTTAGAGGCAACTATTATTTCATTAATGCTAAAAAGTTTTTTTTTTTGGGGGGCAACTTAAATTCTATTGATGCTAAAACGGGTTTAGAGGCAACCATTATTTTATTAATGCTAAAAAATACTTTTTTGAGGCAACTTAATTTACATTGATGCTAAATAAAGGTTTTAGAGGCAACCATTATTTTATTAATGCTAAAACTTACTTTTAGGGGCAACCTAAATTTCACCGACGCTAAAAGTAATTTTTAGAGGCTACCATAATTAACTAATGCTAAAAAACACTTTTACAGGCCATAAAAATGTATTGCCTCAAGGAGTTTCCTCTATATGTAAATTTTCTTGTAATGTAACAACGCACATAATCATAATATTAATTACATATTTTATTTAAGAACTAATAGAAACTTATTCGATCTTATTGGAACTTATACGACTTTATTGGAATTTATAAGACCTTATTGGAACTTATTGGAACTTATGGGACCTTATTGAAACTTAATGCAACTTATCTGAACTTATCTGAACTTATCTGGATTTATCTGAACTTATCTAAACTTATAGGACCTGAAAATAAGGTCATATAAGGTCTTGTTCTCTTCAACTTATAGGACCTTATTTTCAGGTCCTATAAGTTCAGATAAGTTCCAATAATTTCAGATAAGTTCAGATAAGTTCCAATAAGTTCAGATAAGTTTCAATAAGTTTCAATAAATTTCAATAAAGTCCTATAAGTTCCAATAATGTCCTATAAGTTCCAATAAATTCTTATAAGTTGCAATAAGGTCCTATAAGTTCCAATAAGGTCCTATGAATTCCAATAAAGTCTTATAAGATCCAATAAGATCGTATAAGTTTCTATGAGTGCTTAAATAAAATATGTAATATTATGATTATTTGCGTTGTTATATTAAATACATCATATTTATGTTATTATATTAAAATTCTTTCTGATCACTAATTCAAGTTAATAATTATCAATTATTTGTAAGTATTAATTAATATGTTGTTATTAATTTATTATCAATATAATTTTAAGGCAAAAACTTACTTTTAAATATTACGCGTACATCACAAATCAATTGACAGTCTTTTTGGTGAATCATACAACAAATAACATGTACGTAATAGTAATCACAACGTTTTGCAACACCTCCTGTAAATATTTAGAGGTAACATATTATATATCTTATCAATTGATTGCTTCAATTATTAGAGTATAAATTTTGGATAATTAGTTTTAATATTCTAATGGTTAAAAGTTTAGTAATAATCTAATAAACTTTAAATAAAGTCTAATAAGGTTTAATAAGATCTTATAAGGTCATATAAGGTCCAATAAGATCCTATAAGGTTCTATAAGGTCCAATAAGGTCGTATAACTTCCTATAAGTTTGAATAAGGTTTTATAAGTTCCTATAAGTTCAGATAATTTCAGATAAGTTCAGATAAGTTTCTATAAGTTCAGATAAGATAAGTTCAGATAAGTTAAAGCCTTATAAGTTGAAGAGAACACCCCTTAAGTGGAAGAGATCAAGACCTAAATTCTAACAAGTTTGAGGCTAATAAATCCAGCTGAGATATATAAATTTGGTCTAATAATTAACTTTAATCGATGAGAATCATGGGTGGAGTCCTAGTAATTGGAGGCCCTCTTCCATAGCTAGTGAAAGAGGTGCGATTTCCACTCCTTGTAAGAGGGATCCCCAATTTACCCCCTTTATAAAAAGGAGTTAATTTGTCTTTCCTAATAAAATACTTTAGATGTTAAGAACTCTACCTTATTTTGTTATCTACGTGGCAAAAGTAAAAGTTTTAAATATAATAATTGAAACTTGTTTACTTATCCAACTGTTTGGAGTTTGGACAAATTAGTCAAGAGAACGTGTATGATGCGCATCACGTGGGTGTGGTACATTCTCATAAAACTAAATGTCCCTATTCCCTAAATTGCCAAGAAAAATACATTATGAAGAAAATAAGTGTCCCTAAGTTGCCTATAAAAGAGAGCGATCGATTAATACATTGTCATGAAATTAAGCTCAAGTTATCTTAAAACAATAATTTGTATTTGAGAAATGGAGAAATCGATAATCCTTGTGTTTTCTCGAGCGTTGTCCCTTCTCCTTGTTTTGTCATTTGCAACGTCAACTATTGCTCAAGAAGTTGGTAAGTAATTACATACTTGATACTCCATACTAGCTTGTTGTTGATAGTGTTTAATTTGACAAGTTTAAGTGAACAATGGCAGAGGATGAGTCAGAATTCAACTACATTCGAGGGGATGTAAGGGGACCTGAGAATTGGGGAAACATTAAAGATGAATGGGAGAAATGTAAGACCGGCAAAATGCAGTCACCCATCTTTATATTTCCTGGCCTACCGGAAAGAATACCCGAATCCGACAGAGTTATAAGGTCTTATCAAACTGGACAGACAACACTCAAAAATAGAGGTCATGATATTAAGGTTATAACTTAACCTTTCTCAATTAAGCGTACTAATTTATCAATTTTATTAGTTGGTTAATTAATATTTGTTGATGTATGTAGCTTGAATGGATTGAAGGAGGTGGGACGATTCGAATCAATGGCGTTGATTATATCCTACGTCAATGCCACTGGCACTCTCCCTCGGAACATGCAATTAATGGCCGGAGGTTTGTACAACATACTTCCTCCGTTTCACAATAGATGCATCATTTCTCATTTGCGCATTATTCATCAATCAACTTTGACCACCTTTTTTCACTCTTGTGTAAAAAAACATAATCAAGTGAGATCTTGTTAAATTTGTATTAATGCAAGGATTCCAAACATCAACTTTTTATAATTTTTACTTATACGCATTTAAAGATATTAATGTTCAAATAAGCGCGTTAGCATACGTGCAATGAGAAATAATGCATCTATTGTGAAACAGAGCAAATAATATTCATAATACTTGTATTATTCTTCTAACAATATCTCACGTAAAATGGTTGATTAAACTTGTTTATTCTAACAACATTTATACTACGTATAATCGTATATAGGTATGCTTTGGAGGTGCACTTTGTTCATCAAAGCTTAGACGACAAAATCGCAGTAATTGGATTTGTTTATGATTATGGAAATCCTGATCCTTTCCTTTCTTCGGTAATCAATTCATCAATCAATTCATCAAACCAACTAATTGAATAGTTTAATTAATTAACTTGTTATTCTCTTCACGGTTGCAGATCGAAAATGAATTAAAATTATTAATTTCAAACAAAAATTCATCAGAAGAAATAATGAGTGGTATAGTTAATCCATCAGACGTACGGATGGAAGGAAGTAGATATTACAGATACATGGGGTCACTCACCACCCCGCCTTGTGATGAAGGTGTCATTTGGACCGTTGAAACCAAGGTATCATTACAACCACTATTAAATTACGTCTCAAAACAAATAAATATTATCTCGTCTTGTTTGTCCTCTCTATGTATATAATTAGCTAGTGAATTGCTTCTTACAGTAATGCATCTAAGTTGTTTTATACTACGCAAGTAGTTAGTTAAATCGAAAATCACATAAAAATGCAAGCTTAATAGTGTAGATCTATTAGGAAACAAGTTACAAAAGATGTGTACACGTACATGGAAACGAAAATGGGGCAAGTATTTGTAGAAAGCTAATGTGAACACTAATTTGACCACTAGATATTATTCCGTATTTTCTTTTGCCAGCTCAACCCCAAAATGTTCAATACCACTTGTATGGACCCGGTCCACGCTATAATTAGCGTGGACCAGAGTATTTTTGTAAATTAACTATATCTTCATAATATAGTCACTTCGATAAGAATAACTATTTTATACAAAGAGTGATTATATGTTCTGTAAAGTAACTATATCTTCATAATAGTAACTATGAAAAAATAATAATATAGTCATTTCGATAAGAATAACTATTTTATCTAAAGAATAACTAAATCATATACAAAAATAATTTTAACTGTAGAACAATTATATTACTACGAAGTATATTTTAAAATAAACAATATAATATAGATGCTTTAGAGGTCATATATTAACTTTTTCGATTATAGTTACTATTATTTCATATATTTACTGAAATAAAAAAGAGTAACTATATCAAAAGTAAGAGTAATTATAACTCTTGAACAATAATTAAGAAAACATTAACTACATGATTAGTTGTTTTTAGCTACGACATTCTAATTATTTACATCTATTCAATAACACACATTAAACTCAAATGTTTTTGAACTAAAAAGTACTAATCGCCATGTCCACGTCCCTTCTTTACACCAACACGTCCTCTCCTTCGACGTCCGCGTCCTCTCTTTTCTCTACCATGTCCTTGGTTTTCATTGTTGTCAAAATTTTCTTCTTCTTCTTCTCCTGCTTTTATTTTCCTTGCAGAAGTTATTTTTCGCACGACTTCAATTCTAGATGAATCATCTTTGTATTTCTGAATTAATAATATATAAACTAAGTTAATAATTTAACATTTAAGTGTTAAAAAATGACGTAGTAACTGTGTAAAACATATAGTTTCTATTATGCATCATACAGTAACTCTTATAATTAATGATGGTAAGATATTCGTAGAATTGCGGATATAGTTATTGTTATAGTTATATAGTTACTGTCACAATAATATAGTCACTCTTATTACTAATAACATAGAGACAAAAAAAAACATAAAAAGAACAAAATGATAACATAGTAACTATTAAAAACATATATAGTTACTATTATACATGATATAGTATATTTTAATATTAATGATAGTCATATATTAGGAGAGTTGCATATATAGTTATTGTTATGATCATATAGTTAACGTGATCATAACATAGTAACTCTTATTAATAATAACATAGAGAACAACAAAGAACATAAAAAGAACATTATAATATACATAATAATTATATCAAACATATAGTTACTATTATACAAGATATAATACCTATAAATATTATTCATGGTCATATAGTCACATAGTTGCAGACATAGTTGGTGTGATAATAATATAGTAACTCTATCACTAAAAATATAGAATAACATCAAAAACATGCACAGAACATAATAAATTAAAATAGTAACTATTTCAAACATATAGTAACTATATAAAACATACAAATAGTATTGAAGAAAATAAACATATGGTAACAAATCATGAAAAAAATAAACATAGTACCTAATTCAAAATATAGTAACTATATAAAACATATAGTAACTATATAAAACATGCATATAGGAACTATTATTATAATATAGTAACTATTGTACACATATAGTAACCATTATAATCATATAGCCACTATCTAAGAAGCGAACAAAAACATACTCTAAATAACATAGTACATAATGTAATCGTATAGTAACTATTATTTATCAAAAAGTCACTATAAACTGTTAACATAATAACTATCTTAAACACATAGTTACTGTTTTAAACTTATAATAACTTTCTAAAAAATATAGTAACTATTTTAAACACATAGTTACTGTTTTAAAGTTATAGTAACTTTTTAAAAAATATAGTTACTAGCTCTAAAAACTACTACTAACATAAACACAACGAAAATTCCAGTGACTATTAAAAACACTATTTCGCAACATAAATTAAAGGTAAATACATCATTTATTAACTAACTATTAACTATGTGAAACACTAACCTTAATATCAACAAAACAACAATCATTTCAAATCACTCAACAAAATAATAATCATTGTACACATATAGTAACTATTGTACACATATAGTAACCATTAAAATAATTAGTAACTATTGTACACATATAGTAACCATTAAAATTACATAGTACCTCTTTAAACCACATAGTTACTGTATTACTCATACAGTTACTATTTAAAACTGTGAAGTCACTAATCGAATTCGCAAAGTGAAAACGATATTTCGGCAAAACACAAACACTAATTTCTCCAAAACAACAAAAATTTTCAATTTTAAATAAAAATAGACTTAAAATTCTTTAAAAAACAACAAACCGAGATGTGGTCTCTAAAAATTCTTGCGAAGATTTGTAGACGAGCGCAAATTCTCCGATTTAATTTCGGCAACGACGAACCTCCTTCTTGATCTACTACTTCCTCCAATTTTTCCTCATCTAATAGATCCAATTGTAAGAATTGTAATATAATTACGAAGAAAATCGAACAAAACCTAGAAATTTGGGCTAAATTTTGAAAAGCATAGAGAGAAATGAAAGAGAAATGAACAGAATGCAGATCTGAAATTTAATAAAATAAAAAAAGTTTTACACGTATATAAAGTGGGCTAGACACAAATCACATTTAAACTCTACAAAACACATAGTAACTCTTTAAAACACATAGTTACTATAATATGCATATAATTACTATTTAAAATCACAAAATAACTGTCACGTGACAGTTACACATTTTCCCATACAAATTACTCCGTTGCCCTGGTCCACGCTAATGCTTGGTCCACGCTAAGTTAGCGTGGACCAGGTTTATATCAGTGTAAATACAAAATGTTACTCCGTAGTCCGTCTAGAAAGTTAAATGAGCATACTTTGTTCGTGAACAATATATGATTATATTCTAGCTCCACTCAAAATTTTAATGAGCTGAGCGCAACAAAGTTCGTCTCGCGAAACTAATAAACATATTTTAAGAACTCCTGTAGTTTATTCTACTCCCTCCATCCCAATATATAGTGTATGTTTTTTTGTTTTGGGTGTTCCAAAATGTTGTGCCTGTTTTTCATGTTGGGTGTCTCAAAATATGGTCAAATATTTAATGTGTTTGCACCTAGAAAATAGTGTGGTTCTATCATTAATGTTTCTATTATGAAAATGTGGTCCCATAATTTATTATTTTTTGTCTTTTTGTTTAAAAAACAAATAAATTGTGTACTTTTCTATTAAAGTACAATAACAATAATAGTTCATCATGTTATTTTTCAAGTTTCTTAATTCACGAGAAAAAGGTCAAACGGACAATATATTTTGGGACGGAGGGAGTACAAGTTATAATACTAAGGCTATGTTTCGTAGGGCGTAAAACATTTTCATGGAAAACAGTTTTCCTCTATTTTCAATTTTATATTGTTTGGTTTGCAAAGGATTGTAAAACCATTTTCCTTATCAGTAAAATTGCTCTCCCATTGATGGAAAACTATTTTCCCTTTAAAATAAAAGGAAAACGGTTTTCCTTGCTTTTCTTTATCTCTCTTGTATGCTGCTCTCACTACCTGCTTACTTCCTCTTTCATTTTATCATTTTTCTTACATCACTACAAGAAATGGTACTATTAACGACGAAAAATCCCGTCGCGAAAGGCCAATAATCGTTGATTAACGATGGGATTTCCTGTCGCGAACCCGTCATAAAAGGGGGCCGTCGTTAATAGAAATCTCGTCGTAAATTTGTCGTAAACCCGTCGTAAAAGACATTTGCGACGGTTATTCCCGTCATTGTTTGGTTGTTAGCCCCATCGCAAAAGGCTTTTGCGACGGGATTTTTGACCCGTCGTAATTAGGTTGTCGTTAAAGATACAAATTCTTGTAGTGCATGAAACCAAATAACGGAAAACTAATTGTGAAATCGTGTTATCTGTTGAAAATTATTTTTCATGAAAATCATTTTACACTTAGAATGTTTTACACCTAACCAAACAAAGCCTAATATTAAAATTGTAACTAAGATATAAATATTTTAGTCAAGTCTGTACCCCAAGGCCGGCCCAAGCTCGTACCGACTCGTCCGATTACCGTTTACCACCCCCTTGTTTCGCCATAAACACGTCAAATAAACGAGCAACGTACATAAACATGAATTTTGAACAGTAGTCACTAGTTCAACAAAACGACAAATCTTCGAGAGCGACTTTTCATTAATCATCGAAACTCAATACGGAATATCAATTAAGATAATTAATGCATCAAACAGAGTTGTGCGTTTCATACATCAAGTTCGTGTAGAATTATACTCCATTGTCAACGCCATCAAGTAGGCAGTATGCCAAAATTAGACGAAAACAATTCATTAATTATCAGTTGAAACTAGATCAGAACAAACAATTTAGATTTATTGCATTAGACTCTATTTCAAAACAAACAAATAACGTGTTGTTTCCTTAGCTAATTAGTACTCACTGATTAGTGATTAATTGATTACTTCTTTGGAAAAAAATAGTACGGATTACTTAATTAGGTTTGGAAAAAATAATGTGGGACTCAAGTAGTAAGTGTAAAAGCTAGTCTTTGACGAATGAGTAGTATTTTTTTTTCTTTGAAAACAAAATACACAATAACCATGTTATAAATGAAGGACCTTTTAGGCTTGAATGTTGATTTGTATGACAATTTGATGTTTGAATAATTAGAAGAAATAATTAAAGAAATTAAAAACACACACAAAGATTTAAGGTGGTTCACTCTTCAATGAGCTACATCCACCATGGGGGAGGGTTTGGAGCTTGTATTACTCTTCAATGGAGAAATGATTACAAAGAGGAATTCTCAAAGGTGAAGAAGAGAGAATTCTATGTTTGCTTAGATCTAGGGTTTCAACCTCACTTGTGTTTCTCTCTCTTAATTCTGAAAATCTCATTACATTTGGTATTTATAGTGTTCGACATCAAACCAATCTAAGGGACAAGAAAAGGCCACGTCGATTGTACCGTGCGGAGAAGAAAACAGATTACCCGCAGAGTTCGGTCGAACATTCAAAGGGTTCGGCCGAACCAAGGTCAGGTTCGGCCGAACTTACCAAAAAGTTCGGACGAACCTCCAAAAACATAGTTCCTGATTCTCTTCAGGTTCGGCCGAACATTCTAAGAGTTCGGCTGAACTTCCAGTAGGTTCGGCCGAACTTGCCCAAAGTTCGGGCGAACCTCCAAAATCACAGCTACTGACTTCAGGTTCGGCCGAACCACCTAATAGTTCGGTCGAACTTCCAGCAGGTTCGGCCGAACCTCCAGCACGTTCGGCCGAACTTCCCCTGCTGCATGACAGCTTCTCGTAAAACAGTCATAACTCCCTCATTTCTCATCCAAAATGAGCTTATGACTAGGCGTTGGAAAGCTATTGAGCCAAAATTTCACCTCCAACTTGAATCAACTCAATCTAATGAGTAGATCATGAGATATGTCCATTTGAAGTCAGACCTTCCACTATAACACCCTAACATCCTTCAAGGAAGATTCGAGACACACATAACAATTCTCCACCTTGACTTGAATCCTCCACACTTCCTCATAATGTAATACCAAACTATACTCCAAACACACTTCCAACCAGACCTTATGGGCTTACAACGACCATGGAGAAAGACCAACTAAGTCCACACACAAAGTGAACTTAGTTGTCGGCAAAGGCTTTGTCAACATGTCGGCGGGATTCTCCTCGGTACCAATCTTCTTCAAGAGCAATTCTTTCTTAGCTATCACATCTCGAACGAAGTTGTACTTGATGTCAATGTGCTTTGTTCTCTTGTAGAATGTGTTTTGATTCTTAGCCAAATGTATGGCACTTTGACTATCACAAAACACGGACACCAAGCTTGAACATGGACTAAACTCTCCCACTAGACCCTTGAGCCACTTTGCTTCTTTGAATGCTTCGGTAATGGCCATAAACTCGGCCACCGTAGTTGAAAGAGCTACAACATCTTGTAGCGTTGATTGCCAACTCACGGCTGTACCACCCAAAGTAAAGACATAGCCGGAAGTAGATTTCCGGTCATCCAAATCACCTCCATAATCCGAATCACAAAAGCCCTCAAGCCCGTTTGCATTTCTACCAAACTCAAGGCAAACGTTTGAGGTACCCTTCAAGTATCTCAACAACCACTTCACGGCTTCCCAATGGACCTTTTCCGGTCTTGACATATACCGACTAACCATACTCACCGCATGCGCTATATCCGGTCTTGAACACACCATGGCATACATCACACTTCCAACCGCATTAGTGTATGGAATGTGAGCCATGGACTTTTCTTCTTCGTTGGATTGAGGACTAAGCTCCTTTGAGAGCTTAAAGTGAGAACTCAATGGAGTGGAAACCGGTTTTGCATGCACCATGGAGAAGCGCTCAAGCACCTTCTCAATGTATCTCTTTTGACTAAGATACAAAACACCCGCATTCCTATCACGAATAATCTCCATACCAAGAATCTTCTTGGATTCACCAAGATCTTTCATATCAAACTCACTTGCCAACAACTTTTTCAAGTTGTGAATCTCAATCATATTCTTGCAAGCCACCAACATATCATCTACATATAAGAGCAAGTAGATGAAGGAACCACTCACAAGTTCTTTGTAATAGACATAACTATCATAAGAGCTCCTTGTGAAATCATGTGCCAACATGAACGAATCAAAACGTTTATACCATTGCCTTGGAGATTGCTTCAAGCCATACAAGGACTTTAAAAGATGACACACATGATTTTCCTTCCCTTTCTCCTCAAAACCTTCCGGTTGCTTCATGTAGATCTCCTCCTCCAAATCCCCATGGAGGAATGCGGTCTTCACATCAAGTTGGTGTAGCTCCAAGTCTTCCATAGCTACCAAGGCAAGCAACACCCTTATGGATGAGTGTTTCACAACCGGAGAAAATACTTCATGAAAGTCAACACCTTCAATTTGTGTGAAACCTCTTGCAACAACTCTTGCCTTGTAGACGGGACCACCCGATTCCGGTGTACCTTCCTTCTTCTTGTACACCCACTTGCACCCAACAATTCTTTTTCCTTTCGGTGCAATGCATAAGCTCCAAGTATTGTTCTTGTGCAAGGACTCCATTTCTTGCTCCATGGCCATCAACCACTTGCCGGAATCATTTAGAGACATTGCTTCCTTGAATGAACAAGGATCGTCATTATCGGTCTCCACTTGACTTGCAACGGAGAGAGCATATTGGACATAATCACACTCCTCAATGTATCTACTTGGAGGCTTGATTGGTCTCTTTGCTCTTTCTTCGGCAATGGATTTCTTTTGAGCTTGTGGTGTTGCTTCACGAGGTCTCCTTGATGAGTGACCATCATCATGTGAATGCTCATCTAGCTTCACCTCCTCCTCAGTATCATGGTGTGAACCTACATCATTGCAAATAGAAAGCTCCTTTCCCGGAGTGATCATACAATTTTCATCAAAAACAATATATCTAGAAGTTATGACTCTTCTAGATTGGTTACACCATACTCTATAACCTTTAACTCCTAAACCATAGCCAACAAAAATACATTTTTTAGCTCTAGGTTCAAGTTTACCATCACTAACATGAATATAAGCCGGACAACCAAATACTCTCAAACTAGAATAATCAACGGGTTTTTCGTACCATACCTCAAGAGGTGACTTGAAGTCAAGAGCCGAGTGAGGAGAGCGATTCACCAAGTAACAAGCCGTTGAAACGGCTTCCGCACAAAAAGATTTCCCCAAATTTGCTTGTGAAAGCATACATCTAGCCCTCTCTAAGAGAGTTCTATTCATTCGCTCCGCAACCCCATTTTGTTGAGGTCTACCCGCACAAGTTCGATGCCGCACAATGCCATTCTTGAGACAATACTTCAAGAACTTCTTCTCTACAAACTCTAGACCATTATCGGTCCTCAAGGTTTTGATCTTTTTCTCGGTCTTCTTTTCAATCATGGTCTTCCAATCAAGGAACACATCAAAGACATCATCTTTATGCTTTATAAAGAACACCCAAACCTTCCTAGAGAAGTCATCAATTATAGTGAGCAAATAATTACAACCACCAATCGAAGGAACTCTAGAGGGACCCCACAAATCCGAATGGATGTATTCAAGTATCCCTTTGGTGTTGTGTACGGCGGGTTTGAAGCTAACCCTCTTGTGTTTACCAAACACACAATGCTCATAAAAGCCAAGGCTTTCAAGCATCAAGCTTCCAAAACAACCTTGCTTGCTAAGCTCCGACATACCATGCTCCCCCATATGGCCAAGTCTCAAATGCCATAACTTGGTTTCACTATCACTCATAGTACCCGTGGAAACATTTGCCGAGCCTACCATGGTGGATCCTTGCAATGAGTACAAGCTACCCACTTTGGCACCCTTCATCAACACAAGAGCACCTTTCACAACCTTCATTACTCCACCTTCCGCTATGCACTTACAACCGTTAGTGTCAAGAGTGCCAAGAGAGATCAAATTCTTCTTTAGCTCCGGAACATGACGAACTTTAGTTAAGGTTCTCACAACACCATCAAACATTTTGATGGCTACCGTCCCAATTCCAATCACCTTGCACGTTACATTGTTTCCCATGGTGACATTATCTCCATTATACTCCTCATAGGAGCTAAAGAGATCCTTGTTGGGGGTCCTATGAAATGAGCAACCCGAATCCAAAATCCATTCATCCTTAGCCTTGATTCTTCCATGAGTGGCAACCAATGCACCACTATCACTATCGGTATCAACATAGCTAGCCTCAGCGGTAGCATGAGGTTCTTTGCCCTTTCCGGACTTACCATCACCTCCCAATTGTTTCTTTTGCCACTTCCAACATTCCGACTTAATGTGGCCTTTAATGTGACAATAATTGCAAGACTTGTTACGGTTAGGATTCAATTTCTTTGACTTGGACCGACCCCTATTCTTCCCCCATTACCACCACTACTAGTAGAAGTCTTCTCATGATTTCTACCCCTCACAAACAAGCCATCATTGGAATTATTTGATGATTTAGAAATTAATTGATTATCAATTAAGTCCCTTTGGGTCAAAGCATCTCTAACATCATCAATACTCAAATCATCTCTACCATACAAGATAGTTTAACGAAAATGTTTATAGGATGGTGGTAATGAACATAACAAGTAAATTGCAAGATCTTCATCATCTAAAACAACATCAAGATTTTGAAGATCCATAACAATCGAAAAGAACTCATCTAAATGAGACTTAAGAGAATTACCTTCCTCAAGCCGAAGATCATAGAGTCTACTCTTGAGTAGTAGACGGTTGGTGACACTTTTAGCCATATAAAGAGCCTCCAACTTCGACCATAGATCATTGGCGGTTTCCTCCTTGGCAACTTCCCTCAATACTTCATTCGAGAGGCAAAGTTGTATAGCCGACAAAGCCTTCAAATCGATCTCCTCCCCACTTCTCTTCCGTAATGGTAGTGGGTTTCTTATATCCTTCCCTTCAAGAGCCTTGTGCACACCATTTTGTATCAAAATAGCTTTCATTTTCAATTGCCAAAGGCCAAAGTTAATTGACCTATCAAACTTCTCAATATCCAACTTCATTGTTGACATGAGTATTCAATACTCCCAAGAAATCAAACAAACAACCCAAACACAACCTTAGCTCTTGATACCAATTGTTATAAATGAAGGACCTTTTAGGCTTGAATGTTGATTTGTATGACAATCTGATGTTTGAATAATGAGAAGAAATAATTAAAGAAAATAAAAACACACACAAAGATTTAAGGTGGTTCACTCTTCAATGAGCTACATCCACCATGGGGGAGGGTTTGGAGCTTGTATTACTCTTCAATGGAGAAATGATTACAAAGAGGAATTCTCAAAGGTGAAGAAGAGAGAATTCTATGTTTGCTTAGATCTAGGGTTTCAACCTCACTTGTGTTTCTCTCTCTTAATTCTGAAAATCTCATTACATTTGGTATTTATAGTGTTCGACATCAAACCAATCTAAGGGACAAGAAAAGGCCACGTCGATTGTACCGTGCGGAGAAGAAAACAGATTACCCGCACAGTTCGGTCGAACCTTCAAAGGGTTCGGCCGAACCAAGGTCAGGTTCGGCCGAACTTACCAAAAAGTTCGGACAAACCTCCAAAAACATAGTTCCTGATTCTCTTTAGGTTCGGCCGAACATTCTAAGAGTTCGGCCGAACTTCCAGTAGGTTCGGCCGAACTTACCCAAAGTTCGGGCGAACCTCCGAAATCACAGCTACTGACTTCAGGTTCGGCCGAACCACCTAATAGTTCGGCCGAACTTCCAGCAGGTTCGGCCGAACCTCCAGCACGTTCGGCCGAACTTCCCCTGCTGCATGACAGCTTCTCATAAAACAGTCATAACTCCCTCATTTCTCATCCAAAATGAGCTTATGACCAGGCGTTGGAAAGCTATTGAGCCAAGCTTTCACCTCCAACTTGATATAATGCACCCGATTTAACAAATAATTAGTGTGTGGCTCGGGCAATGCCTCTGTTGCTACATTGAGTATTTAAAATTTTAGATTTTTCTTGAGCTCAATATTTGATACTTCGTATAATACATGTATATCATAAAGTGACAACCATGCATCAAGTTCGTCAACTACACAAACACACTACGTCATTTATCATGGGAAAATTATTTTTTCAATTACATATATCATACTTCCTCCGTTTCGGAAATATCGCACAATTTTTTTTTCACTATTCACACCACAAATTTGGCCATTTTTTGTGATTCATACGCAAGGAAATTTTAGTAATGTGGATAATGTTAGATTCGTATCGATATATATTTTCTAAATATTAATTTTTTTAATTTTTAGTTGCACACGGTTAGAGATATTAAGAGTCAAATTAATGGTTAGAAGAGTAAAAGTCAACCATGGTGCGATATATCCGGAACGAAGGAAGTATTACAATTTGTATAATTTGTTTTCTAGTGGAACTAAGTGATTCAAATTAATAAACACCAAATTAGATATATACAGTCATGCAAAACATTTATCAAAAGGTCTTGTGCTTACAAGGTGTACAATAAATTTATTGTACACCAAGATAACTTTAACTCTTTTTTTTGTAACTTTAACCTAGTTTTGATTAACTTTTATGTTAGTAAAAAAAGTTGATAGATAAATATTTTAAAGGGTTAAATGATTAATTTTATACATTATTAGTTATTTTGAAGAAATAAGTTTTACTAAAATGAAAAAATTTATCAGTGAAAAATAGATAACTTTTACATATATATGCTTAACTTTAAAGCATATATTTTGAGTTAACTTTTACTCCGATGTACAATAAATTATTGTACACCCATTGTAAATAAGAATTTGTGAACATTTATGTAGTTGATGCTTACGAGATTTATGACATCACGTTTATTCATGTTTATCCTAATTCTTTAATTATTATTATTTTTTCCAAAATAGTCAATAAAAAATAAAAAATTACATAAAAAATTAGTTGTTTTAGACTTCATGTTGACATTCATTTATAAATTAATGTGAAGAGATAAATCACAATTGATATTTGATTATGATGGTAATGAGGATTATCATTTACCTTAAGGACTGAAGTTTGAATCTCATTGTACGTGACATTTTTGGTTAATTGATTAAAAATAATCATTTGGCATAATTTTTAATAGAATATTAGAGACATTTATATTACAATAAAACAAATATATTCCAAAGTAAAGAATAAAAAGGGAAGTCCAAAAAAAGGAGAAAGCATTAAATTGTTGTTTTTCTTATTATTAAATAATTACCTAGTCAAATCGCGTGTAAGATAACAAACATAAAGAATAAAAAAGAATGGAGGGAAAGTATGTAACTCTGTATATACGTACGTACTTCTATGATAACAGGCATGCATTCAGTATCCTGTAGTATTTGTGACGGACATAATACTTGTTAAACATAATTTTTATTATAAAAGGGGGTTAATATTTTCGTAAAGGATATGAAAATGATATTTTTATTTTTAATATACGAAACATTTGTTTGTGGGCTATATGACGTTGGGCCACAAGGCCCACAACAAAGCAACCATTCATTCATGTTTTCTTCCGCAATGCTCTAATTATTTACATGAACACAGGTTGGAAGTGTTTCGTTAGAACAAGTGAAATTGCTGCGAGATGCTGTTAATGATGTAAGTTCCAACTTCCAACTTCCAACTTCCAACTTCCAACTTCCAACCCTTATACATGAAATTAATGCGAAGGACTTCGTAAATTCATTATTCTATTCTTTTCTTTCGGTGTATGAAGACTTAAAGAAAGTGAGACATGTCATTAACAAATTGTTAAAAGAAAGCTAAATTCAATATCCTAGATCTTTTGGACATATGCTACGCTTTTTATTTTGGTTAACACCATCTATTTATCCCACTTAATTTGTAGGATGCAAGAGAAAATGCAAGACCATTGCAGCCTTTGAACTGGAGAAGGGTGTCCCTCTATGATACAAGACTCCGCATCGAGGACAATGATACTCTAATCACACCATATGTATCATCTATGTAAACACTTAACAAGTGTGCGAGTGTTGAACCCTGAAATCCATATGGTTCTAAATAATTTAACAAATAAAGGGTTTTAGGTTTATTTCTAAATATTCCGTATAAATAAAGTCGGCATTACTTGATTATAATCGGTATGCGGCCAAAATGTCAATAAATACCAGTTATCGTCGTTTATGTTATTATGTACTATTAAGTTCTACTGAGAACTAGTTTTAAGTCCGTACACATAATGGTTGTTACCTTCTATTAAAATTTTAATTTTATCGAGACCGTAGGATGAAAACAAATCTAACCGCCCTAATTTGATAGGATGGTAAGGGCATATTCGTAATTTCATCTGCATACTCCCCCTTCTTCTTCCTCGTCGGCTTTTTCTCTCTCTCCACTTCTCACAACTTTCTCTCTCTTCTCTCTTCGATTGCTGCTCGTAGCCACCACCAACATCCGGCGACATCCGACCATTTCCTCTCGCCTCTCGCCGCCGCTGCTCGCCTCTCCTCTCTCTCCGCCTCACAAACGCTTTTTGACAAGCATTTGCGGCAATAGTTCGTGTAAACCAAAAACCTATTGATAGATAGGAACATAGCCGTTGCTCGCCTCTCTCTGCCGCCGGTCGCAGCAATTCAATCGCCGCCGGTCGCAGCAATTCAATCGCCGCCGATGCTCGCGGTGGTTCCTTCTCGCGTTGGTTCTTTCTCGCGGTGGTCACTGCTCGCCGCCGCTCGAACAAATTCGTTGGTGTTCAACAAATTCGTCGGTCAAATTGAACCAGCAATTTCAATTGGCAATTTCAATCGGTAATTTCAATCCAGCAATTCTCATTTCTCGATTTCTCAATTGAAAAGCAATTTTAATCGGCAATTTTCAATCGATTTTTCAATCGATTTCTCAATCGCTTTTTCAATCGACTTCGTGGAGACATGCTTTTGTCCGGCTGTTTGATGGCATGAAAGACAAGTTGTATGTCATTGTAGTTGTGAATGTAGTTCATAATTATTGGCTTAGAGGAAACCTTGAAGGTAGTTCATAAATTAATTTTTTTTCATTATTGATTCAGGTACTACATAATTATTGGCTCAGCTAAGCAGAGATAATTTAATCTTATTTTGTGTAGGTGTTCTGTTTGTTATGATTGTGGATTAATTGTTCTTCAAACTACATTTACATACTGCTTATCAGCTAATTGTAAGAATCTTTAGGGAAGAATTGAATTGATACATTAATACAAATCTCAGAGTTTACTTTTGCTATTTATGCTTTCAAACATATATCAAGTGTACATATATTGGCAATAAAGAAAAGTGGCAGCATGCTATAATAAATTTTAGAACATGCTTGAATA
Source organism: Spinacia oleracea (assembly GCF_020520425.1). Taxonomy (NCBI): domain Eukaryota; kingdom Viridiplantae; phylum Streptophyta; class Magnoliopsida; order Caryophyllales; family Amaranthaceae; genus Spinacia; species Spinacia oleracea. The sequence continues at coordinate 35,807,935 of NC_079491.1, forward strand.
CATTTAGAACATGCTTGAATAAAGTTAGAACACTGTTGAATAAAGTTAGAACACTGTTGAATAAAGTTAGAACACTGTTGAATAAATTTAGAACACTGTTGAATAAATTTAGAACATGCTTGAATAAATTTAGAACATGCATGAATGAATTTAGAACATGTTTAAATAAATGTAGAACATGGTTGAATAAATTTAGAACATGTTTGAATAATTTTAGAACACGCTTGAATCAATTTAGAACATGAGCTTGGAAATTTAGAACATGTATATGTGTTTACTAGGTTCTCATGTTCTAAATTTAGATCATTCTTGAATAAATTTAGAACATGTTGAATAAATTTAGAACATGGTTGAACCAATTTAGAACATCGTTGAAAAAATTTAGAACATGCTTGAATAATTTTAGAACATGGTTGAACAAATTTAGAACACGAGTGAATAAATTTAGAACATGAGCTTGAAAATTTAGAACATGTATATATGTATATGTGTTGGATAGGTTCTCATGTTCTAGATTTAGAACATGGTTGAACAAATTTAGATCATGTTTGAATAAATTAAGAACATGGTTGAACAAATTTAGAAAATGATTGAACAATTTTAGAACATCGTTGAATAAATTTAGAACATGATTGAATAAATTTAGAACATGAGCTTGAAAATTTAGAACATGGTTGAACAAATTTAGAACATGGTTGAACAAATTTAGAACATGGGTGAATAAATTTAGAACATGGTTGAAAAAGTTTAGAACATGGTTGAACAATTTAGAACATGGTTGAACAAATTTAGAACATGAGTGAATTAATTTAGAACATGAGCTTGAAAATTTAGAACATTGTTGAATAAATTTTGAACATGGTTGAACAAATTTAGAACATGGAGAGTGTAAAAGTGTTCTTACCGTAAGAATATATATTCCATTTTTTTTCCTTTTACTTGTCTTTTGTTGATCCTCTAAAATCTCCGCTTTTTCCCCTTTCTTGGCTTTTTTCCTTCGTCACTTTTATTTATTTATTAATATTGTTGTTTCTATAATGATTCATGATTTTGGTTTTACAAAAATATAAAATATTAGTAGCGTTATTTTTTTCTTTAAAAAGATTTTGTAATTGCCATAAGATATACTTTCTCGATTTTTATTACTCGTTATGCTTGTGTATTTTACACTATTCACATATTCTATTTTGACTATTGTTGGTTATTTACACGTAAGATAAAACATAATCATGTAGGATCTTGTTAGATTAGTCTCAATTTGATTTTTAAAATATTAACCTTTTATTATTTTTTCTTAAAGAGAATTAAAGATAATAATGATCAAAGTTTTGCATAGGTATGCGTGAAAGTTACCAACGTTGCAAGTATTAAAAATCGGAAGAAGTATATGTAATGTATTTCTCCATTTTTATAAACTTATAGTTGCATATTTCTTTGAACTTTTAAGAGGCCTAATTATATAATAGCATAATGCCCCATACATTTAAAGTGATGTTCCTACTTTTTTTATTGGTGTCACTGTGTGCAGTTTGACGTTCAGCGACAATTGTAATAAAAAAAAATCCCTTTCGAAGTATGAAAATTTGTCGTATATACTCTTTTTTCCCCCATTTTATTTGAAATTGCGCCAAATTAACCCTATAATTTGGATTAGGTATTTAGGTATTGAGTTTTATTGTTATGAAACCAAAAAATTTAATTTCCTAAATCTTTCACATATTTTTTTAAACTAAGCGTTTATAAAATTTTAGCTACTTACCTTTCAACTTTAACTCCCTAAAAGGAACGAATACGAGAAATTATAAATTTTTTAGACCCCTATTTATAAATTTTCGGATCTGTCCCTGAATTCGACGTAATAGCATTTAGGCCCTGTTCTTTTGGGGTTAATTTCAGCTGCAGGACTTATTTGGCAGTTCAGTTCAGTTCAGTTCAGTTCAGGAGCATTCAGTTCAGTTCAGTTTAATTCAGTTCAATTTAATTTAATAATAATAATAATAATTATTATTATTATTATTATTATATTATTATGATTATTAATATTACTTATATTATTATTTATATTTATATTATTATATTACTTATTATTTATATTTATATTATTATATTACTTATTATTATTATTATTATTATTATTATCATTATTTATAACTAATTATTTATTTATAATTAATATTATTTATTAATTAGTTACGGATTATTAGTTGTTAATTATTTAGTTATTAGTTATTAAAAATTAATTATTATTATTATTATTAATATTTATCATTTATTGTAATTATTGAGTAATAAATTACAGATAATTATTATTATTTATTATATAGTTATTTAGTTATTATTAATAATTATTATTTAGTTATTACTTCCTCCGTTCCTAAATAAGGCCCTGTTCTTTTTGGCTTAATTTCAGCTTCAGGACTTATTTGGCAGTTCAGTTCAGTTCAGTTCAGTAAAGTTCAGTTCAGTTCAGGAGCATTAAGTTCAATACAGTTTAATTCAATTCAACTTAATTTAATAATAATAATAATAATATTATTATTATTATTATTACTTATATTATTGTATTACTTATTATTTATATTTATATTATTATATTATTATATTACTTATTATTTATATTAAATATTATTATTATTATTTATAACTAATTATTTATATTAATTAGTTACAGATTATTAGTTATTAATTTTTTTTTTTTTTTGAGGGAAAGTTATTAATTATTTAGTTATTAGTTATTAAATATGAATTATTATTATTATTATTATTATTATTATTATTATTAATATTTATCATTATTGTAATTATTTAGTAATCAATTACAGATTATTACTATTATTTATTATATAGTTATTAAATATGAATTATTATTATTATTATTATTATTATTACTAATATTTATCATTATTGTAATTATTTAGTAATCAATTACAGATTATTACTATTATTTATTATATAGTTATTTAGTTATTAATTAATAAGTATTCTTTAGTTATTATTTAACATTTTTATTATTATTTATTAATTATTAATTATTAATGATTGTTTATTATTTATTATTTATTATTATTATTATTATTATTATTATTATTTATTATTTATTATTTATTATTTATTATTATTATTATTATTATTTATTATTTATTATTTATTATTTATTATTTATTATTTATTATTTATTATTTATTATTTATTATTTATTATTTATTATTTATTATTTATTATTTATTATTTATTATTTATTATTTATTATTTATTATTTATTATTTATTATTTATTATTTATTATTTATTATTTATTATTTATTATTTATTATTTATTATTTATTATTTATTATTTATTATTTATTATTTATTATTTATTATTTATTATTTATTATTTATTATTTATTATTTATTTCGGTAATATATTCTGTTAAGTTAAGTTAAGTTCAGTTTAGTTCAGTTCAGTTCAGGAGCATTCAGTTCAGTTCAGTTCAGTTCAGTTCAATTCAGTTCAGTTCTGTTCAGTTTAATTCAGTACAGTTCAGTTCAGTTCAGTTCAGTTCTGAAGAACAGGGCCTAAGTGTCACATTTGGGCTCGGGCACGGTAATTAATAAAATTGTATATTGTGTAAGAGTTAATGATTGGGAATGTTTTTTTTTTTTGGGAAAGGATAAAGTAGATAATTGTTTAGTTGAATAAAGTACAAATAAAAGTGTATGTGGGGATTGAAAAGTGAAAAAGTGTAGAATGTGTAATTAAAAGTAATTATGATTTATAGAAAAGTGGGAAAAGTGTATGAAAAAGTGTGAAAAGTGTATGGAAAAGTGGAAAAAGTACATGTTCAAAACTAGAAATGTGACACTTATAAGGGAACGCCAAAAATGGAAATGTGACACTTATTTAGGAACGGAGGGAGTAGTTAACATTTTTCATTATTAATTATTAATTATTAATTATTAATTATTAATTATTAATTATTAATTATTAATTATTAATTATTAATTATTAATTATTAATTATTAATTATTAATTATTAATTATTAATTATTAATTATTAATTATTAATTATTAATTATTAATTATTAATTATTAATTATTAATTATTAATTATTAATTATTAATTATTAATTATTAATTATTAATTATTAATTATTAATTATTAATTATTAATTATTAATTATTAATTATTAATTATTAATTATTAATTATTAATTATTAATTATTAATTATTAATTATTAATTATTAATTATTAATTATTAATTATTAATTACTCCCTCCATTCCTTTTTGTTGTACCCATAAGGAATGTTGGGGGTATTTTAAGAAAACTGAATCTTGGGTTGTTATTGGGATATGGGTAATGATTGGGTGTAAGAATAATGATTGTGTGTAAGAAAAAGAATAAAGTAAAGAGAGAGAAAGTATTAAATTAATTGGGGAAAAAGTAGATATTTATTAAAGTAAACAATAAAAGGAGTTACAATTTCTGTCACATGGGCTGGGGGACCCAAATGAAAATTTTTGGACCAATCACATTACAATGAGTCACGTATTTTTGGGTGGGAATTTTGCCCAAAATTCTGACTCCCATTTTTCCCTCCAAAAATCCCACCAAATTTTCAGAAACAATAACATATTGACTTTGTTTTTCCCTCCAAAATTTTGAGGGGTAGAAAAAGTGATATGCCTTTATAAATAGGCTGACTTTCCCCACAAAACACCAAAATTCTGATCCAACTCAAGTTCAATAAATACAAACACACACCAAAATTTATTCCTCAACTCAGCATTAAATAGCTAAAAAACAGGGGACTTAATGGCTTCAGATCAAGAGGATGACGATTTCCTCGGTTTTTCTGATGATGAAGGCGACGGCATTAACTCCGATTCTGACTCGGAGGAAGGTGATGATGCTGCTGATTTGGTACAAGCTTCTCAAAATACTGCTGCTGAATTTGGGGACATTGGGTTTAATGAAGATGTACCAAACATCACTGAATATGTACAGCAAGTACCAGAAGTAGAAGGGGAAGGGCAGCAGCAAACTACCAACTTTCAAGAGGTACCCTTTCTTTTTGATTTGAACTTTCCACCACCATCAGAAAATGCATCACCTCATCATCATCAAACAGCAACACACACAACAGATCATCACAAGCCAAGGACTCCAAGAATAAATAATGAATTGAGGCTAGAAATATTGGTGTTCCTGCTCAATAGAAAGATTCCAGATTCAGAAACTTTGTTGTATGGGGCAATAAGGGATGCAGTCATAGAATATGATTACACCAGAAAAACCATAGGCAAAATATGGGACAAAGCAAAGAAACAGAAGGCAGCAATGAATTCATATATTGTGCAAAGCCAATATCACAGATGTGGAAGGAAAAAGGTTCAAGTCTCCTATGACTCAATTGCAAAAATAGGCATGGGGGACAGAACATGCATCGTAGATCTTGCAAGAATGCTGAATTTGGGACCAACAACAGTATGGAGGCTCATCAAGAGGAAAATTATAAAGCCACACTCAAGTCCCTTGCATCCAGGCATTTCAGAAGCATGCAAAATGGCAAGGATAAGGTGGGCAATCAGACTGATAATGGACTACACTATACCACAAGAACCAACATATTACAGCATGTATGACTTCATTCATATTGATGAGAAGTGGTTTTATTTGACTCAAAAAAACCAGAGAGTTTATCTTGCAAACAATGAACCCTATCCACACAGAAGTGCAAGTTCAAGAACCAAGATACCAAAATTCATGTTCATGGCAGCAGTAGCCAGACCAAGGTGGGGTGAAAATGGGGAATGTGAATTTGATGGTAAAATAGGCATATTTCCATTCACAAATGCAATTGCAGCCAAGAGGACATCAAAAAACAGACTCAAGGGGACCATTGAAACAAAGCCAGTGAAGTCTGTAAATCAAATAGAGACAAGGGCAATGATGATCAACAACCTACTTCCAGCAATCAAGGCCAAGTGGCCACCACATGAAGGGGAAAAGGTCATCTATATCATTCAAGATAATGCAAAGGCACATATATTGCAAAGTGATCCTGAATGGCAACTACACTACAAACAAGATGGGTTCACTTTTGTGTTGACTCAACAGCCAGCAAACAGTCCAGATTGCAACATCTTGGACTTGGGATTTTTCAGGTCAATACAATCACTTATGCACAAGAAAATGCCTAAAACTGTGGAGGACTTAAGTGGAGCAGTGTATGATTCTTTTAATGAGTTGCATCCTAAGACATTGTCTAATGTGTGGATGACATTACAGTTTGTTTCTAATGAGATTCTAAAACACAAAGGCAACAATGATTACCAACTTCCACACAACAAGAAGAAGATTTTAGAAGATGAAGGGAGACTTCCAGAGCAAGTCAAGGCACCTATATGGGCAGTTAATGAATGCATGCAACTCTATGATGAATGGAAAGCAAACCAGTGAAGCAAAGTGAAAACAATTAGATAACTTTTTGTGTTTTGGGGACATGTTTTTAAATTGACAAGTAAAACCAATGTGTCACTTTTGTAAGCTTAAATGCAAGCATAACATGTAGGCAAAACATTTTGTAAGCATATCTTTTGGAAGCATCAATGAATGAATCTCATGTTTAAGTTTAGTAAAGTTTTTTTTCTTCATTCTTATTCACATCAATATAGAGTAATCAAGGCAAGGCAATAAACAAGGCAGCATTGGCAGAAAAAGTACAAGGCACAAGAGGTAAGGCAGCATTGGCAACACTATAAACAAGGCAACATTGGGTTATTAAGAACAAGGCAGCATTTGCAATATCACAACTCTAAACACATCGGCTTCAAAATGGAAATAAATAATAATATCACATCATTTTCAGATGGAAATTATTCCCATTTTGAAACCGATGCGTCAAAAGATGTAATTTTGACAAAAACAATCAATTCATCATTGATAACACATGGAATATGCCTCACATAAACAAAGAATCATAAATATCTCAGAATGTCCCCAAAAATCATTGAATCAAACCCTTTCCAATTAAACTTAGCTCCTGAAAAACATCATGGATGCTAATGGTGCATGAGTTTGATTGAAAAACAAAGGGTTTGACACTCATAAAATGAAGACTCATCACAGATCACAAGGCATAAGTACAAAAACTTTATCACATCACATCTCTAAACACATCGGCATCCAAATGGAAAGAATGCATATCACATCATTTTCAGATGGAAATTCTTCCCAATTGGATGCCGATGTGCCAAAAGATGTAATGGACAAGGAAACAAGAACAAAGCAGCAAAAACAAGGAAGCAATGAACAAGGCAACATCATTGACTCTCAGTTAAGTTGTTTTACATCATTGACAGATTTGTTTCTAAATGATTTACAACCTCACCACCAATTCACCAAAGGGGATACTAGATCAATCAATGATGTGACATGATCTGTATTCCCTTTGGTGATTGGTGGTGAGGGACATGTTTAGAATCAAATATCTCAGGTTATCAACACATACATCACAGAATATCAACACTAACATCATTGAATATCAGAAACACATTATACATGTTTTGCAATACATGAATTGCCTCTCCTGTCTAACCTGACATAAGATCTCAGAATGTCCCCAAGCATCATTGACACAAACCCTATCCCCTAACACTTAGCTCCGGAAGAGCATCAATGATGCTAATGGTGCACAAGTGTTATTGGAACATTGGGTTTGAGTCTCAGCAAATGAAAGACTCATCACAGATCAAGCATAACAATAACAATCAACAATGCATCAGATCACCATGAACTGATCAAAACATAGGGTTTGAACCTCATCAAATGAAAGACTCATCACAGACCTCCACTGATTCATGGGACATGAAGCATTAAACAGATCATTAACATGTAGGGTTTCATTTCTCAGACATATTGACACACATCATTGATCAAGTAGTTTCAATACTATCATTTCTTTAACATTCTTCTGCCGAACGGAATGATTGATATTCACATTCCATTGTGTGAAATGACATTCACTCCGTTCGACAAAAGAAGTTAAAGGACAATTATCAAAACAAAGATCTCAGAATATCAACAATCACATCATTGAAGATCACAAACCTCCTAATATTGATCTCAGAATGTCCCCAAGCATCATTAAAACAACTCCAAACCACAAACACTTAGCGCCCGAGAAATATCATTACTAATACTAATGGCAGCACGAGCATTTGTGGTTAGTTGGACTTGTTCCTCAGCAAAAAAAAGACTCATCATCGATCACAACAAATAAAGGGACATTATTGTATCCTAAAGGGACATGCTTGGACATTAAGCAAGCAACACCAGGCCACACTGAGAGGACTGAAATAACCCAAACCCTATCCCCAAATTATGTTCATTTCATGCCTTTACTAATCCAAAACATAGTTATACTGATCAAATCTCATACTCACCAAAGCATCATATTTATCATACACAAAACATACCATAAAACAGGGGACATTAAGCCATCAAATCATGTTCATCACACAGACAACATTCCACAAAATTTCATAACCATATGGAAACACCATCATCCAATCATCATTATCAATATCAATATCATAACATCATTATCTAACATCAACATCCATACAACTAATCACAACATCATCATCCAAACAACAACACCCCTGGCCAACAACAGATCACAGTTGTTGGCATCCACCTTATGACTCCACAGCTAGCCAGCATTCAATAAAATGAAAAAAGGGAGAAAGGAGACAGACTTATCTAAGCATCATCAGACGCTGAAGCCGATTTTTTTCCCTTTTCTCCTTTCTTTGAGGAGGGATAACCAGATGAAAGTTGTCCTGGAGACCCAACAGCATCAGCATTCTCATTTTCACACTCTCCAACATACACCAGATCAAATGAATCAGACCCACTTGGTTCCTTGCAATCAATAGGGGACAAACAACATGATTAGTGCCATCATAAAATAACAGGGGACCATGAATTAAAATCAGATTTAATCAAACAACTCAAAATAAAGTGCCAATTAATTTCAGATCACCATGGTTACCACATGCAATGAGATAAATGAGAGCAAATCACACAATAATTCCATTAAAATCCAACTAATTTTCCGAATACATCCAGATCCCATTTTTACCCAAAAATTGTGAAATAAAATCTCAAATACATCCAGATCCCATTTTTACCCACATGCAATGGGAAAACAGATCAACAAAACACATGAATATTCCGATTTTCTTCAAATAATTTCCAAATAGCTCCAAATAAAATCAGAACTCAATTTTAACAACATGCAATGAAAAAACAGAGCACAAAATACAATCAGAACTCAATTTTAACAACATGCAATGAGAAAACAGAGCAAAGAATAACATAAAAAGCCCGAATGAATCCAACAGATCTCCAAAAAATTCCCAAAAATTTCGAAATAATACCAGAACTGCATTTTTAACACATGCAATGGGAAATCAGACCAACTTATCCAAAAAATAATCCGAGTTTAATGAACAATACTCCAAATAAATCCAACATTTATCAAATCCCACTTTTTTAGACATGCAAACAATCATCAAACCATTTTAATAAAACCGACATCAATAACCCTTAAAAAATCGCAAAAAATCAAAAGTAATACCTCATCGGAATCTCCTTCACCGAAAAAACGCAGATCTGAGGGAGTGGGTTTTCGATCGTCATATTTTGACTCAACCTCCTCTCCTGGCTCCACTTCCCTCTTCCGAAACCATTCTTCCAAATAGTTTCGAGTACTCGTATTTTCTTTTTGGGCCAAATACAGATTGTTTTTATATTCGGCGGAGTAGGAATGCTCGTTATTGGGACAGTTGCACTTGGAACCCCAATCACAGTTGGAATCGGGGATTCTTTGACCAGTAGTTCCCACCCCAGAATCACCTCGAGTTCTAGACAAAGAAGAACCCATAACGTACCAGAAAAACAAAGATCAGCGACGATTAGGGACCAAAAATGGGACAAAAATAGAGGGGATCTGATCGGAAAATCAATCCGAGTAATTTGTATGAAAGTTTTTCGGCGAAAACGTTTCAGATTTGTGAGATTTGGAGAGGAAAACCCAGATCAGAGGCGGAAAACCTAGGGTTTTCTCAAGAACAGGGGAGGGATTTTAAGAGAGAGAGAGAGTGAAATAAGAGAGAGAGAGAGATCCGAAGAGGTGAGAGAGAGAAATCAGAATGAGAGAGAGAGAAATCAGAGGTGAGAGAGTGAAATCAGAATGAGAAAGGGATGGGTAATAAAGGGAGGGGGGGGTAGGGTTAGGTTAAATAATTAAATAAGGTGGGTGGGGTAAAAGTGGGTGGGAAAGGGTAGAATCTTAGGGTATTTTTGGTAAATAGTGGGGAATCTTAGGGTAAATTGGTAAAAAAACTATGGCCAAAAATAGTAAAGATTCAGTAGGGGAACAACAAAAAGAAACGCCAAAAAAGGAAATGGGAACAACAAAAAGGAATGGAGGGAGTATTATTTATTAATTATTAATTATTAATTATTAATTATTAATTATTAATTATTAATTATTAATTATTAATTATTAATTATTAATTATTAATTATTAATTATTAATTATTAATTATTAATTATTAATTATTAATTATTAATTATTATTATTATTAATTATTAATTATTAATTATTAATTAATAAATAATAAATAATAAATAATAAATAACAAATAACAAATAATAAATAATAAATAATAAATAATAAGTAATAAATAATAAGTAATAAATAATAAATAATAAATAATAAGTACTCCCTCCATTCCTTTTTGTTGTACCCATAAGGAATGTTGGGGGTATTTTAAGAAAACTGAATCTTGGGTTATATTGGGATATGGGTAATGATTGGGTGTAAGAATAATGATTGTGTGTAAGAAAAAGAATAAAGTAAAGAGAGAGAAAGTATTAAATTAAATGGGGAAAAAGTAGATATTTATTAAAGTAATGAATAAATTGAGTTACAATTTCTGAAACATGGGCTGGGGGACCCAAATGAAAAAATATGGACCAATCACAGTACAATGAGTCACGTATTTTTGGGTGGAAATTTTGCCCAAAATTCTGACTCCCAATTTTCCCTCCAAAAATCCCACCAAATTTTCAGAAACAATTACACATTGACTTTGTTTTTCCCTCCAAAATTTTGAGGGGTTGAAAAAGTGAAAAGCCTTTATAAATAGGCTGACTTTCCCCACAAAACACCAAAATTCTGATCCAACTCAAGTTCAATAAATACAAACACACACCAAAATTTATTCCTCAACTCAGCATTAAATAGCTAAAAAACAGGGGACTTAATGGCTTCAGATCAAGAGGAAGACGATTTCCTCGGTTTTTCTGATGATGAAGGCGACGGCATTAACTCCGATTCTGACTCGGAGGAAGGTGATGATGCTGCTGACTTGGTACAAGCTTCTCAAAATACTGCTGCTGAATTTGGGGACATTGGGTTTAATGAAGATGTACCAAACAGCACTGAATATGTACAGCAAGTACCAGAAGTAGAAGGGGAAGGGCAGCAGCAAACTACCAACTTTCAAGAGGTACCATTTCTTTTTGATTTGAACTTTCCACCACCATCAGAAAATGCATCACCTCATCATCATCAAACAGCAACACACACAACAGATCATCACAAGCCAAGGACTCCAAGAATAAATAATGAATTGAGGCTAGAAATATTGGTGTTCCTGCTCAATAGAAAGATTCCAGATTCAGAAACTTTGTTGTATGGGGCAATAAGGGATGCAGTCATAGAATATGATTACACCAGAAAAACCATAGGCAAAATATGGGACAAAGCAAAGAAACAGAAGGCAGCAATGAATTCATATATTGTGCAAAGCCAATATCACAGATGTGGAAGGAAAAAGGTTCAAGTCTCCTATGACTCAATTGCAAAAATAGGCATGGGGGACAGAACATGCATCGTAGATCTTGCAAGAATGCTGAATTTGGGACCAACAACAGTATGGAGGCTCATCAAGAGGAAAATTATAAAGCCACACTCAAGTCCCTTGCATCCAGGCATTTCAGAAGCATGCAAAATGGCAAGGATAAGGTGGGCAATCAGACTGATAATGGACTACACTATACCACAAGAACCAACATATTACAGCATGTATGACTTCATTCATATTGATGAGAAGTGGTTTTATTTGACTCAAAAAAACCAGAGAGTTTATCTTGCAAACAATGAACCCTATCCACACAGAAGTGCAAGTTCAAGAACCAAGATACCAAAATTCATGTTCATGGCAGCAGTAGCCAGACCAAGGTGGGGTGAAAATGGGGAATGTGAATTTGATGGTAAAATAGGCATATTTCCATTCACAAATGCAATTGCAGCCAAGAGGACATCAAAAAACAGACTCAAGGGGACCATTGAAACAAAGCCAGTGAAGTCTGTAAATCAAATAGAGACAAGGGCAATGATGATCAACAACCTACTTCCAGCAATCAAGGCCAAGTGGCCACCACATGAAGGGGAAAAGGTCATCTATATCATTCAAGATAATGCAAAGGCACATATATTGCAAAGTGATCCTGAATGGCAACTACACTACAAACAAGATGGGTTCACTTTTGTGTTGACTCAACAGCCAGCAAACAGTCCAGATTGCAACATCTTGGACTTGGGATTTTTCAGGTCAATACAATCACTTATGCACAAGAAAATGCCTAAAACTGTGGAGGACTTAAGTGGAGCAGTGTATGATTCTTTTAATGAGTTGCATCCTAAGACATTGTCTAATGTGTGGATGACATTACAGTTTGTTTCTAATGAGATTCTAAAACACAAAGGCAACAATGATTACCAACTTCCACACAACAAGAAGAAGATTTTAGAAGATGAAGGGAGACTTCCAGAGCAAGTCAAGGCACCTATATGGGCAGTTAATGAATGCATGCAACTCTATGATGAATGGAAAGCAAACCAGTGAAGCAAAGTGAAAACAATTAGATAACTTTTTGTGTTTTGGGGACATGTTTTTAAATTGACAAGTAAAACCAATGTGTCACTTTTGTAAGCTTAAATGCAAGCATAACATGTAGGCAAAACATTTTGGAAGCATATCTTTTGGAAGCATCAATGAATGAATCTCATGTTTAAGTTTAGTAAAGTTTTTTTTCTTCATTCTTATTCACATCAATATAGAGTAATCAAGGCAAGGCAATAAACAAGGCAGCATTGGCAGAAAAAGTACAAGGCACAAGAGGTAAGGCAGCATTGGCAACACTATAAACAAGGCAGCATTGGGTTATTAAGAACAAGGCAGCATTTGCAATATCACAACTCTAAACACATCGGCTTCAAAATGGAAATAAATAATAATATCACATCATTTTCAGATGGAAATTATTCCCATTTTGAAACCGATGCGTCAAAAGATGTAATTTTGACAAAAACAATCAATTCATCATTGATAACACATGGAATATGCCTCACATAAACAAAGAATCATAAATATCTCAGAATGTCCCCAAAAATCATTGAATCAAACCCTTTCCAATTAAACTTAGCTCCTGAAAAACATCATGGATGCTAATGGTGCATGAGTTTGATTGAAAAACAAAGGGTTTGACACTCATAAAATGAAGACTCATCACAGATCACAAGGCATAAGTACACAACTTTAACACATCACATCTCTAAACACATCGGCATCCAAATGGAAAGAATGCATATCACATCATTTTCAGAAGGAAATTCTTCCCAATTGGATGCCGATGTGCCAAAAGATGTAATGGACAAGGAAACAAGAACAAAGCAGCAAAAACAAGGAAGCAATGAACAAGGCAACATTATTGAATCTCAGTTAAGTTGTTTTACATCATTGACAGATTTGTTTCTAAATGATTTACAACCTCACCACCAATTCACCAAAGGGGATACTAGATCAATCAATGATGTGACATGATCTGTATTCCCTTTGGTAATTGGTGGTGAAGGACATGTTTAGAATCAAATATCTCAGGTTATCAACACATACATCACAGAATATCAACACTAACATCATTGAATATCAGAAACACATTATACATGTTTTGCAAGACATGAATTGCCTCTCCTGTCTAACCTGACATAAGATCTCAGAATGTCCCCAAGCATCATTGACACAAACCCTATCCCCTAACACTTAGCTCCGGAAGAGCATCAATGATGCTAATGGTGCACAAGTGTTATTGGAACATTGGGTTTGAGTCTCAGCAAATGAAAGACTCATCACAGATCAAGCATAACAATAACAATCAACAATGCATCAGATCACCATGAACTGATCAAAACATAGGGTTTGAACCTCATCAAATGAAAGACTCGTCACAGACCTCCACTGATTCATGGGACATGAAGCATTAAACAGATCATTAACATGTAGGGTTTCATTTCTCAGACATATTGACACACATCATTGATCAAGTAGTTTCAATACTATCATATCTTTAACATTCTTCTGCCGAACGGAATGATTGATATTCACATTCCATTGTGTGAAATGACAATCACTCCGTTCGACAAAAGAAGTTAAAGGACAATTATCAAAACAAAGATCTGAGAATATCAACAATCACATCATTGAAGATCACAAACCTCCTAATATTGATCTCAGAATGTCCCCAAGCATCATTAAAACAACTCCAAACCACAAACACTTAGCGCCCGAGAAATATCATTACTGATACTAATGGCAGCACGAGCATTTGTGGTTAGTTGGACTTGTTCCTCAGCAAAAAAAAGACTCATCATCGATCACAATAAATAAAGGGACATTATTGTATCCTAAAGGGACATGCTTGGACATTAAGCATTCAACACCAGGCCACACTGAGAGGACTGAAATAACTCAAATCCTATCCCCAAATTATATTCATTTCATGCCTTTACCAATCCAAAACATAGTTATACTGATCAAATCTCATACTCACCAAAGCATCATATTTATCATACACAAAACATACCATAAAACAGGGGACATTAAGCCATCAAATCATGTTCATCACACAGACAACATTCCACAAAATTTCATAACCATATGGAAACACCATCATCCAATCATCATTATCAATATCAATATCATAACATCATTATCTAACATCAACATCCATACAACTAATCACAACATCATCATCCAAACAACAACACCCCTGGCCAACAACAGATCACAGTTGTTGGCATCCACCTTATGACTCCACAGCTAGCCAGCATTCAATAAAATGAAAAAAGGGAGAAAGGAGACAGACTTATCTAAGCATCATCAGATGCTGAAGCCGATTTTTTGGTTATTCCTCCTTTCTTTGAGGAGGGATAACCAGATGAAAGTTGTCCTGGAGACCCAACAGCATCACCATTCTCATTTTCACACTCTCCAACATACACCAGATCAAATGAATCAGACCCACTTGGTTCCTTGCAATCAATAGGGGACAAACAACATGATTAGTGCCATCATAAAATAACAGGGGACCATGAATTAAAATCAGATTTAATCAAACAACTCAAAATAAAGTTCCAAATAATTTCAGATCACCATGGTTACCACATGCAATGAGATAAATGAGAGCAAATCACACAATAATTCCATTAAAATCCAACTAATTTTCCGAATACATCCAGATCCCATTTTTACCCAAAAAATGTGAAATAATATCCCAAATACATCCAGATCCCATTTTTAACCACATGCAATGGGAAAACAGATCAACAAAACACATGAATATTCCGATTTTCTTCAAATAATTTCCAAATGGCTCCAAATAAAATCAGAACTCAATTTTAACAACATGCAATGAAAAAACAGAGCACAAAATAAAATCATAACTCAATTTTAACAACATGCAATGAAAAAACAGAGCACAAAATAAAATCAGAACTCAATTTTAACAACATGCAATGAGAAAACAGAGCACAAAATAAAATCAGAACTCAATTTTAACAACATGCAATGAGAAAACAGAGCAAAGAATAACATAAAAAGCCCGAATGAATCCAACAAATCTCCAAAAAATTCCCAAAAAATTCGAAATAATACCAGATCTGCATTTTTAACACATGCAATGGGAAATCAGAGCAACTAATCCAAAAAATAATCCGAGTTTAATGAACAATACTCCAAATAAATCAAAAATTTATCAAATCCCACTTTTTTAGACATGCAAACAATCATCAAACCATTTTAATAAAACCGACATCAATAACCCTAAATAAATCGCAAAAAATCAAAAGTAATACCTCATCGGAATCTCCTTCACCGAAAAAACGCAGATCTGAGGGAGTGGGTTTCCGATCGTCATATTTTGACTCAACCTCCTCTCCTGGCTCCACTTCCCTCTTCCGAAACCATTCTTCCAAATAGTTTCGAGTACTCGTATTTTCTTTTTGGGCCAAATACAGATTGTTTTTATATTCGGCGGAGTAGGAATGCTCGTTATTGGGACAGTTGCACTTGGATCCCCAATCATAGTTGGAATCGGGGATTCTTTGACCAGTAGTTCCCACCCCAGAATCACCTCGAGTTCTAGACAAAGAAGAACCCATAACGTACCAGAAAAACAAAGATCAGCGACGATTAGGGACCAAAAAGGGGACAAAAATAGAGGGGATCTGATCGGAAAATGAATCCGAGTAATTTTTATGAAAGTTTTTCGGCGAAAACGTTTCAGATTTGTGAGATTTGGAGAGGAAAACCCAGATCAGAGGCGGAAAACCTAGGGTTTTCTCAAGAACAGGGGAGGGATTTTAAGAGAGAGAGAGAGTGAAATAAGAGAGAGAGAGAGATCCGAAGAGGTGAGAGAGAGAAATCAGAATGAGAGAGAGAGAAATCAGAGGTGAGAGAGTGAAATCAGAATGAGAAAGGGACGGGTAATAAAGGGATGGGGGGTAGGGTTAGGTTAAATAATTAAATAAGGTGGGTGGGGTAAAAGTGGCTGGGAAAGGGTAGAATCTTAGGGTATTTTTGGTAAATAGTGGGGAATCTTAGGGTAAATTGGTAAAAAAAACTATGGCCAAAAATAGTAAAGATTCAGTAGGGGAACAACAAAAAGAAACGTCAAAAAAGGAAATGGGAACAACAAAAAGGAATGGAGGGAGTAATAAATAATAAATTATAAATAATAAATAATAATAAATAATAAATAATAAATAAATAATAATAATAAATAATAAATTAATAATTATTAATTAATGATTAATAATTAATAATTAATAATTAATAATTATTAATTATAATTATTAATAAATAATAAATAATAATAAATAAATTAATAATTAATAATTAATAATTCATTATTATTTTTTATTTTTTATTTACTCTCTCCATTTCTTTTTGATGTATCCATTTCAGAAAGTGGGGAGTTTTTAAGAAAATTGGAATCTTGGTTTGTATTGGTATAAGTGTAATGATTGGATGTAAGAAAAATGATTGTATGTAAGAGATTATAATAAAAAAAGAAGAGAGAAAATAATAAAGAAATAAGGTAAGAGAGAGGAGAGATAATGATGGGTGATAAAGGAGGTGAGAGAGTGGGTATATGGGGAAGGGAAAAGAATTAAATAATAGGGGTGGGAAAATTTAGGTGGGAATATAGGTAGAATCTTTAAGTATTTTGGTAATTAGATAGAAATGTAAGAGTATTTTAGGATAAAATGTATGTCCAAAAATAGAAACGGATACAACAAAAAGAAACGCTTAAATTGGAAACGGATACAACAAAAAGAAATGGAGGGAGTATTATTTATTATTTATTATTTATTTCGGTAATATATATTCTGTTCAGTTCAGTTTAGTTCAGAAGTATTTAGTTCAGTTCAGTTCAGTTCAATTCAGGAGCATTCAGTTCAGTTCAGTTCAGTTCAGTTCAATTCAGTTCAATTCAGTTCAGTTCAGTTCAGCTCTAAAAAACAGGGCCTTAGTTTATTTCAGTAAAATTCAGCTTAAATAATAAAAAAAAAAAGCTTTAGAACAAAGTTTGCGTTAATGTTACTTTTTTCTTTTGAAACTGATAGGAAAAAAAATGAAAAGAAAGGCTGGCAATGATTGCATATCTCTATTACAGCATGTTGAGTACGTTGACAACTCGGTGCCACAATCCAGCATTGGTCGGTTCACTAATTTGCCGAATTCACGTGGTAGGGACTCTTTCACGTCCGTTTGCATGAAAAAACAAACAAGAATTCTACCTAAATTTGTGGCTTCAATTTATCATATCTTGTAAAAATTTAAGAGTTTGGCTTGACCATTACAGTATGTGTTCTTCTATCAATCAATGCATCGTCTCCTTTTGTAGCTACCACTTTCAGATCTCACTTCTTTCATTATTTTATTTTGGCCTACTAAATGAATCCAATGTCCACTTGCAAGCCTCATGACTCCATACTGGGACAGATATAATTAAGGGTGTCAACAAGTTTAACTGGCTCGTGAACTATTTATTCTTGGCTTGAAATTTTCGTGTTTTAATCTTAATTAGCCTAGCTAATTACATTTTCCAGTGATTGAGTTGTTCACAAGTTCAATAGGAAATTTCAAGCAGTGTCAAACTGTAGACTGGGGGTTTTCACGTGTTCTTTACTTGTAGTTTAGCTAATCTACTTCTGCATGAGGTCGATTGGCAAAAAAAATTAATAGGTGTTTGTTCAAATATATTTGGAGTATTTCTTCAACGTTATAAAATAAATTTTGAATATCAACTACATAATTGTTAGTAAAGTATTCAGGGTGGTACCCAAGATTTGGGACTAATTCTTGCACAACTAAACCATTTAATGACCATTTATAGCTCTCTCTGCACCAAAAAAGCATTGTAAAAGGAATTAGTCCATAAAAATTTTGTTATTATTGCAATTAAGTTATGACTTTTAGAGTTTATTTTATTAAAATAATATCAATACTCAATAACTTGTTAAGTTAAAGACATTCTCATAATTATCACTAATTCCTCCTATCACCCTTAATTACTTCAATAACTGGAATGATGGATGATGACTGAATTTCGAATTTAGGGCTTGGTAATTGGGAGAGTTTGTCTTTAATCTAGTGTTGTTTGTTTTCAATATTAGTGGATTCTCTCTGTTTCTATTTACTTGACGTGTTTTGCCCGGATACACTAGTCAACGTAAAGAAAAAATCACACAGGGTATTGAAAAAAATTTATGGTTTAAATCTATCTATATATTATACTAAAAGAGAGGAAATCAATGTGGAGTTGACAAATGCCGCTCTCTGATTTGCCTCTCTTTTAGTTATAATAGTTTATTTTTTTTAATTATAAAAATATGGAAGATATTATTGTCTTTGGTTTATTTTTGTTAAAAAAGATATTGTAATATATAAACATATGGTATATAAATCATAGACCTTTTTTACTCTTTAAACTGAAATCTTATTAAAGAAGATAAAGAGCTACAGAATTAACTATAGGAGGTATATAAGGAAAAATATATTATAGATACATTTTCATCATTTATAACTAACTGCATTAATTGTAATAATAATTTCTTACTATGGAAAATGCCATAAAAGTTCATCAATATTTTAACTAACAATCTTTTACTAAAAATTTTACAACATTGCTAAAATATGCATTTTGAGATATATAATTTCTGAGTTCTATAAAAAAAATATGCATTATTGAGATATATAATTTCTGAGTTCTATAAAAAAAAAAATGCATTATTGAGATGTATAATTTCTGAGTTCTATAAAAAAAAATATACATTTTGCATCAGATGCTATCTAAAATTTGTTGATATATGTCTAAGTATTTAGGTTTTCTTTATAAAGTTGCACATATTTGAAAATATCGATTTATGCATATTATATTGGATGTTACGGAGTATTGTCTAACCCAAATATTTCAAGAAATCGGGTGTAGTATTGAATGTCGGTTCTCTTTTTTCTTTTTCACTCCTCTATTTTAGCTTCCAGCTCCCACATTCTCCATTTCCACTCTAATATAGGATTATGAACTGAAAACTGAACTTAAACACTTGCGCCAGCGACATAGTGAGAAAATTCAAGCTTGAACTTCGTCGTAGTCGCATAATATAAGAGTACTTAACTTTGTAGTTTTATTAGGAAAACTTTATAATTTTTAATTTTCTTAGGGAAACTTTATAATTTTTTAGGAGAGAAAATATTAAGAATAAGGGAAACTTTTACGATAAAAATAGAAACATTTTTAGTAAAAAAAAGGTCGGGTAACTTCTCACATTATGTCTAACAAGGGTCACCACGTACTCAATAATATTATTGTAAATCGGGGCACGCGGAATTTTTTTATTGCGGGATTCATTTTAGACATATATCAACAAATTTCAAATAAAGCGTTTGATGCAAAATGCATAAATTTATTTTTTTAATAGATTTCAGAGATTTATATATCTCGATAAGTTAAAGTTCGTTGCTAGGCTTTCATATTAGTTATCTTATTCGTTATTTTTCTTTTTCGAGGGTAAATATTTTTATGTCGAATAATAATTTTTCCAATAAATCAAAAGTGATCTTAATAAATTTTTTTACTTAGGATAAAGATACAAGGAAGAAACAAAAAGAAAAACAAAACATAAAATCAATTGTTCTCTATATAGTACATCCAAGAGATTTATTGAGTCCAAATGATCTTAATATAATCTTGCAATAAACTAAAATATGTCATTCCCTAATCCCTATATATTGTTATTCTATATCCAAAGTATATTATAGTCTTACCAACTAATATAGTATAGTCTTACAAACTAATATAGCCTTATTTAGACCCTATTAAAATTATTAGTCTAAATTTTAAAAAGTACATCGTGCGCACATGTCTTACACTTCCTCGGTTCTATAAAGTGTAAATTTTGAGCATAATTGGTAGTTTAAATATTAGTAAAAACATTAGCTCGTGGGATCTTATTTTTTACAATTTTTCAAATATCATTTTTTTATAATTTTTACTAATACGTAATTGAGTGTATTAATACTCAAAGTAGTACATTGAAAAATGCACGTAATGGAAAAGTGAGAACTTTATGGAATGAGGAAGTACTAGACAAAAGTATTTTAAAAAAAATATATTTCTTTTAACAAACAATTTCTTAAAAATAATAAAAATCATTTCTTTAAAATTATTTTATAGAGAAGTGATAGTGTAACTCGGAAAAAAATAGATGACGAAGGTGGAGAGAAAAGAAGATTAAACCGAGAGATTCTAACGGATATTTAACGTCATTGGTACACTGAGAATTTTTAAAATCTCAGTGGTTTATGGTGAATTAATTGAAAATACGAGAGTATTTGGTGAATATTTTAAAACCTAAAGGGTATATGGTGAAAAAATCGTCGTTTAAAAGAATATTGGGATTGGAAAAAATAAGTTTTTAGTGAGTAGTGATCAATATTTACTAAAATAAATAAAGAAAATGTTTATTTTGGCTTTAGGATGACGAGAAAATTGAATCTTTTGAGTCTTAAGGTCAAAATTAAATAAAGAGCATGTCCTAATTTTTTGTAAGTGTCCATTTTTATTATGTTTGTTGAAAAATATTGACTCCTCTTCGTGGCTTATTGAGAAGAGCGGGGAACCCATCAAAATATGGGACAAAAAGCACTACTAACGCCAAAAAACGTAATAAAAGTCATATGCTTAAAAATAAGGAAAATTTTCACTTTTACCACCTAAAAAAATTGATAAATTATACTTTACCACATAAGAAACTAGATATTGTATTTTACCACCTAAAAATAAAATAAAAATTATTTTTTACCACCTCTTAATCGCAAAGATGGACAAAAACGTTAAGCGGGCTCGATATTTATGATTTCCTTCTCTTCTTCCATGATTTTCATGTAGTAGTATATAATAATATAACCTACTATTTTTCCTGGCTTCCCATTGATTCACAGAATTTGGCAGTATTTCTCAAATTGATAGAGGCATGATTCATTTCTTAATTTGCAAACGAGAATCAATTTGATTTTAGGTATGATATGCGTCAAAAAGAAGTCTCACATGCATAACGTTTTCGTCCATCCTGCAGTTAAGAGGTGGTAAAAAATAATTTTTTTTAGTTGGTAAAAAACAATTTGTCATTTTTAGGTGGAAAAAGTTAATTTTCCATAAAAATAAACAAGAAATTAGGGCTTACCATCACCAACAAAAATGTAGATGGCACCTGCTAGACAAAGATAAAAAAAATTAGGGGTTTTAGGGTAAGTGGATTGAGGCGATGGGTTATTTTGAAAGTCCGTATTTAATTTGGAGGCCATTAATCGTACTCCCTCCGTCCTAAATTAGTTTTAACGGTTGTTAAATATTATTCTATTAGAACAATAGATGTAAAATGAGATAGTGGGTATTATTTTTATTGAAAAGTAGATGTGATAGAAGATAATGAAGCATTTTTTTTAATTAAATGTGAGAGAGTATTCGACCCAAATTAACTTTTTGGCAGTGGAAAGAAAGGTGTATTAAAAAATTGTGCGGTCATTCATAAAATAAAAGTGTAAAAAACTAATGTGGAACAAATGAAAGTAAGAAGTGTAAAAACTAATGTGGGATAGAGAGAGTATTTATTTATATTAAGATATCCACTATTACTCACTAAATTAAATGTAATTTAAATCGTGTAAAATTATTGTTAAAACTTATAAACCGTGCATCGCACGGGTGCTATACTAGTATAATATACTAAAAGAGAGGAAATCAATGTGGTGATGACAAATGTCACTCATTGATTGGCCTCTCTTTTAATTTTAAAAGATAATTATTAGTCTAAATTTATTTTGCCTTATTGGGAAAGAATCAGAAAAGACATTATTGATTGCCATTATAAAACTAAAAGATTTGTTGAATATTCCATTCTTAAAGATTCATATATTATGCTAAATATTCTCTCCTAAACCTTAAAAACTGATTATATGTTATTTAATTAAAAAATATTCATATCATTATATAATTTTGACTTAGCTATGTAAAATATATATACACATATTTATGCACGTAATTATTGCACGAATGTTTCGATTATCTACGTTATTATATACTACGTAATAAATTATGGAAATTAATTTGCAATGAATAAAATGATAATATGTTACTGATTACTTAAGCCGTGAAATTAAAAATTATATAATTTATATAAATTATAATATCAATTATATATCAAAGACTTTTTATATTGGCGAACAATTTTTTTTATTAATGACGTTTATCATATATAATAGGATAAAACAATAATCTCCAATATAATTAATATAAGTGATATGAGTGCAGTAATCGAAATATGTCATAGTCAAATATACACATGAGATTTTTGGTGTAGTATTCGTATATGGTGAATTATATATGATCAATTTTAATCATCTACTATTAACCATCTAAACATGCATATTTAGAAAGGAATTTATATGCGTAAATTTGCAATCATGACATACATTGCCAATAGTATGTGTAATTAAGATCTTTTTCTTTACATAAGTTAAGTGTGTAATTAATATCAAACTATATAAAGAGTAAAATATTTTCTACAATGATAATTCATATTGCCGTGAATAATCATGATCCTCTTAAAGTATTCGCATGACTATTTTCTAAAATTTGCTTAGCTTCCCCATGTGACTATCTAAAGATATTTGAATTACCAAATACTACTTGGCTTTGTATGACTATCCACACCATTTAACAATATCACCAAATATTGACCTCTATTCGATCTATAAGGGAAGATGAGATGATTTGGTGTCCATATAAAAAGATTAAAATGCACTCATTAAGTTACTAATTAAACTATATTACCTCTATTATAAATAAGAAAATGACTTAAATCAAGAAAACAAATGAACATGTCGACAATATAAAGAAGAAAATAATCAATAAAACTTAGGCCCTGTTCGGCAAAATTAATTAGCGGTGGCGGGTAGCGGTTAGCGGTTGGGTAGCGGGTAGTGGTTAGAGTAGCGAGTAGCGGTGAATAGTAGCGGGTAACGGTTAGCTGTCAAAGTAGCCGGTAAGTAATATGAGTGTTCGGTAAAAGTAGCGGTTGATATTATAAAACAAAAATAAAAGCTAGAATATTATTTTAAACTTTATTATAAATTTGTCAAACGCTCCCCGCTACCTTAAACGCTACTAATTTTAACGTTTGACAAAAGCTACCTCAACCGCTAACCGCTACCTAAATCGCTACTTTACCAAACACTTAGGGCGTGTTCGGCGGTAGCGTTTGAGGTAGCGGGTAGCGTTTTGACCTAGTCAAGACGCTACTTGTAAAATTTGTAAGTGTTTGGTAAAGTAGCGATTTAGGTAGCGGTTAGCGGTTGAGGTAGCGGTTGGGTAGCTTTTGTCAAACGTTAAAATTAGTAGCGTTTAAGGTAGCGGGTATCGTTTGACAAATTTATAATAAAGTTTTAAATAATATTCTTGCGTTTATTTTTATTTTTATAATAACAACCGCTACTTTTACCGAACACTCATATTAGTTACCGCTACTTTGACAGCTAACCGTTACCCGCTACTATTCACCGCTACTCGCTACTTTAACCGCTACCCGCTACTCAACCGCTAACCGCTACCCGCTACCGCTAATTTTGCCGAACAGGGCCTTCCAAATTTTACAAGTAGCGTCTTGACTAGGTCAAAACGCTACCCGCTACCTCAAACGCTACCGCCGAACACGCCCTTACAAAAAACCCCATAAAAAATTTAGAGTAATATCAAATATTGAAATTAAAATTTCTTTCATTGATTTTGTCATTTTGTATACCATACATTAAAGCATAGCAGATGCCATTAATTCTTAGCTCAAAAAGCAATGCACAGTCAAAAATCAACACAAATTCAAAAAAATAAGGGCATACTTTTTTTTTTTTAATTCCTTTCAAATTCTACTAATTTTTTTATGTATTTATTTTAATTCAAACTTATTTAATTTCATCTCAATTTGCACTTATTAATATGTTGACAAAAGTTGATAGAACTAATATGTATTACATTTTTTTATTCTAAAACATGGTAAAACTAATTCTTTAAGAGTTAAAATTACAATGTAAATAATTAAGGGAATAAATTACTTAGTTTGTCCCTCATATTCTGCAATTTAGAACCAAAAATAAATTTCAATGGACATGCAATCCGTTCATAAAACCAAAAATGCAAGAACCTAACATGTATGGACTCAAGTAAACTTTGAATTGACTATTAATTGTAATTGACTATGAATAAATCTAATTAAGAAAATAGTTGATTATAAATTTCATTCAATAAAATTTTCATTAAATCATATTATTATGAAGTAACTATTTATTTAAGGAATAGACTTAAATAAGCAAAGTAAATAAGTTGAATTGAAAATTTAGAAGAATAAGAATTTAAGGAAATAATCAATAAAATTAACTTATGATAAAATTTTCTAAAAAAACATAGATTAAAATTAATGTTGACATTCCTCTCGAACAAAAAAAAAATTAGTCAAAATTGTGAGGCTGGCAAAAAATGGTGGTAGTATTATAATAAAATTATTGTATTATTAATATATTTACAACAACATAAATATATTACATCTCTCTTCTCACTATCAAAATTTAAGGTCTCACTTATTGTCTCATTCACTTAAACTACTTTTGTGTTTAAATATAATAGATAAGCCAAAATCTACTTATCATATAAAACTCCTTGAAAACTTAATGTGACGATTAAATTAAGACGGATAGAATACTATCCTACACATTATGTAGTATAACGTTTTATTTATTTACTCAATTACTCTAATTAATCAGATAACTGAATTGTCGAATACTCTAGAAAAAAGATTTAAAATTCAAAACACTCTTACCGAAAAAAATAGGTGAATCTATAGGGGAGGGTTTGAGGCGGATGTGGATACACGGGTGGGTGGTGGAGCAGAGAGAGATTTTTTTTTACCCCTCGAGATGGGGATGGGGAGGGGTGACTATCGTTCCTATCACTGGCGGTGGCGGGGATGGGGATGAAAATTTTTAGGCGGGTACGATGTAAAGGTCGTGCCCCGTCTCAAAGTCATCTCTAGAAAAATAGAGTAAATGGTGGGGTTATGTGTTAAGTGGTCGGATAATGAGGCAGATGGGACGAGTATTAATGTAGATATAACTATCGAAGGGAATGGTGGATTAAAGTAAATATAATATTGATATAGATGATGAATGATTATGAATATAATTTTGTCCATATACCCTTTTTTGTTTTACAGTATTTTTTTAATAAATAAGATAATTAATTTTAATTAGCAGAATATCTATGACCTCTATTTTGATGATTATTATCTACCACTATAGTTTATATTCATATAAATTTATATTTATGTTACAAAACGTGCATCGCACGGGTACTATACTAGTTTATATACTAAGATAAACCTAATTCCACAACAACGTACAACATACTAATATTTGTTATTTTAGTAAAAAAAGATGATCTATGAGGATGATTGTATATTTCTTGCTTGATAATATAGTTTACATTTTTACCAAAAAAAATAAAAAGATGATCTCAAAAAGTTAAAAGAGGTCAAATAAACATGACAAAACGGATTACATGTTTGTTAACTAAAAATTTAATTCTACTTTCAACCACATTTTTTCATATTAATATTCCAGATAACATATTGTTTAAATATAATCTCTTCTTAATGGGATTAATCGTACACCACTAAAATTCAACCAATTTTCAACTAAGTTTTCACCTTGTTCAAAACTTTTTTTTATTCTTTAGGAATTTCTCCTATTAAACACACCAAGAATTTTTAAAACCCCAGTACCATATTCAATTACATTTATTACACTATAAGTCAATATTACAACCAATTAAAATTTTCCATTCTTGATTGGTACAACTGCCCCAATATTCATTTAATTTGTTTCTCATAGTTTCTTTAAAAAAAATTGAAAGGACAATTTCCTCAAAAAAAATTATTTAAAAGACAATTAGCAAATTAAAATTTTGAAAAGCCATGATTAACTAATCCAAAGTTGGTGGAAGTGATAGAATATACTAAGGAAAAACAACAATAATGAAGTTTTTGTCCCAAAAATAATTGTGATGGGCTAATTACGGGTAACAAAGAACCGGGATAAAAATATTAAAAAAACCGGCGACATGTGAAAATGATAGGATATAACATTAAAAATATAAGACATAAATAAAAAGTAGAACATCCACGAGGGTAGGCTCCAAAAACCTCAGCATCCATTAAATCCACTTAAATGAAAAAACGGATCTGATAACATGATCATATGATAGTGACGATAAATAAAAGGCCCACATAAAATAATTAACACCATAATTTGAAGAATTTTCAGATAAAATAAAATAAAGCCCCACAAATTCAAACTCTTAAGATGATACAAGTGATGATTAAAAACAAAGTTCGTCCAAGCTTAAATTTGAATTCACATGAAATGAAGTTAAATTTTTTAAGCGGAGAGTCTCTGGTAATCAGCAGCGGGAGCCTCTTGACCACCAATGAAGATAAACTCGTAGAAGAGACCAGCTAGTCCACCACCAATAAGTGGTCCAGCCCAGTAAACCCAGTGGGAGCTCCAGTTCCAGCTAATCAAGGCTGGGCCGAAGGACACGGCGGGGTTCATTGATGCACCAGTGAAGGCACCACCGACAAGGATGTTGGCAGCAACAATGAGACCAATTGCTAAGGGAGCAATGGTACCAATGTCACCCTTCTTAGGGTCGACTGCGGTGGCGTAAACGGTGTACACTAGTCCGAAGGTCATGACTATCTCAAAGACTAGGGCATTCCATACGGTCACGTCTTCGGCAAGTGCGAAGGCAGATGTTTCCTACATAACATAATTATACATGTTAACATGCATATTGTTCATCTAACAAGTTAATTAAATGGCTTTTGTTGGGATTATAGTTTGCTACATTTATTTGTCTATCCTATTATATGTTGTAATTGAGTAATGAATCTATACCTAGTATTTTAAAAGGAAAACCACATTTGATTAGATGACATGTGTCAACACATTTGATTAGATGACACGTGTCATCCATTATTTCCTCCATCAATTTGGTATTTTATTTAATTTTTTCTTTGTTTTTTGATATATTATACAACTCCAATCGCCTCTTTCGCTCTATCTTCCTCATACAACACCAATTCACCAATCTATTAATTCAACATTTTCCACTCCATCTTCCCGATTAACTCTAGAATATTAATACACTATTTAATTTATGTATTCTTTCAACTTTCAAAATTTACCTCTATTTAAATCATATATTCTTTTTAAAATCACAAACTCAATAAAATTAGAATTTAAAAAGATAGACTAAATAACCACTATACAACCGTCCGTTCTTTAAACGGGCTCAAAAGCTAGTTTATATAAATGATCATTACATTATTGAGGCCTACAACAATTATTGGGGTAGGAATTAGGGTAGGAAAGGTATAATGCAGATAATGTAAAATATAATAAGTGGAGGCAATGAATGCTTTTCTTACTATTTCCTCCAATGATTGGCCAAATTAATATAATTTGACTGTAAAAATTAACAGGACACCAATAATACAAGCCTAAAATTTTACTCCCCGTTTTTGTTTTCTAGATTTCTCTATATCATCCACTTATTAAAGTGAGTTGATACAAATGAGTAGGACTACCCACGTGTCATGTTGGAATTAAACTTTTTATTATAACGTTTTTCTCAAAAAGTAATTACTTTAATATCAATTGAATTTGAACCACAAAATTTATAACTTTTCATTATTTCAACTTTAATACTCATCAATCTACATTTTAAACAAGAAAAAAGTGTTTGTTTCGCTGAAAGTTCAAAATAATACTCCCTCTGTCCCTTAATGCTTGCACCGTTTTGACTTTTTGCACTATTTACATAATTCACTTTGACCCTATTTTATTTATAGTATATGAAAACAAATGTTATTGTATAATATATTGTTGGTTTCATCTTAATATGTATTTTCAAAATATTAATATTTTTATAAGTTTTTATAATATATAGTTAGAGATATTGATGGTCAAAGTTATGCATCGGCATGCGTGTTCAGTCAAAACGGTGCGAGTATTAAGGGACGTAGGAAGTAATTTTATATCGGTAAAATACATATTGAAGCAAATCGGTTGCGCATTATACGAGTACTCTAATTGATGTAAAAGTTGATGTAATTTTGCAATTAATAAAATAAACAGAGTGTTTCAATAATTTCCAAAAGCTTAAACAGAGAAGGGGTCCGCAAAACTTCTTTTAAATGAAAAATTCCGAAAGCTTTCGCAGATAACCAAGTATTAAATCTTAGTGCAGAAATTCAAACTGACAATTTCTTACTTAAAAAAACTTATAGTATTATTTAAACAAAAAGAAAAATAATTCGTATTTCCTGAAAAGGCAATACAAGAAGAATTTGCTAAGAACAAGATGACACGTAGATACTTGATCCATTCATCATTGATTCCATGAGATTAATCATTCCCCTATTAATACGGAGTACCCCATATTTAATATTGTCAGATCTTAGCTAAGCAAATCAGCATATAATCTCATATTTCTATGTATACAAATTTCTTTCCATATCCATAAACTCTACCATCTACTCCCTCAGTTCCACAATGTTCCTCATATTTACTATTTATATGGTCAAAGTTTAAAATTTTTGATCGTAATTAATAATATAATTAAGAGTAAAAATATTAACTTGTCGTTTCAATATAAGTTTTCTAAATATCATTTTTTTTTTATAATTTTGACTAATGCGAAATTAAAACTATTAACGGTTAAAATAGTGCATTGAAGACCGCGCATAACGGAAAAATGAGGGACATTATGGAACGGAGTGAGTATGTTAATTGCAGCAGTAACACAAATAACCCCTAAATTAAATAAGATATCCCCGCTCCCATAAACATAAACATAAATTACAAATAACATGATGTAATTAAACGAGCTCAAATTCTTATATGAGACTATCCTCATCATCAACTGATGGTGAGACCAGTTCATACTTGCGAATTTAGGTATGTTACTTCTATAGTTTAGACATGTTACTTTTTTTATAATTTTAGAGGAGGTACTTTTTTTAGTTTAGGTATGTTACTTCTATAGTTTATACATGTTACTTTTTTTTATACGGAGTAGTTTTAGGGGAGATACCTTATTAAAATTAGGATTATTAATTTTATGTTGGTTATTGGCCGGTTTTCCATTAGGAGGAGAGTGTCCTAAAATGTTGATTAAGGCAAGTGAAAACATGAAAAATAAAAAGGTAAAAGAAAAGAGAAATAAAATGAAGAATTAGTAACATACCAAGCCACCAGTGGCAAACTTAAGCAACAAGCACGCAACAGAGGAGCCAGCAAGTTGAGCAACCCAGTAAACAAGGCTGTTAAGAAGAGAAATGTTGCCACCAAGGAAGGCACCGAAAGTGACTGCAGGGTTAACATGTCCACCGGAGATGTTAGCTCCGACAGACACGGCAACAAAAAGGGCAAAACCATGGGCGATAGAGGCAGCCACCAAGCCTGCTGGAGTTGCAGCGGCTCCAGCGGTAAGCTTGGCAAAAGCCATCCCTGAACCTTGTCCGGCAAACACAAAGATAAGGGTGGAGATGAATTCCGCCAATCCCGCCTTTAAGGTGTTTGGGTGCCGGACTTCCTCCGGGGTTCCCACGGAGATCCTGCTGATAGGCATTTTCTCAAACTAATAATAATAAATAAATAATTATTGGAGAAAATAAATAATTTATGTTTTTTGAGTCACACTTTTTTTTCTTCTTCGAGTGTCTTCTTCGTAGAGATGGGAGCACGTACTTTATAGTAGAGTAATCCAGGCTGAGTGAGAGAGAGGGTTGGTAGTGTAACCGGTTGTTGCCGGTTTCCAGGTTGTGAATAATGATGTGTTGATATGTTTGGGATAGCTTGCCCATTGGCCAGCCTGTCCATTTTCTATAATTAATTTTTTATGTGAAAACTACCGAGTACTCCGTATATGACATAGAAATATTGGTTAATAATTTTGTATTGGACAGAAAATTCTAGAATATGCCTTCCACCGGCCAGTATTTTTCTTATTTTTGATAGGACCGGCCACTATTGTTTTGCCATTATGAGCGATTTCCGTCAATATTGCACAAAGATAAGTTAATTCCCAAAATACGTTACTTTTCTTGTTAATTCCCACCATACCGTCCACGTCAGCACAGTGAACCGGCCTTTTTTTTTTAAATAAGCAGAGCAAAACCGCTATCTCAGATAGCGGTTCATGGGGGTTAACCGCTATCTGAGATAGCGGTTAATGTTTAATGAACCGCTATCTGAGATAGCGGTTTACCCCTTGCTCTCCCATACCTCCCAGTAAGCAAATTCAAAAAATCAAAAAAAAAAAAAAAACCCCGCTCTCTGTTTCTCTCTCCGTCGTCCCGCTCACTGATCTCTCTCCACCGCCCGGGTCGCCGGTGGTGACCTTCGTCTTCGCCCTCCCTCAGGCCGTCGAGCCTCCTCACCCACAACGAATTCTCACCCTTCGTGATCATCTTTCTCACCGTTCTCCGTCGCTCCTCCGTTTCGAGGATTGCTCCTATGCCCTAGGTCGACCGTCGGACCTCTTCCTCAACACCACCGGACGTCGAGGTTCCTCATCAGCCACCAACGCCGTCGAGCTTCTTTCTCACCCACCACCGGCCGTCGGTAGTTCTACATCAGGTAAACCCTAATATTTTTTTTTGAATTAATATATTCGAATTTAATTATTAATTCAGTAATATTTGTTGCTATGTTTAGGTTTGTTTGATGATGTTATTAGGAATATCATGCTTAGGTTTGTTTGATGGGTTTATGATCATGATTACCATGAATTGTAATTTTTTTTATTGTTAATGTATTTCTAACCGCTAACTGAGATAGCGATGTTATGAATCATATTATGTTAAAATGATTATCCTGTGGTTTTTATGTTTTTGAATTGTTTATCGCTTAAAAGTACTCTTAAAAGTCCTATCTTTGATTCGTTTTAAGCTCTTGAGTTTTTCAATTTGGAATTTTAGTCTTCAATTTCTCAAGTTCATTTGAATTGAAATCAGATTATGATGACCCAAATTAGGGATTCATATTATTAATCATATTATTTTTTGTTTAGAATATGGAGTTGCCAGACTATCCTATTTATTGTCATTGGGGAGGGGAAATTTTGCAAAGTAGCGGTGATGTTACATATAAAGGAGGAGAGCGAAAATTTGGGTTTGTCAATTGTCAAATGAGTTATGATGAGGTTTTGAGTAAGGTTTATGATCTTATGAGATGTGACTCGAGATATGTGGAGTTGAAGCTACTAATGAGGTATCCAATGATGTCCTGTTCATATGAAGCCATTCCGTTGGATGATGACAATTCTTTAAAAGCAATGTTGATTGCTATGTCTCAAACACAATCAACCACAATGCAATTGTTCATCGAGCAACTTCCAAAGCAACCCGAAACTCAATCCCACTTGGAATCCTTTCATGAAATGGATTCATGGGCGAGTCCATTTCCCTACTTGCCCTTGACAAATCAAAGTGGGTTAACGGGTTCATTCACAAGAATGCTTACGGATGAACAATATGCTAGTGAACACATTTCAGAGCTCACTTCTCCAACTCAAACACCACATGTAGAAGCTACAAATGGTGATCCATCTATGATACTTTTCGATTCTCTAGATCAAATATGTGTTGATTTTTTTGGAGATGAAGCGGTTGGGGTGGATAGTGATGTTGATGAAGATGAAGATACACAAGATGCTAATGACAAAGCTATAAGAGAAAGCGCTCCATCTCAAATTTTCAACAATGTTGCAGAGTTGGATCCGATTTTGCTTGATTCTTGGAGGACTTGGTCCAACAACCACTCTTTCGATGGTGAATTTGCTATTGGGCAAGAGTTTGATTCTTTGGCGCAATTGAAAGACATAGTCAAAGGTTATTCCATAGCTAAAAATCATTCATTTAAGGTGTTGGAGAGTGAGCCCACAAAATACGTAGTTGAGTGTAAAAGAAAGAGTTCATGCAAATGCTCATGGAGGTTACGTGCAATCAAGGATCCTTGTCTTGCTTCATTCAGAATTGTGAGGTATAATGGCCCCCATGCAAGTAATTGTTTGGGTGACATAAACTCAATCGATCATCCTCTTCTCTCCTCTGATTTTGTATGCAATGAGATAAAAGATCTTATTCGTGCCGATCCTTCTTTGAAAATCCGTGTTATTGTGCAAGCGGTGAAAGTCAAGTTTAAGTATACCATCACTTACAAGAGAGCTTGGTCAGCAAAACAAAAGGCTATTGCAAGCATTTTTG
Organism: Spinacia oleracea; assembly: GCF_020520425.1. Taxonomy (NCBI): domain Eukaryota; kingdom Viridiplantae; phylum Streptophyta; class Magnoliopsida; order Caryophyllales; family Amaranthaceae; genus Spinacia; species Spinacia oleracea. The sequence goes on from NC_079491.1 coordinate 35,841,279, forward strand.
GTGATTGGGAGCAATCTTACGAAGAGTTGCCTAGGTACATGCAAGCATTGAAAGAATCTAATCCAGGAACCGTCGTGGAATGGTGTACCTTGGCTTCTAATGAAGATCCTTCTGTTCACATTTTTTTGAGAGTGTTTTGGGCATTCAAGCCTTCCATCGATGGTTTTAAGCACTGTCGACCCCTAATCACCATAGATGGAACTCATTTGTATGGTAAGTACAAGGGCACGTTACTCATTGCCATGGGTACAGATGCGAATTCTCAATTGTTCCCTCTTGCTTTTGCTATTGTTGAAAGTGAAAATGGTGAGAGTTGGAAATGGTTCATGAAATGCATTCGGCATTTAGTTACTCAGAGGGAAGGTTTATGTGTCATTTCTGATAGACATGCAGGGATTTTGCAAACAATGAATGAGGTCAATAGTGGGTGGGAGGAGCCGCGTGCCCACCATCGATTTTGTACTCGTCACCTTGCCTCTAATGTCAACACTCAGTTCAAGAATGCTTATGTGAAGAACCTTTTCGGAAAAGCCGCAGATGCTCGTCAAAGAAAGAAGTTTGATTACTACTTGGGAAGAATTGGTGAATTGAATGTTGAAGCTCATAAGTACTTGATGGATATTTCTTCTCATCGGTGGTCGATCCACCATGATGGTGGTTTTAGATATGGCGTGAAAACCACAAACATGTCCGAAGCTTTTAATGGGGTGATGAAAGGTGCTCGTTGTTTGCCGATAACCGCCCTTGTTCGGATGACGTTTTACCGAGTGAACTCCTACTTTGTTACAAGACGAGGTTGGGGTAAAAGGAGAATTGAAGAAGGCCACGATTTCGTTGAGAAGGCCACAACAACAATTGAAATGAACATGGCAAAATCTGGTGCTCACGAGGTCCAAGCCTTTGATCATGAGATGGGGCTATTTGAGGTTACAACTGGACGAGGAGGCAGGGCTTCAGGTAAAGGTGGTAACGTACACACTGTTAACCTTGTAGCCAAAACTTGCACTTGTGAGAAATTAAAAATCTACAAGTTGCCATGCTCCCATGTGCTTGCGGTTTGTCGTTCTCGCAGCTTATCTTATGCTGCTTTCGTTGATCCTTTCTTTACCACTGTCGAGTATAGGCAAACATACTTGAAGAGCTTTCATCCACTTCCTGATGTTCCCTATTGGCCTCATTATACTGGGGTGAGAATAGTTGCTGATGCTAGTAAACGCCGTGGTGTGGGACGCCCAAAGTCGTCTCGATACGCTAATGAGATGGATTCGAGTGCTCGACGCAGTGTCAATGTAAAATCATGTAGCATTTGTCGACGTCAAGGGCATAATAAGAAAACTTGTGCAGCTAGGGGTGGTGTTGGATCATCGGGGTAATAAACTCAGTTTATGTTTCTCTTGATGTGTGATTCTAAGTTTAATTTTTGTGCATATATTTCTTTTGACGTGTGATTTTACGATTTCTAATAAACTTCTTTTTCAGGTCTCATGGAGCCGACGATCCATCCCGGCCCACGTGATACTTCGGTTTTGACGTTGCAGGCGGAGCATAGGAGTGAGGATGTTTGGGGAGGGGGTATGGACAGGCTTTTGACGTGTTGGGAGCACGTGCTTGGTTTAGGAGAGTGGGTGATACATGATTGAGTCTTGGAGTTTGTTAGATTAGCAGGGTTCTATGGTGTACATAGATTGGTTGGTGGTGGATTAGCCTTAGATAGGTCTTTGATCACAGCATTGATTGAGAGATGGAGACAGGAGACGCACACTTTTCATTTGGCTGTTGGTGAGGCTACTATTACTCTGCAGGATGTCGCTGTTTTGTTGGGGCTCAGAGTTCATGGGGCTCTTGTCACAGGGGATGGTACTGGGGTGTGGTCAACTTTAGTCAAGGAGTTGTTAGGGATACGACCAGAGCCTGGTGATGATGGAAAACCTGTTCTCCAGGGTTCATCATTGAGGATGACTTGGTTGAGGCGACACTTCAGTCAGGGCCCCCCTGATGACGCTGCTGATATTGTTTATGAGAGGTTTAGCCGAGCATATATTCTTGCACTTATGGGGTCCATTTTGTTTGCTGATAAGAGCGGTGATGCCGTGCAGCTCGTCTACTTGCCATTGATTCGCGACTTGCGTAGAGCTGGGACATACAGCTGGGGGAGTGCGACCCTTGCTTATTTGTATCGACAGATGTGTCGAGCCGCTCGTAGACGATCCCGTGACATTGGTGGTCCACTTATACTTCTGCAGTTATGGTCATGGGAGCATATTCACATTGGTCGTCCGAGGATTTCGAGAGTTCGCGATGCTCCACCTCCTGACCCAGAGCATCCTATTGAGGTCGACGATCCATCTATTCTTGGTACTCAGCATCAGCGTGGAGTGGACCCCTTAGCATGCAGGTAACTAATTTGTTTAACTACTCATTACTACTTCGATAAATCAAGTAATTTGTTAACACTTTACTTTACTTGTTTTGTTAGTTGGCTTAGGGTTCACTTTTCATGTGGCCATACAGCTAGTGGACTCTCTTTCTTTAGGGATGCACTTGACCATCAAAAGGAGACACAGGTATTTAATATCTCACCTTACTAATTACTCAAATGCTTCTTTTGTTTCAAGATTGCCTAAAATGGCCTAAAATCGCCTTAAATAGCTTCAATTCACCTTAATTAGCCTAAATCCACCAAATATAGCCTAAATACACCTAAACACGCTTAAGTTCACCTAACATAGTCTATAATAGCTTAAAATCACATAATGTAGTTTAAAAAGGCTTAAATTCACCTAGAATTGTCCAAAATAGCCTAAAATTGCTTAATTTCACCTAAAATTGCCTAAATACTCACTTTTTACTTATTGTAGATGACTTGGCAGCCATATTCAGAGACGGTACTTGGTTTACTACCCGAGATTTGTAGATGTGATAGAGATATATGGCGCTCAGTTGTAGCGTTGATTTGCTTTGACATTGTTGAGTACCACTACCCAAATCGAGTGATGCGTCAGTTTGGATTGGAACAGTCAGTTCCCGTTGCGTGTGACACGAGTGTTGATCTTCATAATGTGGATCGACGGCATAAAAACAAGAAGTTTGAAGAGATGCATCGCAAATATGTGGAGGAGTGGCGTGATCGTGAGAGTCGGATTGTTCAAGGCACTCCTTTTGCCGGTCATCGTGAGAGGATGAAGGAGTATATGGATTGGTATTGTAGCATCACGAGACTCCTCATTACTCCTGTTACACGATCACCCCCCACCACTCATTATCAGCCGTCTTCCTCTGATATTTTTTTGGTAAATTAATCCTTGTTCCATTTTCATGTATAATGTTTATATTCATAACTAATGTTGAATTCTAATTATTGTTTCACATTCTTTTTTGTAGTCACATGCATTGGCTGATCTTGCCTCAAGATGCACTCGAGCTGTGGATTCTGCGTTAGAGTTACCTCCCAGTTTGGCCCTTCCTCTCACTCTTGATACGTTACGCAATTTGAGTTCCTCTTGCATTGAGACCTTATCAAGAGTGGGGCAAGAACATATCCTCCAATAGACCTGGTAATCGGGCGGGGCGGGTCAGGGTCGGTGCGGGTCAAAAGAGGGTCGGGTATTGAAAGGGTCATTTTTAGCGGGTCGATAATGGGCGGGTTAAAAGCGGGTCGTGGGTCAATAGCGGGTCATTAGTGGGCGGGTCAATAAACGAGGAATGAAAAATGAAAAACAAAAGAGCCATGTGCAAGTACAAGTAAATACGAAGCTATACACGTAATTTTTTGTATCATTACTATTTTAATTTTCAAAATAATTGTAGTATAAGTTTGACCCTATAATGACCCTGTCCAATAAAGGCCCTGTCCAATAAGAGCCCTGCCCAATAAAAGCCCTATTAACTTGACCCTAACCCTATATCCATTGGACTACCCTGTCCAATAACCAGGTCTACCCTCCAACAATATGATTTAGCCTCGTCTCAGTGTACACCCGACACCTCCACCTCACATGTGTTCTCGAGGGCGTGGTTTTCGACCACCACGTGCACGCCCTCCACCACTTACTCCTCCTCTACGCCCTCCAGCACTTACTTCTCCACGCCCTCCACCACCACCTTCTCCACGCCCTCCACCTCTTACTCCTCCTGCATCTCCGCCAGCATCACAAGTTATTTCATCTCCTCCTTTGCAGCTTCTCACTTACCGGCGACAAAAGGGTTGCTCTCCTAGTCAACGTCCCGAGCCAATTGCCGAGGAGGATGAGTCCTCATTTTCATCGTCCGAGCATTCAAAGAAATAACGTAGAACTTAGATTTGAGCTACATTAGAAATTTTGTGTAATCTTTTGTTCTTTTGCTAGTATTGGAACTTTTAAAACTTTTAGAAACTCATGTGTCATTATTGGAACGATTGAACTTTTGGAAATTTTTTGTTTGCACTCTTCTATTTTGTTGCATAAGTGTTATGGTTTGGTTGGTTGGTATGATTTGTGGAGGTTGTTGGAGTTGGATTATAGACGTTGGAGTTGGATTATAGACGTTGTTGGAGATCTTGGATTTGTTTACAGGTTGTTGGAGTTGGACTATTTGGCAGAAGATCTCAGCCCATTTTCTGGCTGAACACTGGAAACTGCAAGCTTGGATGCAGGGGGCATTATGAACCGCTATCTGAGATAGCGGTTTGGTTTTGAACTAAACCGCTATCTCAGAATGCGGTTAAGTAGTATAAACCGCATTCTGAGATAGCGGTTTAGTTCTAAACCAAACCGCTATCTCAGATAGCGGTTTAGTGTTGAACCGGAAAAAAAAAATTATTTTTCTCTCTCCCTTGCTGACGTGGACGGTATGGTGGGAATTAACAAGAAAAGTAACGTGTTTTGGGAATTAACTTATCTTTGTGCAATATTGACGGAAATCGCTCTGCCATTATAACAACAAGAAAAAAAAAATAAAAAAAATTGTATAACTACTCCCTTCTTCCCTTAATACTCGTACCGCTTTTTTTTATGGGTCGTCCTTAATACTTGCACCGCTTCTATAAATGAATTTTTTTTTACCAAAATTATATTATTTCTCACACTTACCTACTAACTCACTCCCTAAAAAAACTCATTTAAAATTCACACCCCCATTACCCCCTTACACATTTTTCACTAACTATATCAAAAAAATTCAACTATCAACTACCACCTATTAAATTAATAAGCCAATTCAAGTGTCTTAAACTTCGCACCGGTCAAACCGGTGCGAGTATTAAGGGACGGAGGGAGTACTTTTTATGTTAATCTCAATATAATAGACCATATATTAAGTGTCCTGTATTCTTAATCGAGCGTTCTTATTTTGAAAATTATTAGGTGCACCTAAGAATATTATTATGCTCATTGGTGGTCCCTATCACATTTTCTCCTCATATATAGAAGATGTGAGAGGGTGCATTTTTGAAAATTATCTCTGAATACCAGGAGCAATCATCTTTGGCCATGGTGGATGAGATGTTCTAATGTAGACTGAGTAGGTGAAACACCAGAGAAACGGACTTGAGATAAAGACAGATGGATTGAAAGCTTGTGGTTGACCACCCACAAGTTGCTTCACAGAGGTGCTCTGTAATGAATCGAAGAGAATTTGATCTTAATGAAGGCTGAGTTGCAGAGGCTACCGCAACGATTGTTGATGAAGTCGTCATAGAGGATGCTGGAGGTGAAAAAGATACAGGAACTATAGCCGAAGATGTTGCTGGAGAAGCACCTGGTTTGCTCATTGAAAAGGCAGCAAAAGGGTCACCTCCAGAAACTAGATTGGAAGTAGAAGCATCAGATGCATTAATACTGTTGTTTCTAGTTTGAGAGGTCACTTTTACTAAATCAGTTCAATCCCTAAATGACCAGTTTAGGTTGAGGACACTTTCTGGTATTGTTTAACTGACACAAACATGGAAAATTATACAACAACAACAGAATTTCAGCGCAACAGCAGCAGCAGAATTATAGCAACAACAACAGCAGAATTTCTGTAGCAACAAAACAAAAATCAACAACAAAAAGCAGATCAACCGCAACAAATATTAAGCAGACCAGAACTAGCTTAACAGCATATTAGAGAACAGAAAAATTGAGCAAAACCAGGTAGCATGACACGAATCTAATTCAACCCTAAACTGACCTAGCATGACTCAAATTTAATTTTACGCAGCAACAAGCATGAATTTTAATAATGAACAACATATCAAAAAAATTAAGGCAGTAGCCACACCAGAATACAAAAAAAAACTTCCACAAATTAAAACCCTAGAAATTAGAACACAAAATCACAAGGAAAAATAATCCAATAATTCATAAACAATTCGTGTAATTCGAGAGACTAAAGAGAGAATAAAGTAATTCAAATAGAAAAAAGGGCAAGAAGGAAGACGAAGGAGGAGCGACACTTACCTAAAACAAGTACGGCGGAGAGTGAGAACATCTATCCAAAGAGCCAAAAAGCCAAAAAAAGAAGTAAATAATGATGAATTTCCCGAAATTAGATGTGTAATAGTACCTTCAATAGATTTGTTACGAAACTCGTCCGAAGTAGAAGTTGCTTGGAGGAGAGAGAAAATGGATCTGATTGTAGAAAGAGGAGGGAGAAAGAGAAAACCAGGTCGAAGGAGGAAATAAATGAATTGCAGAGCCAAAAGAGCAAAATGGAAGGAAAGAAAGGAAAAGAAGGGAGGGCATAAACGTCTACACAATTTCCACAAGGAAAAGACAAAAAATAAAATAAGGCACAAAAATATGAGTAAGAAACTAGTTTTGAAAAATCTCCGGTTTCTTTGATTATTTTTTAAATATAATATTATCTAAGAGACCATATATTTCAGGTGCGAGGTTTCTTACATTTTTCCTAAGAAACCACACTTCTAAGATAATTGGTTTCTTTATCTAAGAAACCTAATAAATGACTTATGCGGTGCCCAAGCAATGGTTCCTTATCCCATTTTTGTAGTAGTGTAAAAACTTTACTCGAAAGAGAAGTGTAACTGATGTTTACATATGCAACTGAGTTACCTAGGATAAATCAAATTGTAAGGGTAATTATCTGATCATGTATTAGGTGGCCTAGTTTGGGTTTGAGGGACTGATTTTTGCGGTAATCAACTCTGGTTTCATAGGCCTGATTCTTTATAGTAAATAGATTAGTAAAATCTAATGAAAGTTTGTGTGCTCTATTTTATGTGTTTGGATTCTGAACTGACAGTACAACCAACTATCTGATTGAATCCATTCCCTTGGACCAGCCGTGACAAAATTATTGGTTAACTATGTTTGCTGTCAGTTAAAACTAATTAAACATAGAAGTTATCAGAAAATCAGATCATTGAAGGGTAAAGAACAGTAAGCATGTTATCAGATATAAAAATTAAGGTGCCGTAAAGGGTGGAAGACCCATAAGTTTCTCCTGGTTTGTTTGGAGCAGATTAGCTGCAGCAGAAATATACTTCCTACACAAGTATTTGCTGAGTAAATTACACATACTTGGGTTTGTTCCTGCATCACTTGTTGATAAAAAAAATTGTTACGTTACTTGTTTAATGTGTGTGTGGGGGGTAATAATAAAAGAAACAAAACATCTAAACATAATGAATTAGTTTGTTATGATAAAAATTGAGGTGTCGTACGTAAAAGAGTGGCAACTGGCAAGCCCTTAAGTTGCTCCTGAATGTCCTGCAGTTTGGATCAAATTAGCTTTACAGCAGAAACATTGGTAGAACTAGTTTGAAGTTTGTCCTACAAAAGGAATTTAGTACAAACCAGGGGAGGGAATAAGAGAAATTACAGGTTTTATACATCTGATCTAGTGATTTGTACTACACTGTGCATTTGTGCATACACTTAGCTAAGCTATCATGGGCCTCCACTATGGCTAGTGTTTCTATATGAGTGCAACATTGTGTGGGTGACATATTGTTCCAGCTGTTTTATACATGCAAAAATTATTGTACTATTTTAAATGATAATTGATTTTCTTCATTGTTTTACTCCATACCAAAGTCATGTTGTTGTGCATATTCATGCCATATACATTGGGTAAGATATACTTTGCACAATTTTCTGAAAATGCATATTCACGACATATAGTAAGGATAAGATGTTAGCACCGTCTTTAGTTGAGGGAAACAAATATTTATAATCCTTGTTGGTTGTGTACAATTTGCAGCTGATCAATCCAAAAGTGAAGATCATCTCAGTGGAAAATACACCCGATGACCCAAGACAAAGGAAGCCGGATATAACAACAGGCAAGGAATTTCTTGGTTGGGAGCCAAGGGTGAAATTGAGGGAAGGACTCCCTCTTATGGAAGAGGACTTCCGCCCGAGGCTCGGAGTTCCCAAGAATTGAACACGGTGACTTTTAAGTCTTTCTTATATGAGTGGTGAGAGACAAAGAGAGGAGTCGGTAAAAGAAAAGTTGGCAAAGTGGGCGTTTTGTGAGTGTTTTTTCAAAAGTAGAGGATTTCTTGATATTACCATTTGCTTCTATCCTTGTCGTGTCAAAAAATAGTCTAGGGGAACTCTGTCTGTTCCCCTGTCGTTCATTTGCTATAATCATCAATATATGAAGTTTCTCATTCCAAAGTGTAGTTAGGTTCGTTATCAACATGTTGGTTTATCTATGATGGATTTTCCTTTTATAAAATTGGGTTGTAAAACTGTATTGACAGGTTTATGTGTATTATAACATTCCCCGTATTGGGAAGGGTCAAATTACAAAGGAGAATTTGCCGAAATTTTCAACTATTTATTTCCTTTTATTTTATGCTCATGTATATTTAGTGTAATGTGATCGAGCTACATGAAATGAACCTACTAAATAAAAATATCCGAAAAAAGGAAAAAAAGAGTCATTTGCGAGCTAATCTGCTACGCAAAGGACTTTTTTTTAAAATATGCTGAAAAGTCATTGGCGTCGCACTTTAGCTAAAGTGCGACGTAAATGACGTTTTTTTAACCTGCTTAAAAGTCATTTGCGTTGCTCTTTAGCTTGCTGAAAATTCATTTTGCGTCGCAATTTAGCTAAGGTGCGACGCAAATGAATCTTATTTGCGTCGCAGCCAGTTGCGCCGCACCAATGTGTGACGCAAATGATCTTAAATGAGCGACGCAAATGAAGAGTTTTCCACAAGTGATATGGAGGAACAATAAATCAACCCTAAAAACAATCAAATCACCAAAACATCAATAATCAAACAAATTCCAAGAAAAATAGAGATTAAGACTCAAATATATACCGTAAATACAACAACGAAGGTTGGACATTGAGCCGCATAAGGTTGTACTCTTTCTCTCTTTTCCGCCCTCTTTTCATCTCTATGTAGACCACGATTGAATTTTTGATGCAAATAAAATATTACGAGATCATTGGAGGAAGATTTGAAAGAGAGATTTACAAAGAGAGAGGAATAAATGCTGATTAGGGTTTCGCGATGGAGAAGATCAAAGAAAAAAAGGAAGTAGTGATGATCGCCGTTGAAATTTGCGTAGAAAATCGATAATTAGGGCTGCGATTTTTTTTTTGAATTGTAGATCTACATTGAGAACTCATAAGCGATGAATTATTAGGGTTGTCGAGGAAGGGAAAGGTTGAAAACTTCTATTTAAACTTGCAATAAAGGGGGAAGTTGTAATTAATTCGACTAATTACAACTTGTAATACCCCGTGCGCGGGCTGCGAATTCCTGTAAAAAAAATTAGTTTTTTCGCAACGCGCTATTAATTAAAAACACTGCGAGTAGCTCATTTAACTCTTGACCCGTGTTGACCAAGCATTTTTGCAACGACTACAACTTGCATGAGTTGCAATTGATGGGTCGCAAATGACAATTTCTCTACTAGTGACATGCGATCATAATATCCTTGTCGATGTAGGGACTAGGTTTGACTTAGAACGTCCATTCCCAATGAAGTCCCCTGTTAAGAGTCGAGACTCAAAGCTATATTGCCAATTCCATGAAGACATAGGTCATGACACCAAGGACTATAGGAGCCTGAAAAGATCCTTGGATGGTTTGGCAGCTAAGGGTCATCTAAAGAATTATTTACATAAGAATACCCATGGCACCGGAAAAAATCATTACAAAAAGAACAAATCACCCATCTCAGCTGGAGGCAAAAACCAAACTAATGGGGGGGTTCGTAGCAGTCATATCAGGAGGGCCAGCCTCTGGAGGACCTACCATGGGAGGACAAAGAGATTATGCTAGGCGACTGAGACAAGTAATTCTCTTAGGAAAGTCACCAAAGGACCCTTTCCCAAAAATCGAAAATTGCGAGTCCAATGGTGGACGAATAACTACCCCACATGATGACCCACTGGTCATAGAGATCAAGATCTCTAATATGAGAGTAAGGCGTATACTCGTCGATACCGGAAGCTCGTCCGACATTATGAGTGTTGAGTGCTTGAGCCGTCTGGCTCATGATCCAAAATCCATTGAAAAGATCCATTACCCCATCATTGGTTTTGGAGGAACCATCATACACCCGGTAGGTGTCATATCATTATTCGTGAGGATAGGAGGACGCAATGACGATAGAAAAATGAATGTGAACTTCCTGATTGTGAAGGATCTAACGGCATACAATGTCATCTTGGGGCGTCCTACATTAGACAAAATCAAGGCGGTGGTTGTTACCCACCTGAAGCTATTGAAGTATGTATGCGATGATGGGAAGATTGGGACCATTCATGGTGTAGGTGGGTTTTTTCGATTTACTGTATCCTTTTCTGTATGTGCCCCTACAGCTTTTGAAAATTTGAAATTCGAAGGAGTCGGCACCAAACGTGTTTAAGGGTCTAGTTGTGAGGTTATGATACATATGACATTACATAGATCATGCGGAAACAACCATTAACCCAGGAAACATATTATTTACACATAATCATTTAGCATAGTTTAGATGCATACTCTTTGTTGCGTGCCTTCCCTAGCTGCGCCCGAACCGAACAAGAACAAGTCTTTTAGGACTCCAAGTGTCGTCCCTCCGTAGAAAGTCCACAGCACGTCCGGATCCGCCTTAAGATTGACCAACTAGAATCGCCCTTAAGGTACTCAGAAAATTCGGCACTTTTGGGGCAAGATGGGTGTTTGAATTTTCTCTCAAAAAACTCACTTTTGAATACTTTGAAACTTGTGTATAAATTATGACCCCTAGGCCTTTATTTATAGAGTTATGGAAAAGGAATCGTAATCCTAGTAGGATGCGAATTAATTGGAATTAGAATTCTACATGAATTCTACTTAATCAATTTATCCAATAGGAATAGACATTTAATCATACACTGACTCTTGCAGATTCAGGAATCTCGCATGAGCTCAAACTCACACACACACGGCAGCCACAAGGGCTGCCCACGCATGCGAGCAGCAGCCCACGCAGCGCGGCCCACGCATGCGTGGCCTTGTGCGCGCTGGGCTGTGGCGTGCGTGCTTGCTGGGCGATGGCCTGGCTTCGTGCTGGGCCTTCGTCCGGCAGGCCTCGTCCGATGCTAATTCGTACGATACGCTTCCGATTAAAATTCCATTTCCGGAATCTATTTCCGATACGAACAATATTCAATATTTCCGATTCCGGAATTAATTTCCGTTTCGAACAAATATTTAATATTTCCGTTTCCGGAATTATTTTCCGATTCCGGTAATATTTCCGATTCTGACAATATTTCCGTTTCCGGCAATATTTCCGATTCTGGTAATATTTCCATTTCCAACAATATTTTCCGATACGTACCATGTTTCCGTTTCCGGCAACATCTACGACTTGGATAATATTCATATTTCCGATACGATCCATATTTCCGTTTCCGGCAATATCATCGTTTCCGGAGTATTCATTTCTTGCCTGTGACGATCTTAGCTCCCACTGAAACCAAGATCCGTCGGTTCCGAATATTCATAGATGGAGTATTTAATGCCATTAAATACTTGATCCGTTTACGTACTATTTGTGTGACCCTACGGGTTCAGTCAAGAGTAAGCTGTGGATTAATATCATTAATTCCACTTGAACTGAAGCGGCCTCTAGCTAGGCATTCAGCTCACTTGATCTCACTGAATTATTAACTTGTTAATTAATACTGAACCGCATTTATTAGACTTAACATAGAATGCATACTTGGACCAAGGGCATTATTTCCTTCAGTCTCCCACTTGTCCTTAGGGACAAGTGTGCATTTCCTAATTCCTTTGTCGCTCGATGCTTGCTCTTGAACATAAGGTAAGAGTTGTCATCCTTATTATGTCCAGAGGTGTTCCTCGGTTTCAGAGTTCAACTGATCAAATAAACAGATAATCATAGCCTATGATTCATCCGAGCACGGCCATGCATTTCACAGTTTCTAGCTCTCCGAGTGGCCTTGTACAACTTTTAAGCATCTCATCCCGATTTATGGGAGGACAATCCCAATCTTGCGATCTTGAGATTAGACTTCGTTTGATAGGTGATTACCTGAGCGTTGCCTTTATAGCCTCCTTTTACGGTGCGACGGTTGGTCAACGTCAAAGCAACCAGTTCTCAAACAAGTAATCTCAAATCACTCAGGTATTGAGGATTTAGTGTCTAATAATTTAATGAAATTTACTTATGACAGACTTTCATCTCTTACAGTAAAGTTTCATAGGTCTTGTCCGATACTAGTCTTCCCAAAGTAAGTATCTATGCAAATGATTATGACATTGCCATGTCCACATAGTTCAAGAAACAGAACTACTAGTCATCTTGCATTCTAATCGTCTAACGTTTTCTATGCGTCCAATTTTATAGAAAACTCCGACTAGGGACCATTTTCAACCTTTGACATTCAAGTTCACTTGATAGACATTTCTTAGTCACAGGACTGGTCCTGACAGTCTATCTTGAATATATCGTCAAGTTGAAGGGACTCATCATTTAATAAACCACAAATTAAATGGAAAAATGAATTCCTTTCATTTATTGTGAATGATTAACCAATAATGTTTTACAAAGATTTAAACTCTAAAACTTTAAAACATAAAACAGAGACATCAAAGCCATTCTCCAATATGCTTGATTCCCATAGCTGCAGTGTGCGAGTTGTGCTTCGCTTGCGGCAGAGGTTTAGTTAATGGATCTGATATGTTGTCATCAGTTCCAATTTTGCTTATCTCGACTTCTTTTCTTTCAACGAACTCTCGTAGAAGGTGAAATCTACGAAGTACATGCTTGACTCTCTGGTGGTGTCTAGGCTCTTTTGCCTGTGCAATAGCTCCGTTATTATCACAATACAGGGCTATTGGTCCTTTAATGGAGGGGACTACACCAAGTTCTCCTATGAACTTCCTTAGCCATATAGCTTCCTTTGCTGCTTCATGTGCAGCAATGTACTCCGCTTCAGTTGTAGAATCCGCAATGGTGCTTTGCTTAGCACTTTTCCAGCTTACTGCTCCTCCGTTGAGGCAGAAGACAAACCCAGACTGTGATCTGAAATCATCTTTGTCGGTTTGGAAACTTGCGTCCGTATAGCCTTTAACAATTAATTCATCATCTCCACCATAGACCAGGAAGTCATCTTTGTGCCTTTTCAGGTACTTCAGAATATTCTTGGCAGCAGTCCAATGCGCCTCTCCTGGGTCTGACTGGTATCTGCTCGTAGCACTGAGTGCGTACGCAACATCCGGGCGTGTACATATCATAGCATACATTATTGAACCAATCAATGATGCATATGGAATCCCATTCATTCGTCTACGCTCATCAAGTGTTTTTGGGCACTGAGTCTTGCTTAGAGTCATTCCATGAGACATGGGTAGGTAGCCTCGCTTGGAGTCCGCCATCTTGAACCTATCAAGCACCTTATTGATATAAGTGCTTTGACTAAGTCCAATCATCTTTTTAGATCTATCTCTGTAAATCTTGATGCCCAATATGTACTGTGCTTCTCCTAGATCCTTCATCGAAAAACATTTCCCAAGCCAAATCTTGACAGAGTTCAACATAGGAATGTCATTTCCGATAAGAAATATGTCGTCGACATATAATACTAGGAAAGCAATTTTGCTCCCACTGACCTTCTTGTATACACAAGATTCGTCCGCGTTTTTGATGAAACCAAAGTCACTGACTGCTTCATCAAAACGTATATTCCAGCTCCTGGATGCCTGCTTCAATCCGTAGATTGACTTCTTTAGCTTGCATACCTTTTTAGCATTCTTTGGATCCTCAAAACCTTCAGGCTGTGTCATAAACACAGTTTCTGTTAAAACGCCGTTTAAGAAAGCAGTTTTGACATCCATCTGCCATATTTCGTAATCGTAATATGCAGCGATTGCTAACATTATTCGAATAGACTTTAGCATTGCAACTGGTGAAAAGGTTTCATCGTAATCCACACCGTGGACTTGCCTGTAACCTTTCGCAACCAATCTAGCTTTGAAAACTTCAAGTTTCCCATCCTTGTCCTTTTTCAGTTTGAAAACCCATTTGCTTCCAATGGCTTGGTAGCCATCTGGCAAATCGACCAAATCCCATACTTGGTTTTCAGACATGGAGTCTAATTCAGATTGCATGGCTTCTTGCCATTGCTTGGAGCTAGGGCTCGTCATAGCTTGCTTGTAGGTCGCAGGTTCATCACTTTCAAGTAATAGAACGTCATAGCTCTCGTTCGTCAAAATACCTAAGTACCTTTCCGGTTGAGATCTATATCTTTGCGATCTACGCGGGGTAACATTTCTAGATTGACCATGATTCTCACCAGATTCTTCTAAAGGTCTCTGAGTTTCATCCTGAATGTCATCTTGAGCATTCTCTAGAGTTTGTTGTTCGACTCGAATTTCTTCGAGGTCTACTTTTCTCCCACTTGTCATTTTGGAAATATGATCCTTCTCCAAAAAGACACCATCTCGAGCAACAAACACTTTGTTCTCAGATGTATTGTAGAAGTAATACCCCTTTGTTTCCTTTGGATAGCCCACAAGGATACATTTGTCAGATTTTGGATGAAGTTTGTCTGAAATTAATCGTTTGACGTATACTTCACATCCCCAAATCTTAAGAAAAGACACATTTGGAGGCTTTCCAAACCATAATTCGTATGGAGTCTTTTCGACAGCTTTAGACGGAGCTCTATTTATAGTGAGTGCAGCTGTATTTAGTGCATGTCCCCAAAATTCTAATGGAAGTTCGGCCTGACCCATCATTGACCTGACCATGTCTAGCAAGGTTCTGTTCCTCCGTTCTGACACACCGTTCCATTGTGGTGTTCCAGGAGGAGTCAATTCTGATAGAATTCCACATTCTTTCAGATGGTCATCAAATTCATAGCTCAGATATTCACCGCCTCTATCAGACCGCAGTGCCTTGATCTTCTTGCCTAATTGATTCTCTACTTCACTCTGAAATTCCTTGAATTTGTCAAAGGACTCAGACTTATGCTTCATTAGGTAGACATAACCATACCTACTGAAGTCATCAGTGAAAGTGATAAAGTAGCTGAAACCACCTCTAGCATTTGTACTCATTGGTCCACATACATCTGTATGGATTAAACCCAATAGTTCATTTGCTCTTTCTCCAACTTTAGAGAAAGGTTGCTTTGTCATTTTGCCAAGTAAACATGATTCGCATTTACCATAATCCTCTAAGTCAAATGGTTCTAGAATTCCTTCCCTTTGAAGTCTTTCTAAGCGTTTCAGGTTTATATGGCCTAATCGACAATGCCACAGATAGGTGAGATCTGAATCATCCTTTTTGGCCTTTTTGGTATTTATGTTATATACTTGTTTGTCGTGATCTAATAAATAAAGTCCATTGACTAATCTAGCAGATCCATAAAACATCTCTTTAAAATAAAACGAACAACTATTGTCTTTTATTATAAAGGAAAATCCCTTAGCATCTAAGCAAGAAACTGAAATGATGTTTTTAGTAAGACTTGGAACATGGAAACATTCTTCCAGTTCCAAAACTAGCCCGGAGGGCAACGACAAATAGTATGTTCCTACAGCTAATGCAGCAATCCGTGCTCCATTTCCCACTCGTAGGTCGACTTCACCCTTGCTTAACTTTCTACTTCTTCTTAGTCCCTGTGGATTGGAACATAAGTGTGAGCCACAACCTGTATCTAATACCCAAGAAGTTGAATTAGCAAGTATACAGTCTATAACGAAAATACCTGAAGATGGAACGACTGTTCCGTTCTTCTGATCTTCCTTTAGCTTTGGACATTCTCTTATGTAATGGCCTATTCCATCACAATAAAGACAGCTTGATGTGGACTTGTCCTGCTTTGATTTAGCATTGCCCTTGGACTTTCCACCTTTCTTGAATGGTCTCTTTCTAGCCTTGAGTAAATCCTTGGCTTCACAGTCCAGTACTATTTCAGCCTTTCTGACAAGGTGAATAAATTCTGCAACTGTTTCTTCTCTTGGTTCACTTAGGTATTGTTGCTTGAAGCGACCAAACCCACTGTGTAGTGAATTGAGCAAGACAGAGACTGCCATCCTTTCGCTTATTGGTGTTCCTAGTAGACTTAGGCGATCAAAATATGAACACATAAGATCCACATGGAACCTCAGTGGGACGCCTACCCTCTGTTTAGTGCGAAGGAGCTGAACATGTGTTTCTTGGACCTCCATCCTATAACACCTGTTGGGAGAACTAACCTTTAGTCCAGACATTGATTCAATCAACTCATGGACGTTCAGGTCCCTGTCCTCCGTACTTCCACGACAGATATCCCTCAGATTCTTGATGAGCGTAAAAGGTTCATAGGCTACAAACCTTCTAGCCCAATCATCAGGGATATTGTTCAGCATGAGACTCATAACCTTTTTGAGATCCGCATCCCAGGCGTAAAATCTCTCAGGGGTCATGTCTCTGGCATAGTAGCTTGGCATGGGATGTGATAGTACATACTCAAGTCCATTGAGTTTGACTATTTCAACTAGCTTAGCTTCCCATTCAAGAAAATTTGTCAGGTTCAGCTTGACCATAAGCTCAGAACCCATGATGATGTTTTGATTGTTGTTTGCCATATTAAAACTACAATTGAAAAGAATAAACAAATAAATAACCATTCACAGTTTCTCTTAATAAACTTAAATTCTAGCATTCATGCATAATTCAATGTTTATTAAGCATTTTATTCAAGTTATGTGTTCCGGCAGGTGTGAATAAAATGATTCCAAGATCCTAAAATCATTGAAGAACTAAGCACAGTTTGTCGACTTAATCCTAGAACATCTTAGGTAAGCAAAAGCCTTTTGCTAATAGTCTAGAAACTATTCTTGGTTGATAGGTACGTCTAAGAACTTATTAGGTAAACCTATCGAATTTGCCACGACATAAAAGGACTCCTTACTTATATCGTTGAGTTTCACCAAAACTAACATGTACTCACAATTATTTGTGTACCTTGCCCCTTTAGGACCAATAAGTAACACCTCGCTGAGCGAAAACTATTACTAGATTGATGTAAAGGATATCCAAGCAAGTGTATATTTTGGCATGGCACCTTTTAACTCAATTTTTAAGTTTGGAACTTAAGGCTCTTACTATGTTGGTTAGATTTTAAGTGAACTAAAATCCTTAATCATGCAACATAATCAAGCTTTTGATCTCATGCATTTTAAGACATATTTAAAGCAATAAATAACTTAAAACATGCATAAGATATATGTGATCTAGTATGGCCCGACTTCATCTTGAAGCTTTGACTTCAAAGTCCGTCTTGAAAATCTCCGTGGGAGGCACCATTTTCTTCAAATAGGATAAGTTATAACTAATTACAACTATTTGATGGTACGCAGACCATATTTGAATTGAAAAACAACTTTGGTACTTTAGACCAATTACATTCAAATTAATGGTACGCAGACCATATTTTCTATCCTATTTGGGCCATACTAGTCACTTCATAACCTGCAAAACAGTACATATACAATATATACCATTCACCCATTCATTATCATGAATGGCCCACATAGCTGGTTAGTTAAACACATTATGCATCACGTAAACATTTGCAGCAATTAATCAAGGGCACCAATAATCTACCAATTATTCAGTCCTTATTAATTCTAATCGAGTTGTTTTAACCTTAAGGATTTGTAGACCTAATCAAGAGTTTATGACTAAAAGCACTCCCACTCAAACCAATAAATTCATATGCTTTACTAATTTTAAACATAAAATTGTATTTCTAGTCTAACCGGAAACATACAAATTTAATTAAAATTTAAAGCTCATATAAATTTATAATTGAATCCAAAAATTTAATTTTAATTTCAGTCACATTTAAATTAATTTATGATTTTAATTTTAGTAAAATAATTAGAATAAATGCCATTTATTATAATTATAATATTCAAAATTAAAATCCAAGAAATTAATTCAAATTATTAATTTTAAAATCAATTAAAAATTACGTGAACTGAAATTTTCAAATTAAACATTCAAAACGATCTAATCGTAACGCAAACACCCTATGCGTTGCACGCCCATGGGCTGTACGCACACAGCCATTGCTGGCCATGTGCGCGCAGCCCATGCGCTCGTTGCATAGCTGCTGCTGTCCCATACGCAAGCCTCCGCACAGCGCCCACCGCACGCGAGCTATCGCTCGCAGCGCGCGCGCGTTACCGCGCTCGCTGGTGCGCGAGATCGCTCGCTGGTGCGCGCGAGCCATCGCTCGCTGGGGCGCTGCATCGCTCGCTGGCGCGCGAGATCGCGCGCTGGCGCGCGAGATCGCTCGCTGGTGCGCGCGAGTGATGCTGGGCGCAGCGCTCGTGGCACGCGAGCTTGCGCTCGCTGCGCACGAGGCTGCGCGCTGTTGTGCGAGGCAGCGCGCGCTGTGGCGCAGCTCGCTTGCTGCCCACACGCGACTGCCTTGGCTCGCCCCTCGCCCATGCCCATACGTTCATTGCTCGTGGCACACGACACAAGGCAGGGCTGCTGCCTTGTGCTCGTGCACTACGGCCTTGCTCATTGCATTCGTGCCGCACGGGCGACGAGCTCCCTTGCTCGTCGTCGCATGCCCGCATTATACAACACCCCTTAAGGGTAACACGAAGCGTCCATTGCTTCGCGCGTGCAAGTTATTTGAACGAATCGCATAAAATTTAAAATTTATATTTAAAATTAATGACAAATTAATAAATAATATTAATTTCATAATTTTAGGGCGAAAAATCGAAAATTTATTATCCAATTGATTTCCGATTGATATGGATTCAAGTCTAGGTCATAAAAATTTAAAATTTATCGTAAATTTACAATTTTTATGGTGGTTTTTAATCATAGGTTTCTAATTAAATTACAATTAATTATGAAAATCAAATTAATTCTAAATTATTCTAATTTTCAACAAATTAATCATAATTACAAATTAGATTGCATAATTAACAAGACTAGGCATTCAAACTTGTTAAACATATGCAATAGGTCAATCAAAAATTCAAGATTTATCAACAAGAATCGCAAATATTTAATTTAACATCTTAAATTTACGAAATTTTGCATTCGAAAAACTAAAACCTTCGAAAAGTCATAGTTAGGCTTCGAATTTGAGAATTCTGGGTTCGGCAGAAAAATACTATTTTTGTCAAAATTTTAGAATGCCTTTTACATGCGGAATTGACACAAAAATCACTCAATTCGGATGAGTAATGAAGAAACTGCCGAAAAACTGCGTACGTATAATTAAATAAACGCAATTTGCAACTAATTAACAATTACGAAAATTAATCACCCCTTTTAATTCTTGCAAATTTGTAATATTTAACCATGTTCATGCAATTTAGATTATGAAAATAATAAGGGGCTCGTGATACCACTGTGAGGTTATGATACATATGACATTACATAGATCATGCGGAAACAACCATTAACCCAGGAAACATATTATTTACACATAATCATTTAACATAGTTTAGATGCATACTCTTTGTTGCGTGCCTTCCCTAGCTGCGCCCGAACCGAACAAGAACAAGTCTTTTAGGACTCCAAGTGTCGTCCCTCCGTAGAAAGTCCACAGCACGTCCGGATCCGCCTTAAGATTGACCAACTAGAATCGCCCTTAAGGTACTCAGAAAATTCGGCACTTTTGGGGCAAGATGGGTGTTTGAATTTTCTCTCAAAAAACTCACTTTTGAATACTTTGAAACTTGTGTATAAATTATGACCCCTAGGCCTTTATTTATAGAGTTATGGAAAAGGAATCGTAATCCTAGTAGGATGCGAATTAATTGGAATTAGAATTCTACATGAATTCTACTTAATCAATTTATCCAATAGGAATAGACATTTAATCATACACTGACTCTTGCAGATTCAGGAATCTCGCATGAGCTCAAACTCACACACACACGGCAGCCACAAGGGCTGCCCACGCATGCGAGCAGCAGCCCACGCAGCGCGGCCCACGCATGCGTGGCCTTGTGCGCGCTGGGCTGTGGCGTGCGTGCTTGCTGGGCGATGGCCTGGCTTCGTGCTGGGCCTTCGTCCGGCAGGCCTCGTCCGATGCTAATTCGTACGATACGCTTCCGATTAAAATTCCATTTCCGGAATCTATTTCCGATACGAACAATATTCAATATTTCCGATTCCGGAATTAATTTCCGTTTCGAACAAATATTTAATATTTCCGTTTCCGGAATTATTTTCCGATTCCGGTAATATTTCCGATTCTGACAATATTTCCGTTTCCGGCAATATTTCCGATTCTGGTAATATTTCCATTTCCAACAATATTTTCCGATACGTACCATGTTTCCGTTTCCGGCAACATCTACGACTTGGATAATATTCATATTTCCGATACGATCCATATTTCCGTTTCCGGCAATATCATCGTTTCCGGAGTATTCATTTCTTGCCTGTGACGATCTTAGCTCCCACTGAAACCAAGATCCGTCGGTTCCGAATATTCATAGATGGAGTATTTAATGCCATTAAATACTTGATCCGTTTACGTACTATTTGTGTGACCCTACGGGTTCAGTCAAGAGTAAGCTGTGGATTAATATCATTAATTCCACTTGAACTGAAGCGGCCTCTAGCTAGGCATTCAGCTCACTTGATCTCACTGAATTATTAACTTGTTAATTAATACTGAACCGCATTTATTAGACTTAACATAGAATGCATACTTGGACCAAGGGCATTATTTCCTTCACTAGTTTGGAAAGACCATAGTTTGACTCTTTTTGGATAAGGCATGAAACCGAGCGGGTGACATTCGGGTACGGGAGAGAAACACTTATTTTTGGCAAACTTGAAAAGTACGTTCAAACACAAGACAAGGATCGTTTTCATGAAATCCTAATCATGGCACTAGGCGGGTTGAATCATGCATTTAGAACATTGTATTTGCCACTTGTGCGTGATCACTTTGCTTGAAAGTTAATTAAGGGAACCTAAGGCCGGTTTGTCCAAAAATTTTCTTTGTTACGCGTGATGTAACCTTTGTATATTGTTGTATTTAGCATGTTGGGTGATGAAAGCGATAAACATGTAAAACATCATCACAAATAGTAGCTAGGAATTATCAAAATGCGTACAAAACCACATCACCTTAAAAAAAAGGTGAGTAAAGAGTGCGGAATTAAAATTGGAAGCATAGAAAATAGAGGTGCGATATTGAAATTGCGTTATTGAAATTGTGTTATTGAAATTGCGATATTGAAAGTGTGATATCGAAATTGCGGTATTGAAATGCGGTATTGAAAGTGCGATATTGAAATGACAATATTTAAATAACGATATTGAAATCGTATTATTATACTTGAGATCCGAACTCCCCAACTACTTAATAATAAGTGTGTCCGACACGGATTCAATTCTCTAAAAATCTCCACTTTAGATGAGTTTCTCATCATAAAGTATCCATGATTTTGGTTATTGAAATAGAACTTTAATATTGAACTTGAATATTGAAGTTGAATATTTAAATTAAGAGACTTGGTTCTTAAAGATTAAACCTTTTAATGTAAAAAAGGCCTCACCTTTAATATGCTCCATAACTTGAAATTGATTCTAGTTTAAGGAGTAATTGATCTCGCTTAAACATCATTGAATATTGAAAATAGGAGTTGTATTTGAATATGGAAAGTTGAATGTTCATGTGTTCTAGTTTGGAGAAGGGTTTGCACTTTTCCAAACATCCCTGAACTTTGAAAAGATTTGTATTTTGTAAAATTGTATGATGATTGTTGTAAAGGAGAAACCTTTCAAGCATGAAAGTTCTTCACTTTACTAACCATTTTCGAAAATAAAGCTTGAATCTTGCATATTGATATTGAAAATGTGCTTAGAAAATCATTTGCGAGAAGTTTCAAGAGTGAAAACCTCCCAAATATTGCACTTTTGAACACTTTCCTAGTTTATCATGAGTTTTCACTCAAATGAAAACATTACAGGAATTGAATATTGAACTTAGAAAGATAGAAAAGTAGAGAATATCATGATGATTTAATTAGGGATTCAGATTTACCTATTTAGGATTAGGTTAGTTTTCCGATTTGTACTCCCAATTGCTTTAATATTTTTGAGGAATTGTATTAGAAATGGTAGATTAGAACTTGTATTTTGTATTAGAATTTGAGAGGAAAAATCGAAATTACGACGTTGTATTGAATTCTTCCTCCCCAATTTGTGTGAAAATGAGGGTTTAAATAGGATATTATGCGGCTAAACGCCAAGGCACGTCAGCTCCCAGCGCCTGGGACAGGTGACGTGTCCCAGGTGCCGCCAAACAAGGACGATGACACCGTCCTTGTGCTTTATTTTGTAGCTTTGTACCTTTGTACGACTTGTCGATTTATGGCACGTAGATTTGCTTGGAGGTTAAGGAAATTTGCGACTAAAAACACTCCTTTTTTGGTGC
This sequence comes from Spinacia oleracea, assembly GCF_020520425.1. NCBI lineage: Eukaryota > Viridiplantae > Streptophyta > Magnoliopsida > Caryophyllales > Amaranthaceae > Spinacia > Spinacia oleracea. The sequence goes on from NC_079491.1 coordinate 35,864,145, forward strand.
TCGGGTTTTGTATTTTGAACTTGATTTTACAGGACGGGGCCCGGCATGCTCGATTTTATGGGTCGCTGCCCGATTTTGGATTGCTTAATGGCATTTCGACTGGAAACGACCTTGTAAAACCAATGGAGAGGTCCATTTGGTGAAATTGTGTTTGGATTTTGAATTTAATTTTTGGAAATAGAATTTTGTAACGAGTTCCGGAATGGGAACGGGCTCGGGAATCGGACTTTGGATTTTGGATTTTGGAATATATCTTAGCAATTGGGACTTTTGCACGAAGTTGTACCAACCACCTAGCAAGGATAATGGTCTCGTCATCATCCCATTAGAGGAGACACAAATTAGGTGTTTACATAAGCCCCCACTTTGATTGAGCGTTCGGTTAGGCAAGCGAAAGCCAAAGTTTTCTAATAGGGACCGAGAATAGTCGAGACGCTCTGCAATCAAGACCATTCTTTGTACGCCGGTACCAACACAAGACAAGCGTTAGAAGAAGAAGGATAGAGTCTACCTCCTTGTGGCTTAACGACTTTGATCTTTGTATTTGTATTGCTTTTCCGCCTTTGACTTAGAATGGAGCTTGGCATCGAAAATTTTGAATCTTTGAATTTCGAACTTTGAACTTTGAATTTTGAATTTTGAATTTTGAATTTTGAACTTGAATACCCGGAGTTAATCCTTTGGGTTTTGTACTTGTTTCGAATGCCGCCTGAAGCTTGAGCTGCTGGGGAATATATCCACTAGGGAGAAGATTTTTTACTGACTCTTGAGGTTTGAAAAATTTTGTTGACCTTCCCGGAGCTTGGATCCGCTGGGAGTAGAACGCTTAAATCCGCATATTTTTCGAACTTCGTATGCTTGAGATATTTGTCTGTTGATGCCGGTGGAACAAATGTATACCGTATTTATTGGAAAGTAGCCTGATTCGACGTTTGATGCCTGGTGCAGAAAACCGTAGCAGAAAAGTACGTATAATCAGTACGGATGACCGCGCCAAGATTTCGGGCGCATGGTTCAGTGCCAGCGCCCAGCGCAGGGTTTATGTATAAATACCCCCCGCCATGCTCTTTGCATGAGCACCTCCATTTTCTTATTCTTTCTCTGTCAAATTTCGATTTCTCTCTCCCTTTGGCTTTGTTTCTCTTGTCTTTCCTCTTCCCTTGTCCATGTAAGTATTTCAAGTTTTGCTTATGAAATTACCTTGCTGCTTTGTTTCTCTTGTCTTTCCTCTTCCCTTGTCCATGTAAGTATTTCAAGTTTTGCTTATGAAATTACCTTGCATGTAGGGTAGATTTTTGTACTTGAAATGTTCTTGTATTTGTTGATGTTGTATTTGTATAGTAGTAGGCTTCTTGTACTTTGTATGAAAAAATTGTTTGGTAGCCACCTTGAACTTGAACTGTTGGAACTTTGTAGATTGTGGACTTGAACTCTTGCATTTTGAATCTTATATCTAGAATTTGTAGACAATGATTTCACTGGGGACCTTTACGGGTCTTGTATAAGAATAGGCTTGGATAGCCTAGACATTAGTGTAGATGTTGAATATCTTCTTTGGCATGGGTAGCCTAGGCATTGGTGTAGACCTTGAACACCTGCTTCGGCATGGATAACCTAGGCGTTGTTGTAGTCCTTGAATAGTCCCTTGAAATAGAGGTCCCTGACTAGACTTGTATGGTCACTAGGGATTCTTAGGCTCTTGAACTTTTGTACGGGCTAGTATATGATAGCCCCCAGACTTGGATGTTGATTTTTTTATTTTGAATGCTTTAGTATGCCTCGTCACAATCGGAGGAAGCTTGCTGAATGCTCGAGCAGCCGAGCGGCCATGGAAGATGCTTCAGACAACGAAGCTGCTGAGATGGAGCCAGTGTCTGCTGGCATGACTCCGAGGGGAAGATCTGCTTTTGACAGTATTGGATTGTAGCCCACGGGCCTTGTATTCTACCTAAGACATCACTTGTCTCAGCGGCCACGTGTGGGCTTGGTACGCCTTGTATTTTGCTTTTGAACTTGCTACTTGAATTTGTATAGGTTTGTATTGATCTGCCCCTTTTGTAGACTGATGGGGAAGGGTTCCGAGTGTTCTGGTCTTTGGAGGAGCTTTGGAATGTCCTCCGACCATTCTTGATGCCGAGGAGACCCGTGTGATTTGGGCTCAGACTGGTTTTGCTCCTTTCTGGGAGGCAGTGAGAGGTTTTAGAGGGTTGGTGGGCGTCAAATCCCGGACACAGGCCCATTTGGAGTTGTGGTGGGACACCACTGATACATTTCACATGAGCTGGGGGGGATCACCATCACTCCCTTCGAGTTCGCCATGATTACTGGCCTCTCGTTTTCTGAGAGGGAGGTTGCTTTCGACTCTGCCTTGAAATGGCATTCTGCTGGCGTTAGGGACTTGATCGACATTGTTGTTGATTTGATCACGGATAGTGATTCCTCTGCTTCAGCGGAGGTGATTCTGGCGGGGCTTCGCCTAGCTGATGTGACAGCCGAGCAGAGGGTTTGGCTCTTCCTTTTGGCCCTTATAGGTCGAGAGGTTGCCCCTGGCAGGAGTAGTCGCATGCTTGTGGGCTTTCTGGGGGCTTTGAGAGACATGCGGGCTGTTTCGGGCCTTAGCTGGGGTAGCTTAGCACATGGCCACCTCTTGTACGAGCTGAAGAACGCTTCACGGACTTCCCAGAAGAGTTCGGTGAGCATAGCCGCCTTGTGGAGAGTGCTGGAGGTATTTGGAACTCCTTGAATTTTGTATTTTGTACTTGTATGTTGTATTTTGTATGCATAAGACTGACTGACGTCTTGTTTGCTTTTGAAGATCTGGACGTATGAGCATTTTCCTGGCTTGGCGCCTGCTCTCCCTAGAGTTGCGGCTTACCCGTTTGCTGCCTCTTGGGAAGGAGCGACGCGCAGGAAGGTGTCTTTGGCGATCTTCCACAGAGCTTTGCAGGTCCTGTCTCTCGGGGAGGTGCGTTTGCATTTTGTAGGACATTGTCCCAATTGTGTTTTGTACATTGACTAAGTTGTCTGTCCTGTAGGTGTGTTGGCGCCCTTTTGCTGACGCGCCAGTGCCTCCTTCGGCTGTCTGAGCCTATTTCTTATCTGGGCGATGGGTGCTGATCCTGGGGTTTATCGCCCCATGTGGTATCTGGGCGAGCGGGTGACTCTTCAGCACAGTATTGGAGGTAGGCATGTTCCTTTGGATCCTCCGGAGTCCATGTTGTTGAAGGCTGTTGATGTTGCCCGAGTCTATGTGGAGGGCATGGAGGCAGGTGGTGACTCCATTTATCTCCCATGGGAGATCTTTGCAGACAGGGGTGCTAGCTATAGAGACTTCATGTCGAGACTTTCTCGAGCAGTTCGCTTTGTGCCACCGGTAAGCTTTGGATTTGAATTTTGTACTCTTGTATTCTTGTACTCTTGTATTATTGAATCTTGTATAATTGAACATTGTATGTGTGCTTGTAGGTCGAGGAGGTCGACCCGGAGGACGTCCCCTATGCTGACAGGGTCCTCCTTTATGTGGACTCGGATGGAGAGCAGGTGGAGTTTACTGTCCCGATGGCCTCTCCTCCAGATCGGATGGCGGCCAATGCTCTTCCGGAGCTTTACGCAGCTGTGAGTGCTTTTGTTTAAAATCCCCGAAAATAATACAAACCCCATACAAATTCTACATAGCTTCCATGGGTTTAAAATCCCTAGAAATAATACAAAGTCCTATACTGGGTTGAAAATCCCCAAAAATAATACAAGTCCCTCACTCCATACGGGTTGAAATCCCCTTGATATATTCCTAATTCAAATCTTCAAATTCTAAAAAATTTCGATGGGTTGAAACTCCCCTGAAATTATACAAGCCTACAAAAATTAGGTTGAAACTCCCCTAAAATATTTCTAATTCAAAGCCTTTCATACAAAATCAGGTTTAAACTCCCTAAAATACTCCTAGTTCTATGCCAGGTTGAAATTCTCTTTAAATATTCCTAGATCAAACACAAGTTCTATGCCGGGTTAAAATCCCCTTGAAATAGTCCTAGTTCAAATACAAAATTCTATGTCGGGTTGAAATTCCCTTGAAATAGCCCTAGTTCAAGTCTTCAAATACCCACGGGTTGTTATTCCCTAGAAATAATACAAAATTACAAATTCTATGGCGGGTTAAAATTCCCTAAAATATTCCTAGTTCAAGTATTCAAATTTACAAAAGGATGAAGTTCCTCTAAAATATTTCCAAAGGGTTGCGAATCCTGATACAAGTAAAAGTTCCAACAGGTTTGAATTCCTCTAAAAATAGTCCCAACAGGTTGTAAATCCCGGGAACATTTTCCAAATTCAAATGGGTTGATGTTCGCTCCAAAGTACAAGAATCATATGGTCTATTTGGGCCTCGAGACTTTTGAGAGGGCCTACAACATTGGGGACGATATCGAAGATGACCAAGACAGTGAGGTCAGGACTGACACCGAAGAGGACCCATTCAATGATGATCAACCCCGTGATTACCAGGCAAGCGAGCCAGAGCAAATTGAGATCGATGGTTCCTACAATGACGATGACTAAAAAGCCGCAAGCGCGCAAACTCGAGTCTAGCTCAGGATTCCATATCTTTTTACTATATTTTAAGCTTACCCCGCAAGTCTAGCATTAGGACCTCCATGTATCCATTTTCAATTTCCATTCAATAACATGAGCATTTATTACCTAACTTGATTGTCTTTACAAAAAATACATGTGTTCAAAAGATCTTTCAAAAGGGCTTGAAATTTTGCAATTAATTCTAGGCATTAGAACGCCAATGATATGCGGCAAGCCCAAACATTTCAAAAGCACCCTTCAAATTCAAACCGGGAATTCACTCCATCTTTTCAAAATCAACCATACAAAAATCCTTACAAGATATCCTCACAAAACAACCTGACAAAAATCCTTTCTATTCAACCTACCTTACCCTAACCTTGGGATAGAAAGAAAAATTTTCAATACAAGTTCAAGAATCAAAGCATCTAAAATTCAAAGTGCCAAAGAAAAAGAGGCACACATACAAAGTTCAAAAGTGCCAAAGCTGAAGAGGCACACATTCCAATTTCAAATTGCAAAAAAATAAAGAGGCAAGCATTCAAGATTTAATTTAATTTCAACAACCAAGTTTCAAGGACCTTTTGTTCAAAGTTCAAAGTTCAAAGATCGAAGTGTCAGAATCTGACATGGCAATATCCAAGATCAAGCTTGGGGCGAGAACCTTAACCTCTATCAATCCATCTTCCAAAGCCTAGCCTTGTTACAACCCTCCAAAGATGAATTAAGGTGTTCAATCAACAAGTGTCCGAATCAATTACAAAATTTTCAAAACCAAGAGCTACGTACGGCCTGATTCCTCCATGGATACGTAGGCAACCTCTCACAGGGCCCGACCACTTCAATTTCAATGCCCACAAATTCAAAGTTCAAAATTCAAAAATCAATTTCATAAAATCAATTTCAAAAATTCAAAGATAAAAAAAATTGAAGAATAGATAAGTCGCACATGAAAAACGAATATGATGATTGTGTGCCGCATATGAAGAAAGAACATGATGATTATGAGAAAGAAAACCATTCAAAGGTTTTCCAATGCTCATTCCTTAACCTTTATAGCTAGCCTGGGGGTTTGAACCCGCATCATGGCCAACCCAGCCTTGTGAGCCAATCCATCATGGCTCACCTTTTCAAAATTCAATTTTCCTAACTCAATTTCAAAACCTTTTGCATCCAACCCTAGCATCATCAATTGCATTGCACATTTCACACACTTCACATCAACGGCCATATCGCTGACCTCCATCTAGGACCCTTGCATGGAATCCTAAGTTTGGAATCAAGCAAACGCATGTCAATTCAAGATTCAAGGTGTCATTCAGTCATGTCTTGTTGGGGGTATCTATCACACCCAACAGCGTTAGACACGCACTATTTGGTCAGGCACATCAAGCATCTTTCAAAGCAAAGAAATTCAATTTCAAACCATTCAAAACGTCAAAACCGCATGAGTCAAAGATCTCCAAGTTCAAGTGGAAACTCAGTGCAACCTTTCCTTATTGTATCAAAGCGACCGGGTATCACGTTTTACTCCCATCAAGTGTCTTGGTCATAGATGCTTTAGCGCGCACATTGAATGTTCAAACCTTCTAAGTTTGTCAAAGTCTGTCAAATTTCGAGTCCAAGTCAGTCAAAGGGCATTTCAAAAATCATGCACGAGTCAAGTTCAAGCCCTAGATCGGGGTCCTAAGTCGAGTCATCATTTGAATCAGAAAGAGTCAAATATACTTTGACTTGCGCTTTTCTTAACCAAAAAGCCTCAGTCAAAACGGGGGCTTATAGTGGGTATATACACCAAAAACTGGGGATAGTTTTTTCATGGATTTTTTTTTTCATTTTGCATGCATACATTTAGCCTCAAATTTCAACTCACACACAATGAATACCAGTTCAATTCAAACTCTACAAGCAAATACAAAACACACAATAAAAATCCAAGCCTTTTCCAAATACAAAATCCAAAATTCAAACCATACAAGATTCAAAAACCTTTCAAGCCTTTCGAATCAAATATCAAACCGTTTCAAAACCATTCCGAAAATACAATGTCCAAAAGCAATACAAATATCCAACAATCTTAAATCCAAAAAATAAAAAAACTGAAAACCCTAAGGCAAAGCTAAGGTCTCGCTACCCTACAACACTGAAAAAGGTAAAAGGCCAATTAGAGCCTCCTCAATGCCAAGGCTATTCAGAGCCTCTTCAATGCCACGACTATCCAGAGCCTACCTAAAGGATCAACTATTCAGAGTCATTTCAAAAGACCAACAACACATCCTTAATGGAGGGATGACTCCTATACAAGTTTGGCTAACCAGAGTCAATTTAATCTAGGCTAATTGAAATCCTACTTCAAAATCAAGAGGCCCAACATCCCCAGTGGAAGGGTGACACATTTACAAACCCGACGAGCAAAGTTAATTCAATCTAGACTAAAATCCCCAGCGGCGATACAAACTCGGCCATGGATCCCTATTCAAAGAACTACTTAGAGTCTACACCAAAACCTAGGCTATCAAGGCCTAAGAAGCTATTCAAGTCTACAACAATGCCTAGGCTAGCTATGCCTACCTTTCCCCACAGAAATAGCTCAAAGTATATATTCAAGAAGCAAACATTCAAGATCCCTATGCAAAAGTCAAGTTCTACAATCTCTGACCAAGCAAGGTTATGTTGGGGAATACAGTTAAACATAATAACATGTGCGGAAACAATCCCGAAATCCAGGAAGCATGTATAAAGCACAGATTAAGCATACTTATGTTTGAAGCGTGTTTTCCACAAATTGTCAACGAACATGAACTTAGAACTCCACTTGTCGTTCCTCTACTTGGTTCACCGACACGATCAGATCCGTCTTTATTATTGTAGCTTAGACAATCGATCAAGAGGTTTTCTTTTTGGGATGAACACACTTTGGAGGCACAAAGAGAATTAGGGTTCTCTGTGACTCTAGGGTTTTAGTGTGACTGAATTGTGTTGTGTTGGAAAAGGGGTTAGAAGGTTATTAACATAACCTTACTAACCGACCAAGCCATAAGGCAAGGCCGACCAGCAAGCCCCGCGCAAGACGAGCACAGCGAGATGGGCCATGGGCCTCGCTGTTGTGGCCGTGTCGCTGCTTCGGCCCGCGAGGACACGCGCAGCTCGCTCGGCCATGGGCCAGCGCTGTCGTGTTGCCGTGGCCTTGCTTGCTTGCCTAGCGCGCCTATGGGCCTTGAGTGCTTCGTGCACTTGGCTCGTGGGCCGCTCTTCATATTCGCGATTAATATATTTCCGATATATTATTTATCGTTTCGAATACGACGAATCACCGTCGTACAATACGATTTATTCGTTTCGCCTAGCTTAAGAATATTCGTGATACGATATACGATTCCGATGCAAGGTCGTATCGTATAATACGTTTTCCAACTAATTCCCGAAAAGCTATTAAATGAATTTCCAATTCATTTAATCCGGTGATCTGCTACGTGTCATTGGTGTGACCTTGTAGGTTCAGTCAAGAGTAAGCTGTGAGCTTAATATTCATTAGAACTCACTGATCGGAAGCATTGCTCCAGCTAGCTGTTCCGATCACTTGATCTCTCTGAATTAATTGTTTTCAATTAATCTGAACCTTGGTATTAGACTTAATGCACCTTGGGTGAAGGACATATTTCCTTCAGTCTCCCACTTGTCATTCAGACAAGTGTGCATTCACATTCCTTTGTCACTTAGTGTTACTTACTGAACATAAGGTAAGATCCAAGCCATCCTTATTAGGTCCAAAAGTGTTTCTCGGATTACAGAGCTCAACTGTTAAACTTTTGCAGAAGGTTAAGCCTTAACCATTCTGAGCACGGCCATGCATTTTACAGTATCTAACTCTACGAGAGGCCTTGTTACACAACAACACCATATCCTATCAAAGATAGGAGGACAATCCATTCTTGCAATCTATGAACACTCACTTTGATTCATAGTACGCCCAATAACTGCTTTTATAGCCTCCTTTTTACGGTGCAACGTTTAGCGAGCATCAAAGCGAACTAATTCTCAAACGAGCAGACATAATCGCTCATGTTCTGAGGAACGGTTTCTAATCACCATTAATGAGAACTACCTATGAGATGACTTTAATCTCTTAAAGTGTTCTCATGGTCAATCCGATACAAGATCCAATAAGTATCTACGCAAAAGATTCTGACATCCAGTCACTCTAGTTCAAGAAACAGAACTAAGTAATCTACTCTTAATATGATCTTCATTAGCCATTGGTCGTCCACCTTTCAATGGCCTGGATTAGGGATCCTTTTGTGACTTCAATATTCAAGTTCACTTATGGGTGTTTCTTTGTCGAAGAATCCATCTTGACATCCCATGTGAATGATTTGAATCACATGGACTTATCATTTAATACTAAACCAAAATTAAATGAATATGAAATAATAAGTTTCATAAATATAAAATGGTTAAACCAATTGTTTTAAACATAGATCTAACAAATGTTCTAAAACAATACTTAGAAAATCAAAGCCATTCTCCAACATGCTTGATTCCCATGGTTGCTACATGTGCGTTGTGTTTCACTTGTGGCAACGGTTTAGTCAATGGATCCACGACGTTGTCGTCAGTTCCAACCTTGCAAATCTCGATTTCTTTTCTTTCAACGATCTCTCGAAGTATATGAGCTCCTAGGCTCCTTTGCCTGGGCAATGGCTCCGCTATTATCGCAATACAAAGCCACTGGTCCTTTAATGGAGGGGACAACCCCAAGTTCTTCGATGAACTTTTGAATCCAAACATCTTCCTTTGTTGTGTCTGAGGCAGCAATGTACTCGGCTTCAGTTGTAGAATCCGCAATAGTGCTTTGCTTAGCACTTTTCCAGCTTACTGCTCCGCCGTTGAGGCAGAACACAAACCCAGACTATGATCTGAAATCATCTCTGTCGGTTTGAAAGCTTGCGTCCGTATAGCCCTTAACAATCAACTCATCTGTACCACAATAAACCAGAAACTTATCCTTAGTCCTTTTTAGGTACTTTAGAATGTTCTTGGCAGCAGTCCAATGTGCCTCACCTAGTTCTGACTGGTACCTGCTCGTTGCACCGAGTGCGAACGAAACATCCGGCCTTGTACAAATCATAGCATATATGATTGATCCAATAGCCGAAGCGTATGGAATTCCACTCATCTTTCTACGCTCATCAGATGTTTTGGGACACTGATTCTTGCTTAGATATGTGCCATGTGACATGGGTAGATGGCCTCTCTTGGCTTCCATCATATTGAACCTAGCTAGCACTTTGTCAATGTAAGTGCTTTGGCTTAGTCCAATCATCCTCTTAGATCTATCCCTATAGATCTTGATGCCCAATATGTACTGTGCCTCTCCTAAGTCCTTCATTGAGAAACACTTTCCAAGCCAAGTCTTTACAGACTCCAACATGGGAATGTCGTTTCCAATAAGCAGTATGTCATCAACATACAAGACTAGGAATGCAATTTTACTCCCACTGACCTTCTTGTATACACAAGATTCGTCCTGATTCTTGATGAAGCCAAAATTATTGACTGCTTTATCAAATCGTTTATTCCAACTCCTTGATGCCTGCTTTAGTCCGTAGATGGAATTCTTAAGCTTGCATACCTTTCCTTGGTTCTTTTGATCGGCAAAACCCTCCGGCTGTGTCATAAACACAGTCTCTTCGAGACCACCATTCAAGAAGGCAGTTTTGACATCCATTTGCCATATTTCATAGTCATGAAAAGCGACAATCGCAAGGATTATCCGAATAGACTTAAGCATCGCGACTGGAGAAAAGGTTTCATCGTAGTCAACGCCATGAACTTGCCTGTAACCTTTTGCTACCAATCTAGCCTTGTATATGTATATAATTCCTTCTTTGTCTTTCTTCAACTTGATGACCCATTTGCATCCGATAGGTGTAAACCCATCCGGCAAATCAACCAAATCCCAGACTTGATTTTCAAACATGGAGTCTATTTCAGATTGCATGGCCTCTAACCATTTAATGGAGCTTGGGCTCGTCATAGCTTGCTTGTAAATCATAGGTTCATCACTATCCAATATGAGAACGTCTAAGTTTTCAGTCAAGAGGACGCATGTCCATCTGTCCGGCTGAAAAATAGTTCTACTTCACTTACGAGGGGCAACAACGTTTTGAGGAACTACTTCTAAAGACCTTGGAGGTTCATCAACCTGAACTGCTTCTAAAGAGTTCTGAGTTCGTTGTTCATCTCGAATCTCTTCGAGGTCTATTATTCTCCCACTTGTCAAATTTGGAAATATGATTTCTTTCCAAAAAGACACCGTCACGAGCAACGAAAACCTTGTTGTCTGACTTGTTGTAGAAATAATACCCCATAGTTTCTTTTGGATACCCAACAAAGAAACATTTGTCAGATTTTGGTTGTAGCTTATCCGAAATTAATCGCTTGACATATGCTTCGCAACCCCAAATCTTCAGAAAAGACAACTTTGGAAGTTTCCCGGTCCATAATTCGTATGGAGTCTTTTCAACAGCTTTTGACGGAGCACGATTCAGTGTGAGTGCTGCAGTTTGCAACGCATGTCCCCATAACTGTAAAGGAAGTTTGTCCTGACCCATCATTGACCTGACCATATCGAGTAAGGTCTTGTTTCTCCGTTCCGATACTCCATTCCATTGAGGTGTCCCTAGAGCAGTCAATTCAGAAAGAATACCGCATTCTTTCAGATGGTCGTCAAACTCGTGGCTAAGATATTCACCTCCTCAATCCGATCTTAGAGCTTTGATTTTCTTGACATGTTGATTCTCTACTTCATTTTGAAATTCTCGAAATTTCTCAAACGATTCAGACTTGTGCTTCATTAAGTAAATATAGCCATATCTACTGAAGTCGTTCGTAAACGTTATGAAATAGCTGAACTCACCTCTAGCTTTCGTACTCATAGGCCCACATACGTCCGTATGTATTAGCCCTAGTAGTTCGCTTGCTCTTTCTCCCACCTTTGAGAAAGGTTGCTTTGTCATTTTGCCAAGTAAAAAAGATTCGCATTGATCAATCTTCTCTAAGTCGAATGATTCTAGAATTCCTTTCCGTTGAAGTAATTCCATGCGCTTTGTGTTTATATGGCCTAATCGACAATGCCACAGAAATGTGAGATCCGAATCACCAGTTTTAGCCTTTTTGGTATTTATGTTATAAATGTGTTTTCTCGTATCTAGCACATAAAGACCGTTTTCTTGTTGTGCTGAACCATAAAACATTCCATTCAAAGAAAAAGAACAACTATTGTCTTTAAATTGAAAACTAAAACCTTTAGAATCCAAAATTGAAACGGAAATGATGTTTCTGGTGATACTAGGAACGTAGTAACAGTTTTCTAGTTCTAAAACAAAACCACTAGACAAAGAAATAAAATAAGATCCTACAGCTAAAGCAACAATCCGTGCTCCATTTCCCACGCGTAGATCCATCTCGCCTTTATCAAGCTTTCTACTTCTCCTTAGTCCCTGCGAATTGGAACATAAGTGTGAGCCACAACCAGTATCTAATACCCAAGAAGTAGAATTAGCAAGATTACAATGTATAACATACATACCTGAAGGAGAAGCAACATTTCCGTCCTTCTTCTCTTCCTTTAGTTTGGGGCAATCTCGCTTGTAATGACCGATCTCATTACAATTAAAGCATTGCGATGTAGATGGAGAACGATCCTTCTTCATCTTCTTCTTGGATGGCTCCACTTGCCTTCCTGAAGTAGATGGAGTTGCACCCTTTGGATCTTCCCTGGAACCCTTTTCTTGATTTTCTTAGTCTTTACTTTTAGTGAAGATTGCTTATCACTTACAAAGTCCAATTCATACTGATGAAGCAAGTAGATTAGTTCACTAAGAGTGTTTTCCCTTTTCTTGGAAAAATAGAGTAGTTTGAATTTCTTATAACCAGGGTGAAGAGAATTCAAAAGTATTCCCGCAGCTGCAGAATCTGGGAATGGATCACCAAGTAACTCAAGCCGGTTGAGAAGCCCAACCATTTTCTTTGTATGAGTTCTGATTGGTGTCCGCTCTGTCATTTCAAGATCAATGACCCTTTCCCTTGATTTTTGTCTTTCGACGTCAAAGCAACAACCCAGTGGAGCATTAAGCTTTAGATCCTCAAATGAATTTACCAATTCAAAAACATTTTGGTCGACATGTTGACCACCATGTTGGAATCTACCACGATATATATCCCTAAGATGCCTTAGGAGTGCCCATGGCTCGTATGAAACGAACCTTGCACTCCAATCATTGGGGATAGAGCCAAGAATAAGATCCATCACTAGCGACATGTGGTTCGCCCAGGCACAGTGCTTTTCTGGAGTCATATCCTTTGAGTAATAGCTGGGGATGGGATGGTCAACTACATATTCAATGTTGTTCCACCTGAGGACTTGCCGAAGCTTCCTCTCCCAATCATGAAAGTTTGATAGGTTCAATTTTACATCCAGAATTTCAGTTACTTTGAGTTGTGTTTTGATTGCGGCCATTTTGATTACTACAATCAAAAAGAATTTGCAATAAATAACCATTCATAAACTTCAATAACTTTGAAATAAAAGCAAGCATGCAATCATTAAAGCTATTAAAACATTTCATTCATGCAAAAGCAAAAAACATGGTCCAAAATGAATGAAACGATTCCAAGATCCCAAAAGTCCTAAATCCTTAAGCAGCTTTAGCATGTCTTAAGTAGTTTAAGATTTTAGGTAAGCAAAACATATTGCTAGTAATCTCCAAATCACTCTTGGTTAATAAATTAATACCATAATCTATCCCATTGCCACAACATAATGCCATTGTTGTTTGAGTTGAAACCACAATCAACGTGCTCCTTTAGGACGCCTTACCCACCTAAGTCAACTAAAATAGCACGCTTTAGCGTAAACCTACTACCTTAGATCCTTAGATTTTTGTAAGTGCTTGATTTGGAAGCTAGACAATTTTTAAACTCAATATTACTTTGGACCTAGTTGTTTCTATGTTGGTTCGATTATTTAGTGAACTTAATCTAATCGAGTCATACGAAACAACCTATTCATGCAAAGCATACATACATTCATACATTCACGCATAGTATATATATATATATATATATATATATATATATATATATATATATATATATATATATATATATATATATATATATTATATTATATATATATATATATATCAAATTGCATAAATAAATGGTGATCTAGTATGGCCCAAAATATCTTGTCTTGAAGCATCCAATCTTCGTCACCTTCTTGTTAGCTTGGCATCGTCTTGAATCTTCGTTCAAATGCTAACTTAAAGTTCTAAACTTAGAAATACTTGAAAATAATAAATTACATCAAAATTTCCATGGTACGCAGACCATATTTAAAACTTTACATTCAAAGATAGAACGGTACGCAGACCGTATTTAACTATCCTAAATGGCCATACTAGTCACTTGGAGTACCTGCATTACATAAAATATATATATTCTATGCATTCATCCATTCGTATGCTAAAACGAATGGCCCATGTAAATATGCAAGTATTTACGTGAATTAGTTAAAATTCATGTTCACATAAACGCGTCCTAAAAGATTAACCAATTTCCAAATTATTAATCCTTAGACTTTATTCTAATTAAAATTGAATTTCATTAAAATAATGCGACCTACGAAAATAATTAAAAATAATTATTTCATTTCAATTTCATTTAGTGGCTCCCACTCAAACCAATAATTATTTCGGATAATTAATTATGAAATATTAAATTAAAACTCGCGGCCCGACCCAAGCAAATAAAATATTAAATTAAATATCCCGTTAGCCCAAATTAATGCAAACATGCGAAGCCCAACGAATTATACAATTTTTCAACAAAAAAGGTTCAAGTGCATAGTTGGGCTAGGCTTGCGCCCAGCCCATTGACCTTGCGTGTGGCCTACGAGGCGCACGAGAAAGCTCGCACATCCCCCAGCCTGGAGCGTGCGCGTGCCCACAGCTCGTCGCTGCCCTGCGCGCTCGTCGTCGTGCATCACTGCGCTGGACGTCGCATGGCCTTGCGCCTTGCTTCGTCGCAGCACCCGCAAGCCAATGCTTGCCCTTTCCTCGCCCAGCGCGCACGAGGCACACAACACGCTTGCTGCTGCCCGTGTCGCTACGGCTCGGCTCTCGTGCAGCAGCCCGTATGGCTCGTCGAGCCATACGTCCACCCCACATCGTGTTCGTGCTTTGGTTCGTGCCTACGGGACCAACTCAATTAAAATTAAATTTAATTTCACGAACTTGCATTAATATTATTTTTCAAAAAGTTACGATTTTTATTTTCGAAAAACAACGATTTTTACCGATTTAATAAACTTTAACGACAATCCAATTTCGTTAACATTATTCAAATGTTTAAGAACGAACGATTCAACATTAAAAATTTGAAATTTTTAAATAATAAATCCAAAACTTTAAATCGTTCATTAACATTTAAATTTCAGATTTTAATAATTAGGTTTAAGTGCGATTAAAATTAACGAAACCATTCAAAATTTCAATCCAATAATTTTTAAAATTAGCCACTGACCCATAAAATTAACCTAATTATTAAACCAAAATTAATAAAAATTCAATTAGGGTTCCAAATTTTACGAATTGGGGAAAGGCAAAATTAGGGTTTATACTTATCGGAAAAATCTGACATTTTTACCATAGATGAATAATATACCTAGAAACATTGTGTCAAAATTTCAAGCAATTCCGAGTAGTTTAGGTCGACCTTTTAATTGAATTACTTTCCAACACTTTTAATATTTATTAAAAAATTAACAAAAACGCCCAAAAAGCGACACTTCGAGGCCTGTTTTTGCAATTCCGTTCTCATGATTTGATCTTAGAAAATTGTTTTCAATCAGATCAGGGTTTTAAAATTCGAAAAACCGAATATTTTTGATTTCAGAATAACTTATTACGCAATTCATCCAATAATTCGTAAAAATTCCGAAAATTCAACAAAAAATTCAAAATTTTCAACAGATGCAAAAACAAATAAATCATGCTAAAATTTGCTTTGAATACATAAGGCTCATGATACCACTGTTGGGGAATACAGTTAAACATAATAACATGTGCGGAAACAATCCCCAAAGCCAGGAAGCATGTATAAAGCACAGATTAAGCATACTTACGTTTGAAGCGTGTTTTCCACAAATTGTCAACGAACACGAACTTAGAACTCCACTTGTCGTTCATCTACTTGGTTAACCGACACGATCAGATCCGTCTTTATTATCGTAGCTTAGACAATCGATCAAGAGGTTTTCTTTTTGGGATGAACACACTTTGGAGGCACAAAGAGAATTAGGGTTCTCTGTGACTCTAGGGTTTTAGTGTGACTGAATTGTGTTGTGTTGGAAAAGGGGTTTGAAGGTTATTAACCTTACTAACCGACCAAGCCATAAGGCAAGGCCGGCCAGCAAGCCCCGCACAAGACGAGCACAGCGAGCTGGGCCATGGGCCTCGCTGTTGTGGCTGTGTCGTTGCTTCGGCCCGCGCGCACACGCGCAGCTCGCTCGGCCATGGGCCAGCGCTGCTGTGTTGCCGTGGCCTTGCTTGCTTGCCCAGCGTGCCCATGGGCCTTGAGTGCTTCGTGCACTCGGCTCGTGGGCCGCTCTTCGTATTCGCGATTAATATATTTCTGATATATTATTTATCGTTTCGTATACGACGAATCACCGTCGTACGATACGACTTATTCGTTTCGCCTAGCTTACGAATATTCACGATACAATATACGATTCCGATGCAAGGTCGTATCGTATAATACGTTTTCCAACTAATTCCCGAAAAGCTATTAAATGAATTTCCGATTCATTTAATCCGGTGATCTGTTACGTGTCATTGGTGTGACCTTGTAGGTTCAGTCAAGAGTAAGCTGTGAGCTTAATATTCATTAGAACTCACTGATCGGAAGCATTGCTCCAGCTAGCTGTCTCGATCACTTGATCTCACTGAATTAATTTGTTCGCAATTAATCTGAACCTTGGTATTACACTTAATGCACCTTGGGGGTGAAGGACATATTTCCTTCAGGTTATGCCAAGCAAAGCATCTACAATTCCAAGTACGAAATTCAAGGTACAAGTTTCAAAGGTTCAAGTTCTAAAAAGAACTTCAAGTTCCAACCGTTCAAAGCTCAAGATGGCTACCATAGAATCTTCAATATAACACACATATTCCTAGCGGACCCAAGCTCTGGGAAGTCCAAAAGTGCAAACCATATTCAAACCTCGTATCCCCAACGGACCCAAGCTCCGATAATTTCAAAGAACAATACATTCCTAGCGGACCCAAGCTCCGGGAAAATCTAGAATATATCCCGAACGGACCCAAGATCCTGGAAATTCAAGCGCATTTCAAAAATTCAAAAATATATTCCCTAGTGGATACTACAACATTCCCCAGTGGAATACACTAGGAAAATCCCGAACATAACTTCAAGCACGCAACTGACTCAACTCAGGGTATTCAAATTTCAAAATTCAAAAATGCATTCAAAAAAACTTTCGATGCCAAGCTCCGTTCCAAGCAAGGACTGGAAAAATTTAAGACGTACAAAAGTAGGATTTCAAAGCAATCAAGCCAGACCGGAGGCATGTATGATCTTCCTTTCGAATACTAACCCTTGTCTTATGCACGTACCGACGTAAAAAGGATGGTCTTGATTACAGAGCATCTTGACCATTCTACGTACGTCCCTTTCGAAATGCTTTGACTTGCGCTTTCCTAACCGAAAGTTCAGTGAAAGTGGGGGCTTCTGTAGACACCTAATTTGTGTCTCCCCTGGAGTCCAATGACGATACCAGTTGCAATGGGCATAATTCAATTCAATTATGAACTTTCATTAAAACTCAAGTACAAATTTCAAAGCAAGCACAATTCTAATCCAAACACATTCTAATTCCAAAAATCCAACTCTAATTCATCATTCAAGGCCATAAAAAAATTCAATCCCTAAGTTTAATTTCTATTCCGAAGTTCCAAGTCAAAGATACACCCCTTGGGCCCAAATCCTAACCTCGGGCTCCAATTCAAGCTCAAACGCATATCCAAAATACAATTTCAAAATCGAAGTACAATCTCAAGAAACCAATTCCACCATCACTCTACGTGGCACTTTTCCCCTCAAAATCATATAACACAAGTCAAATTCGGGCGTCGACCCGTAAAACCGAGCGAAGCCCTTATAAATCAGCAATCCCAATAAATTCATCAAAAGTATCTTTTTCAAATACATAAAAATCCATGCCGTAACCTCCAAGCAAAAGGATAGAGAAGGTACAAAGATCATCTTTTGCAAAGAGCGTCTTTTGCAAACCGCCGAAACGCGCAAAAGGACAAAAACAGTTGTCCTGTACAAGCCGAACCAGCGCCTGGGGATGATATTCTCTATTCCCATAAGGTTTTCCTATAAATACCCCCCTATTTTACGAACAAAAGGAGGAAGAACGACCCAATACCGAGTAGCGAAGCTCTGCCTATTTCGAAACTCTCCAATATTCAATTTCTAAATCCTTCAATCGCCAAGCTTCAAATCTTTCAATATTCACCTAAAATCTCTACAAAAATACTCACATACAAATACTCCTCAAACACAAGATCAATGTTCTAAAGTCCTAAGCAATTTAGGAGTCCAAGCTTGGAAAATAATCAACACATAAATCTAGGTAAATTTCTTAGGACTCTTCAAATCTAATTTTCTACCTTTCTTATTTCAAGATAACTAATCCTATGATATTCTTGTAATGTTCATACTCACTTGAACCAGGAAATGCTTCAAAGGGGTAATATTTTAGGGGTTTTCATACTTGAAACCCCCCCTCAAATGATATTCCAAACTCCATCTACAAGTTCCAAGTTCTAATTTTTTAAGCTTTGTTTTCAATAAAAACATGATTAATAAGTTGATACTTTCACTTTTGATAGTGTTCCTTATGATATTCATCATCCAAATCTTCCAAAAATTTTAAACTTTTCCAAGTTCAAGGATGTTTGGGAAAGTGAAAACCCTTTTGCAAACTAGAACATATAAACATTCAATCTTCTATGTGAATGAAATAATGCCCTTGGTCCAAGTATGCATTTAATGTTAAGTCTAATAAATGCGGTTCAGTATTAATTAACAAGTTAATAATTCAGTGAGATCAAGTGAGCTGAATTCCTAGCTAGAGGCCGCTTCAGTTCAAGTGGAATTAATGATATTAATCCACAGCTTACTCTTGACTGAACCCGTAGGGTCACACAAATAGTACGTAAACGAATCAAGTATTTAATGGCATTAAATACTCCATCTATGGATATTTGGAATCGTCGGATCTTGGTTTCAGTGGGAGCTGAGATCGTCACAAGCAAGAAATGAATACTCCGGAAACGATGATATTGCCGGAAACGGAAATATGGATCGTATCGGTAATATAAATATTATCCAAGTCGTAGATGTTGCCGGAAACGGAAACATGGTATGTATCGGAAAATATTATCGGAAATGGAAATATTGCCGGAATCAGAAATATTGCCGGAAACGGAAATATTGTCAGAATCGGAAATATTATCGGAATCGGAAAATAATTCCTGAAACGGAAATATCAAATATTTGTTCGAAACGGAAATTAATTCCAGAATCGGAAATATTAAATATTGTTCGTATCGGAAATGAATTCCGGAACCGGGAATTTAATCGAAAGCGCATCGTACAAATTAGCATCGGACGAGGCTTGCTAGACGAAGGCCCATCACGAAGCCAGGCCCGCGCCAAGCAAGCCAAGCGCCCAACACGAAGGCCAAAGCCTCGCCAGACCCAGCGCAAGGCCAGGCCCAGCAAGGCCGTAGGCGCGCGCGGAGCCGATGCTCGTGGGCTGCGAGCAGCGACTGCTCGTGTGGGCCGCAAGGCCTGCGCGGGTGGTGCGATGCTCGTAGTCGTGCAACACTCGTGTTCGTAACGAATCCTAATCCTATTGGAATTCGTGCATTGATTAAATCCTAATCCTAAAAGATTAAATTTATTATTTAGAGTTCTAATAGGATTCTAATTAATAAATCCATATCCTAGTAGGATTATAATTCCTTTCCATAAACTCTATAAATAGGTGCCTAGGGTCACATATTTATATCGAGATTTGAAGTATTCAAAAGGTAAGATTTTCAAGCAAAAATCAGCCAAACACTTGCAACCTAAATAGCCGAAAAATCGTAGTAACCTTAAGGGCGATTCTAGTTGGTCAAGCTTAAGGCGGATCCGGACGTGCTGTGGATTATCTACGGAGGGACGACACTTGGAGTCCTAAAGACTTGTTCTTGTTCGGTTCGGGCGCAGCTAGGGAGGGCACGCAACAAAGTGTATGCATCTGAATTATGCTAAATGATTATGTGTAAATAATATGTTTCCTGGCTTTATGGTTTTTCCGCATGATTTATGTTTATTCATATGTATCATAACCTCACAGTGGTATCACGAGCCTCTTATTATTTTCATAATCTAAATTGCATAAACATGGTTAAATATTACAAATTTGCAAGGAATTAAAAGGGGTGATTAATTTTCTTAATTATTAATTAATTGCAAATTGCGTTTATTTAATTATATGTACGCAGTTTTTCGGCAGAATGTTCGTTACTCAACCAAATCGAGTGATTTTTGTGTCAATTCCGCATGTAAAAGGCATTCTAAAATTTTGACAAAAATAACCTTTTTCGCCGAAACCCAGAATTCCCAAATTCGAAGCCTAACTATGACTTTTCGGAGGTTTTAGTTTTTCGAACGCAAAAGTTTGTAAATTTAAGATGTTAAATTGAATATTTGCGATTCTTGTTGATAAATCTTGAATCTTTGATTGACCTACTGTATATGTTTAACAAGTTTGAATGCCTAGCCTTGTTAATTATACAACCTAATTTGTAATTATGATTAATTTGTTGAAATTCGAATAATTTAGAATTAATTTGATTTTCATAATTAATTAATAATTTAATTAGGTACCAATGATTAAAAACCACCATAAAATTTTTTAATTTGTGTTAAATTTTAAATTTTTATGACCTAGATTTGAATCCATGTTAATCGGAAATTAATTGATTAATAAATTTTCAATTTTTCGCCCTAAAATTATGAAATTAATATGATTTATTAATTTGTCATTAATTTTGGAAATAAAAGTTTTAATTTTTATGCAATTCGCTCATAAAACTTGCACGCACAAAGAAATGGACGCTACGTGTTACCCTTAGGGGGTGTTGTATAGTGCGGGCATGCGACGACGAGCAAGGGAGCTCGTCGCCCATGCGGTACGATGCAACGAGCAAGGGCCATGGCACACGAGCACAAGGCAGCATGCTGCCCTGTGTCGAGTGCTGTGCGCATGTGGGCGAGTGGGCAAGGGCGAAGGGCAAGGCGCAGGCCAGTGGCAGACGCGTGTGGGCAGCAAGCGTGCTGCGCCACAGCGTGCGCTGCCACGCCCAGCAAGCGTGCTGCGCCACAGCGCGCGCTGCCACGCCCAGCAAGCAAGCAGACGCAAGGCGACGAGCAAGCGGGCGCGCGCATCGTGGCCTGCAGTGCTGCGTTGCGTGTGGTTGCTTGCGTGTTGCTGTACGAACAATCAAGGGGCGCTAAGCCTCGTGCACTCGATGGGGCTTGGGGCGCAAGCCCAAGTGCCTCGTCGTGTCTCGATTGAATCGTTTCAAATTTAATTTTGAATTTTCAGTTCGGAAATAATTTTAATTAATTTTAAAATTAATAATTTAAATTGTTTTCTCGGATTTTAATTTTGAATATTATATTTATTATAAATTTTATTTATTCTAATTATTTTACTAAAATTAAACCTTGAATTAATTTAAATTCGTTTAATTCAACTGAAATAAATTAAATTAATGGATTCGATTATAAATTTTATATGAGCTTTAAATTTTAATTAAATTTGTATGTTTCCGGTTAGACTAGAAATACATTTTTATGTTTAAAATTAGTAAAGCATATGAATTTATTGGTTTAAGTGGGAGCCTTTTAGTCATAAACTCTTGATTAGGTCTACAAATCCTTTAAGGTTAAACAACTTGATTAGAATTAATAAGGACTGAATAATTGGTAGATTATTGGTGCCCTTGATTAATTGCTGCAAATATTTATGTGATGCACTAACCAGCTATGTGGGCCATTCATGATAATGAATGGATGAATGGTATATATTGTATATGTACTGTTTTGCAGGTTATGAAGTGACTAGTATGGCCCAAATAGGATAGAAAATATGGTATGCGTACCATTAATTTGAATGTAATTGGTCTAAAATACCAAAGTCGTTTTTCAATTCAAATATGGTATGCGTACCATCAAATAGTTGTAATTAGTTTTAATTATAGCTTATCCTATTTGAAGAAAATGGTGCCTCCCACAGAGATTTTCGAGACGGACTTTGAAGTTAAAGCTTCAAGATGAAGTCGGGCCATACTAGATCACATTTATCTTATGCATGCTTTAAGTTATTTATTGCTTTAAATATGTCTTAATTATGCATGAGATTGTGGCTTGATTATGTTGCATGATTAAGGATTTTAGTTCACTTAAAATCTAACCAACATAGTAAGAGCCTTAAGTTCCAAACTTAAAAATTGAGTTATAAGGTGCCATGCCAAAATATACACTTGCTTGGATATCCTTTACATCAATCTAGTAATAGTTTTCGCTCAGCGAGGTGTTACTTATTGGTCCTAAAGGGGCAAGGTACACAAAAAATTGTGAGTACATGTTAGTTTTGGTGAAACTCAACGATATAAGTAAGGAGTCCTTTTATGTCGTGGCAAAATTGATAGGTTTATCTAATAAGTTCTTAGACGTACCTATCAACCAAGAGTAGTTTCTAGACTATTAGCAAAAGGCTTTTGCTTACCTAAAATATTTTAGAATTGAGTCTAAATACATAATGTGCTTAATTCTTCAATGGTTTTAGGGTCTTGGAATCATTTTATTCACACCTGCCGGAACAATAAAATCGAATAAAATGCTAATAACTTGTTTAAATTGCATGATTGATTTAATTTTCAAGTTATTACTCATGATAAATGTTTAGACTATGCATGCTTCAATGTATGTTTTAATTATTGTTTATAATTAAATATCTTGCACTGCAATAAATCCTTTTAGAAAGGTAACAGTAAATTTCCTCGATTGGTAGTGAATCCAAGAACGATTCACGGAAATGAGAGAAAGTGAGCAATTTAAAATGTACGTTTCTTATTTCGACTTTTATGGTTGTTTTCGAGTATCAAAGTCGAATGGCAAACCGATTGGTGCTTGTGAATTCAAAATACAATGTAGTTTTGAGATCATAAAGCATTGAGTTTAAACGCTCAGCTTTACCAATGGTTAACAACCTAAAATCCTTTTTCCATTTAATTCTCGAATGAGTCTAGTTCCTAGACATTCGAATAGATCGATGCTTAGAGAACTTTTGAAGCTTCTGGTAAGATCATCTAGTTGAAACAGAATATTCAACATAAATGGTAAGAACTTTGATAAAATGACATTGGACATGTCTAACAAAGTATAAAAGTCAACACTAGAGAATTCAATTCTTAAGACTATAAGAAAGGGTACAAGAAATAAGAAAACAAAGGAACAAATGAAAGGAATTTACGATTCCGTTTCTACCTATAAGTTTATGTTTAAAGAGAAGTGACCTAGCAATCAAACTTCCTTGGTATCATATACCGCTTGAGGTTCTTACTTCGGTAATAACTCAAACAATGGAAGCTAGGCTACACTAATGGCCTACAAGTGGGAAATGAAGCATGGCAATGCTACATTAGTTGTAGGGTCATCTAGTTTGTTTTAAGTCCTTTCAAAGGCTGGAACTTAATGGCTATTTTGTTCCATAATCAGCATACCTAAATTTCTGTTTTCAAACACAGAAAGACTCACATTCAAGAAAAACAAAAACAATGTTTTTTTGTTTATTTGAATGAAATGGTCATTTACGGGTTGAGTCAATATGCTTGATTAAAACAGACAACTCTTTTACAATAAACACTTTACTAGGTTCAAATCAACCCCTTGATTTGATTTCCACTAATCTTTGGCATTGTTGCTTAGACCATATCAACAAGTTAACATTCAAAAGCTGTATTTTGATGGAATTTTGAAAGTTCATTGATTTCTAAATCAATTTAAGACAACTAGTCTTACTTGTTGAAAGTAACAAAAGATATGAACTATTGTTAGAACGCCTAGACAATAGAGTTCAAAGCTAAAGAAAGGTTTTTATGACTTTATTATTTCACACAGATTTGAGTGAATATAGGTTTATTTACTCAATGTGATATAAGTTTGAATCTGTTTGGCTAGTTCAAAGATTCAGAAGTATAAAATCCACTTGGCAAGGAATCATAAAGATCTAGGTCAGATCATGTTGATGATTACTTAAGTCAAGAATGATCATCAATGATTGTGTGTTGTAAAATCACGATCTAGCTCCATGAGATATGGAATATCTAAGTGGAATGATCGAAGTCAATTAGTACTTGATTCGATCAATGATGAATCATAAAGACTTTTCCTATAATTTCTAAAACAAAATGCTCAACTACCACCAAACTAAACCAAATTCGTCAAAGCTATTGAAAAGTAATTTCAGGATATCTTTTCAATTATATATATCTAAAGAGTTGCTAAACTCAGTGGGAGCTTAGTGTTTGTTATTCAACAAACTAAGGCCCAAGTATAGATATATGTTTTATTGTGATTTATTCAAATGAGACACAAGGGTATTGTTTCTACCACGAATTTTTGAGAACATATGTTTGTTTGCTCGAAATAATGTCCTTTTGGTGATTCGTTTCCAAAATGACAAGTGGGAGAAAATAGACCTCGAAAGTCTTCGAGGCGAACAACAAACATAAAACGGAGATTCCGGAGGCTTTTCGAAGTTCTTTAGAAAATCCGAACACTTATTCTTTGAGGACTTTAGAAGTGGCTTTAAAGAATAGACATCTCTTAGAAGACTTTACAAGTGTTTCAAGGAGAACAGAATATTCAAAGGACTTTCAAGTGGCTATTGATATTCTATTTGTTTGATGTTCTATACCCAAGTAGGCATAGAGTTCAAGTCACTGGAACTATGATATTCTTCTATTGGATAGTGAAGAAACATGGAGTTCAGGTCACTATGCAATTCTTCTATTAGATAGTGAAGAAACCTACAACTTACAGTCAAACTATTATCATGTAGATTAATGAGTTTGTGACTTGTAAGAAAGCTATGACGAAACCTAGATTCCCTAAAATGTTTAGAGACCGTATATAGACTTAATGTTTAATTGGTTAAAGGCCATAAAAACATATTCAATATTTTGATGACAAAATTGAAATTTTGTTGATTTGCAAGAATAGTTTCACACCTATTGGTTGCAAGTTTGTTTTAAGGATAAAAACCATCAAACATGAAATTGTGTTCACACACAAAGCTAGATTAGTTGCTAAAGGTTACAAGCAAATTCACGGTGTGGATTGTGTTGAAACCTCATGCAAAATCGTAATGCTTAAGTCTGTAATTCAAGCAATGGTTGCATATTGGTACATATGGCAATTGGATGACAAAACGTATTCCTCAATCAAATGTTGGAATAAACTATGTACATGGTATGTCATAGGATTTGTGGATCCAAATAAATGCTTGAAAAGGAAAGCTAGCTTATGAAATCTAAGTACAGATTTAAGCAAGCAATTGGGAATTAGAAATATATTTTAGTGAAGCTAATAAGTATTTTAGTTTAATAAAATGTACATGATTCTTATAGATTTATAAGAAGTTTAGTGGGAGTACGTAAAACTTAATTGGTCCTATGTGTATCACACACATATCTCTCTATTGTGAAATAACATTCAAATGCTAATGACTTAGATTTGAGATCAATGATGGACCATGGCGAAACTTAGTACATACTGGGTATTAAGATCTATTTACAAAGATCTTATGATATTGTTTTAGATTAAGTAATGGCATTTACTAAATCAGACACGAAAGACTCCATTGGAGATATTCGACCCATATATTAATAAATCTAAGTAAAGAATGTTTGAACTATGTATAAGCATTTACTAAGTTAAACATCAAAGGATCTAGATTAGATCCTTCACCTATATTATATGTCAAAGAATTTAGCTGGATTCAGTATCTACTGAAATTGAATGAGCTAAAGTTACATGAATAGAATTCAATTGAGAATTATTCAGCAAAAGAATTTATCATGTATGATATAATATGAGGATCGCCAAAAACGTATCGTATGAATTTAGGCATGACGAACATATACCAATCTCTATTGATCTAAATGAAGATCAACTAGATTGAGATCAAGAATACTTATGGTACTTGAAAAGGTACATAGGAATAGTTCTTGATTCAAGGAAATAAAGATATGCTAAATATTGATGCTACACGCATAAACACTGGCAAAGGATCAAGTAAGACCCTTTGGAGTTAACCATTGATAAGGACGAGCTATAGCATCGTGTTTTGAAATGGCAACATGGATTGGAGACCATGAGTTGGTGCGTGGGAAATTAAAATATTAATTTCTATGTTCTAAAATATAGCTGGAAAGTATTCCACATATCTGTGAACTGCTTGGATAAGTAAAATCCAAACAAAGCATTACTAGCAACCTAAACAGTTGAAGTAAAAGTACTTATTGCCTAAGAAGCAATAAAACGTAGTTGTTTATATTAATGGTTCTTCATTGAACTTGGGAAGATCACATGTTTGTTCACTTAATGGTTCTTCATTGCAAAATGCGTAGAACCACTAATGTAGCAAGAAAGACTAGATCACATGTAATACCCCGAAATTTTAAACTCGATTTATTAAAATTAAAAATATTTATTAACTTAATTTCGTTTTTAATTAAATTACGAATAATCGAATTTCGTTATTTTAATCGTTTTTACGAATTATTTTAAACGACAAATTTATAGACTGAAATTATTTATTTTCGTTAACGATAATTTATTTATTTTTAAGGAATTATTTTAATTAAACATTTTATTATAAATTCTGAATTTTTGCCAAATATTGTGAAATCATTAAAAAAAAAAAAAAAAAAAAAAAAAAAAAAATGAAATTGTCAGCTTTATTTTTCTTGCTCCCCACGCTCAAACCAGGAAGTCAATACTTCCTTCCTTTCCCTCAATTCAGTCCAAATTCAATCCTTGGACCCCAAGTATAGCTACTTACAAATTCAGAATTTGTGATGGAATTTCAACAACAAAACACCTTTTCAATTCCAATCTCCCTCTTTGATTTTTTTCTGTGATTTGAACCAACCACCACCATCAACCACCGTCTGCCACCACCGTCCACCATCTCCACCG
The DNA here is from genome assembly GCF_020520425.1 of Spinacia oleracea. Lineage (NCBI taxonomy): Eukaryota > Viridiplantae > Streptophyta > Magnoliopsida > Caryophyllales > Amaranthaceae > Spinacia > Spinacia oleracea. The sequence continues at coordinate 35,891,136 of NC_079491.1, forward strand.
TCCACCATCTCCACCATCACCTACCACCAACACAGCAACCACCTTCGACCACCACACCTCCCTCACCCTTTCCCTTCCACCACACGCACCCCCTGCCCTCTCCCCTGCTTCCTCTTTCCCCTCCTTCGGCGCGCCACCAGCGTCGCAACCACCACACCACCAGCACCACCTTATCCCTACGATAACCACCAGCAACCGCACCAAAACACCGAGCCACCCAGCCACCTCCCTCCTCCTTCTCCTCCTCCTCGTTCGTTCCCTTCCCCCTCCCCTGTTCGCAAATCACCACCCCCATCCCCTTACCTGCTCCGCTGCGAACCACCGCCCACCATCACCGTCGCGTCAGACCGCGTCGCCCAGCCAGCCACCTCCCTCCCCTTCCCTGTGTCGTGCATCCCCCTCCCCTCTTCCCCTGTTTCTCTCGCCTCGCCCCCTTCCCCTGTTTCTCTCGTGCCTCAACCCAAAAACCCCAAACAAAATAAAATCAGATTCTTTGGCCTTGTTTTATCCTCCTCAAACCCCTTATTTAATTGGGCCAACTAACCATTTGGGCCTTTGGTAAGACCAATCTGAATTTTCAGATTTTAAATTTAGCAATATTTATGTTTTAATAGTTTTTATGATATAATTATTTACTAATAAATTGATTTTATTTCCAGGTTTAATTATCAAATATCGATTTTACTAAAATAAATTACTTAGCCTGAATTAACAAAAAACGGAATTTTAACATTATTTACATGAAAATCAATTATAAAATATATATGTGTTTTAAGTAAAAATTCAATTAATTATAATTTCGAAACTATATTTTATTAAAATTCGTTATAAAATTTATGATTTATAAAATATTAATTTTATAATTATTCATCGATCTAGTACTAATTCAGTAAATTCCTATTTTGAAAGAAACTGGACTCGGAGCTCAGGACGAACGAACCAACGAAAACCCTTAGCAAATCGCGGAAGTGAGGTAACGGCTATTGCTAGTACCCGCAATTCCCTTATAAATGTATTATGAAATTATGACGTTATGATTGAAATTATGAATTAAATGTTTTGACATGTTTTATGGATTGTGGGAATGAATTATGATTTGATTGAATTATTCGTTATAATATGATTTGATTGAGTTTTCTCATAAAATGATGTTTATGCAATGCTATGAAAGAAATGATGTTTTATTTGATCCCAGGATCAAAATGATGTTTTATGATATGAAAGAGTTATGTGATTTCAACTGAAATACAAGCCAAGGCTTGGTAAAATTATACAAAACATGATAAATGAAAGTGAAAGACCTGGTTTGTCTGGCGGTATATAAACTACCATCTTCCTATCTACCGGTCATGCATGCACCACGGACACCTGTCCACCCATGGATTACGAGCCCAGGCTCCCATGGTTTATGAGCCCAGGCTCAGGGCCCAGGCCCCATGTTACGATGAGCCCAGGATCTCATGGGCCCAGGCCCGGTGGAGAATTCCTTCACGGTTCGTACTTGCCGACAACTAGCATGTTAAATTGCAAAGTTTATGAATGAAGCGAATATGATGTTTTATTAAATGTTTTACTTATTCTATTCTCCCTGTGTTATTAAATAAAATGAATTGAAATGAATTTACGCTGCTAGAATGGTTCGTTACTGAGTCTTCGGCTCACCGTTTTGTTTTCCGTTTTAGGTACTGCGGGGGATGATGGACACGAGTAGTGGCGAGGAGTTTCACTTTATTATCATCCACCTAGTTTATGCTTACAGTTTTAATAGTTTAATAGTTTTAATTAAAGACTCTTAGTAAGTTATGTAGTTTCATTTTAATAATATTAAAGGATTATTATATATATATTTTGGAGTATTTAAAGGCTTATGATTGATGTTTGCCTTGTAATTTCCGAAAAGGAAGTTACGGCAGGTAATGTCCCGACCAATTAGGTTAATTCCGCTGCTAATTATGCTTTAAATTATTGAATTAGAGGTCGGGGCGTTACAGTTTGGTATCAAGAGCAAAGGTTCTGGACCATAAGTGCTAAACCTTACGGGTTTTCGCACGAATAGAATTCATTAGGCTTTAAGTAAAGAATTTTAAGGAATGAGTTAAAAAGAATGTTCTAAAATCTTGCTAAGTTAAAATGAATATGAGTGTGAGTGTAGGAACGGGATCAAAGGGTTTATTTTATATTATTATTTCGCTTCAACCTGATAAGATATGTTATGCAGAATGTCGACCATCGATGCTATCAACGATGTTACCAACGGAGCTCGCAACGAGCATCATGTTCCCGATGATAACGACATCACTCATGAAGAGTATGTCCATGTTAATGGCCACGAGGAAAGGATGGAACGATTGGAAAATGTGAGTTCAATGTTGGCCGAATTAGTCCATGATTCTCGGAAAAAGAAAGATGTTAGTGGAAACGGGAGCGCAACGATGTTCAAGAACTTTTCGTCACTCAACCCACCATCCTATGATGGCAAGCCTGATCCAGTTGAGTTCGAGGATTGGATAAATCGCATTGATCAGTTGTTTGAAACCCTGCAGTGCCCTGAGAAATGGAGAGTTGATTTCGCAGTGTTCTACTTGTCAGGCCAAGCAGGATTATGGTGGAAAGTTAACAAGGAACGAAAGAATGGGCCTGGATTTGGTTGGAACGAATTACAGAAGTTAATGAGAGACAAGTTTTATCCACCATCCTTGAGGAAACAAAAGGAAGATGAATTTCTACACTTGCAACAAGGAACAATGAGCGTGTTGGAATACGCAAATAAGTTTATGGAGTTGTCAAGGTTTGCACCAGACTTGGTGTCGACAGAGCAGTCCAGGATGAACCGTTTCGAACGAGGTCTGCACCTTAAGTACCAGGATAGGTTGTCCACTCAGAGGTTTACTTCATACCAGGATATGGTTGATATTGCAGCTAATATGGAGCGAGTGGTACTACTTCGAGAAGCGAAGAATGTTGGGTATAAAAGGCGAAATGATAACCAAAGTCAAGGAGGAGCAAAGAAGCCCAACCAAAGTTACCAGGGAAATCAAAGGAGGAATGATGGTAATCAAGGAAATAATAGGGGACAAGGATTTCAAGGAAGGAACAATCGGTCGCAAGGATGTGCCAAATGTGGAAAAAGGAGTCATGTGGAGAGTGAATGTCGTGTTGGCACGAATGCTTGCTATCGATGTGGAAGCCATGATCATTACGTCAGAGATTGCCCAAATCAAGTGACGCCAACCATGAGAGGACCAGTTTCAACTAACAACGATCGTGGTCGGAACAACAATGTAGGAGGTTCAAACCGCAACCCACCTCGACCACCGCCAACTGGAAGAGTTTTTGTGATGAGACAAGATGAAGCAGATGAGGATGATAATGTTATCACCGGTACCTTTTCTATCCATTCGTTACCTGCCCATGTTCTTTTTGATTCTGGAGCTTCACATTCCTTTATTTCACCATTGTTTGCTAAATGTTTAAGTTTGAAACCATGTTGTGACTTTCATGCTATGAGTGTTTTCCTTCCTAGTGGGGAAATAGTGAAATGTAGAACCATGTATAGAGATTGTCCCATTGTAATAGAAAAAGTAGAGTTTCTAGCAGACTTGGTAGCTTTTGACCTATCTGAATTTGATGTAATCTTGGGAATGAATTGGTTGACTAAGTATGAAGCTAACCTTAATTGTTCAAGGCAAGGTGTGACCCTTAGAACGCCAGATGGAGATAGAGTTTCATTCCATAAGTTAGTAAGAAAACCAACGATTCAAATTGTCCATGCTTTGAGAGCACATAAAATGATTGAGAGTGGTTTATCTGGTTATCTGTGTAGTGTTATTGACTTAAATACCTCTGGACCTTCCATTACCGACATACCTGTTGTTTGTGAGTACCCACATGTTTTTCCAGAAGAAATACCTAGTATGCCCCCACCAAGAGAATTAGATTTCAGCATTGAATTAATTCCGGGATCCACCCCTATTTCTAAGGCACCATATAGAATGGCACCAGCTGAGTTACAAGAATTAAAGAAACAATTAGATGAGTTACTTGAAAAAGGATATATTCGACCTAGTGTTTCACCTTGGGGAGCCCCTGTCTTGTTTGTGAAGAAAAAGGACGGAACTATGAGGCTATGCATAGATTATCGAGAGTTAAACAAGATTACCATTAAGAATAAGTATCCCTTACCCCGTATTGATGATTTGTTTGACCAACTTCGAGGTGCAAAAGTGTTTTCTAAGATTGATTTGAGGTCAGGTTACCATCAACTTCGAATTAAACACGAGGACATTCCAAAGACAGCCTTTAGAACTAGATATGGTCACTATGAGTTTGTTGTGATGCCTTTTGGATTAACCAATGCGCCAGCTGTATTTATGGATTTGATGAACCGTATTTTTAAACCATACCTTGATAAGTTTGTAGTTGTTTTCATTGATGATATTTTGATATATTCTAAGAGTAATGAGGAACACGAAGAGCATCTGAGAAAAGTGTTAGATATGTTGATTGAAAACCAGTTATATGCTAAGTTGTCGAAATGTGAATTCTGGCTTAAGGAAATATCATTTTTAGGACATATTATCTCTGAGAAAGGTGTATCTGTTGATCCTGAGAAAATAAAAGCAATTGTGGAATGGCCTAGACCAACTAATGTACCCGAAGTACGGAGTTTTATGGGTTTAGCTGGATACTATCGAAGATTCGTTCAAGATTTCTCTAAGGTTGCCTTGCCCATAACCCGATTAGTTAGAAAGAATACCAAATTTGTGTGGAATGATGACTGTGAATGTGCATTTCAAGAACTTAAGAAACGTCTCACCACTGCCCCTATTCTTACCCTTCCATCTGGAACTGACGGATTTGTAATCTATAGTGATGCTTCCAAGAATGGGTTAGGATGTGTCTTAATGCAAAACGGCAAAGTTATAGCTTATGCTTCACGCCAACTCAAAGTCCATGAACAAAACTACCCTACCCATGACCTTGAACTTGCAGCTGTTGTTTTCGCCCTTAAGATTTGGAGACATTATTTGTATGGAATTTCGTGTCAAATTTTCACCGACCATAAGAGTCTTAAGTATATTTTCACCCAAAAAGAACTCAATATGAGGCAACGTAGGTGGTTAGAACTTCTTAAAGATTATGACCTTGATATTCAATACCATCCCGGAAAGGCTAACGTTGTTGCAGATGCATTAAGTCGGAAGTCTCACCTAAATTCTATCCCAACTTTTTCCCGAGTCAACCGAGATGATCTACAAAAGATGGAAATTGAGTTTATCAAAGGAAATGCTTGCTTGAATGTGTTGGTAATGAAGCCAACTTTGATTGATGAGATTAAGGAAGCGCAATGTAAGGACTTGCAATTAGAAAGAATAAGGAGTGAAGTGGAAAATGGGAAGTCACCTGGTTTTGTCATTCAAGAGGATGGCACGTTGAGGTTTCAGGGAAGATTATGTGTGCCTAATGATGAGAAGTTGAAAAAGAGAATCTTAGAAGAAGCTCATAGTTCACCATACTCGATTCACCCTGGAGGAAATAAGATGTATAAGGATTTAAGGCAAGTGTATTGGTGGAGCAACATGAAGCAAGAAGTGGCAGAGTATGTGGCTAGATGTTTGACATGTCAGAGAATCAAGATCGAGCATCAAAGACCAGCAGGTTTGTTGCAACCTCTGGATGTGCCAGAATGGAAATGGGATTCAGTTTCAATGGATTTTATCATAGGATTACCAAGATCAACCAAGGGAATGAATGCTATTTGGGTCATTGTTGATCGATTAACAAAGTCAGCGCATTTCTTAGCCATGAAGAACAACTCGAGTTTGGATCAACTTGCTGAACTATATGTGAACACCATTGTGCGGTTGCATGGAGTGCCTAGTTCGATCGTTTCTGATCGTGATACGAGGTATCAATCAACCTATTGGAAAGAATTGCAGAAAGTTCTTGGGACGAAACTTAACTTCAGTACCGCATTTCACCCAACGACTGATGGACAAACAGAACGTACCAATCAAATTGTCGAGGATATGTTGAGAGCATGTATTTTGGATTTTCAAGGAACCTGGGAAAAGTTTCTACCTATGGTTGAATTTTCGTACAACAACAGTTATCAGGCCACCATTGGTATGGCACCTTACGAAGCACTTTATGGAAGGAAATGTCGAACACCATTATGTTGGAGTGATATCGATGAGGCGCGTGTTATAGGACCAGAATTGATTCAAGAAACTACTGACAAGATTCGTTTAATCCAATCAAGAATGATGGCAGCGCAAAGTAGGCAAAAGAGTTATGCAGACCTACGAAGAAGACCACTAGAGTTTGAGGTCGGAGATCACGTGTTCTTGAAAATTTCGCCAACGAAAGGAATAATGAGATTTGGTCAAACGGGAAAGTTGAGCCCAAGATACATCGGGCCATATGAGATATTAGAAAGAATAGGTGCAGTAGCATATCGACTAGCTTTACCAACCGACTTGGAAAAAGTGCATAATGTGTTCCACGTGTCGATGTTAAGAAAATATGTTCCTGATCCTAGCCATGTGATTACGCACGAACCCTTGATGTTGCGAAATGATTTGACTTACGAGGAGAAACCAATTGAAATTCTAGAACGAAGAGAGAAACGACTTAGAAGCAAAGTAATTCCAATGGTTAAAGTCTTGTGGGCCAATCACTTGACATCTGAAGCTACATGGGAAGTCGAAGCGCAAATGAGATCGAAATATCCCCAGTTATTCGTTTAGAAACGATAAGATGTATGAATTTTAAATATGCTATTTCAATGATTATGTTATAGTATTATTCCACCATGTTTTTCTAGCGAATAGAACGATTAAGTAGGAAGTATATGATTCTATGAATGGCTAGTTCGACTGAGCTCCAGTTTCGAGGACGAAACTTTTTCTAAGGGGGTAAGGATGTAATACCCCGAAATTTTAAACTCGATTTATTAAAATTAAAAATATTTATTAACTTAATTTCGTTTTTAATTAAATTACGAATAATCGAATTTCGTTATTTTAATCGTTTTTACGAATTATTTTAAACGACAAATTTATAGACTGAAATTATTTATTTTCGTTAACGATAATTTATTTATTTTTAAGGAATTATTTTAATTAAACATTTTATTATAAATTCTGAATTTTTGCCAAATATTGTGAAATCATTAAAAAAAAAAAAAAAAAAAAAAAAAATGAAATTGTCAGCTTTATTTTTCTTGCTCCCCACGCTCAAACCAGGAAGTCAATACTTCCTTCCTTTCCCTCAATTCAGTCCAAATTCAATCCTTGGACCCCAAGTATAGCTACTTACAAATTCAGAATTTGTGATGGAATTTCAACAACAAAACACCTTTTCAATTCCAATCTCCCTCTTTGATTTTTTTCTGTGATTTGAACCAACCACCACCATCAACCACCGTCTGCCACCACCGTCCACCATCTCCACCATCACCTACCACCAACACAGCAACCACCTTCGACCACCACACCTCCCTCACCCTTTCCCTTCCACCACACGCACCCCCTGCCCTCTCCCCTGCTTCCTCTTTCCCCTCCTTCGGCGCGCCACCAGCGTCGCAACCACCACACCACCAGCACCACCTTATCCCTCCGATAACCACCAGCAACCGCACCAAAACACCGAGCCACCCAGCCACCTCCCTCCTCCTTCTCCTCCTCCTCGTTCGTTCCCTTCCCCCTCCCCTGTTCGCAAATCACCACCCCCATCCCCTTACCTGCTCCGCCGCGAACCACTGCCCACCATCACCGTCGCGTCAGACCGCGTCGCCCAGCCAGCCACCTCCCTCCCCTTCCCTGTGTCGTGCATCCCCCTCCCCTCTTCCCCTGTTTCTCTCGCCTCCCCCCCTTCCCCTGTTTCTCTCGTGCCTCAACCCAAAAACCCCAAACAAAATAAAATCAGATTCTTTGGCCTTGTTTTATCCTCCTCAAACCCCTTATTTAATTGGGCCAACTAACCATTTGGGCCTTTGGTAAGACCAATCTGAATTTTCAGATTTTAAATTTAGCAATATTTATGTTTTAATAGTTTTTATGATATAATTATTTACTAATAAATTGATTTTATTTCCAGGTTTAATTATCAAATATCGATTTTACTAAAATAAATTACTTAGCCTGAATTAACAAAAAACGGAATTTTAACATTATTTACATGAAAATCAATTATAAAATATATATGTGTTTTAAGTAAAAATTCAATTAATTATAATTTCGAAACTATATTTTATTAAAATTCGTTATAAAATTTATGATTTATAAAATATTAATTTTATAATTATTCATCGATCTAGTACTAATTCAGTAAATTCCTATTTTGAAAGAAACTGGACTCGGAGCTCAGGACGAACGAACCAACGAAAACCCTTAGCAAATCGCGGAAGTGAGGTAACGGCTATTGCTAGTACCCGCAATTCCCTTATAAATGTATTATGAAATTATGACGTTATGATTGAATTTATGAATTAAATGTTTTGACATGTTTTATGGATTGTGGGAATGAATTATGATTTGATTGAATTATTCGTTATAATATGATTTGATTGAGTTTTCTCATAAAATGATGTTTATGCAATGCTATGAAAGAAATGATGTTTTATTTGATCCCAAGATCAAAATGATGTTTTATGATATGAAAGAGTTATGTGATTTCAACTGAAATACAAGCCAAGGCTTGGTAAAATTATACAAAACATGATAAATGAAAGTGAAAGACCTGGTTTGTCTGGCGGTATATAAACTACCATCTTCCTATCTACCGGTCATGCATGCACCACGGACACCTGTCCACCCATGGATTACGAGCCCAGGCTCCCATGGTTTATGAGCCCAGGCTCAGGGCCCAGGCCCCATGTTATGATGAGCCCAGGCTCTCATGGGCCCAGGCCCGGTGGAGAATTCCTTCACGGTTCGTACTTGCCGACAACTAGCATGTTAAATTGCAAAGTTTATGAATGAAGCGAATATGATGTTTTATTAAATGTTTTACTTATTCTATTCTCCCTGTGTTATTAAATAAAATGAATTGAAATGAATTTACGCTGCTAGAATGGTTCGTTACTGAGTCTTCGGCTCACCGTTTTGTTTTCCGTTTTAGGTACTGCGGGGGATGATGGACACGAGTAGTGGCGAGGAGTTTCACTTTATTATCATCCACCTAGTTTATGCTTACAGTTTTAATAGTTTAATAGTTTTAATTAAAGACTCTTAGTAAGTTATGTAGTTTCATTTTAATAATATTAAAGGATTATTATATATATATTTTGGAGTATTTAAAGGCTTATGATTGATGTTTGCCTTGTAATTTCCGAAAAGGAAGTTACGGCAGGTAATGTCCCGACCAATTAGGTTAATTCCGCTGCTAATTATGCTTTAAATTATTGAATTAGAGGTCGGGGCGTTACATCACAAAATAAACATACTCAAAAGATCTTATCATCATATCTCGAAGAACATTCGATGAAAAGGATATTAAGATTGGCAAAGCATGATAACTAAATCTATGCAACAAGTGAGAAGCAACACTCACGTTGTAGCACTGGAAATCAAGCATAGCTTTGAATTCCATGAACCATTTTAAAGATGGGTTTGAGGCCCATGGTTGTAAAACATTGGGGTTGAACATTTATCATATATGAAATGCATTTTCATTTTCATATTCCATTTAATCTTAGTTTAGTATTAAATGATGAGTCCCTTCAATTTGACAATATATTCAAGATAGACTGTCAGGACCAGTCCTGTGAGTAAGAAATGTCTATCAAGTGAACTTGAGTGTCAAAAGTTGAAAAAGCTCCCTGGTCGGAGTTTTCTATAAAGATGGACGCATAGAAAAACGTTAGACGACTAGAATGCAAGATGACTAGTAGTTCTGTTTCTTGAACTATGTGGACATGGCAATGTCGTAATAATTTACATAGATACGTACTTTGGGAAGACTAGTATCGGACAGACCTATGAAACTTTACTGAAAGAGATGAAAATCTGTCATAAGTAAATTTCATTAAAATTATTAGACACTAAATCCTCAATACCTGAGTGATTTGAGATTACTTGTTTGAGAACTGGTTACTTTGACGTTGACCAACCGTCGCACCGTAAAAGGAGGCTATAAAGGCAACGCTCAGGTAATCACCTATCAAACGAAGTCTAATCTCAAGATCGCAAGATTGGGATTGTCCTCCCTTAAATCGGGATGAGATGCTTAAAAGTTGTACAAGGCCACTCGGAGAGCTAGAAACTGTAAAATGCATGGCCGTGCTCGGATGAATCATAGGCTATGATTATCTGTTTATTTGATCAGTTGAACTCTGAAACCGAGAAACACCTCTGGACATAATAAGGATGACAACTCTTACCTTATGTTCAAGAGCAAGCATCGAGCGAAAAAGGAATTAGGAAATGCACACTTGTCCCTAAGGACAAGTGGGAGACTGAAGGAAATAATGCCCTTGGTCCAAGTATGCATTTAATGTTAAGTCTAATAAATGCGGTTCAGTATTAATTAACAAGTTAATAATTCAGTGAGATCAAGTGAGCTGAATGCCTAGCTAGAGGCCGCTTCAGTTCAAGTGGAATTAATGATATTAATCCACAGCTTACTCTTGACTGAACCCGTAGGGTCACACAAATAGTACGTAAACGGATCAAGTATTTAATGGCATTAAATACTCCATCTATGGATATTCAGAATCGACGGATCTTGGTTTCAGTGGGAGCTGAGATCGTCACAAGCAAGAAATGAATACTCCGGAAACGTTGATATTGTCGGAAACGGAAATATGGATCGTATCGGAAATATAAATATTATCCAAGTCGTAGATGTTGCCGGAAACGGAAACATGGTACGTATCGGAAAATATTATCGGAAATGGAAATATTGCCGGAATCAGAAATATTGCCGGAAACGGAAATATTGTCAGAATCGGAAATATTATCGGAATCGGAAAATAATTCCGGAAACGGAAATATCAAATATTTGTTCGAAACGGAAATTAATTTTGGAATCGGAAATATTAAATATTGTTCGTATCGGAAATGAATTCCGGAACCGGGAATTTAATCGAAAGCGCATCGTACGAATTAGCATCGGACGAGGCTTGCTAGACGAAGGCCCATCACGAAGCCAGGCCCGCGCCCAGCAAGCCAAGCGCCCAACACGAAGGCCACAACCTCGCCAGGCCCAGCGCAAGGCCAGGCCCAGCAAGGCCGTAGGCGCGCGCGGAGCAGATGCTCATGGGCTGCGAGCAGCGACTGCTCGTGTGGGCCGCAAGGCCTGCGTGGGTGGTGCGATGCTCGTAGTCGTGCAACACTCGTGTTCGTAACGAATCCTAATCCTATTGGAATTCGTGCATTGATTAAATCCTAATCCTAAAAGATTAAATTTATTATTTAGAGTTCTAATAGGATTCTAATTAATAAATCCATATCCTAGTAGGATTATAATTCCTTTCCATAAACTCTATAAATAGGTGCCTAGGGTCACATATTTATATCGAGATTTGAAGTATTCAAAAGGTAAGATTTTCAAGCAAAAATCAGCCAAACACTTGCAACCTAAATAGCCGAAAAATCGTAGTAACCTTAAGGGCGATTCTAGTTGGTCAAGCTTAAGGCGGATCCGGACGTGCTGTGGACTATCTACGGAGGGACGACACTTGGAGTCCTAAAGACTTGTTCTTGTTCGGTTTGGGCGAAGCTAGGGATGGCACGCAACAAAGTGTATGCATCTGAATTATGCTAAATGATTATGTGTAAATAATATGTTTCCTGGCTTTATGGTTTTTCCGCATGATTTATGTTTATTCATATGTATCATAACCTCACACTATGTTCAAATATACAATTTTTATGCATAATATTCAAGGATGTTTAAGGCGAAATAATTTCCTTTAAACTAGAATCAATTTCAAGTATAGGATCTTATTAAAGGTGAAGTCTTTTACATAAATGTCTTAATCTTTAAGAACATAGCCTCCTAATTTCAAGTTCTATCTTCAATATTCAATGTCCAAGTTCAATATCCATGCATTATTTCAATATTCATATACCAAATCAATGATACTTTTCAACGAGTAACTCATTTTCAAATGAGATTATTTACACGATTGGATTCGTGGGGAGCCAAATCACTTTTGAGCAAGTGTTCGTCAATCGGATTTTCAATATTCAAGTTATGCAATTTCTATCATACAAGTTCAATGCTTTATTGTTTATTTTATTGCTCATTTCAATTCCGCACCTTTAAACATTGCAATTTTCAATTCCGCACTTACTATTTATGCTATTTTACTCGCCTAGTCCTTCTAGGCGATGTGGTTTACACCAAGTCCTTTTTTTAGGTGGTGAAGTATAATCTTTACTCGCATTCTATTTTCTATTGTGATGATGCTTTACTTATTTATTGTTTTCATCACCCAACATGCTAAAACAACAAAATACAAGTTCTAATCACGCTTAATAAAGATAATTTTTGGACAACCAGTTTAGGCTCCCTAAATTGGACTTAAAGAAAAGTGATCACCATTAAACTTTAGCAATTTCAATGTCCTAGATATGCATGCTCACTCACCTAAAAGTAGCGTCATGATAGGAGTATCTCTGAAAATGATGCTTGTCTTGTATGAACCATCTTGCAAAATCTACTAATTTCGTTCCCTTACCCGAGTTTCAATCGGTTTCAAGTGCTAGCATTATCCCTGGTCAAATTTGGTCTTTCCAAATCGGACTCGAAAACTTGTTGTAGGGGAATACAGTTAAATACATATTAACACAACGGAATAATCCCTAAAGCCAGAAAGCATGTATAAAGTACAGATTAAGAAAACTTACATTCGAAGCGTGTTTTCCCTAGTTCAACGTTTCACGAACACGAACAAATTAAGAACTCCAATTTTCGTTCCTCTACTTGGTTCACCGACACGTTCAGATTCGCCTTGAGATTCGTAGCTTAGACGTCACTCAAGAGTTTTTAGCTTTTGGGGAAGAACAGTATGAACGGAGGCAAAGAGAGAATTAGGGTTTCTCTTTGATTAGGTTAAACTGAACTCACGTAGAATAGGATTGATGTGTTGAAAAAACATAATGAATGGTGGTGTGTTATGACCCTAAGTTTATAACATGATCGGCCAAGGCATGAAGCCTCAACCGGCCAACACACGCACCAAGCCCACGAGCAGCGCGCACAAGGCATCGCAGCCATGGGCCTTGGGCCTCGCTGCTTTGCTTGCTGCCTTCGCTGCTCTCCGCGCACGCGCCCCGCCATGCCTTGCGGGCTAGCTCTCGCTGCTGGTAAGCTGTTGGCTCGTTGTGCCTTATGCACATGCGCGCTTGGCTCGATGGGTCGGCAACCTCGTCTCGGCTCGTATTCGCGACCAACGCCTTACGGCTATTGTTTATCGTATAGTACTTGACGAATCACCGTCGTACGAAACGATTATTCGTTTCGCCTACCTTACGAATATTCACGATACGATATACGATTCCGATCCAACGTCATATCGTATATTTATGTTTTTCCGAACTAATCCCCTAAAAGCTATTAGATTAATTTCCGAATCATTTAATCCTGTGATCTATTACATGTCATTTGTGTGACCTTATAGGTTCAGTCAAGAGTAAGCTGTGAGCCTAATATAGATTAGAACTCACTGATCGAAAGCATTGCTTCATCTAGCTGTTTTGATCACTTGATCTCACTGAATTAATTGTTCGTAATTCATCTGAACCTTGGTATTAGACTAATGCACCTTGGGTGAAGGATACATTTCCTTCACTTGTTTGGTGACAACTCCGTTGAAACCCAATGTTAAAATCTATAGGGGTTAATTTCTATCTTATTTCCTTTAATTTGGGTTTCCTATTTTCTAAATGTTAAATTCAATATTCAATCATTAGATCGATTCTTGGAATTCGACTCCCCTGTTGGGGTGGGATTGAGAAAATCAAGTCGAAACTAAGTGTTGGGTTTCTTAATTTTTGTTGACCAATTTTGTATTCTTGGCATGTTCTAACTAGGACATGTCAATGTCCCAAAAATGGCATTTACACAATCTGAAATACAAGTATCCGAAATACGAATTAAAAGAATCCAAACCACTCAAGAAAAAAACCCCTACAATATTCTTTGGACAATCCAGATTATTTTTAGGCTTCTTATATTAATCTAAATCACCCTCTTGACGCCTGTTAGTTAGTACGTGTGGATTAAAATCAATTCAGATTAGTAATGTAGTCTAACGTATGTCCCGTTATCGTTACGTTTAACTAGTAAGGACCGTCACATGGTCTAATGTTTGGCACTCCCCGTATTAGTAAATGTCCCCCGAACCCTCAATCTCTACTCTGCAGATGTACATTGAGCGACCTCCACACCAGAGGTCACAAGGGCACTTAAGTCCGTTGTGGTCAAATACATGAGCCTGAGTTTCTGTTGTTACTCTCGTATCACAATAACCTGGTTTTGTCAATTTTCCTCATAGTCGTTGAAAACTGAATGGTGACTCTATGGTCTAGTAAACAGGAGGCTACGACCACCTACTTAGTCCCCATTTACTTAATATTGATTGCCACGTCCGCAAGGGAAAGAATCAAGAGATCCTAAACACGACTTTTAGGCCCCCCCTCACAGCATGTAATGCGAAATCTAGTAAATGTAGTTCAGGTTTAGTTAACAAAGTTAATTATTTAGTGACATAAAGTGATCTGAATGGCTAGCTATAGGCTGCTTCAGTTTAAGTGGAATTAATATTATTAATGCCACGACTTACTCTTTACTCAACACGTAGGGTCACACACATAATGCGTGAATCAAACAAGTATTTAGGTGAATATAATATTCAGTAAATACTCTGACAATGGATAATCGGGAATGATGGATGTTGGTTTCAGTGGGAGCTTAACAAATCATCAAAAAGCAAAGACGCGAATATTTGTCTGAAACGAAGATATTGAAGGGAATATTTCCTTCACCCAAGGTGCATTAAGTCTAATACCAAGGTTCAAATTAATTGCGAACAATTAATTCAGTGAGATCAAGTGATCGGAACAGCTAGTTGGAGCAATGCTTCCGATCAGTGAGTTCTAATGAATATTAAGCTCACATCTTACTCTTGACTGAACCTACAAGGTCACACCAATGACACAGAACAGATCACCGGATTAAATGAATCGGAGATTCATTTAATAGCTTTTCGGGAATTAGTTGGAAAACGTATTATACGATACGACCTTGCATCAGAATCGTATATCGTATCGCGAATATTCGTAAGCTAGGAGACACGAATAAATCGTATCGTACGACGGTGATTCGTCGTATACGAAACGATAAATAATATCTGGATCGATATTAAGTCCCGACTACGAGGAGCAGCCCACGAGCCGAGTGCGCGAAGCACTCAAGGCCCATGGGCGCTGAGCAGCTACGTGTGTGTGCGCGCGGGCCAAGGCAACGACACAACAGCAGCAGCGCGGCCCACGGCCCAGCTCGCTGTGCGTGCTCGTGTGCGCTTGTGCGGGCTTGCTGGTCGGCCTTACCCCTTGCCCTTTGTGGCTTGATCGGTTAGTAAGGTTATGTTAATAACCTTCTAACCCTTTTTCCAACACAATACAATTTAGTAATACTCAAACCCTAGAGTCACAGAGAACCCTAATTCTCTTTGTGCCTCCAAAGTGAGTTCTTCCCAAAAGCAAAGTATCTTGATCGATTGTCTAAGCTACGATAATCAAGACGGATCTGATCGTGTCGGTGAACCAAGTAGAGGAACAACAAGTGGAGTTCTAAGTTCGTGTTTGTTGACAATTTGTGGAAAACACGCTTCAAACGTAAGTATGCTTAATCTGTGCTTTATACATGCTTCCTGACTTTGGGGATTGTTTCCGCACATGTTATTATGTTTAACTGTATTCCCCTACAGTGGTATCATGAGCCTTATTTATTCAAAGCATTTTTTAGCATGATTTATTTGTTTTTGCATCTGTCGAAAATTTTGAATTTTTTGTGAATTTTTCGGATTTATTATGAATTTTTGGATGAATTGCGTAATAAGGTCTGAATTCAAAAAGATTCACTTTTTCGATTTTTAAAACCCTAATCTGATGGAAAAAAAAAATTCTAAGATCAACGCATGAGAAAGGAATTGCAAAAACAGGCCTGGAAGTGTCCTTTTTTGGGCGTTTTTGTTAATTTTTTAATAAAAATTGAAAGTGTCGTAATTCAATTAAAAGGTCGACCTAAACTACTCGGAATTGCTTGAAATTTTGACACAATATTGCTGGGTATATTCTTGATCTATGGTAAAATTTCAGATTTTTCCGATAAGTATAAACCCTAATTTTGCCTTTGCCCAATTCGTAAAATTTGGAACCCTAATTGATTTTTAAATAATTTTGGTTTAATAATTCGTTTAATTGGGAAAGGGAATATAATTTCATGGGTCAGTGGCTAATTTTAAAAATTATTGGATTAAAATTTTGAATGATTTCGTTAATTTTAATCGCACTTAAACCTAATTATTAAAATCTGAAGTTTAAATGTTAAAGAACGATTTAAAGTTTTGGATTTTATTATTTAAAAGTTCAAATTTTTCAAGTTGATTCGTTCGTTCTTAAAAAGTTGAATAATGTTAACCTTGATTTAATAATTATACGAAATTGGATTGTCGTTAAAGTTTATTATATCGTTAAAAATCGTTGTTTTTCGAAAATGAAAATCGTAACTTTTTTTTTGAAAAATAATATTAATGCAAGTTCGTGAAATTGAAATTTATTTTTTAATTGGGTTAGTCCGTAAACACGAACCAAAGGCACGAACACGTGTGTGTAGTGGGCGTGTGGCTCGACGAGCCATGCGAGCTACCATGCGCGACCGAGTCGCAGCGACGCGGGCAGCAGCATGCACGCTGCGTGCCGCGCGCGCTGGGCGAGAGTGAGGGGCGTGTGTTGTGCACAAATCAGGGCGCAAGGCCCTGCGATGGTGCAGCGATGCGCTGCGACGAGTCGAGCAAGGCACGCAGGGGCAGCAGCGATGCTGCGGGTACGTGTGCACTGGCTGCGGGCTATGCTCGTATGCCTCGTAGGCCATGCGATGGCTGCGATGTCTACGGGCTATGCTCGTATGCCTCGTAGGGCATGCGATGGTTGCGATGGCTGCGGGCTATGCTCGTGTGCCTCGACGGGCTGGGCGCAAGCCTAGCCCAAGTAAGCACATGACATTTTTTTTGTTGGGCTTGACTTATTTGCATTAATTTGGGCTAACAGGATATTTGATTTAATATTTTATTTGCTTGGGCCGGGCCGCAAGTTTTAATTTAATATTTCATAACTAATTATCTGGAATAATTATTGGTTTGAGTGGGAGCCACTAAATGAAATTAAAATGAAATAATTATTTTTAATTATTTTCGTAGGTCGCATTATTTTAATTAAATTCAATTTTAATTAGAATAAAGTCTAAGGATTAATAATTTGGAAATTGATTAATCTTTTAGGATGTGTTATGTGTACGTGAATTTTAATTAATTCACGTAAATACTTGCATATTTATATGGGCCATTCGTTTTAGCACACGAATGGGTGAATGCATAGAATATGTATTTTATGTAATGCAGGTACTCCAAGTGACTAGTTTGGCCATTTAGGATAGTTAAATACGGTCTGCGTACCGTTCTATCTTTGAATGCAAAGTTTTAAATATGGTCTGCGTACCATGGGAATTTTGATGTAATTTTATTATTTTCAAGTATTTCTAAGTTTAGAACTTTAAGTTAGCATTTGAACGAAGATTCAAAACGATGCCAAGCTAACAAGGGAGGTGATGAAGATTGGATGCTTCAAGACAAGATGTTTTGGGCCATACTATATCACCATTTATTTATGCAATTTAATATATCTATGCGTGAATGTATGAATGTATGTATGCTTTGCATGAATAGGTTGTTTCGTATGACTCGATTAGATTAAGTTCACTAAATAATCGAACCAACATAGAAACAACTAGGTCCAAAGTAATATTGAGTTTAAAAATTGTCTAGCTTCCAAATCAAGCACTTACAAAAATCTAAGGATCTAAGGTAGTAGGTTTACGCTAAAGCGTGCTATTTTAGTTGACTTAGGTGGGTAAGGCGTCCTAAAGGAGCACGTTGATTGTGGTTTCAACTCAAACAACAATGGCATTATGTTGTGGCAATGGGATAGATTATGGTATTAATTTATTAACCAAGAGTGATTTGGAGATTACTAGCAATATGTTTTGCTTACCTAAAATCTTAAACTACTTAAGACATGCTAAAGCTGCTTAAGGATTTAGGACTTTTGGGATCTTGGAATCGTTTCATTCATTTTGGACCATGTTTTGATTTTTGCATGAATGAAATGTTTAATAGCTTTAATGATTGCATGCTTGCTTTTGTTTCAAAGTTATTGAAGTTTATGAATGGTTATTTATTGCAAATTCTTTTCGATTGTAGTAATCAAATGGCCGCAAACAATAACAATACTTTCGACCTACGTTCAATTCTCGACAAAGAGAAGTTGAATGGAAAAAATTTCCTCGACTGGCAAAGGAACTTGCAAATAGTTCTTATGCATGAGGAAAAGGAATATGTCCTTGAGGAAGAGTTACCGGAAGAAGCTGGACCAGAGGTATCTCAAGCTGCCCTTAATCGTTGGATTCAGGCCAACAGGGATGTCAAATGTGTGATGCTTGCATCCATGAGTCCTGAACTTCAGAAAACGTTCATTAACTCGGATGCTTACCAAATCATCTCGGAGTTGAAGAACATGTTTCAGGACTAAGCCAGAATCGAAAGATTCGAGACTCAGAGGTTGATCCTTGAGACTAAGCTCAAGAAAGGAGAACCAGTTAGCCCACATGTTCTTAAAATGATTGGACTCTTTGAGAACATGAGAGCTCTATATTCTGACATCTCAAATGAAATGGATATTGACATCATTCTCCATTCGCTTCATAATGGATTTGATCAGTTCAAGTTGAATTACAACATGAACAGCATGGAGAAATCTCTTACTGAGCTTCACGGTATGCTGAAAACCGCTGAAAAGACGCTCAAGCAAGAGAATAAGCACGATATGCTTATGGTGCGTAAGGGCAAGAACTTCAAGAAATCAGGAAAGAATAAGGGCAAGAAGGGTAAGGGCAAGGCTACGCCCTCATCCAAGTCCAACGGCACCAGTTCTGGTAAACAGAAAAGGGTGACTCGTTCTCCTGCCGACTCTGAATGCTTCTACTGCAAGAATAAGGGGCATTGGAAGAGGGATTGCTTGAAGAAAAAGGAAGATGAGAAGAACGGGAACGTTGCTTCTACTTCAGGTATGTATGTTATACATTGTAATCTTGCAAATTCTACTTCTTGGGTATTAGATACTGGTTGTGGCTCACACTTATGTTCCAATTCCCAGGGACTAAGGAGAAGTAGAAAGCTTGATAAAGGCATGATGGATCTACGCGTGGGAAATGGAGCACGGATTGCTGCATTAGCCGTAGGATCTTATTTTATTTCTTTGCGTAGTGGTTTTGTTCTGGAACTAGAAAACTGTTACTATGTTCCTAGTATCACCAGAAACATCATTTCCGTTTCAAGTTTGGATTCTAAAGGTTTTAGTTTTCAATTTAAAGACAATAGTTGTTCTTTTGCTTTGAATGGGATGTTTTATGGTTCAGCACAACAAGAAAACGGTTTATATGTGCTAGATACGAGCAAACACATTTATAACATAAATACCAAAAAGGCTAAAACTGGTGATTCGAATCTCACATTTCTGTGGCATTGTCGATTAGGCCATATAAACACAAAGCGCATGGAATTACTTCAACGGAAAGGAATTCTAGAATCATTCTACTTAGAGAAGATTGATCAATGCGAATCTTGTTTACTTGGCAAAATGAAAAAGAAACCTTTCTCAAGGTGGGAGAAAGAGCAAGCGAACTACTAGGGCTAATACATACGGACGTATGTGGGCCTATGAGTACGAAAGATAGAGGTGAGTTCAGCTATTTCATAACGTTTACGGACGACTTCATTAGATATGGCCATATTTACTTAATGAAGCACAAGTCTGAATCGTTTGAGAAATTCCGAGAATTTCAAAATGAAGTAGAGAATAAACATGGCAAGAAAATCAAAGCTCTAAGATCGGATCGAGGAGGTGAATATCTTAGGCACGAGTTTGATGACCATCTAAAAGAATGCTGTATTCTTTCTGAATTGACTGCTCCGGGGAAACCTCAATGGAATGGAGTGTCGGAACGTAGAAACAGGACCTTACTCGATATGGTCAGGTCAATGATGGGTCAGGCCGAACTTCCTTTACAGTTCTGGGGACATGCGTTGCAAATTGCAGCACTCACATTGAATCGTGCTCCGTCAAAAGCTGTTGAAAAGACTCCATACGAATTATGGACTAGGAAACTTCCAAAGTTGTCTTTTCTGAAGATTTGGGGTTGCGAAGCATATGTTAAGCGATTAATTTCGGACAAGATACAACCTAAATCTGACAAATGTTTCTTAATTGGGTATCCAAAAGAAACAAAGGGGTATTATTTCTACAACAAGTCAGACAACAAGGTTTTCGTTGCTCGTGACGGTGTCTTTTTTGAAAGAAATCATATTTCCAAATTGACAAGTGGGAGAATAATAGACCTCGAAGAGATTCGAGACGAACAACGAACTCAAAACTCTTTAGAAGAAGTTCAGGTTGATGAACCTCCAAGGTCTTTAGAAGAGCCAGTGGGAGTAGTTCCTCACAACGTTGTTGCCCCTCGTAAGTCAAGTAGAACTATTTTTCAGCCGGACAGATGGACAGGTGTCCTCTTGACTGAAAAATTAGACGTTCTCATATTGGATAGTGATGAACCTATGACTTACAAGCAAGCTATGACGAGCCCAAGCTCCACTAAATGGTTAGAGGCCATGCAATCTGAAATAGACTCCATGTCTGAAAATCAAGTCTGGGATTTGGTTGATTTGCCGGATGGGTTTACACCTATCGGATGCAAATGGGTCTTCAAGTTGAAGAAAGAAAAAGATGGAATTGTATACATATACATGTCTAAATTGGTAGTAAAAGGTTATAGGCAAGTTCACGGCGTTGACTACGATGAAACCTTTTCTCCAGTCGCGATGCTTAAGTCTATTCGGATAATCCTTGCGATTGCCGCTTTTCATGACTATGAAATATGGCAAATGGATGTCAGAACTGCCTTCTTGAATGGTGTTCTTGAAGATATTGTGTTTATAACGCAGCCGGAGGGTTTTGTCGATCAAAAGAACCAAGGAAAGGTATGCAAGCTTAAGAAGTCCATCTACGGACTAAAGCAGGCATCAAGGAGTTGGAATAAGCGATTTGATGAAGCAGTCAATAAGTTTGGCTTCATCAAGAATCAGGACGAATCTTGTGTATACAAGAAGGTCAGTGGGAGTAAAATTGCATTCCTAGTCTTGTATGTTGACGACATACTGCTTATTGGAAACGACATTCCTATGTTGGAGCCTGTAAAGACTTGGCTTGGGAAGTGTTTCTCAATGAAGGACTTAGGAGAGGCACAGTACATATTGGGCATCAAGATCTATAGGGATAGACCTAAGAGGATGATTGGACTAAACCAAAGCACTTACATTGACAAAGTGCTAGCTAGGTTCAATATGATGGAAGCCAAGAGAGGCCATCTACCCATGTCACATGGAAAATATCTAAGCAAGAATCAGTGTCCCAAAACATCTGATGAGCGTAGAAAGATGAGTGGAATTCCATACGCTTCGGCTATTGCATCCATCATGTATGCTATGATTTGTACAAGGCCGGATGTTTCGTTCGCACTCAGTGCAACGAGAAGGTACCAGTCAGAACCAGGTGAGGCGCATTGGACTGCTGCCAAGAACATTCTAAAGTACCTGAAAAGGACTAAGGATCAGTTTCTGGTTTATGGTGGTATAGATAAGTTGATTGTTAAGGGCTATACGGACGCAAGCTTTCAAATCGACAGAGATGATTTCAGATCACAGTCTGGGTTTGTGTTCTGCCTCAACGGCGGAGCAGTAAGCTCGAAAAGTGCTAAGCAAAGCACTATTGCGGATTCTACAACTGAAGCCGGGTACATTGCTGCCTCAGAAGCAGCTAAGGAAGCTGTTTGGATCCGGAAGTTCATCGAAGAACTTGGGGTTGTCCCCTCCATTAAAGGACCAGTGGCTTTGTATTGCGACAATAGCGGAGCCATTGCCTAGGCAAAGGAGCCTAGGAGCTCATATACTTCGAGAGATCGTTGAAAGAAAAGAAATCGAGATTTGCAAGGTTGGAATTGACGACAACGTCGTGGATCCATTGATTAAACCGTTGCCACAAGTGCGACAAGTGAAACACAACGCACATATAGCAACCATGGGAATCAAGTATTTTGGAGAATGGCTTTGATTTTCTAAGTATTGTTTTAGAACATCTGTTAGATCTATGTTTAAAACAATTGGTTTAACCATTTCATATTTATGAAATTTATTATTTCATATTCATTTAATTTTGGTTTAGTATTAAATGATAAGTTCATGTGATTCAAATCATTCAAATGGGATGTCAAGATGGATTCTCCGACAAAGAAACACCCATAAATGAACTTGAATATTGAAGTAACAAAGGATCCCTAATCCAGGTCATTGAAAGGTGGACGACCAATGACTAATGAAGATTAGATTGCAAGTAGATTACTTAGTTCTGTTTCTTGAACTAGAGTGACTGGATGTCAGAATCTTTTGCATAGATACTTATTGGATCTTGTATCGGATTGACCATGAGAACGCTTTAAGAGATTAAAGTCATGTCATAGGTAGTTCTCATTAATGGTGATTAGAAACCGTTCCTCAGAATATGAGTGATTATGTCTGCTCGTTTGAAAATTAGTTCGCTTTGATGCTCTCTAAACGTCGCACCGTAAAAGGAGGCTATAAAAGAAGTTATTGAGCGTACTATGAATCAAAGTGAGTGTTCATAGATTGCAAGAATGGATTTTCCTCCTATCTTTGATAGGATATGGTGTTGTTGTGTAACAAGGCCTCTCGGAGAGTTAGATACTGTAAAATGCATGGCTGTGCTCAGAATGGTTAAGGATTAACCTTCTGCAAAAGTTTAACAGTTGAGCTCTGTAATCCGAGAAACACTTCTAGACCTAATAAAGATGGCTTGGATCTTACCTTATGTTCAGTAAGTAACACTAAGTGACAAAGGAATATGAATACACACTTGTCTGAATGAAAAGTGGGAGACTGAAGGAAATATGTCCTTCACCCAAGGTGCATTAAGTCTAATACCAAGGTTCAGATTAATTGCGAACAATTAATTCAGTGAGATCAAGTGATCGGAACAGCTAGCTGGAGAAATGCTTCCGATCAGTGAGTTCTAATGAATATTAAGCTCACAGCTTACTCTTGACTGAACCTACAAGGTCACACCAATGACACGTAGCAGATCACCGGATTAAATGAATCGGAAATTCATTTAATAGCTTTTCGGGAATTAGTTTGAAAGCGTATTATACGATACGACCTTGCATCGGAATTGAATATCGTATCACGAATATTCGTAAGCTAGGCGAAACGAATAAATCATATTGTACGACGGTGATTCGTCGTATACGAAACGATAAATAATATATCGGAAATATATTAATCGCGAATACGAAGAGCGGCCCACGAGCCAAGTGCACGAAGCACTCAAGGCCCATGGGCGCTGGGCACGCAAGCAAGGCCACGACACAGCAGCGCTGGCCCATGGCCGAGCAACTGCGTGTGTGTGCGCGCGGGCCAAGGCAACGACACAGCAGCAGTAGCGCGGCCCACGGCCCAGCTCACTGTGCGTGCTCGTGTGCGCTTGTGCGGGCTTGCTGGCCGGCCTTGCCCCTTGTGGATTGGTCGGTTAGTAAGGTTATGTTAATAACCTTCTAACCTTTTTTTCCAACACAATACAATTTAGTAATACTCAAACCCTAGAGTCACAGAGAACCCTAATTCACTTTGTGCCTCCAAAGTGAGTTCTTCCCAAAAGCAAAGTATCTTGATCGATTGTGTAAGCTACGATAATCAAGACGGGTCTGATCGTGTCGGTGAACCAAGTAGAGGAACGACAAGTGGAGTCCTAAGTTCGTGTTCGTTGACAATTTGTGGAAAACACGCTTCAAACGTAAGTATGCTTAATCTGTGCTTTATACATGCTTCTTGGCTTTGGGGATTGTTTCCGCACATGTTATTATGTTTAACTGTATTCCCCTACAGATATTGCCTGAAACGAAAATATGGTTTGTATAGGAAACATTATCGGAAATGTAAATATTACGACAATCAGAAATATTGTTGGAAACAGAAATATTGTTCGAAATGGAAATATTGTCTGAAAGGGAAATATTGTCGGAATCGGAAATATTTTTCGAATCGAAAATATTGCTAAAAATGGAAATATTGTCGAAATCAGATACATTGTTCGAGTGGGAAATATTATAGGAATCGCAAATCGAATCTGAAACACGAAGCTCGATCCATGAGCCGGAAGCACGGGCCAAAGTGTCGTGTACAACACGACTTATGGAGAGCTCAAGGCCAGGCAAGTGCCAACGCATTTGCCAATGCAAGCCAGCCCACCGCCCGCACCTATGGCCAACGCTCACACGCAGCCACGCAACGCCAACCCGGAAAGGAAGCAGGCCATCGCACGTGGGCTTGCGGAGTGTTGGCCCAAGGTTTGGTTTGTGCGCCAAGTTAACTTGTTGAGCAAGTTACTTGGGCCACAAGTAACCGGTTGGTTGATTAGGATTCTAATAATAGTTTCCTAATCTACTTAAAGCAGCTCAAGGATAGTAGAGTCCAATATCTCTACGGCTTAGTTTCCTAGATCTACCCTAATTCTAGTATTCTAATCCTAGTACACTATGGTTTGTGGAAATTCTAGAATATTTGGTACTCTACAAATATGAACCTAGGGAGTATTATTAAAAGAGATTATTTACAACACACAAGTCACACGTATGGAATGCAATTCGAGGGAGAGTTGTGATTTTTCCTATCACTTAAAATTGAGATCCCGAAATCCTAAAAACCTTATATTGGGATTCTAGTCGCTCGAATTTAAGGTGGATCCAAACGTGTTGCGGACTATCAACGGAGGGGAGACATTTGGAACTCTAAACTTGTTCTTGTTCTTGTTCAGTTCAGGAGCAGCTAGGGAAGGCACGCATCACATATTGTATGTATAAGCAATTATGTTAAGTGATATGTGAATTTGACTTGGATTCTGATAATTAATTATGGTTTTTCCTCGTGTCAATTAGATTGTTCATAAACTAACAGAATTAAACAACTAATGAAAATTCAATCATCTTTAAAAATTATGAAGGCTTGAACAATTTCGAATTTTATTTTATGGAAGAACACTTTCGACTTGTGCTGTTAAGCATGAATTATACACAACACTTGTTGGAATATAAAGATGGAAAAGTGCTCAAAACCTGCCTGCCAGGTTTTGGAAAACCGGCAGGTTTCTCAAAACCTGCCAGCCAGGTTTTCCAAAACCGGCAGGTTTCGAGCGTAAGTTGAAAATCGGACTTAAAAGACATTTCTTGAAGTGAACCGAAAACCGGCTGGTTTTGGAAAACCGGCAGGTTTCGAGATCGGTTCTTGGTGTTGTCCGTTTTTTATCTTCTCTTTGGATTCCTCCTTTATGATAACCTTTTAAGTATTATTTATGGACAATTATCATTCTGATTATGGTGATTAAGTTGGTCCATTATTTCTCTTGATTATGGGGGTTATCAACTCTTCATTATCATGGGTTTATGGTTGATTAATATCATTGAATTCCTTTGAAACCTTTGATTTCTTTGGATTGTTTTGTCTCCTCCACACATCCTATAAGTACTCTTCATTTTCTGAGTTGTTGGTACACACATGTATTGATCTCTTCCTCTCCTCCTCCTTTCTTTTTGTTTTTGATGGAAGATTTTGGTTCATGATTAAGTCATGAATATTTGTATCTCTTCAAACCTTTTCCTTCTTATTCTTTTGGGCATAAGTTTATGTGGCTCCATCTCATCACCCAAAAGTGCCTTTGTGTGTTGAGAGTTGTGTAAACCTTAGGGAACGAATCGGTGGATACAATTGTGCACCCCGGTTGCACCGAATCTCGTTTTCAAGGCAGTGGTTTGGTTACCACGGCGCAACGATTTCCTAAACTCGTTCTTATTCTTATTCTAGTATTTGCCTTGAAAACCCAATTATTACAACAATTTGAAAACGAGATTTATTTCAATGGCTAAATACTTCTTATGATTTGTGAGGAAATTTATATTTGGGAGTTTGAGTGAAAGATAAAGGGAATTTAGAGGGTTTCCAAAGATATTTTTCATTCACGTTTTTCTGGGAGCAGTCTCAAAGATTGACCCCGATTGAGGGTCATCCGTGGTCCGATTGTCTTGAAATTTATACACAATATCCAGGACATCTTGGGCTTGATTTTCAATGGTCGGATTGTCATTTGATGATCTTGATCTCCAGTTACAACTACCACAACGAACCTGATTTTTCTGGATAAGAAAAGTCAAAAGCAATGTATTGGAGAAGATGATTGATGAATGGTGGTCATGATATCGTGATGGAGGATTGATTGAAGATTTTAGAATGTCTTACAATACACATACTTGATTTAATATCAAGGGAGGTTCATTCTAAACTACTTCTTTTAATAAGATATTATTCTAACATGTTCATTTCTAATAGTCATTTCAACAAGTTATATTTTGTGAAGATGACAATATTAAAATTGATTTTTATATTGTCAAATGATGTTTGTTGGAATGATTACTAGAAAATAGAGTATTTAATTATTTATGATGTATGAACATGTTATTGCACTCTATAGTTTACTTTGGTTTCATGCATGTTTAATTTCATGAGGAGACCTTAGTTTATTAGAGTTATGTTTTTAGTCTTTTAAAGACTAATGTGAATTATTTGTGCATTGTCATATTTTCCTTGGTAGAGGAATTTTGGGCTTGTGACTTTGTGTACTTGCTTTACTAAGGGTATTTAGTAAGTAGTTTTATTCTAATAATGATTAGATTATTAGCCTTGTACGTTGTCATTTCAAGCTCTAATTTGTCATAGTAATATTGGTGTATACGTATGATTCCAAGTTCTTGTTTATTACCATGAATATTGGGTATGTAACTTCATAATTAATGGTTTCTTATGCATTGTTGGAAATATGCATATTTAATTCCTTGGAGTTTTTTGTGTACCCATTGGAGCAAGTTATCATAAGCTTGTGATGACCCCCTAGAACATAAGTGTTTGAGTTTGTGGAAGCAAACAATGTTAACCCTTTTCCTTGGAATATGTTGAGTGAGTTTTTACGTATAATATTTTCCTTGGATGTATACCTGATTATTCGAGTCACTACACTTTTGGGAATTTGACCATTAATCTTGTCATGATTGGTATGGTGTTGTTTAATGAATTTTCTATGGTTGAGACTAAATAGCCTTTTTATTTGTGTTGGTGTTGGAATTTCATTAAACTTGGCCAAAGTTTTGAGAATTTAGTTTTAAGGGTTTATTGATATTAAAATGGTTTTATGGGAATTGTTGAGTACATAATTTTATTATGGCATTTCTCATAGTTTAACCTTGTTGAGTGAACATTTTATGATCTTAATTTTTGGGCTTATTATTTCCATGTGGGGGTTGTTTTTGTATGCTCATGTATCGTTGAGAGTTTCTTTGGGGAAACCTTTAGACCCCGGTGTTTTTTGGAAAGTGGTTGTAAGTCCAAATATTCGAGATTCGAAATTTTTAGGTGTCATGTAAAAGAGACTTTTAAGTCCACTATATGGGAAGTGCCTAATATTTCAATGTTGAACTTGTTTCCTTGGTCCTTGTATTATTTGAGTGTACTCTTTTTATTATGCATTTAATTCCATGACTTCTTGGGATGTTCATCTTATTGATGAGTTTTGGTATGTATTCTTTTGAGTATTCTCATTTTAACGGTAATTCTTCTTTTAGCATGTTTGTGCATGATGCAATTAATTGTTTGGCTATACATGTTGGGTTTAAAGTGTCTCTTGCTTGATTGTTCTATTTTCTTCTAATTCTTTTGTTAGTAGTGAACAAGTTGAATTTAGAAAAGACTTGAAGTTAGAGTTTTCAAGGCATGAGAATTGCCCGTTATGCTAAAGGACGTTTTTATGTATGCCTTGAATTTGTGTTGTGTTTTCAATTCCTATGAGTAAGAACTTAATTTCGTGATTTGTCAATGGAGACTTTTTGTCGTTAACCTTTGAGGGAAAGATTTTGGGAGTAAGTTAAGCTTACTTGTGAGTTTCGCAACCTACCTAAGGAATATGAATATCTAGATGTTTTCTTGAAAGGGTTTGATGACTATTCACCGGATGGTTATTAGGAGTTTCAAGGCTATACTTGAATTGGGAGAACCTTATCAACGTAAGGGAGTGAGATTTTTTTATTCTTATTATTTTGGGAACAAGTTTTATATCACTTAGATTTTTGAGCAGTTTAATTTTCATTCCTATATTGCATGCTCTTTTATCATAGGTATGTAAAGTGATTGTTCTAAGTGGTAAAACCATGAGTGATGAGTTCCCATGCTTGAGATAATAATTATGTGTTTATGGAATTCATTATTTGTATTGAGGTTATCACCTTTGTTGTAACACCCCGACAATTCTCTCTTTTCTAAAATAACCTTTTAATATAAAACATAGAGAATTATCAAGGCATTATCGCCCGTGTGAAAACGTAACGGCTTATTCAGAATTTTGCAGCGGAAAACATAAAACTAACTTTAGTTTTATAAATAATCGATTAC
The DNA here is from genome assembly GCF_020520425.1 of Spinacia oleracea. Taxonomy (NCBI): domain Eukaryota; kingdom Viridiplantae; phylum Streptophyta; class Magnoliopsida; order Caryophyllales; family Amaranthaceae; genus Spinacia; species Spinacia oleracea. Next base: position 35,920,036 of record NC_079491.1, read on the forward strand.
AGGTTTAGTCCCAAAAATCAACCAACGAAAATAAGGAAATATAAATAGTATGACAAGTTTAAAGTCCATTTAAACAAACCCAAGTCAACTTAGCAAATCAAAACTAAATACAAGCTCTCTATTCCCGATCCTAATGATGCAACATCTTCAAACCTGCAGATGGACAATGCTTATTGATCCTTAGAGACTGCTCACCAAAGATTGGGTCATCACAGGATCAATAAGGCATAGCCATGATCAACATGCACAAGCAAAAGCACGTAATCAGCAAAGCTGAGTACTACATACTAAATCAATAATAATCCTAACATGGTTCTATTAAACGAACAACCCTAACATGATACTAATGAACACAAACAAGGGCAGACAAAACATGATAGTTTGACGACCATACTTGACCAGACTAGACTAGGCTAGACTTTTAGCAATAATATTATTTTAGTTGAAATAGACAATGGACCGAGTTGACCGTCCAGAAGTCTTCACTAAGGAAGACGAGGTACGGGCGCGACTCCGTAACCTCAGTGACCTGCGATATCGAGGAACGTTTTAATAAAAATAGAACACGGTGATCAATCCGGTCCCAGAAAAGGCCATGGGCTACCACCATGAACCCCAACTCCTGTTTGTCCGTCACTTTAGACGTGCACAGTCTAAAGCTATTGCTACTCAGTTTCACTTTACATGATTTACAAATTGAGACTCTGTTATGACTCAACAACCACATAAGGCATACAATCCACATTCGTTCACAACTGTTTTTATCTTGAAATTAAGTAAGTGATCATAAAGGCATCAATCAAGATTCATTCCAATTTACCCAACCTTTCCTTTAACCATGATCATCCCTGTATATGGGTATAAAGTTTCAACTTACTAAACAAGGTCCACCGCCCTCATAAAGTAGTGAAAAGCTAAGAAGGGAACAATAATCAATCGATCCAAACCAACATATAGAATAATCTAGTGTTCCCAACCAACATGTTTGTATCAATCATCCATACTAACATGTTACAATTCTCATAATGCAATATAAGTTTAATATGTTCATCCCACAGTATCAAACATGCAATTTCAACCTGACTAAGTTCATCAACAACATTAACATAACCAAGTTCATCAACAATTCAACATGGTTTCAACAATTAGCACACATTCCAAGCACACAGGTATGTACGTACCTTGTGTAAACAAACTGATAGACCACTTTAACACTTTCAAAAGTCGCCTAAAGAGAATTCTTCGCCTAACACAACCAACAAATATTCCCAATCAATTTTCGCAACCATAATAAAGCATTCTAAATACATCCTAAACATATTCAGAACCTTCCCTAACGTTAAACTTGAACATCTGATTTCCTAGCATCATAATTATTGAATTAGTGATTGAAATTCGTTGAAAACTCTTTACAAACATCATACTTTAATTTCCAGCAATATAAACTAATTTCAAACTACTCTAAAACATAATTCATGTTTAAAATCATAAAAATCATAACTTTAATAAATTCATAAACATCATACCATGGTTTTCTAACTATTGAAACCTTAAAAATTCATGCTTTAACAATTTAAAATCCTTATTTAACATGATTAATAAATCTGAAAATTAAATAATTTATTATGCAAAATATAAAATCTGATTTCTATATTTACTTAATTAAAACCGTAAATTTAAGCATGAAAACATTAATTAGATTACTAATACAAAATTAAAGCATTAAATAGTTTTAGGGTTAAAGAAATAAACCAAAACAAGAGGAAGAGAAGGGTGCTGGCCGGCGGTCAGTGATGGCGGCAGCAGGGCAGGTGGTTGGCTGACGCAAGGTGGCCGGCGGCTGGTGTCTGCGACGATGGCCGCTTGTGTTGGTGGTAGTAGTTTGCGAGTGAAGAAACAAGGAGAGAGGATGAAGAACGATGGCCGGTAGGGCTACAGCGACGGTCGACGGGAGGTGCAGCAAGGTGGCGCGGCAAGGGCGGCGCAGCACCAGTGATTAGGTGGTGACGACGGTTGTGGTGGCTGTGCGAAACAGAACCCGCGATTAAGGGGGAATAAAAACGAAAGAAAGAGAAACGAAAGAGAAGAGGAAGGAGGAAGGAATTACCGTGCACAGGAGGAGGAGGAACGACGGTGGTCGGGTGGCGGTTGATCGACGGCGGCGGCTGAGACAAGAGAGGGCAGGGTTGTGCGTCGTGGATGTTGAAGCAAGAAGAAGGAGGTGTTTGAAGCTGTTTTACGTGAAGTGGAGTAGAGGGTTGAGATGGGTTTCACGTGAAGTTGAAGCAAGGGTAGGGAATTATGGGCTTACTTATTTTGGGCTTTATCAATTTGGGCTTGGCTTAGGATTAAGGTTGTTTGAATCCAAAATGATTAGGATTGTTTTCTAAATTCAATCGATCGTGTTTTCGTAATTCGAATTCGTTTTAACTTAAAATTCTAAAATCATTTTCAATTTCGTAAATCGTTGAAAATATTAAAATGTAATAAATAAGTATACGTGAATTATATATTTATTACTCAAAATTCCTAAATTCTATTTAAATATAAATAATATACGTTAAAATATATTAATAAAATTTATAAATTTACGGGGGATTACAATCTACCCCTCTTAAAAGAAGTTTCGTCCCGAAACTTGACACGAAATTTACCACATTTTCCCCAAAAGCTTTTAACTTATTCTTACTAAAGAAGTACTTGTGCCACCTATGTGCACTCTTTTGCCAACTCAAAGCTGCTTGTGTTACTCATGAACACATTTTTCTTATGCGGAGAATCTATTTACTTGCATCAACATGTATAATTTGCTAAAATAAGCATAAAAATGCATAAAAACACCATAAAAATAGGTAAAAAGCGCGAATTTATATCGCATTCTACCCCTCTTAAAGAAAACGAGTTACGCCCTCGTAACTCATCTCAGGGAATAACTTTGGATATTTCTCCTCAACGAATTATGTCCTCAATACAATATTCTCACTAAACTCATTCCAACAAGTAAGACTTCTACAATTCTTTCCATACAATGCCTCAACATGTGTCATCGTAATGCTTGCATGGTGACTATTGATGCACGAAAATTCAATCGAACCTAGGTGGCCTTCCCAATTACCCTTAAAATCCATAACACACGTTCTCAACATATATTCCGTTAGTAATCTTAGTCTGTCTATCGTTTGCAGGGTGGAAAGAAATACTCATTTTCAATGTTGTCCCCAAGATTCAACTGGACCTTATTGCCAAAATTTCGGACTTTTGTTCTCGGTAAGGATCTTACAAGTTGCCCTATAAAGGTAATGTCTCCAAATATTCGTAGATAACACCATAACAGTTATCTCTAAGTCATGGGTTTGGTAATTAGCCTTATAAGGTTTCAATTGACGCGACAACAGCTAAATCTAGAAAGCTTCCTCACATTTCTCACTTCACTTGAAATTCGATTCCTTTTTCATCAAGTTGGTCATTGGTTTTGCTTACTTCGAAAAGTCTTTCACAACTTCCTATAATAGTCGTCTAGGCTTAGAGAACTTCAAATATCGGACACGTTCTTTGGAGTAGGTCACTCACTCACATCTTGAATCTTAGCAGGATCTACAGAGACTTTTTCTGGTCAACTTTTCCTTTTTACCAAACCTCCTTATGTCATAACTCTTGGTCTTAACTCTTAGCACTTCCACCAATTCATACATTCCCATCTTTTCAAGACAACAAATGATTTCTAACGATCCTGGACTACTCGAATCTTCTCTTAATTTTATTCCCTTAAGTAACGTAGTTTTCAATCAATTTAGTCTTCACTTTTCCGTCGATGTTACTTATACACACATGACTTCAAGATCCGTATACTTAATTCATATAAAATAAATTCTTTCTAAGCGTCTCCAATATAATTCCCAAGTGTTTGACATGCTCTTTCTCATTCCTTGAATAAATCAGGATATCATCAATATAATAACGAACTTAATTCGGAATTCGTGGAAAATCTTATTCATCACATCCATAATTATGGCAGGTGCATTGTTTAACCCAAAAGACATTATTCTAAACCCATAATGACAATAACGAGTCCTAATGAGGTCTTAGGCCCTTATCAGCTATCCTTAATTGGTGATACTTCGAACACAAATCAATCTTCGAGAACACACTCGCCCAATTCAATTGATCCAATATTTCATCTCTCCTATGCAAAGGATACATGTTCTTGATGGTGATTAATTTCCTAAAATCAATGCATAATTCGATACTCTTATCTTTCTCCTTAACAAACAACGCAGGAGCTCCCCACGGTGATGCACTAGGCCTAATATACCCCTTAACAAAACAACTCTTGCAATTGTGTCTTAATTTGCTCATTTCGAGAGGTGTCATTCTATATGGTGCTTTAGTTATAGGTGTCGTTCAAGGAACTAAGTTTATAGTGGACTCAAAGGCTCCAACAGGTAACATACTTGCAATTTCACTCGGAAACACATCAATGAATCCACTCACAATGGCAACATCTTCGATTTTGACTCCAAGTTCTTTATTCACCTCTAACACACTACAGAAAAATAGTTCACGCTCCCTATTCATCAATTTTCCACTCGCATTACAGAAATAACCAAAGGTTCTTGGACTACCCAAAACATCTATACGAGGTCAATCTTCCAATATGGTTCCTTACATTTACTTTCTGAATTTCACAGTACGTCTATCTTAGCCTTGTACAAACTTAGTCAAATCCATTCTAAGGTTTATGAATTCTTGTGCCTTTTGCTTTCTCATAAAAGGAGTTTCCTTAAGGCAGTAACAAACGAATCCCAATTGAATCTCTCAACAATGCTAAGTCTAACCCCATTTTCTCTCCACCGCAAATCAGCCTCATCTTCCAAGTACAGTACAACTTGACCCACTCTCCTGTTCTCAAGACAGTTCACATCCCCAAATAGTTTCTCAAACTCTCTAACCCAATTCTCTAGAAAGGTAGGATCAGCTTTCTTCTTAAAGTATGGTGGCTTAACTTTGGTTAGTCTCTCAAACATGTCCCCAGTAGAATCAGGGCGCTCAGTTCTCTCTTCAGCCAGTCTTCCCGCCAAAAGGCGAATAGCAGCAACTAACTCACTATTGCTTGACATTCTAGTGTGCGACCTAAAATTAATCACTCTACGATACATAATTCATATGTCCCCTCTACGAAAGAAATTTAGATTTGATCATAGAGATCGCATCAAAAAATACTTATTCAAGAATGTACACCAATAATAGAGCAATCATCGTCACTCATTCAAGAAAATATCCCTATCAAGGACATACAATTTGAAAACCAATGAATGGAAGTTCAATCACAACAAATAAGTAATAATATTCCCATTCGCGTGCCCAAAATAAACTCTTGATCCTTTGGATAATCAATGATCTAACTCTATTCCTCAAAAGAATGTTAATAACAATCCTAAATATCCACAACACACCTGTCCTCAAAATAAAATTAAAAGTTCTATGACATAAACATAAACTATTGTTGGCGAATTATGGAATTCTCACATTGGAAACGAATGCTTTAACTTTTATTGCTAATTCTATAAAGGTTTAATACATCCTTGAAAAGAATAAAGAATAACTCAAACTCTTATTGCTTTAACTTTAAACTGTTGTAGCTTTGCTACTTATTCTCCAAAACATTTAAGAACAAACTAACTATTACAACTTCAAATGTTTAAGGCATCTTGTCTATCTGTTCTTTCCTTGGAAATTTGTGGAGTAAGATCTAGATCTTCAATATTCGTCGAATTCTTCTTCCGAGTATGAGTCTTCTTTCATGTCTTTATCTTGATGAGACTCACTTGCCACCTCACCATCACCTTTAGGTTCCACATCCGACTCACTAGGAATCTCAATGGTAGGCTCATGGGCCACTGGGTTAGGGTTATTTGCCTCAACCACTACATTCTCATTCTCCACGGTTACATCATTTCCCTCTAGATATTTACAACTCTAATAGGTTCATCTATAACTGCATCCCAAGCATGACTCCATGAGTTTCTACCCTCCTTGAACCCATTTTCTACGACCTTAATAATGGTGGTCAGGATCTCTACGTCATATCTCTACCTACCATCCCTAGTCCCATACTTAATCAACTTTGGTGTTCCATCATCAGAATGCATGTCTTTAAACCTATATTTGAGTTCTAGGTATGGCATTTTTGGTTAGGTAAGCAATGAACAATAGTGGATGCTATGATGGTCTCTCTTATTAAGATGGGTTGGTCTTGTATCTAGCAAAATACTCACATCCAAACACGACTTTCTTCATAAAGGGATATTTTATTCCTTAAAGAAACAACTTAAGGCCTCACTAACGATTTCCCAACCAAACCATAATCTGTTAGGTTATGATACATATGACAATTCATAAATCATGCGGAAAAACCATAAACCCAGGAAAACATATTATTTACACATAATCATTTAGCATAGATTAGATGCATACTCTTTGTTGCGTGCCTTCCCTAGCTGCGCCCGAACCGAACAAGAACAAGTCTTTAGGACTCCAAGTGTCGTCCCTCCGTAGATAGTCCACAGCACGTCCGGATCCGCCTTAAGATTGACCAACTAGAATCGCCCTTAAGGTACTATTATTTTCGGCACTTTATAGGCAAATGTGTGACTGAATTTTTCTCTCAAAAACTCATTTTGAATACTTTGAAACTTGTGTTATAAATTGTGAGCCCTAGCCTCATATTTATAGCGGTATGGAAAGGGAATCGAAATCCTATTCAGATACAAATTAATCAAACCTAGAATCCTACAAGAACTCTAATTTAATTAATTTATCAAATAGAATTAGGAATTTAATCATTAACCGAACTCTGCATGTTTTAGGAAACGTGCACGAACACAAACACTTGCACACACACGCACGGCAGCCATGATGGGCCCCATGCGTGCGCGCGAGCAGCAGCCCACTCAGAGCCCGCGCGCGCTGCGCGCTGCGCGTGCTGTGCGCGCTGTGCGCGCTGCGTGCTGTGCGCGCTGTGCGCGCTGCGCGCTCCGCGCAGCCTGCTGGGCCTGGCCTTGCGCTGGGCCTGGCGTGGCTGTTTGTGCGGCGCGCTTGGCTTGCTGGGCGATGGCCTGGCTTCGTGCTGGGCCTCGTCCGGCAGGCCTCGTCCGATGCTTATTCGTACGATGTGCTTCCGATTAAATTTTCCGATTCCGGAATTCATTTCCGATACGAACAATATTTAATATTTCCGATTCCGGAATTAATTTCCGTTTCGAACAAATATTTAATATTTCCGTTTCCGGAATTATTTTCCGATTCCGGTAATATTTCCGATTCTGACAATATTTCCGTTTCCGGCAATATTTCCGATTCTGGCAATATTTCCATTTCCGATAATATTTTCCGACACGTACCATGTTTCCGTTTCCGGCAACATCTACGACTTGGATAATATTTATATTTCCGATACGATCCATATTTCCGTTTCCGGCAATATCATCGTTTCCGGAGTATTCATTCCTTGCCTGTGACGATCTTAGCTCCCACTGAAACCAAGATCCGCCGGTTCCGAATTTTCATAGATGGAGTATTTAATGCTATTAAATACTTGATCCGTTTACGTACTATTTGTGTGACCCTACGGGTTCAGTCAAGAGTAAGCTGTGGATTAATATCATTAATTCCACTTGAACTGAAGCGGCCTCTAGCTAGGCATTCAGCTCACTTGATCTCACTGAATTTATTAACTTGTTAATTAATACTGAACCGCATTTATTAGACTTAACATAGAATGCATACTTGGACCAAGGGCATTATTTCCTTCAGTCTCCCACTTGTCCTTAGGGACAAGTGTGCATTTCCTAATTCCTTTGTCGCTCGATGCTTGCTCTTGAACATAAGGTAAGAGTTGTCATCCTTATTATGTCCAGAGGTGTTCCTCGGTTTCAGAGTTCAACTGATCAAATAAACAGATAATCATAGCCTATGATTCATCCGAGCACGGCCATGCATTTCACAGTTTCTAGCTCTCCGAGTGGCCTTGTACAACTTTTAAGCATCTCATCCCGATTTATGGGAGGACAATCCCAATCTTGCGATCTTGAGATTAGACTTCGTTTGATAGGTGATTACCTGAGCGTTGCCTTTATAGCCTCCTTTTACGGTGCGACGGTTGGTCAACGTCAAAGCAACCAGTTCTCAAACAAGTAATCTCAAATCACTCAGGTATTGAGGATTTAGTGTCTAATAATTTAATGAAATTTACTTATGACAGACTTTCATCTCTTACAGTAAAGTTTCATAGGTCTCGTCCGATACTAGTCTTCCCAAAGTAAGTATCTATGCAAATGATTATGACATTGCCATGTCCACATAGTTCAAGAAACAGAACTACTAGTCATCTTGCATTCTAATCGTCTAACGTTTTCTATGCGTCCAATTTTATAGAAAACTCCGATTAGGGACCATTTTCAACCTTTGACATTCAAGTTCACTTGATAGACATTTCTTAGTCACAGGACTGGTCCTGACAGTCTATCTTGAATATATCGTCAAATTGAAGGGACTCATCATTTAATAAACCACAAATTAAATGGAAAAATGAATTCTTTTCATTTATTGTGAATGATTAACCAATAATGTTTTACAAAGATTTAAACTCTAAAACTTTAAAACATTAAACAGAGACATCAAAGCCATTCTCCAATATGCTTGATTCCCATAGCTGCAGTGTGCGAGTTGTGCTTCGCCTGCGGCAGAGGTTTAGTTAATGGATCTGATATGTTGTCATCAGTTCCAATTTTGCTTATCTCGACTTCTTTTCTTTCAACGAACTCTCGTAGAAGGTGAAATCTACGAAGTACATGCTTGACTCTCTGGTGGTGTCTAGGCTCTTTTGCCTGTGCAATAGCTCCGTTATTATCACAATACAGGGCTATTGGTCCTTTAATGGAGGGGACTACACCAAGTTCTCTTATGAACTTCCTTAGCCATATAGCTTCCTTTGCTGCTTCATGTGCAGCAATGTACTCCGCTTCAGTTGTAGAATCCGCAATGGTGCTTTGCTTAGCACTTTTCCAGCTTACTGCTCCTCCGTTGAGGCAGAAGACAAACCCAGACTGTGATCTGAAATCATCTTTGTCGGTTTGGAAACTTGCGTCCGTATAGCCTTTAACAATTAATTCATCATCTCCACCATAGACCAGGAAGTCATCTTTGTGCCTTTTCAGGTACTTCAGAATGTTCTTGGCAGCAGTCCAATGCGCCTCTCCTGGGTCTGACTGGTATCTGCTCGTAGCACTGAGTGCGTACGCAACATCCGGGCGTGTACATATCATAGCATACATTATTGAACCAATCAATGATGCATATGGAATCCCATTCATTCGTCTACGCTCATCAAGTGTTTTTGGGCACTGAGTCTTGCTTAGAGTCATTCCATGAGACATGGGTAGGTAGCCTCGCTTGGAGTCCGCCATCTTGAACCTATCAAGCACCTTATTGATATAAGTGCTTTGACTAAGTCCAATCATCTTTTTAGATCTATCTCTGTAAATCTTGATGCCCAATATGTACTGTGATTCTCCTAGATCCTTCATCGAAAAACATTTCCCAAGCCAAATCTTGACAGAGTTCAACATAGGAATGTCATTTCCGATAAGCAATATGTCGTCGACATATAATACTAGGAAAGCAATTTTGCTCCCACTGACCTTCTTGTATACACAAGATTCGTCCGCGTTCTTGATGAAACCAAAGTCACTGACTGCTTCATCAAAACGTATATTCCAGCTCCTGGATGCCTGCTTCAATCCGTAGATTGACTTCTTTAGCTTGCATACCTTTTTAGCATTCTTTGGATCCTCAAAACCTTCAGGCTGTGTCATAAACACAGTTTCTGTTAAAACGCCGTTTAAGAAAGCAGTTTTGACATCCATCTGCCATATTTCGTAATCGTAATATGCAGCGATTGCTAACATTATTCGAATAGACTTTAGCATTGCAACTGGTGAAAAGGTTTCATCGTAATCCACACCGTGGACTTGCCTGTAACCTTTTGCAACCAATCTAGCTTTGAAAACTTCAAGTTTCCCATCCTTGTCCTTTTTCAGTTTGAAAACCCATTTGCTTCCAATGGCTTGGTAGCCATCTGGCAAATCGACCAAATCCCATACTTGGTTTTCAGACATGGAGTCTAATTCAGATTGCATGGCTTCTTGCCATTGCTTGGAGCTAGGGCTCGTCATAGCTTGCTTGTAAGTCGCAGGTTCATCACTTTCAAGTAATAGAACGTCATAGCTCTCGTTCGTCAAAATACCTAAGTACCTTTCCGGTTGAGATCTATATCTTTGCGATCTACGCGGGGTAACATTTCTAGATTGACCATGATTCTCACCAGATTCTTCTAAAGATCTCTGAGTTTCATCCTGAATGTCATCTTGAGCATTCTCTAGAGTTTGTTGTTCGACTCGAATTTCTTCGAGGTCTACTTTTCTCCCACTTGTCATTTTGGAAATGTGATCCTTCTCCAAAAAGACACCATCTCGAGCAACAAACACTTTAATCTCAGATGTATTGTAGAAGTAATACCCCTTTGTTTCCTTTGGATAGCCCACAAGGATACATTTGTCAGATTTTGGATGAAGTTTGTCTGAAATTAATCGTTTGACGTATACTTCACATCCCCAAATCTTAAGAAAAGACACATTTGGAGGCTTTCCAAACCATAATTCGTATGGAGTCTTTTCGACAGCTTTAGACGGAGCTCTATTTATAGTGAGTGCAGCTGTATTTAGTGCATGTCCCCAAAATTCTAATGGAAGTTCGGCCTGACCCATCATTGACCTGACCATGTCTAGCAAGGTTCTGTTCCTCCGTTCTGACACACCGTTCCATTGTGGTGTTCCAGGAGGAGTCAATTCTGATAGAATTCCACATTCTTTCAGATGGTCATCAAATTCATAGCTCAGATATTCACCGCCTCTATCAGACCGCAGTGCCTTAATCTTCTTGCCTAATTGATTCTCTACTTCACTCTGAAATTCCTTGAATTTGTCAAAGGATTCAGACTTATGCTTCATTAGGTAGACATAACCATACCTACTGAAGTCATCAGTGAAAGTGATAAAGTAGCTGAAACCACCTCTAGCATTTGTACTCATTGGTCCACATACATCTGTATGGATTAAACCCAATAGTTCATTTGCTCTTTCTCCAACTTTAGAGAAAGGTTGCTTCGTCATTTTGCCAAGTAAACATGATTCGCATTTACCATAATCCTCTAAGTCAAATGGTTCTAGAATTCCTTCCCTTTGAAGTCTTTCTAAGCGTTTCAAGTTTATATGGCCTAATCGACAATGCCACAGATAGGTGAGATCTGAATCATCCTTTTTGGCCTTTTTGGTATTTATGTTATATACTTGTTTGTCGTGATCTAATAAATAAAGTCCATTGACTAATCTAGCAGATCCATAAAACATCTCTTTAAAATAAAACGAACAACTATTGTATTTTATTATAAAGGAAAATCCCTTAGCATCTAAGCAAGAAACTGAAATGATGTTTTTAGTAAGACTTGGAACATGGAAACATTCTTCCAGTTCCAAAACTAGCCCGGAGGGCAACGACAAATAGTAAGTTCCTACAGCTAATGCAGCCATCCGTGCTCCATTTCCCACTCGTAGGTCGACTTCACCCTTGCTTAACTTTCTACTTCTTCTTAGTCCCTGTGGATTGGAACATAAGTGTGAGCCACAACCTGTATCTAATACCCAAGAAGTTGAATTAGCAAGTATACAGTCTATAACGAAAATACCTGAAGATGGAACGACTGTTCCGTTCTTCTGATCTTCCTTTAGCTTCAAGCAATCTCTCTTCCAATGCCCCTTCTTCTTGCAGTAGAAGCATTCGGATTCAGAAGTGGGTTGACTGACCTTTCTCTTTGCAGATTTGGCGCCAGTTTGCTTAGTTGGGCTGGCCTTGTTGCCACCTTTCTTAGCATTCCTCTTCTTTCCAGATTTCTTGAACTTGCCCCCACGCACCATAAGCACATCCTGCTTATCACTTTTGAGCGTCTTTTCAGCGGTCTTCAGCATACCGTGAAGCTCAGTGAGCGTTTTGTCCAGACTATTCATACTGTAGTTCAGTTTGAACTGATCATACCCGCTATGAAGAGAATGGAGGATGGTGTCTATAGCCATTTCCTGAGAAAATTGCTGATCCAGCCGACTCATATTCTCAATGAGTCCAATCATTTTGAGAACATGTGGACTTACGGGCTCGCCTTTCTTAAGCTTGGTCTCAAGAATTTGCCTATGAGTCTCGAATCTTTCGACTCGAGCCAGATCTTGGAACATGTTCTTCAACTCACTGATGATTGTGAAAGCATCTGAGTTGATGAACGTTTTCTGCAGATCCGCACTCATGGTGGCGAGCATTAGACATTTCACATCCTTGTTGGCATCAATCCAACGATTGAGGGTTGCCTGAGTGACCCCGTCGCCTGCAGCTTCGGGCATCGCCTCATCTAGGACATACTCCTTTTCTTCCTGCATAAGAACTATTTGCAAGTTCCTTTGCCAGTCAAGGAAGTTTTTCCCGTTCAATTCTCCTTTTCGAGAATTGATCGAATGTTGAATGAATTGTTGTTTGCCATATTAAAAACTACAATTGAAAAGAATAAACAAATAAATAACCATTCACAGTTTCTCTTAATAAACTTAAATTCTAGCATACATGCATAATTCAATGTTTATTAAGCATTTTATTCAAATTATGTGTTCCGGCAGGTGTGAATAAAATGATTCCAAGATCCTAAAATCATTGAAGAACTAAGCACAGTTTGTCGACTTAATCCTAGAACATCTTAGGTAAGCAAAAGCCTTTTGCTAATAGTCTAGAAACTATTCTTGGTTGATAGGTACGTCTAAGAACTTATTAGGTAAACCTATCGAATTTGCCACGACATAAAAGGACTCCTTACTTATATCGTTGAGTTTCACCAAAACTAACATGTACTCACAATTATTTGTGTACCTTGCCCCTTTAGGACCAATAAGTAACACCTCGCTGAGCGAAAACTATTACTAGATTGATGTAAAGGATATCCAAGCAAGTGTATATTTTGGCATGGCACCTTTTAACTCAATTTTTAAGTTTGGAACTTAAGGCTCTTACTATGTTGGTTAGATTTTAAGTGAACTAAAATCCTTAATCATGCAACATAATCAAGCTTTTGATCTCATGCATTTTAAGACATATTTAAAACAATAAATAACTTAAAACATGCATAAGATATTTGTGATCTAGTATGGCCCGACTTCATCTTGAAGCTTTGACTTCAAAGTCCGTCTTGAAAATCTCCGTGGGAGGCACCATTTTCTTCAAATAGGATAAGCTATAACTAATTACAACTATTTGATGGTTCGCAGACCATATTTGAATTGAAAAATAACTTTGGTACTTTAGACCAATTACATTCAAATTAATGGTACGCAGACCATATTTTCTATCCTATTTGGGCCATACTAGTCACTTCATAACCTGCAAAACAGTACATATACAATATATACCATTCACCCATTCATTATCATGAATGGCCCACATAGCTGGTTAGTAAAACACATTATGCATCACGTAAACATTTGCAGCAATTAATCAAGGGCACCAATAATCTACCAATTATTCAGTCCTTATTAATTCTAATCAAGTTGTTTTAACCTTAAGGATTTGTAGACCTAATCAAGAGTTTATGACTAAAAAGCGCTCCCACTTAAACCAATAAATTCATATGCTTTACCAATTTTAAACATAAAAATGTATTTCTAGTCTAACCGGAAACATACAAATTTAATTAAAATTTAAAGCTCATATAAATTTATAATTGAATCCAAAAAGTTTAATTTAATTTCAGTCGTATTTAAATTAATTCATGATTTTAATTTTAGTAAAATAATTAGAATAAATAACATTTATTATAATTATAATATTCAAAATTAAAATCCAAGAAAATAATTTAAATTATTAATTTTAAAATTAATTAAAATTACGTGAACTGAAATTTTCAAATTAAACATTCAAAACGATCTAATCGTAACGCAAACATCCTACGCGTTGCACGCCCATGAGCCGCACGCACACAGCCATTGCTGGCCATGTGCGCGCAGCCCATGCGCTCGTCGCATAGCTGCTGCATCCCTATCGCAAGCCTCCGCACGCATTGGTGCTCGCTGCGCGCGCCAGCGCTCATCGCACGCGGGCTATCGCTCGCAGTGCGCGCGCGACATCGCTCGCTGGGCGCGCGACATCGCTCGCTGGGCGCGCGAGCCATCGCTCGCTGGGCGCGCGACATCGCTCGCTGGGCGGGCGACATCGCTCGCTGTGCGCGCGAGCAATGCTAGGCGCAGCGCTCGTGGCACGCGAGCTTGCGCTCGCTGCGCGCGAGGCTGCGCGCTCTTGTGCGAGGCAGCGCGCGTTGTGGCGCAGCTCGCTTGCTGCCCACACGCGACTGCCTTGGCTCGCCCTACGCCCATGCCCATTCGTCCATTGGTCGTGGCACACGACACAAGGCAGGGCTGCTGCCTTGTGCTCGTGCACTACGCCCTTGCTCATTGCATTCGTGCCGCATGGGCGACGAGCTCCCTTGCTCGTCGTCGCATGCCCGCATTATACAACACCCCTTAAGGGTAACACGAAGCGTCCATTGCTTCGTGCGTGCAAGTTATATGAACGAATCGCATAAAAATTTAAAATTTATATTTAAAATTAATGACAAATTAATAAATAATATTAATTTCATAATTTTAGGGCGAAAAATCGAAAATTTATTATCCAATTGATTTCCGATTGTTATGGATTCAAGTCTAGGTCATAAAAATTTAAAATTTATCGTAAATTTACAATTTTTATGGTGGTTTTTAATCATAGGTTTCTAATTAAATTACAATTAATTATGAAAATCAAATTAATTCTAAATTATTCTAATTTTCAACAAATTAATCATAATTACAAATTAGATTGCATAATTAACAAGACTAGGCATTCAAACTTGTTAAACATATGCAGTAGGTCAATCAAAAATTCAAGATTTATCAACAAGAATCGCAAATATTTAATTTAACATCTTAAATTTACGAAATTTTGCATTCGAAAAACTAAAACCTTCGAAAAGTCATAGTTAGGCTTCGAATTTGAGAATTCTGGGTTCGGCAGAAAAATACTTTTTTTGTCAAAATTTTAGAATGCCTTTTACATGCGGAATTGACACAAAAATCACTCAATTCGGATGAGTAACGAAGAAACTGCCGAAAAACTGCGTACGTATAATTAAATAAACGCAATTTGCAATTAATTAACAATTACGAAAATTAATCACCCCTTTTAATTCTTGCAAATTTGTAATATTTAACCATGTTCATGCAATTTAGATTATGAAAATAATAAGGGGCTCGTGATACCACTGTTAGGTTATGATACATATGACAATTCATAAATCATGCGGAAAAACCATAAACCCAGGAAAACATATTATTTACACATAATCATTTAGCATAGATTAGATGCATACTCTTTGTTGCGTGCCTTCCCTAGCTGCGCCCGAACCGAACAAGAACAAGTCTTTAGGACTCCAAGTGTCGTCCCTCCGTAGATAGTCCACAGCACGTCCGGATCCGCCTTAAGATTGACCAACTAGAATCGCCCTTAAGGTACTATTATTTTCGGCACTTTATAGGCAAATGTGTGACTGAATTTTTCTCTCAAAAACTCATTTTGAATACTTTGAAACTTGTGTTATAAATTGTGAGCCCTAGCCTCATATTTATAGCGGTATGGAAAGGGAATCGAAATCCTATTCAGATACAAATTAATCAAACCTAGAATCCTACAAGAACTCTAATTTAATTAATTTATCAAATAGAATTAGGAATTTAATCATTAACCGAACTCTGCATGTTTTAGGAAACGTGCACGAACACAAACACTTGCACACACACGCACGGCAGCCACGATGGGCCCTATGCGTGCGCGCGAGCAGCAGCCCACTCAGCGCCCGCGCGCGCTGCGCGCTGCGCGTGCTGTGCGCGCTGTGCGCTGGGCCTGGCCTTGCGCTGGGCCTGGCGTGGCTGTTTGTGCGGCGCGCTTGGCTTGCTGGGCGATGGCCTGGCTTCGTGCTGGGCCTCGTCCGGCAGGCCTCGTCCGATGCTTATTCGTACGATGTGCTTCCGATTAAATTTTCCGATTCCGGAATTCATTTCCGATACGAACAATATTTAATATTTCCGATTCCGGAATTAATTTCCGTTTCGAACAAATATTTAATATTTCCGTTTCCGGAATTATTTTCCGATTCCGGTAATATTTCCGATTCTGACAATATTTCCGTTTCCGGCAATATTTCCGATTCTGGCAATATTTCCATTTCCGATAATATTTTCCGACACGTACCATGTTTCCGTTTCCGGCAACATCTACGACTTGGATAATATTTATATTTCCGATACGATCCATATTTCCGTTTCCGGCAATATCATCGTTTCCGGAGTATTCATTCCTTGCCTGTGACGATCTTAGCTCCCACTGAAACCAAGATCCGTCGGTTCCGAATTTTCATAGATGGAGTATTTAATGCTATTAAATACTTGATCCGTTTACGTACTATTTGTGTGACCCTACGGGTTCAGTCAAGAGTAAGCTGTGGATTAATATCATTAATTCCACTTGAACTGAAACGGCCTCTAGCTAGGCATTCAGCTCACTTGATCTCACTGAATTTATTAACTTGTTAATTAATACTGAACCGCATTTATTAGACTTAACATAGAATGCATACTTGGACCAAGGGCATTATTTCCTTCATAATCAAAGTCAATAAAGCAATAAGTTCGATGGAATCAAACAATCTCTCTAATGCAGATTTAAATGCAACACTTAAACATTTAGTACACGCACGTTCATAACAATCAACTTCTTATCATTGACTAGCTACTAATGCACATATAATTCTATCTTATATGCCCTTCTTATACTACCCATCTCTCATAAACTAAAGCATTGAAATAATTTAATTAACAAAGTAAAATGACGATAATATAAGAAAATTATAACATAGAATAATAACATAAATAAAAATATAAAATAAATAAAGTGAAATAAATTAAGGAAATGCGTAGCGAATAAATTCGAAAATAAAGTTATTAATTCGAAAAAGTTTATATTTCCTAAATAACGAATTCTAAATCTTGAAACAACTATAAATTTTTTTTTTTTTTTTGAACTTCTTTAAAAAAATGTACTCATTTTTTGAATAATAAATAATAAGAAAAATAAAAATTTCGAAAGTATCGCTTTAACTTGAATAAATAATTTGATTTCGAACTTAAATAAAAAATATTATGTTCTTTCAAATAAGATAAAAGGAAATCGGCCCCCCAAAAAAAGTACCAATTTTTTTATCACTATAATGCGTAGAATCTCGATTTTTAAGAAATTTATTTTAAATAACTAGATAGTTAGGCGCCTAAAAAAAAAATTGTTAAAGTAAAACCTTAGCTTCTAGATACCACTTTGTAACACCCCGACAATTCTCTCTTTTCTAAAATAACCTTTTAATATAAAACATAGAGAATTATCAAGGCATTATCGCCCGTGTGAAAACGTAACGGCTTATTCAGAATTTTGCAGCGGAAAACATAAAACTAACTTTAGGTTTATAAATAATCGATTACAGGTTTAGTCCCAAAAATCAACCAACGAAAATAAGGAAATATAAATAGTATGACAAGTTTAAAGTCCATTTAAACAAACCCAAGTCAACTTAGCAAATCAAAACTAAATACAAGCTCTCTATTCCCGATCCCAATGATGCAACATCTTCAAACCTGCAGATGGACAATGCTTATTGATCCTTAGAGACTGCTCACCAAAGATTGGGTCATCACAGGATCAATAAGGCATAGCCATGATCAACATGCACAAGCAAAAGCACGTAATCAGCAAAGCTGAGTACTACATACTAAATCAATAATAATCCTAACATGGTTCTATTAAACGAACAACCCTAACATGATACTAATGAACACAAACAAGGGCCACTACAAGAAAAGAGGTATTTAGGGACGGAAAAATCAGTCGCTAAACATCAAAATTCAGTCGCTAAATGCCTTTAGCGACGGAATTGCGACTGATTTGATCCGTCACAAAAGACCTAGTCGCAAAATTTTAACTGTCTCAGTTTTGTGACCGCCAATTTTATCAGTCACCATACGGTAACCACGAAATCTGTGTCCATTTAATGACTTATTGTTAACCGTTGCTATTTTCTGACCAAATTTTCTCGTCATTATGTAGCGACTACCACTTTAGTAGTTCCTAATTTGTGACTGGTTATTTTGTGATAATCTAGTGACCATATTTTGTGGTCACGAATTAACAACCAACACTTTCGTTACAACTTAGTGACTGTATCATATGGTCATTAATTAACAACAAGCACTTAAGCAGTCTCTAAATCGATACGAGCTACATATGTTGCAGTTTAGTTACTAAGTGATTTCAGTCACAAATTTGAGACAATGACAACTAGTTTAATCCATCTTAAATTAGTGACTGAAAGTTTCGATAACTAAACAAAGACTAAACTTTTGATAAGCAAACGACTACATATATATAGTAGGTTCTATGTTGCGACTAAAATCGATTACAAATTCGCCACTTTCTTAATTGTTGGTGACTAAATAACTTTAAGATAATAATATTTGCAATATGTAATACTTTATATAACCCAACTATTCTTTTGGGTAAATAATCATTGTATGAAAACCAAAGGAAATATGGTTTGTACAAGGTAAAAAAACAAAGACCTAGTAAAAAACACTTTGCAAGCCATGAACATAATACAACTCTTAGTAAAGTCAACCATAATCAACTATGGTAAAAAAACAAAATGCCTAAAAGAAGCTTAAAAAACCTATTTCAATAGATAGTCTTCAACTGCTACGCAGCCCTACAGCTTTGGATTGCAATCTCTATGGCACGTAAAATATATATTAAACAATCTTGCTCCTTTGGTGGCTCCATCTCATGAGAAAAAGATCCTGCAGTAATATATGCAGTAATATACTGGAATCATTGATTTGTTTAGTTTGATGTATAACTCTTCCAAACTACGACAGTCGTCTCAGCCTTCTCCTAAGCCTTCTCCCAAGTCTCTTTTTCTCCTAGGTAATTCTCTGGTCTCTATGTAATAAGAATAGTTAAAAACAATTAAATTATAAATATATATAAGGCTAAAACATGCACAATCAATTATCTAAATCCAGTGAAGGATACAAAGAAAACAGGTTGATAGATTGTCTAACTATAAAGCACAAAGTACAATGCGGAATCAGTGTTGTCTAAATATACAATTTTCAATTGCCTAAATATCTTGTTTTCATCGCCCACTCTAACAGTCTAAGACTCATGTCATCTTGGTTAAATAATGCACTCAAGTATAATCAAGGTGCCTACCTTTGTTGTAAATTTTCCAGCAAGACGTACCCCTAGATAACAACCAGTAAAATATAACCCCCAACATTTCCCCATAACTAAAATTTACAGTTTCCAATCAAACATAAGCCTCCACAGCCTAGTGCATAAAATCATGACGAAGGTTTTACAAGTGGAAAATACATGAACAAGTATAGGGATCAAAACACATACAAACAACATCGGGTAATTAGGGGTAAATGAGCAAACTAACAATGTCTTTTTGAGGAAAAATCGTTAATCAGGGGAAAGAAAACAGTTGGCATGCATTGTTTGACCCAAAAAAACGAACAATTGTAAAAGCGATAGAATCTTTACCCGTTTTACAGATTAGCTGAAGGGAGAACAATAACAGAGAGTCAATAATTCTCCCACTGACTCTCAAACAACGCTTATAGATTAGTTTCAGGAAGTTTGACAGTGGGGTTGATCACTGTGGCACAGTTGATGTGAAATTCCATGCCTTTTTCTTTTCAACTAAATAAAAAGGTTGTTTCAGGTTGAAGAATAAACTTTCACCCAGAGTTGATCAGTCACCATTACTTTCTTTAATGAAGAAGGAAAAGAAACATGTAGCAGAGTTTCTGCATGGGATGGAGTTACAAGTCCCTAAACCTAAGGGAAGATAACTATAGCAATGGCTCAAACTAATTGAAAAAGAAGTGTAAAATTTAAAACCAGGATTAACAGTGAGTCTATGGTCACAAGTCTCAAATGGCCCTAAAAGAATTAAAAATAATTTCTTAGTGGAACTATTCCCCACCCTTTGTGCTGATTTTTTTTCTTTTCAGGGGGCGTTTGGTTCACAACGTGATACTAGTAGCTTCTCATCCAATCTGAAAACCTCCTTTTTACACTCCATCTTCCTCTATATGGTCTCAGCATCTAGTTTACACAAGTTCTACACAATTAACAAGGATGATAACCTTGCACAAGGAAAATACGAGATTCCTAGAGATTCCAATTTTTCACAGGTCGCAGACTCACAGGAAGAAAAAGAAGAATATAGCTGACTGCATGGTAACAGACAGCATGACAGACTCATCAAGAAAGGACCTACTGTAATTTCTTACTCGGAAAACGGGCACCAGAGGGAACCACATAAATACTCAAAAAAGAATTTTATGCGGAGAAAACACTACCTGTTTAGGGCCTTCTACAAGAGGGAACCAATCACACATTCGAAAAGCTATATGTACTCAAAGGTCTCAAACAATACCAACAATTTTATAGGGTCAACATCAGCGATAATTATCAGATAAACGTGGAAAACATTACATAATAACAAAACTCAAGAGGATTGAAACAGGAAATCATCTTACAAACATTGTTTCATATACTAATACTGATGAAAGCAAGTACTAAAAAGGAAATAAGAGAGTATTCTCATACAGTTGACAGCTTTAGCTCGAAGGTAAACCCAAATTTGTCATACACGTAGTTGATAAAATTTAGTGCAGCCCTGACTTCATCTTTAACCTGAAAATTACAAACACAAGCTAGTTATTCGGGATATATGAAAAAGTAACAGAATTAGTTTTACAGTCATAAGCCTATCCAACTTACTTGGCCTTCCATGCAGAAGATATGAGCATCATCCTGAAATAGTTGTGAACTTCAACTTATCAAAACAAATTCAATTGGCCCACATGAAATTACGAAGGATTCAGGGAGGGGGATATTGCAACATGACAGCCTTGAGCATAAAATTCTATTGTGAAACCACCCAGCTTAGAAACTTGCAAAGAAGAATTGATTATACCCTGGTAACATGCAATTAAGTGAATAACCCAATTCATGCAACTCATTGAATCACATATGGTAATGTGGACATCACATAAGGTTCATTGGGCCATTTCATTCAATGTGCAAATAAGACCCATAAGGAGATTAGAAGGTTCATTGGGCCATTTCATTCAATGCAACAAAAATTCAAAATATAAGCAACTTCAATGTGCAAATAAGCCCCATATAAGGTTCATTGGGTCATTTCATTCAATGCAACAAAACTTCAAAATATAAGCAACTTTATTAGAAGATAAACCCAAGAGTTATACAAGAGTTTAGTTCAAAAGTGAGCAGGTTAAGTAACATGGGGTCTCAAGTACTAATGACAGACATCATGATAAATGTTTCTTATAGCTATGACTACCAAGCATATCATAAACACCAAGATTTTCATATTATCAACTAAAACATACCTAGATTTTTTGTGCCTCCTCACTTGTCATAGTATTGTCCTTTTTCGTATGATTTTTCAAGTAAAGATCAGGAGCAGGGAGGATCTTTCCGGTCTTTTGCATCTACACAATTAATATACATGTACATAAAATTTAGTTAGAGACCAGATGTTAAAATTCAAAAATTGAGGAAGTAAGAATAATAACGTCTAAAACAACATACCACATAGTCTAAAACAGAAGAACACGGTGAATTCTGGACAAGGCTATGAAACAGTAATTCTATCTTAAGCTCAAAATATGTTTTCTAAGGGTCAAGTGAAAAACGGCTATTGATTTACCTCCATGGCTTTAAGAGGATGACATCACCTATTTTGCTGAAAAGTACAAACAGACAGGCTTTACTGATGGCCTGAACTACTATCGAGCCATGAATCTGTATGTTTCTCCTTAGTATTAGAAGTTTATTAGACTCTTATTGTGTGATCATTGTCCCTTAACTTCATTTTCATTTCACATAAATCACATAAAGGCGTGTTTGAAGTGCTAGCATACACAATATGTCAGGGATACATCTACTTAGTGGTAACATTAATGTAGTTCCAGGATACGTCACTTGAAAGCTTCAATGTGAAATTTCATGTAGTGAGGTCCCAAGTGGTTGCTCTAGAGACTTAGGATATAGACGTTACTGAATAAATAATATTGAAATTGGCCAGGAGAATATAACTATATATTTTACATAGTTTTGTTAAAAAATTTACCAATTCAAAATTCAGGTCTAGATATAAAATACCCTAAGTTGTAGACTACTCGATCAAACCCTTGGCATAAACAACTAAAATTCACCCAAATTTTCCAGAAATAAATGTTTTCTAGGAGTATTAATAAACAAAATTGAAGAAACTATGTCATAACTCTACAAAACTGAAATTCAAGAAAATCCAAGTTTGACAAACTAACACAAATCCAAAATTAAACTAAAGAAAGAGTGTTGAATCATACCTCAAACCCTTCTTGCGGGAGGTTCGTTCTTTTCCCAGATTTTTTTTGGTGATAGCTGTATAGGAGGAGGAGTTTTGGTCAAGGGAAAAAGAGTAAAACCTAATTGCAGTTCCCATATCCCAAATATTACGGGAATTTTCGGAGGGAAAAACTTATGAATTTAGGAAATTTAGGAAATTTCCCTCTCAAATTAGAAACTAAATCTTCAGTTTACCAGAAGCTTCGATTATTCTTCTAACTTTGGAGTTTCTATTTGTTTTTGAACTTTGAAATTTCTAGAGTTTGGACCGACTTCTGATATTTCATACGAATAGGAATAGCAGTTGAGAACTTGAGAAAGTTGAGATGGTGGGTTCCTTCTTCTTCGTCAATTCCTACGAACAAAAGTGAGGTTTTTTTTTTTTTTTTTTCTTTTTTTTCCCCTCTTGAATACTTTTACAATTAAAATTTGTGTAACTAAAAGTAGGACTACAAATCTTTTGTTAAATGAAATCAAGCACTAAAAAAAAGTTACTCCCTCAGAACCTAAATGTTATTCCCGGTTGTCATTTTACAAATCTTTTGTTGCTTTTTTATTCCATTTTCACAAGAAAACAAAATAGTTGAACCAATAGAATTCAAGGAATAAAAATGCCAACTCATTAATCCATCCAAACTTAAACCAACCAATGACACTACAAGGTTCTTTATTAATAAACCAATAGAATTACAAAGTTCAAATTACAAGAAAGAGATTAAAAAGGAAATAAAAGAAATGGGAAAATTATTTTGGGACACTAAAAAAGGAAACGGGAATAACATTTAGATTCGGAGGGAGTAGTAATTTAATTTAAATGACAATCTATTAAAATATTATTGGACAATCTATTTAACTCACATGTTTGGTCGATCAATTTGATTTTTGGTACTCTCTCCGTATTTTGTTAGGATTCACATATTGATCGAAACAAATATTAAGGAAACATAGTTGACTTTGATATAAATAATGATTCAAGTAGGATAGTTGACAATAAAAAAATATTTAAGAAAAACAAGTGGAGTGTAAAAGTTACCAAAAGTGAATTATTTATGAGTTAAGTGGGCTCATAAAAAGTAATAAACAATTGGAGAGTTGGTGTAAAATTTACCAAAAATATAATTGTGACTCCTAAAAAATTACGGCCGGAAATATTTAGTAATTTCGACTCCTTAAAAAGTTCGGAGGGAGTATAAAAAAATGAACACATGCATTTAGCTTTTGGATTTTATTTATTTGTTTTTTTATTCACAAGATAAGTACTTCTATTATTTAGTTAGTATAAGACTTAATATGAAGTATAATATAAATGTTCATATGTAAGACTTTTCGTGGAGCATTATTCCTATTGATTGGTTTGATCTAATTTAATATGGGTTGGTCTAATCTGGATTACTCTAATATGAAGTTTTAAATTGGTCTTACATGATCGATTTGGAAAGGTTTATGTACATATTGGTTATTCTATGGACATCATCTATACATATTAGTTCTTATTTGAACATGACCTAGGCATGTTGGTTATGATCTGGACATATCAGTTATAGTTTGTACATGATTTGATAAGTTCGATAAAAAGGGTTATCCAAGAACAATTAACTAAAAAAAGTTCAACTTAGTTAAGATAAGATAAATTCAAAAAAGTAAGTGAAAATCAGCTGAATAGAAAGCACACTAAATTAAATATTTATTTAATGTGCAACTACGATATATGTGGTAAGATAATTAATTAAGATGAGATCTCTATATGAGTGTGTTGTATAATGTAGTCATTTCTAAAATTAAAGTGCATAGAGTCTAATGGGATGACATATGAAAAATGAAAGTGTATATAGTATTATGGGATGGAGGGAATAGTATAAGCGAACGACATGAGGTTAAGCAATTATATATTAAAGGTAGAAATGTTATATATTGTCACATTTAGGCTTAGATCCGTTCTATTCGACTTATTTTGTATGACCTTATCTGAATTTAACTGAACTTATATGAACTTATCTTTACTTATCTGAACTTATTTTATCTGAAAATAAAAAATTATTTTGTCTGAAATAAATTTATTTGTGTGTGAAAATGTCTGGAAAAACTTATTTTTTTGAACTTATATTATCCGAACTTAATTAACTGAACTTATCTGAAATTATGTGAACTTATCTGAACTTAACTTTACTTAACTTCATCTGTCTTAAATAAGTCATACTAAGTCGAATGGAACAAAGCCTTAATCTAAAATCTTAATTAATTAATACTTACTCCCTTCGTTCCATAATGTTCCTCACTTTTCCATTATGCGCAGTGTCCAATGTACTACTTTGGCCATTAATAGTTTTAATTTCGCATTAGTAAAAAAATATTAAAAAATAATATTTAGAAAATTTATATTGAAATGAATTCAATTATATCCCACAAGTTTATTTTTTTACTCTCAATTATACTATTAATTACGGTCAAAGTTTTTAAACTTTGACCATATGAATAGTAAACATGAGGAACTTTATGAAACAGATGGAGTACCTTTTTTTTAGGGAAGATGGAATACCTTTTAGTATACAATATAAGTTAATATCACAAAGTACAAGATTACATTAAACTTGGTGTATCTTTAATGGTTTTGTATGTTACAATAAATGTTTTAAACTTATATTTGTATTGATTTTAATAGGGAAGTACGTATAGAATAATACACGGAGTGAGTATATATATACATAATAATACAACTATTTAACTAACCAAAACTTAGAAGAATGATTAATTAACATATTGCAACCTATCCAAATGTCGGGAATACATTTTTCATAAATTTAATTCCTTTTAGATCCATATAAATGCAAATGAGATAAAATAAAAAAATACACTTTAATTAACACCAGTAAAAAAATACGAATTTGAATAAGGGGAGCATTAAAGTATATGATTATATATTTTTAATAATACTATTATGAGTTGTGTTATTGGAGCAAAGCTTCCAGTTCTACTTTATAAACTATGAGGTTGTTGGGTTAAAGAATTAATATTAGCATTTGTTTAATTTGATTTTTGATTTTTGTAAATGGAACATTATTTATTAGCGTATAGAGTCGCTTGATACTACATCACTTATCAATTAATAGTGACATGTGATGTCATGTCAATGTATGGTGTTTAAGTAATAGCCAAGATTTTACATCAATTAATTAGAGAATGTCATTTAACAAGTCATAAAATTGCGACTGAAATATGTGACCGAAACTTTTCTGTAGTTAATTAGTGACAGAAAGTTAGTCCGTAGTAATTTTACGACTTACTTTTTGTGACTGGAATTTATCTGTGGTTAATTACTGACAGAAAGTTAATCTGTAGTTAATTTGCGACTGATCTCAGCAACAGAAATTATGTTCGTATTTTTGGTTGGTAATTAGAAGCCAACATGTATTCCGTAATTGGTATGCGACAGAAAATTTGTGACAGACATTGTGTTGGCAGTTAAATAGCAACATAAATAATTTTCAGTAAATAATTAGTAACAAAAGTTTGGGTGGTGGCTAATTTGTTACAGATTTATGTGACGGAAGTTAAGTTGGTAGTTAAACAGCGACCTAAATTATTTCGGTAAATAATCAGTAACTAATTTTTTTGGTGGTCGCTACTTTATTACAGATTTGTGTGACTGGAGATGAGTTCGTAGTTAAATGGTGACCAGAAAAATTTCGGTAAATAATTAATAACCATGTTTTTGGTGGTCGCTGATTAGTTACCGGTTTTTGTGACTACATATGAGTTAGAAATTAAATAGTGACCGAAAATGTATCGGTAATTAATTGGCGACGGAAATTTTACCAGTAGTAATTTAACAACAGATATTTGTACAGTTACAAAAATCCGTCGCTAAACGGCCCTTTTCTTGTAGTGGGCAGACAAAACATGATAGTTTGACGACCATACTTGACCAGACTAGACTAGGCTAGACTTTTAGCAATAATATTATTTTAGTTGAAATAGACAATGGACCGAGTTGACCGTCCAGAAGTCTTCACTAAGGAAGACGAGGTACGGGCGCGACTCCGTAACCTCAGTGACCTGCGATATCGAGGAACGTTTTAATAAAAATAGAACACGGTGATCAATCCGGTCCCAGAAAAGGCCATGGGCTACCACCATGAACCCCAACTCCTGTTTGTCCGTCACTTTAGACGTGCACAGTCTAAAGCTATTGCTACTCAGTTTCACTTTACATGATTTACAAATTGAGACTCTGTTATGACTCAACAACCACATAAGGCATACAATCCACATTCGTTCACAACTGTTTTTATCTTGAAATTAAGTAAGTGATCATAAAGGCATCAATCAAGACTCATTCCAATTTACCCAACCTTTCCTTTAACCATGATCAACCCTGTATATGGGTATAAAGTTTCAACTTACTAAACAAGGTCCACCGCCCTCATAAAGTAGTGAAAAGCTAAGAAGGGAACAATAATCAATCGATCCAAACCAACATATAGAATAATCTAGTGTTCCCAACCAACATGTTTGTATCAATCATCCATACTAACATGTTACAATTCTCATAATGCAATATAAGTTTAATATGTTCATCCCACAGTATCAAACATGCAATTTCAACCTGACTAAGTTCATCAACAACATTAACATAACCAAGTTCATCAACAATTCAACATGGTTTCAACAATTAGCACACATTCCAAGCACACAGGTATGTACGTACCTTGTGTAAACAAACTGATAGACCACTTTAACACTTTCAAAAGTCGCCTAAAGAGAATTCTTCGCCTAACACAACCAACAAATATTCCCAATCAATTTTCGCAACCATAATAAAGCATTCTAAATACATCCTAAACATATTCAGAACCTTCCCTAACGTTAAACTTGAACATCTGATTTCCTAGCATCATAATTATTGAATTAGTGATTGAAATTCGTTGAAAACTCTTTACAAACATCATACTTTAATTTCCAGCAATATAAACTAATTTCAAACTACTCTAAAACATAATTCATGTTTAAAATCATAAAAATCATAACTTTAATAAATTCATAAACATCATACCATGGTTTTCTAACTATTGAAACCTTAAAAATTCATGCTTTAACAATTTAAAATCCTTATTTAACATGATTAATAAATCTGAAAATTAAATAATTTATTATGCAAAATATAAAATCTGATTTCTATATTTACTTAATTAAAACCGTAAATTTAAGCATGAAAACATTAATTAGATTACTAATACAAAATTAAAGCATTAAATAGTTTTAGGGTTAAAGAAATAAACCAAAACAAGAGGAAGAGAAGGGTGCTGGCCGGCGGTCGGTGATGGCGGCAGCAGGGCAGGTGGTTGGCTGACGCAAGGTGGCCGGCGGCTGGTGTCTGCGACGATGGCCGCTTGTGTTGGTGGTAGTAGTTTGCGAGTGAAGAAACAAGGAGAGAGGATGAAGAACGATGGCCGGTAGGGCTACAGCGACGGTCGACGGGAGGTGCAGCAAGGTGGCGCGGCAAGGGCGGCGCAGCACCAGTGATTAGGTGGTGACGACGGTTGTGGTGGCTGTGCGAAACAGAACCCGCGATTAAGGGGGAATAAAAACGAAAGAAAGAGAAACGAAAGAGAAGAGGAAGGAGGAAGGAATTACCGTGCACAGGAGGAGGAGGAACGACGGTGGTCGGGTGGCGGTTGATCGACGGCGGCGGCTGAGACAAGAGAGGGCAGGGTTGTGCGTCGTGGATGTTGAAGCAAGAAGAAGGAGGTGTTTGAAGCTGTTTTACGTGAAGTGGAGTAGAGGGTTGAGATGGGTTTCACGTGAAGTTGAAGCAAGGGTAGGGAATTATGGGCTTACTTATTTTGGGCTTTATCAATTTGGGCTTGGCTTAGGATTAAGGTTGTTTGAATCCAAAATGATTAGGATTGTTTTCTAAATTCAATCGATCGTGTTTTCGTAATTCGAATTCGTTTTAACTTAAAATTCTAAAATCATTTTCAATTTCGTAAATCGTTGAAAATATTAAAATGTAATAAATAAGTATACGTGAATTATATATTTATTACTCAAAATTCCTAAATTCTATTTAAATATAAATAATATACGTTAAAATATATTAATAAAATTTATAAATTTACGGGGGATTACATTTGTAATGGTACATGTACCTTATCAATATCTTGATGCATATTGATCGTGTAGAATTTTAATTCTCATAGTTTTTTGAGTAGTGACTTGTGTGGAGAATTTCAATTCTTAGTTTTCCAAGGTGATAATATATTTGGTTGTTTTACTCTATATGTTGGTGATGTGCTCCAATTAGTTTTACATCACATGTTGAATATTGAGTTTCAAACCTTCATTGAATTCCAAGTCTTCTCCCTTGAAAGTTGAAAGTGTTATTTAATTAAATGGTTTTGATTAATATATGAAAACAAATGTTTGGTTTTCATAGTAAGCCATTTTCTTAAATTTTTGAGAAGTTTTGTGAAATATAAAATCATATCATTTGTGGGTGTGTGGAATGTACTATTTAGCACCAACCTTTAAAAGGACCTAAAACGTTATTTAGGTAGTGTATGCTAATATGTTTTCCACTATGATAATGATATGCATTGTTGGTATTTTGACATAGCAAGTATTTGTGAAATTTCTTTGAAATAATTGACTTGGTTTTATTTTCACAAATTTTATAGTGAACGTGAGTTTACTTCATTTTTCCAAAGTACCATGGATAGGTATAGCGGTCTTCATTTGCATTATTTTCAAGGTATGTTACTTTGAAGTTTTCGATGCGAATTATAGAGGTTGATATTGATGAAGTACTTTCACTAAGAGATGCTATGTTGATCTTGAGGATCATACTTTAATTTTTGTAAAAGAGGGTTATACAAAAGTGTCCCATCAATTTTAATTTGTTTAACCAAGAACAAATTGTTTTATGATTTCTAAACCATGTGTGCTTTTGAGTAATCATATATTATCCTTGCTTGTGGTTATATTTCTAACGGAAATTGAAATGCAAGGTACGCACTATGGTAAGAATATTTAATTGGGACTTATGATGATCCTTGAAGATTGAAATGTCGAGGGGGATAGGCTTTATGCCCATTTGAGTAAATTAACAAGCATTACTTGTTTATCCCTATGACATGTGTTGTAATGCTTGGATGAGGTTGAGTATTTGAACTCTTAATGGTAAGGTGCTAGTAGAGATGCACTTTAAAGAGAACCACCGTTTGTATGAGGGTTGAGTTGTATAAACTCTTAATGAATCTAACATATTGAAATGGACGCATTCAACTTGTGGATTCACCAACTAAAATTATTGAGAGGTTGAACATTATATTATGTTCTTAATGAATCTATGGTCTTGTGGGGATTGATATAGCTACGAGGTAGCTCTTGATGGTTCACTACAAGTGAAATATTTTAACCCCATTGACTAAGTGCTATTTTGAGAAGCACTTGAAGATTCACCTACATGGTTGTGAAGACTCGCCATCTTCTATGGAAACTTGGGCGGTTTCCTAGAGCTTCCATGAGAACTAAGGTAAACGCATGGCTTAAAACGCGTACACTTTGCGGAGTCAACATAATTTTTGGAGTAAGGTATGTGTTGTGAGGGCGTGACTTAAATCTTAGAGTTTCAAGGTTAGTCCACTCTTTGATCAAGAATTTGAGGGTTTCAAGGTTCATCCACCTTTGGGTTTGTAAGTCATAATTCACTTCACTAAGCATTTGGTTTCAATTTACTTTAAGTAACACCAAGTGTTATGTATTAAGCTCCTCTTATGCCCAATATCTTCCTCTTTCATTTGTTATCTTTTCTCATCTTTAGTGGGGGATTGTTGGAATATAAAGATGGAAAAGTGCTCAAAACCTACCTGCCAGGTTTTGGAAAACCGGCAGGTTTCTCAAAACCTGCCAGCCAGGTTTTCCAAAACCGGCAGGTTTCGAGCGTAAGTTGAAAATCGGACTTAAAAGACATTTCTTGAAGTGAACCGAAAACCGGCTGGTTTTGGAAAACCGGCAGGTTTCGAGATCGGTTCTTGGTGTTGTCCGTTTTTTATCTTCTCTTTGGATTCCTCCTTTATGATAACCTTTTAAGTATTATTTATGGACAATTATCATTCTGATTATGGTGATTAAGTTGGTCCATTATTTCTCTTGATTATGGGGGTTATCAACTCTTCATTATCATGGGTTTATGGTTGATTAATATCATTGAATTCCTTTGAAACCTTTGATTTCTTTGGATTGTTTTGTCTCCTCCACACATCCTATAAGTACTCTTCATTTTCTGAGTTGTTGGTACACACATATATTGATCTCTTCCTCTCCTCCTCCTTTCTTTTTGTTTTGGATGGAAGAATTTTGGTTCATGATTAAGTCATGAATATTTGTATCTCTTCAAACCTTTTCCTTCTTATTCTTTTGGGCATAAGTTTATGTGGCTCCATCTCATCACCCAAAAGTGCCTTTGTGTGTTGAGAGTTGTGTAAACCTTAGGGAACGAATCGGTGGATACAATTGTGCACCCCGGTTGCACCGAATCTCGTTTTCAAGGCAGTGGTTTGGTTACCACGGCGCAACGATTTCCTAAACTCGTTCTTATTCTTATTCTAGTATTTGCCTTGAAAACCCAATTATTACAACAACACTAATCACCAATACATGTTAAACCAACAAATCTATTATATGATGTTTGTATTCCTTACGCATGATTTATTTAAAAGGAAGAATTTTCTCCTTCACACAAACCAAAAAAATCCATATGACAATATTATTTCTTATAGATTAGTAAGAATTAATGGTTAAAGTTTTAAAATTTTGACTAAAATATCATAATGAAGCAATATTTTAGGCATAAGGGACACTACTAGAATTTGGATCATTAATGACAGGACCCAATAATGACGGGTCAACAATACCGCCGCAAAAGTGTTTTGCGAGGGGCTAACAAACACTGTCACAAATGCTTCTTACGACGGGCTAACGACATGATTTTTAATCAATGGCGCCACCCTCTTATGACGGGTTCGAGACATGAAATCCTATCACTATTGATCTTCAGCAATGGGATTTCCCATCGTTAATGGTAAATTTTTTTGTAGTGGGAGTATCATGTATCTCCTCTGCTCTTTGGTGTATGGCCTTTAAAGTCATACTAATTCAGCTACATAGCTAGCTGATATTTAAAGAGAGAGAGATATCTATATCTATATCTATATATATTATTAAATTTCCAAGGCAATTCATGACATTTCTCCATCTGTCACGGTGACTTAGCAGGTGACATGGAACGCCACCTCATACGCACACATGAACATTGTTTATCGTGTCCTCACAAAAAAAAAATGTTGCTACCCATCGTTGAACCCGTGACCCCTTCACTACAAAATTATGCATTAATTAGAGATGGATTTTGAGACGTATACAACAAACGTCTCAAAATTGAGACGGATTACTAAATTTCGTCTCTAAATTAAATTTGAGATGGAATTATATGAGGAGTTTCAAAAATTCCGTCTCAAATTTGTAATGGATTTGCAAGAATTCCGTCTCAAATTATTTTGAGACGCTCTCTATAGAGACGCCCTACTTTCGTCTCAAATCCGTCTCTAAGCATCATTTTGAGACGGATTTGGATTATATAGAGACAAAATTCCTCGTCTCTATAAAATGATTATTTTGTAGTGCTTCTATGTTAATGCTAAGTTTTATCCATCACTCTAACGATATAACTTGTGACTCTAAAACAACTAAACATGAGAAAAGTCGTACAAAAATTTAATGCCCAAATTTGTATTTGAGTAACAATTTAAGAAAACAATTTTTTTCTTAAATTATATTCTTTTACTAATCAATTCATATATCTTTTCTAGAAACTTATTTAGATTAAACATAAAACCATGACATTAACAAAGAAAAAATAGGAAAAAAAATAATGTTGTTCCTTCTTTTAGCTAATCAAATGTGTTTTTTTCCCTAAAATAATTAATATCGACTTTGTAACTCAATATACAATTATAATTTATTTTTTTAAAGTTGTAAGTAAAGTATTACAAAAAAATAAAGTTTTATACAAATAAAATTACTCAAAAATTTAGTTCAACCATTGTTGGTTAACCAATTTTATTCTTAAACTATATATATAATAAAATTCATATTTTTATTCAAATTACATATATAAAGAAATTTATAAATAAATTTAAAATGAATTTAAAAAAATTAAATTATATGCAATACTACGGACATCGTCCGAGACACTAACTAGTTGCTAATTATTACTTAGGAAATACCCTGCTAATTAATCATTGAGCCACGTCTAGGCCAGAAAGAAGGAATCCTTGCATTTGGCAAACTCCAACTAACAAAGAGGCAAATCATGTTAATGTATACTTATGTGTATAAAGTATGTTATCCGTAAGTGTTATTAATTATAAGCATTATAAATCTACATCATGATTAATCGACCACATAAGACATAACAGTGAACTACTACTTTTTCAATTCTTTAAAGTGCAAGTGTATTACTACGTACTGCATCTATTAGATTATACTAAAATATACGTTAAGGAATAACACTGAGTAACTTTCTGGTATAGTTTTTCTTGTCAAAATCTTTTTTTTTATTTTTTTTACTTAAAAAAATTACATTATCTTTTTTGGAAACTAAGATAAAAATAAAACCTATTGCAGTATTACATTATATTAACAGACACCATGAATGCCACGTGTCACTTCCTGGTACAATTTTTTCCCGCTAAATTTTTTTATTTTTTACTTTAAAAGAAATTATATTACCGTTTTTAGGAAACTAAGATAAAAATGAAATAAAATTATAATTCAATTGCCATAAATGTTACTACATAATATGTTATTGGATGAAAGCTGAACAAAAGATCTTGCGCGCACAAGGTGTACAATAAATTTATTGTACACCAAGATAACTTTAACCCATTTTTTGTAACTTTAACCTAGTTTTTATTAACTTTTATATTAGTAAAAAAAAGTTGATGGTTAAACATTTTAAAGGATTAAATGATTAATTGTATACATTATTAGTGATTTTGAAGAAATAAGTTTTATTAAAATAAAAAAAAAATTATCACTATAAAATAGATAACTTTTACATATATAAGCATAACTTTTAAGCATTTTGAGTTAAATTTTACTACGGTGTACAATAATTATTGTACAACCCTTGTAAATAAGAATTTGTGAAAGCTGAATCATTATAATTTTTATTTCTGTATTATTATGACTTTTATACCTGATAATAAATTTAAATAATATTGATGAATAAACGTACTTCTAATGTTAATATAATACATGGTAAGTACAAATGTTAATTAAAATTATAATACATGGTAAATAGACTAATATTAAAAGTCTAATTATCAAAATTGTACTCAATTCAAATTATGTTTCATTTGACTATGTTATGCTCGGGTTTTTTCAAAAATTAGTCTTGGGTCAGTCATTCGGGTTTGGTTAACTTTGTTAGAACGATCTACCAATATACAACTATAATCCTAAACTTTGTGTTGTAATATTCAAATTTAGTTCATTTAAATATTTTTTTTACACGTGTTTAAATTTATACTTTTTCATATATTTCTTTTACGTTCACATTTTCCTAATATTATAAGAAAAATTATTTAATTACTATTAAAATAATAAATTATTTTAGTAGTAACTATGCATTTATCTAGTACCGATAGAAAACTAATACTCCGTAATATATAATTAACAAATAAAAGTAGCAAACTTTATTTTGTCCATCAAAAAATTTAGATGTCCATGCGCCACACGAGCTATCGTAACGTGGCAAACGCGTATTAAATTACCTTTAATTACCAAAAAATATTATAATAATTACCCTAATAAAATTTAAAGTTAACTCTTATTGTCCAAGACATAGCTTCGCGCTTGATCTTCTGAATATGTACCCACCGCAATTGTTTTTTTTTTTTTTTTTTTTTTGATATAGGCTTAATTTTACATAAATTAAAAAGTTTACACACTAAACAAAGTATTAGGGTCTTTATAGACCATTACACATACTACAAAACAAACTAAATGCATAGGCTCTTCTCCGTTGGACCCTCGATTGTTGACTTGGCTTTGTTTACAACGCCAGACCACACATAGCGTGCCAAAGCCTTTTTTAGTGAGTTCCTTGAAGACTGATTTGCTGGGGAGGTAAACTATTGAAGGCGACCTTAAGAACCTGTAAAACTTGACATACAAGGAAAGAAGTAGAAGAGTAGTAACGACACGAGCCGGTTGCAAAGAGCCTGAGATTTGCTCACAAGCTATAAGAATCACCAAAAGTGACTCGGAAAGCATGCTATGAACCCCCGTAGAACGGGGAGCATCGTTGAAATAAAAGTTTTTGAAAGCGATAAACAAAGTCATCGCTAACCTAAATTGAGAATTAACATTAGTTAATCTCAACAGCGAACAGACAACCATGACCCATGAATACCAAAACCCCCTCCCACACATACCTTCTTCCCTCAACTTACATCCCAACCCCTCTCCTCCACATAATGACTTCCAATCTGTGAAAGAGGAAACAACATCTATTATCACTGCCTCCAACAACCTATTAACTAATCCCAACTTTTCTCCATCAATCTTCCAACAAAGGCTACCCCACATAGGACACCTTAATACAACCCACACAACCAAAAACATGTGTTTAACAACAAATGCAATAATCTCATATAGGAACACATCCAACGAAAATAAAGAGAACCAACACACTACAACCCACCAAAACCAACAAGAACTAAAGATAAACAAACTCAAAAACGAATCAACCCTGTCGAAAAACAAGCAACACATGGAGAAAGCCACGCACATCCCTAAACCAATTAGGGACAAGTAGGATTTAAACCACCGCAATTGTTTTAGAAGTAGAGATGTCGACGTTCGGTTCAGGTTCGTAGACACAGGTTTATATCGAGTCGGGTTTATCTCAGATCGAATTCATATTGTAGGAAATGATACTGTAAAATTCAAAATGATTGAGGAAATGTGGGCCGAATATTTGATGTATGTATGTAAAGCTGCGACTTGTTATAAAACACTGTCTCAGAAATAAAATTCGTTCCGAACTATATATGATGACAATCAGAATAGGCGTTGCCCCCAAGATTTTTCATAGAGTTTCTCCGAAATGTGCACTCAGCTTAGGAGGAAATTGGAACTCATAATAATGCTCAGAACAGAAGGGAGGGAAAGATGTTTTTCGGTGTGTCTCCAAATGAACCCCGAAAATCTGATTTTAAAGGCAACAACTTTTGTAACCGAAAATCAGAAGTCCATTAGACAATCAAAAGGTTTGTAACCGAAAATCATAAATGAATTAGGCAATGAAAACGTTTGTAACTGAAAATCATAAATCAATTAGACAATCAAAATGGAGACGTAAATCAAGTGACAGTTACAACTTTTAATTAAGAGTATGGAGTGAGCTAGTAACTGAACGGTCTTATAAAAACCGGACCGTCAGTTTAAAGCTTGGCAAAAAAAGGAGGCCACACCACGCACGTGACAAGAGCCGAACCGGCGGCGGTTCAATTAATACAAACTCATAAGTTTTATAACCTTGTCAAGAATTAAGGAATAACATTTAACATTTGATTACTCTACTAATCAGTTGAAAATGATCATAAACGATATGGATTAAATAGGTACGTTGAAACATTTCGGGTTATAACAGTCCGGATTGAAACAATTCGGGTTGAAACAGTTCAGGTTTTAAACGGCCAGGGTCGAAATAGTTCGGGTTGTAAATGGTCCGGGTGGAAACTGATTGTGTTGTAAGCTGTCCGAATGAAACGAGTTTTTCCGGGGTTGAAACGGTTCTAATGGAAATAAATCGGGTCATTAACGGTTTTCGGATCTATTCGTTTCGGGTTGTCGCAAGGCAGTTTGTTATCGGGTTACGTTTCAGGTCTTAATCGAGTTGACATTTTCAAGTCTGTTCGGGTTCAGGTTGAATATAATCGTATAGGATCGGGTTTCGGATTAATGTTTCGGGATATTAACGATCGGATTAACCCAACAGGTTCAACGGTTCGAATTGAGAAACGAATACTCTACTCCTCTTGCATGTTGTGGGAAGGTTAGCATGGTAATTTACAAACTTTCAAATTAGTGGTTTTGAATTACTATTCCCTTGTGAATAATATGCTCTATGCTTCCCTTGCATAGGTGCAAGGTTCGAGCCCTAAGAGCATGAACATTCTTGACAGCTCCCAACTGTCAAGTGATTTTTTACCCTCCATTAAAGTCGCAATGTTAACAAATGACTAATGTCAAGTATTTTCACACTTGACTTCGGTCAGGATCTTGACCCTAAAATGTGGGGGCATGCAAAAGATGATTTTGCCTATTTTTTTGCATTATTAATTTTCTTAATATTTATTAATTGTTCTGGTGTTCAAATGAGCAGTGAATTAGGGCAATAAATTGAATAACGATGTTTTTAGTGTATTTGATTGTATGTTTACTTAATTTGTTCTTTGATTTTCCCAAAAAATAGCATGCAATTGTAAATTTAAATGAAAACGGTATCAACTTTTTTGAGGTAAATAAACATAATAACAAATAAAATAAATAAAATTATATAATTTAATTTAAATTTATTACTAGTTAAAATTAGTACCGCGTAATTGTGTACGAAACAGAATTTGAGGTGAAGTATATGTAAAAAGTAGGTGAGAGAAAGTAGTGACTTTGAGTCAAGATTGTAAAACAAAAGCCAGCAGTTAGAGAGATATGTATGACAAGTTAGTGGAAAATGAGGTGGAGAAGGATAAGGATGAGAGAGAAAGTGTTTTGTATTTGACCAAGGGTCAAAGATGCAGATGGTCTTAGGGGCGCGCTGTGAGAATTCTTTTGCTATTTGGTGGTGGATGTGATGGAAAGATGGTTGAGGAGGGTGTCCTCTTGTTGGTGGCTCGTAAACTAATGTTTCCTTTTTCCTTTGCCCACAGCTGAATCTAACCTTTTGTGTACATCAACGTAAGGGTATTCTACTATTTTCTGCTACCTCAGTTTCAAAATGATCTTTATATTTTTCGTTTTAATCTGATTCATAATGTTTTTTACACTTTGCTTT
The DNA here is from genome assembly GCF_020520425.1 of Spinacia oleracea. Classification (NCBI taxonomy): domain Eukaryota; kingdom Viridiplantae; phylum Streptophyta; class Magnoliopsida; order Caryophyllales; family Amaranthaceae; genus Spinacia; species Spinacia oleracea. The sequence goes on from NC_079491.1 coordinate 35,957,870, forward strand.
TATTCTATTTTTATACATGAAAATTTATCACTTTATCCTTCTTACCCCACAATATTTATAATTTTTACTCACTTTCTCTTACTTTATTCATTTTTTTTCTTATTCTCACCCACTCTTTTACACATTTATCTTACTTTATGTATATTTTATTATATTCAACCTACTTTTCTATTTTTATCTTATACAAATAATAACTATAAAAATCCTTATGAAACGGAGGTAATAAGTAACAAGCTAGGAATGAAGAAAACTTGCATTAAAAGAGAATTATGCTCTGTTTGGAAACTTGCATTTCATTTGAAATTATGGAATTGGGCCAAATCACTTGTTTGGCTAATTCAGGAATTTGTATTTGCATTTGGCCCAAATCCAAGTGTTACAAAAATTATGCCCAATGTTAGGAATTTGAAATGCAAGATGAAGACCTGTCATTTCAAATTCATTTTATTTCTCTCTCCTCTACTAGACATTTTTTTTACAGACTTCCTTTTCTCACTCCTCATTCCTCCATTGATGACCTTTCAAGCTTCTTGAATTCTCTTCTTCTCAAGTTCATAATTTATCTCTTCAACCTCTCTCTCCTCCAAGGATCACTTACCTACAATTTCTCTCTCCTCGTTTGGCTGTTCTTCTGCCGGAAAATACAATGACGGAATCCGCCATTAATTTGAGATTAAGGGGCGAAAGAGCGGCGAGAAAATCGAGGTAAATAACACCGAAGGAGATTGATGAAAGAGATGATTAAGGAGAATTTGATTTTTGATTATTGTTTAGGTGTGATCAAGTTCTTCAGTTCTTATAATTCTTCATCGCCTACGGCATGTTGGTCGGCATCAAACATAGAAGATCCAAAATATTAATTATTCTGTTTGTATTTTATTTTTAAGGATTAATTATGTATAATTCTGAATTGAGTTTTCATCATTGCATGTTTACATTTAGGAATTGTTTGATTTTGAAACCAAAATTATATCTTTCCAAACAACATGTGGGATTTGAAATGATAGGATTTAAAATCACTACTACATAAACGAGCATACGCAACGGTTTAATGCAACGGTTAAAGGTATGGCAACGGTCCTTTGCAACGTCCTAAGCTATTACAACGGTTATGGTAACGGTTAAAAGGAACCGTTGCATTAGACTTCCTATTGCAACCCTCATATTTCCTATAGCAACAGTTATACTACAACCGTTGAATTTGATTGAATTTTCTAATTCGATCCTGTCGCGCGGCCATTTTCCTTAAAGCGCGAAAATTCCCTCTCCCCAAAATTTCACCAAAAATCTAAAACCCTTGTGGATTCTTCTTCTTCCTCAGACCAAAATACCCAAATATTTCGAACCTAAAAAAAACTCGATCTCCATCTTCTCTAATTCTCTGCTTCCCCATATCATCTTCTTCAATTCGTTTTTCCCAACTACTCTAAATTTTACGAGAAAAAGGAAAAAACACCCAAAAAATAAAATCTTGAAATTAACAGTCGTCGCCTCTTTCTCCACGGTCGTTGCTGCAAGTTCTATGTTAAAGTGTCAAGTATTCCTCTCACGAGGACTTTTCTTTCTCTCAGGTAGTCTATGAACCTTCAACTCTTTAATTTTTTTCTTCTTTTAAACCCTAAAATGCCATCAATTTTCTGTAACTGTACTTGTATGATGTGCTTCAAGTTATTGTGTACCTAAATAATTGAAATTCAATAGAGAGTGTACTGTTTTGGTTAAATTTATAGGTTTTAAGCTGTAACTTTGATAGTGCCCACCACTTGTTTGATGAAATGCCTAGTAGAAATATCATGTTTGATGTACTATTGAAATTTAGTTGAATTGGTAGAAAAGTTGGCACATGATGAATTAGGTGTTTTTAATTAGTGTTTTCAACAATGAGTTAATGGAGGACATAGCTAAATACTGTCAACTGTAGTTATTGTGTGATAAGCTTAAACTTTAGATAGCTAAAAATACTGTCAACTGTAGAATCCACCTTGTGGTATGGTCCTTCTATTGACATGTGGTCAGTTGGATGTATCTTCGCGGAGCTGCTCCATGGAAAACCTGTATTTCCTGGTAAAGATGAGGTACAAAGAATGGAGGAATAGGAGGCAGGATTAATCCATGCTTTCCCTCTCTGTATTGTTCTTATTTCTGGTATGTGTGTGTGTGTTCACTGATGAAAAAAGATTTTTTTTAATCGTCAACAAACAAAACAGAAGTAAGCATTTGTTTTTTAACATGTTGATTTGGCTGTTGCGATTTTGGTTGTGTAGCTGCTGCGTTTTGGTTTTCAGTGTGTAGTGTGTGACCTTGTGCTGATGTACTGCTGTTTTTCTTGTTGCGTGGAGTGTTGTTGCCTGTACAGTTCGAAGCACAGGTTTGCTGGTGGTTGTTCTTGTGTGGCTGCTGTCTGTCCAGCTGTTACTGCAGGCTCTGTTTGGTTGCTAGTGGCTCTGCAGGGTCTGGTTGTGGTCAGTCGGTTGTTGTAGTGGGTTGTGGGTTGTGTAGCTGTAGGTTGCAGGGTGGTTAGGGAGTAAGTTGTTTTCCCTTTTATAGCTTTTTTTGGTTGTTAGGGAGTAAGTTGTCCTCCTCTATTGTCTTCTGTTGTTTCCTTGTTTGGATTCTGTAATGTTTCCTACCTTTTGGTAATAAGATTTTGCTATTTTACCAAAAAAAAAAGCTTTACTTATCCTTGCAACTGTTGTGGACAGATTTTAGCGTAGTCGGTTGAGCTACTACTTAACCCAATTATAAGTGTTGGGTACTAGCTTTTAGGGTAGATAATGAAACCACTACTTATGACAATTGTAAGTGTTCACCAAGGTAGAGTTTAGCTTCTCTGAGTATTGTCTTAGAAAGATACTAAGTAACGCTTTTGGGTGTTTAAAAGTATCTTATGTCCCTAAATGCCCGTTATGAGGGGGATGATCGTTTTTCTTCTCAAAATTACAATTTTGACTTGAGTATTTCTATACTACTTTACTGCTTGTACTCTCTAGCTAAGCAATAATATTCTCATAGAAATGTAGCTCTTGCCAGGTTTTGAATCCATGAGTGTTTGCTCCTATCTCACTACCTCACTACAGAATAGAATGGATGAGATTGGTCGAGTGGCCTAGTATTGATTTTAGGACAGAATTAAACATAAGTGCCTTGCGCCATATTTTATTATCTTATGTTGTGATTCTTGTCGTCCCGTTGTACACCCAACCCCCCCTTACCCCGCTTCTCGCGGGAGCCTTTTTGAGGCAATAGGGTAATGATAATGATAATGATGAATGACCATAAAACAAAAAAAAACAAGCTAACCCAACCAAAAACACTAATCTACAAATTAGTAATGCATGTTAATTAATTGAACAATTTTGTTTACCATGTCAAAATATGTTTGGGTATTTACCAAATATCGTGAACGTGGATTCTTTTTTAACTCTCAACTTTTATCTTGCAGGTTTATAGAAATTCGCGTTTAAATCCGAATCTGTGAACGCTGCTGCTTATATATTTTCAAGAAAACATCTTTCTATGTAAGACATTTACTATGTTACTTCTTTTGACTTCGAGATGAATTTGTTGCCAAACCTTTATCGAGATGACTAGTAATAAAATTTCATTAGGTTTGCTATTTCATGATCAAATTAGAAGTACACAAAAAGATGATTAGTTCTAATTCTTAGCTTTAACATCAGTACTTGGTCTCTTTTGTCCAAAGCTAATAACTTACCATGAAAAGAAATGTAAATATGGGTTCCTTTAGTGTTGCTTTGACATGTTGTATTACTATATATATGTAAGATGGTGTGATTAGTTACATATTTTGTTTGCTTTTAATTTGTTTATGAGTACATGCCTGAGAATGAGGGAAGTGAGGATGAATTCGGTTATGGGAATGTAAAAAGAAACTCCAAGGTCAGTATCATATAAATTTAAAATTGTATGTCATATGTTAGGAGCCTGCAATATGTTAAATTTCCTGTATGCACTCTCTTTATTTCTCTACGTGCTATTATTGTTAACAATATAGGTTGATGTGTACCTTTTTTGCAGGTTCGTGTGACTGCTGATAATAATGGAAGGTCACCTTCTTTACAGCTGCCACGTTTTACTGAGGTGGTTACCAAAAATATTACACGCAAGGTCTGTGTGTTAACTGACTTTTAAATTATCTTCTTTATTTTTGTTAAAAAATGCAAAATATCAACAATCAGTCATGTTCACACACCTATTCTGCTTACATGAGTGTATTGAAACTTGGTTTATGTTTTTAAAGTACATTGGAATCCTTACAAGTTTTATTGTTGAATTGAAAACTGACCTGCAACAAATCCGAATTTATGAATTGAAAACTGGCCGGACAGGTCTGTAAACAGTATGCACCCAAGGTTTGGGGGGGGGGTTATGTGTGTGTGTGTGTGTGTGGAAATAGGACTTGAGATTTTTGAATGATAACTATGAACAATAAAGACTCCGCCTTACTACTTGGGTCAATACAGACTACGGACCTTAGATTCCTGGAACTCATAGCTTACCTATCTAAATTAAGGAAGGCGGAGGAAGTAGCGTTTTAGAAGGTTAATTAGCCACAATTCACATACAAACTATAGCTGAAATAATGATATCAGTGAGTAAATTAAAAGAAATTCTAGTATGATTTGGGGCAGAAGCAACTACCCTTTCTAATCCTCTGGATTATTATTTAATCAATCTTGGATTAGTTGAATATTAAAGTAATGATGTAAGGAATTCAGCATGTATTATCAACTAGAAGAGTCTGGAAAAATAACAGATCTCATAATAGCAGGTATTTATGTGTTTTGTATTAGTTTCTTTTGTTGATAATCTACCTTAAAAGGACAGTTTCACATTAATTTACAAGGTGAAAGTTTTAGACTCTTGAAAAACCATGATACTTTGTCTGAACTACAGTCTGGCTTGAACAAATATTACATGCGGTAAAAGTTCTAGACCTGACTGGTGAAACTGTCTAAGATGTCGTTCAGCCTATCCAGCAGAACAATAGATCTTTGGCTTTTGACCAAAAACCTTCCATCAGCTAATTTTAGTAGATACCTCCTGCTGCTAATTTCCTTTTTTATTTAATAAAAATTATCAACCTTCCATTAAACCACTGTGTTGTGGTTACATACATGCTTGAACCTGAGGCATGTAGTTACAGCTTGCCATATGAGAAACACCAAGAAATAAATAGAGTTCATTCTAGTGAATGAAACATAAACTTGTTGGACATAAACTTGTTTTGCTATGATTAATGCCATCCAGAAGTTATTGCTGAACCTGCAAGAGATGATGATGTTCAGGTTGCTAATTCTACGAAGATATTTTTTTCCTTTTTGTTTCCTGCTGCATGAAATTGTTTCTTGCTTTAATGATTGATCAAGTCACATTTCTCTGCCTCTCCTATTGGTATAATAAATAGAGTTCATTCTAGTGAATGAAACATGAATGCTAAGTTTCGCCGGCTGATTGCCGCTCAACTTACAGTAGTTTGTCCTGTAAATAGCATCTGACTTGTCATTACTGTCATGTTCAAAACAGATGCAATATATATATATCTCTCACTAATAGCTTTTGTTAGAAAATTAAAGGTGCTGGAGCCTTTTCTGGAAAAGATAGTGGTTTCTCTGCTCAATGACCGCATAGTTGTTTAACGCGAACCAAAGAGGCCTCTGCCTAGTGCGATTAAGAAAAAAACTTCCATGCACTTTCGGCTGATTTGTCTTATTGTCTCGTGACTCTCATTAGCCAGTAAAAATGAAGTAAAGCTGTGTGTTTGATGACAGCAGCAGAATTACCAAATTGTACTAATAAAGGTGGGACTTTGCCACATTGGTATAGGAAAAGCTTCAGTGCCTTTTTAGTATCTGAATACGCATGCTGTCAAATAAACTTGAATTTCAGCCAGAATAGTATCCATTCAATATTCTTAATTCTTCTATGCTATTATTTTCTCTCATTAATTGTAACATTCACCTCATTGCCGAAGGACCCTATACAATTAGGGAATTGGTGGTTTGTGCAGCCAGTAGGGCCTGATAATGAAATTGTTGAAGAATTTACTCGATTTTTGGGAAATGTGGCTAAAAATTCTGAGTTAGCCCCTCTTAATTTTGTTAATTGGCCAAGTCTTCCCACACATGATAACATATGGGAATATGTCCAGGTTTGTTTCTCACTGAAATAATCATGTATCCCTATTAAGCAGTTATGAGATTCTACTACTTATGCATATATTTTTCTGGTTTAGGAGAAATACATGGTACCTGAAGAAGGAAGAAAGTGGGTAATGGAAACTGTTAACTATGCCTGGCCTTTCCATAAATGTAGAATGAAACAGAAATATTACTATGCATTTGATACTGACGAAGAAAGATTGGAAAACCATCCGAAAACCATTCCAAAAACACATTTCGAAGATCTCTTGAACTACTGGAATTTAACGACAACTAAGGTACTGCAAGGTTTTTCAATTTTCTTCTACTAATTTTATTTTGGTAAGTATGTCATTAGTCATTATATTATTTCTGCTTTTCATTTAAAACCAATTTCGTAAGAAGAAAGTGAGACCAACAAAAGGAATCGTCAAATGCTCCAGGATATGCACACAATGGGTCCAAAATCATATGCCTTGTTACGTCATAAATTGGCAAGTATTTTTGTAACTCATTTTCACTAAAATCTTAACTTGGAAATTATATAATAGTTGTTATCTTATCTACTTCTATGTTGACATGGTCGAATTCATTGAACTATATAAGCATCTAATATCATATCAATATTTTAATAGCAACAAGAGGACCCGAATAAGCAAGAACCTTCCCAAGCGAAGGTCTACAAAGCCTCCAGGTCAAGAAATCCTAAGAAGACATACAAAACAAGTTTCGAGAAAACGAAACATAATATTGTGAGTTTATCTTATTATATCCTTACTTCCGTAAATAGCTATGCTATGTGTAAACTTATAATGCTTCATGGCCAGGTTCAAATGGAGGCGTTAGTGTCTCAACAACAAGAAGTAGGACAGAAAAATGCAGATCCCTACTACGAAGTGATAAAAAAAGCCGAGCACAATGGACGTGTACGTCTTTTTGGGAAAGCTGTGACCAAGAGTGATTTAAAGAAAAGAGGCAAAGCTTCGGGATACACAATTCCTGAAGAGTTCCTACAGAGCATCCAAGCAATGTTAATTAAAAAATTTCAAGAAGCTAATCCTGGAATGAATCTCGTGGTTCCTGGATCCTCTACTGGATCAATTCCAAGGGAGTCAACTAGTGACAGGTCACAAGTTAACGAGGAGCGAAGTGGGGAACAGTCTTCTACTGGGACACAACTAGAAAATCAGGTAAACTATGCCATATTGACCTTTTTAATCGATTAAAAAAATTTGGAGACAATTTTATTATGGTATGTTGGAGAACTTTTTCCCATATCTTTCTCTGATCTTGACTCTCTGGTTAGATTCCTGGTTTTAGTCCCTTCATAGCCAAACCATTCATGATGAGATATTTAACATTGTGGTTCAGTTTCTTTGCATAATGCTTACAATGAGGGCATTGGTTAACGATTAGAGTTATTTACAATAAAGGTTAGTTAGGATTAGCTTGAAGCTTATAGATCACATATTATAGAATGAGCCACTGTAGAAGCCTCGTACCTTGTTAAGCTTATGCTTACCAGATGGAGAATCTTCTCAGTGCTCCCAAAGTGCATGCAATATTTTGTGGATTAAAATAGTGATTCAAATTAACATGTACAAATCACAAAATTGAATCCTTCTTAGAATTTTGAACTAGTATTTAGTTCAACAGTCAACTCCCAAGCCTCTTTTGCAGAACCTGAAATCTAACAACCTGATATATGACAGATACATTTTCTTCGTCCCAATAAAAATCCATCCTAAACCTTCACTGCATTGTTACTAAAATAGGGGTTACTTGAACTATGCAACAACTAAATATCAAACAAAAATAACTATGCTACTAATCAAAAGAGTAGCAAGAAAACAACCTGCAGAACAGCTGGTTTGTTGCAGATGGTTCTGTTGTATGGTTGGTCTGAAACGGTTGATTGCAGATGGTGTTGCTGCTTCTGTCTCCTTGGTGCAGTTGCTGCTGGTCTGTTGGGTTTCATGTGTGAGTTTCTGGTCTGTTGGGTTTCTTGTTGCTGCTCTATATGTGCAGGATGTGTGTGCTGTTGCAGCTTGGTGTGTGCCTCAGCTACAGTTGGTTCTTTTTTTGTTTGTTTTGTTTTCGGTTGCGGTTTGTGCACCCTAGTCCTGGTTTGTTGGTTCTTTGTTTGGATTATGTTTGTTCTACCTTTTGGTAATAAAATTTGCTATTTTACCAAAAAAAAGTTGCTATGAGAATTATGGAAATATGTGTTCTGTTGTGGCCCTTTTTGACATTTAATGGAAAGGTTTATGTTCTATTATTTGAGACTTTTGAATCTTGCTCATATACTATCTTCCTATCTACCGGTCATGCATGTACCTATGGACACCTGTCCACCCATGGATTACGAGCCCAGGCTCCCATGGTTTATGAGCCCAGGCTCGGTCCCAAGCCCCATGTTACCAGTTCAATGATGAGCCCAGGCTCTTATGGGCCCAGGCCCTAGTGGAGAATTCCTTCACGGTTTGTACTGGCCGACAACTAGCATGTTAATTAAAAGTTTATGAATGAATTAATTATGATGTTTTATTAAATGTTTTACTTATTCTATTCTCCATGTGTTATTAAATAAAATGAATTGAAATGAATTTACGATGGTAGAATAGTTCGTTACTGAGTCTTCGCCTCACCGTTTTGTTTTCTGATTTAGGTACTGCGGGGAACGATGGAAACGACTAGTGGCGAGGAATTCACTTTAATATTAATTCACCTAGTTTATGCTTAATGTTTTGATAGTTTAATTAAAGACTTTTCGTAAGTTATGTACTTTTATTTTGGGAATGTAAAGGATTATTATGTTAAATTGGAGGATTTAATGGCTTATGTTATGATGTAGCCTTGTAATTCCCAAGAGGGAGTTACGGCAGTAATGTCCCGACCGAATTAGGTGAATTTCGTTGTTTAATTATGTGAATTAGAGGTCGAGGCGTTACATATATCAAAACTAAGTTGAGGCGGGATGAGTCATAACGAACAAATTGTAAAGGGTAGTGTTGATATTCAAACTTGTGACTTACCATACATGAACCATCATTCTTAATCATTAGACCAATACGCCATTGGTAGGGGTGAAAATGAGCCAAGCCAAGTCAACTAATAACATGTTCATGTTCATGTTCATTTAATTTAAGCGAGCTCGATCCTGAGCCCGAGCCCGAGCTTTCAACCGAGCTCAAAAATCTGTTCAAGCTCGGTTCGTTTATGAGATACTTTGTTCGTGAACGGTACATGAACATCTCGTTTAATAATCGAGCCGAATTTAAAAATGAGCTTTTTTCTTAAACGAGCTTTGTGCTTTAGAGTTTAACCATTTGAAAATATAATTTTGAATGTGCACTAATTTCGCCTTTTAAATTCAAAATATTTTTATTCTATGATATATTTCTTTGGATGTTAAAAGTCAAAATACGATTTTTATCTATAATTTTTTTTTTTGGATGTTAAAAGTCAAAATACGATTTTTATCTGTAATAAAACAATTATGTATGACAAATTTGAATAAGAACACAAATAGACAAGCTTTTTCATGAACATAAATAAACGAGTTGTTCATGAAATTAAATGAACGAGCATGCGTATGTTCATGTTCAATAATAAACGAGCTTCAAAAGTTTTTTTCAAGCTCAGCTCATTTATCAAATAAACGAACATGAACGAGCTTTACCGAGCCCGAGCCCGAGTAGTTTATTGAGAGTCTCATCTCATTTGCACCCCTAGCCATTGGTATGTACTAGCTCCTTCTGTTAGCTAATGTTCTACTCACTTAATATATATATGTACTATTATTTATCAAAATAAACCCTTTGATTGTATTTTTGGGCTTATTTATAGGAACAAACGTTATCATTTAAGATCTTGTTAGATTCCTCACAACGTTTATTTTAAACATAACAGTTTTTTGTGGAGCGCTAAAAGTTGCCCCATATAACTCAAAATCGCCCCACTATTTCACCCATATACCCTCCTTTATTTACCCCCTCATTCAACATTTACCATCCTCATTTACCCTCTTACCTTCCCACCCCAAACCGGACCACCAGGGACCAACACCCCCGTCCACCACCGCCGCCACCACGTCGCCGGCGAAAAAATGCGTTGTAATTTTTACATGGACGAGTCTACCGGTGGAACGTCGAATTCACAAGAGTTATTCTTTCTTTGTCCGGAAAAAATTTCAGAAACTTATGCATTAGCTTGTACTATGGTACGAGCTTATGAATTTTAAGCTTGTACCATGGTATAGACTTATGAGTTTTTAGGTTCGACCATGATATTGACTTATCCAGTTTAAGCTCGTACCATGGCCAGAGCTTAAAATTCATAAGTCTACGCCATGGTACGAGCTTAAACTGTATAAGTCTATACCATGGTCGAAACTAAAAATTCATAAGTCTATATTTTTTCCAAGTAGAATAAATCAAATTCAACAGCAAACCAAAACCTTAAATAATTATAGACTTAAGCATATTAGGCTCACACCATGGCGTAGACTTATGAATTTTAAGCTCTGTCCGTGGTACGAGCTTAAACTGCATAAGTCTATACCATGGTCGAAGCTAAAAACTAATAAATTTGTACCATGGTACAAGCTTAAAATTCATAAGCATTTACCATGGTACAAAGCTAAAAATTCATAAGTTTCTGAAATTTTTTCCGGAAAAAAATAAAATTTCGACGTTCCACCGGTAGACTCGGCCATGTAAACATTACTACACATTTTTTCGCCGGCGGCGGTGGTGCTGGCTGTCGGTGGTGGACGCAGGTGGGAAGGTAAGAGGGTAAATGAGGATGGTAAATGGTGAATAAGGGGGTAAATAAAGGAGGGTATATGGGTAAACAGGGGCGGACCTATGAAGCCCTAGACGGGTTCAAAGGGACCCCCATTATTTTCAAAAAAAAAAGTTGCTAATCTGATTTTGAGGTAATTAATTGCACTTAAATAGTTAACATATATATAATTAACTGGAAATAATCTGAATGAAATACCTTTGCCATGATGGTAGCTTGACTAGTATTCTACGTAGACTACCTAGTTTCGAATCCTTTTCTAGGACATTATAAGATTATTTTTGTTAAATTTATTTTATCTTTTACTTATCGTTTGTTGATCCTCTAAATTCTTCATGTTTTTTTTTTGTTTTTTCCTTTTCCCTTTGTAAGTCATTTTTTCTTATCACTTTTTATTTTTAATTTTGTTGTTTCCATAATGATACATGATTTAATTTGATTTACAAAAACACAAAAAAGTGTAGTTTATTTTTTCTTCAAAAATATTTTATAATTTCCATAAGATATGTTTCTTGTATATTTATGCTCCATTTTTTTAAACTTATACTCCGTAGTTGCATGTTACCTTGAACTTTTTAGTGGTCTAATTAATTACTTCGTAAATAGATTTATAATGGCCCATAAGCGTTGAGAATGGTGTTTCTTTTTCTTTTTACTAGTGTTTGTGTGTGCTATTTGTTCAGAGATAATTATTGTAATAAAGAATCTCCTTCCAAGTATGAAAACTCGTTTTCCATTTTAAATTGATGTCGTGCCAAGTTTTTGTTATAATTTGGACTATTGTTATGAAAATTCAAAATTAAAGTTCACAAATTCTCCACGTATTTTATTACGACGTTTATAATATTTACTATTTGCCTTTCAACTTAAACCCACTAAAAGGAAAACAAATCATAATTTTTTTGGACCCCCATAAATAAATTTCTGGGTCCGCACCTGTGGGTAAAATAGTTTTGAGTAATATGGGGAGTTAAATTGTAAGCCCCTTCTTTTTAATAAATAATTTTCACCCTTAAATATTTTGAGATACTAAGAGCATCTACAATAGTAAGCTAATTTGACAATTAGCTTGTTATGCCACATAAGATTTCAAGCTATTTTATTGTCGAGCTAATTTGTGCTCCATTGGTTAGCAACTAGCTTGTTATTTAAAGTGGTCCCACTTGTCAATTTATTATTTGGAAGTTTTGGAAGCTAGTTGTCAAGCAAATTAGCTTATTTAAGCTAATTTGCTTAGCCAAGCTAATTTATTATTTTCACTCCTATGGTCTAACTATTAGCTTGAAACTCTAGCTACAAGTCTACAACCATTGGAGATTCTCTTTGGTACAAAATGTCTATTGAAATCGAGGGCGGCGTGCCCCATATCAAATATGTTTTTACAAAAACATATCACCCCACTAAACGACAAAATAGGGATAAGACAAGCATTAAAACATGTGTCATTTTTCATAAACAAATGCGATTTTTCAAAAACATATGCCATTTCGGAAAAATGGATGTCATTTTTCAAAAACGGATGCCATTTTCCAAAAAAAATTGATTTTGTCCCTTAACGTTTGTCTTTAGCCTATTATACCGTTTAGTAGGGTGATATATTTTTGTAAAAACATATATGAGATGAATGTATACTTTCTCATTGAAATCCGAAAAATAGTGAGGAAGTACTTTGTATGATTATAGAGTTTATCATGGTGTAGATCCTCGTCGGGCTGTAATAACAACGACATGTTCCCTGGGAATGAGACGAGCCGAGTTACTGCGGAGTGACTTATGTCTCTTCCAAACTATTAATAATTAATATACAGATAGCTATGCACCCATCTATGCGTGCATATGCAAACGAACGTATTTCTGGGAAAAAAATCACATGCCTATTCTATATAAAATACCCATTTTCTCTCTCCTCTAACCTCTCACCATTTTCTGAATCATCAAAAACCTCTCACTCTCTCTCCTCTATTGATGTCACTCCTTCTCTCTCCTCCAAAACAATCCAGCCTCCTCCCCTCCACTTTTCGTCGCCGCCGTCGATTTTCTCTAGCTACGACCAAACAACCGCGCCACCTCCCAAGCGAGCCACCGCCTTCTCCGCCACCGGCTAACACCTTCTCCGAACATCGACGAACGCTTCTCCGAACGTCGTCGCTAACGCCGAAGAAATCTGGTATTATTTCTTTTTATTTCCATTTTTGTTTGTGTTTTTCTTTAGTTTAATTGCGTTTAAGTGTTAATATACAAAATATATTAGTTCGAAATTAGTTATTTCGTCCATTTTTATTTAGATCTGAATGTTTTTTTTTATTCCTTTAGATGGAGTAGTTCAATTAGTTGCGGTAAACTGGTATAATTTTTAATGTTTCGATTCTACTTTTTAACTTATTTTCTTTGATTGATTAAATTTCAGTTTTAGCAAAAATAATAATAGGAATTTCTGATTTCTGTAGATTAATTTTATTATTTGGATTTTGTTAGTTTCATTCTTCAATTCCAGTGAATTTTAGTGTTTCAGCCTTTCAGATCTATCACCTTGCATGTTTAATTTATAAAGTTCGATGTTCAGAATTGTAGAATGAACTACACATGGTAACTTGATAATGTTGTTGTTGTTAGTATATTGTGGTTAGGATTGTCGTTCTTGGTGGTTGTGTTAGTTATTTCTGAATATTAATTCTGAATTTGTTATGTTCAGTTTATAATTTATCATGTTCAACTTATAAAAGACGATGTTCACAAATAATAACACTTTTGTGTGATGTTCAGTTTCTCAACTCTCGTGTTCAACTTATAAAGAATCATGTTCAATTTACACAAAATCATGTTCAACTAAATTTAACACTTTTGTGTGATGTTAATTATTTTTATTTTTTGAACGATGTTTGTTTGTGATTGAGAGAGATTTTCTTCTGTTGTAGTTTTTGTTAATTGAAATCAGTTTACTAGAACAATATATGATGTGATTATCTATCAATTATGTTTTGCACCAAAAACATCTATCTAATTATGTAATTTGTGTAATTGTGAAATGTTAACTCAAGTTGCATTGCTTAATTTTTTGTTGTGATATAGATTAATTTCATTAAGCATAGTAATTAGTATTAGCTTCATCTATTTTACGCTGATAATATCGTTGAATATATATTTTCTTCTTTTAGAAATGATTAATTTGCTACTTTGTTAGTCTTGATTTTGAGTGATGTTCAGTTTTTCAACTCTCTTGTTCAACCTATAAAGAATCACGTTCAACTTATAAAACTATGAACTGTTCAATACTTTTGTGTGATATTTTGTTTCTCAAGTCTTATGCTCAACTTATATAAAATCACGTTCAACTAAATCTAACTTATTAAACTAATATGTTCAATACTTTTCTGTGATGTTCGGTTTCTCAAGTCTTATGTTCTACTTATAAAAAATCATGTTCAACTAATTTAACTTATAAAACTAATATATGTTCAATACTTTTGTGTGATGTTCAATGTCTAAAGTCTTATGTTCAACTTATATAAAATCATGTTCAACTAAAGTCAACTTATAAAAATAATATATGTTCAATAATTTTGTGTGATGTTCAGTTTCTTAAGTCACATGTTCATAAATAAGGATATATATATGTTTGATTTCTGGGTTTGTAAATTTAAATTACCGTTAAATTATGCAATACTCGTTTCTGGAGTAAATGTGTTTAAATCAATAATAGGTTATTTTTTTTAGTTTCTAAAAAAAATCACATATTATTCTTGGTTGTGTTCACTTTTTAAAACTCTATGTTCAGTTTTAGAAATTTAATGTTCACACTATGTTTGATATCCTATCTAGTTCATTTTTAATCAGAAAATGTTATATGTTCAATTTTCAGAATTTAACGAGGAGGAAAAAAGACAGCGTCGAAGAAGAAGTGGAGGAGAAGTTGGTGAACTCAATTCGTTTCAAGCTGGAGAAGAAGATGAAGAGGCGCTTCGTTGGGCGGCGCTACGGTAGCATTGCCGGCAGTGCATGAGATTGTTGAAGATCCGGAGGCGGCGAAGGGCAGTTGGGATTGGGTTAGCAAAAAGGCCACTGTGTGAGGAAAGGAGAAGGTTGAGGACGAACTCGGGTTGAAACACACGCCCCAGGCCACAAATGGTAAACATATACCAAATTGCTACTCCTATTATTACTACTTTACTCCAGTACTGTATACCACTCTTGTTCTCTCATTCACTTTAATTAATTTCTCCAAATAAGATGAAATAGACAGCTTCTTAGAGGAGTAGATAGAAAGCAAATGATTTTTTTTGGGGGTAAATGATTAAGAATTACAAGTTCGATTAGAATGAACTATATTTGGTGATAACTTGTTATTGTTGTTATTGGTATTGTGTTTAGGATTGTTGTTCTTGTGGTAGTTATTGTTGAATATTAATTCTTAATTTGTTATGTTCATTTTATAACTTATCATGTTCAACTCATATGAGAGGATGTTCACAAATAATAATACTTTTGTTTGACGTTCTGTGTTTTTCAACTATCGTGTTCAATTTATAAAGGATCATGTCCAATTTACACAAAATCATGTTCAATGACATTTAACTTATAAAACTAATATATCTTCAATACTTTTGTGTGATGTTCATTTTCTCAAGTCTCATGTTCAACTTATAAAAAATTATGTCCAACTAAATTTAACTTATATAACTTATAAAGAATTATGTACTAAATCATGTCCAACTAAATTTAACATATAAAACTAATACTACGTATATGTTAAATACGATTAGTTTACTAATATTAGTTCACTTTTTTTGTGAATACGATTAGCTTACTTACTTTCCTCTTGAAATGCAGACCTAAAAATATTTAGCCGACAGTTAAAGGCCTTGGAAATGATGAACTCTATGAAAGTAATCTAGCTTCTGTGTGTAAGTTGTAAAGGTA
This sequence comes from Spinacia oleracea, assembly GCF_020520425.1. Lineage (NCBI taxonomy): Eukaryota > Viridiplantae > Streptophyta > Magnoliopsida > Caryophyllales > Amaranthaceae > Spinacia > Spinacia oleracea. The sequence continues at coordinate 35,973,754 of NC_079491.1, forward strand.
TATATGTCAAATGTTCCTGCTGTGTCTTTGAAATTTAATCATGTTCAGATTTTATAAGTAGATGTTCATTATTTTTAATGATCTGAAGTGGTGTTGTATAAAATTTGTCATGTTCAAATTGTAACAGTAGATGTTCAAATTAATATTGTTGATGAAATTAATAATAACAAGATATTCAGTTTCTCAAGTCTCATGTTCAACTTATAAAGAATTTTATTCTACTAAATTCAACTTATTAAACTATGATATGTTTATAAATAAGAACACTTTTGCATGATGTTCAGTTTTTCAAGTCTCATGTTCAACTTATAAAGAATCGTGTTCAACTAAATTCAACTTATTAAAGAAATTAGTGTGATTTGTATTGGAATTGAAATTTCAGGAGTTATAAAATTGTTGATGGCGTTTGCTTTGATAATATACACTGAGAATTTTGTGTAAGGTAGTGGATGAGTGTAAGGATACTTTTTTTTTGGGTGTTTTCCTCGTAAGATGAATATGCCACTAAAAAGTGATCCCCGTTTAGTTTATAATTTATCATGTTCAACTAAATTCAACCTATAAAACTATGATATGTTCAACTCTTTTGTGTGATGTTCAGTTTTTCAAGTCTTACGTTCAATTTATAAAAAATTATGTTCAGCTAAATTTAACTTATAAGACAAATATATATTCAAACTTTTGTGTGATGTTCAATTCAATTTCTCAAGTCTCATGTTCAATTTATAAAGAATTATGTACAAAGTCATGTTCAACTAAAATGCAAGCAGCAACAGTAAAAAGAAGATGTTTGTTATTCTTTACTAAAATATCAAAAGTGGCGTTGTCTAAATATTGCCATGTTCAGTTTATAATTTTTCATGTTCAACTTATAAAATATAAAATTCAATATATAAAAGACGAAGTTCAGAAATAAGAACAATTTTGTGTGATGTTCAGTTTCTTAAGTCTCATGTTCAATTAAATTCAACTTATTAATTAAACTATGATATTTTCATAAATAAGAACACTTTTGTGTGATGTTCAGTTTCTCAAGTCTTATGTTCAACTTATACAGAATAATGTTCAATTAAAAACAATATGATTTTCCTGCAGGAAGAAAAAGTTCAATAAGAATGCGACAACAAAAGAAGAAGACTGATTTAGAAATGGAAGATATGGCATTAAGAGAGGCTGTAAGAATTGAAGAAGAATTGAAGGCAGGAGCAACCAAAAAAGAATCTACAAATAAGTAAGAAAAAGAAAGAGAAAAGAGATCATTGTAGCGAAAAAAGTGGAAGCCGAAAGAAAGGAAGCTGAAAAATTAGAAGCCTAGAAAGAGAAGAGGCAACAACCACTAAAATAGAGGATGGAGATAGAAAATAAATGTCATGTTCATTTTCTGAACATGAATGTTCATTAAATTACTTTAAATGTCCATTTGTTTGTTCCTTATGTGTGCTTCCAGCTTACTAAAATAATGAGATGTTTTTTTCTGGAAAACATGTGTAATAAAAAAATTAAATTTATTATTTTTTTATTTTTTTATTTTTTTAAAAAAGGAAACATAATAATGCACTAAAAAAAGAAGACTGAAACTACTAAAACGAAGCATTGAAGCTCATATGCATGCAGAATTGCATGCATAGCTATGCAGCCAAAAATTTGGGGCCAAACTATGACAAAATAGTTTGTGAAATTTGGGCCATGCTGAAATTTTGGTTCGGCCCACAGTTGATAAACTCTACCTAGTTAATCGGTTAAGGCTCTGTTTGGTAACATTAGCTGAAATTGAGCTGAAACTGATAAGGTAACTGAAATCGATAAGTTAGCACCAGAAATTAATAAGGTCCTGAAAATAATAAGATACTGATTTGCATCAACTGTTTGGTAAAACTAGTTTTATAATAGACCTGATCAAACGGCGGGCTAGGCCAGGTTCGGGCCGGGACTAGGCATAAAAAATCAGCCCGGTATGTCGGGCCGGGCTGGGCCAAGTTTCGGGCCAAAAATTTGTGCCCAAATCCGCTATTTTCGAGCCTAAAATACCGGGCTTTTCGGACCATTTTCGGGCCGGGCCAAATTTATAACAAAAAAGTGTATTTTCGTGTTTCCCAAACTCGTCCAAAAAAAATTAAATTTCTGGGCCCGGCCGGGCCCGAAAACCGGGCCGGAAAATTCTGTCCAAACTCGCAAAAAGGTCGGCCGGGCAGGGCCGGGCTCGTCTTGATCAGCTCTGTTTTATAAGTACCTGAAATTTTAAGTAATTGTTTAATTGATTTTCTATATAATACCGGCATTACCAAATCTAAATATTTATTTGTCATGAATAGTTACAAATAAAATACCAATCTCAATTAACTCCTAATTTTATTTATTTATTTGTAACTAAAACAATTTATACGAGTATTCCATAACTTGAATTAAAAAAACAATTTCTCGTAAAAAAAAAAAACAATACTCGTGTAAAAACCAATATCCTAACCTTTTCCTGTAAAACACATAAAAATCAATAGCCCGACCCTAAGAACTTTGTCTTCCCTATTTCTCATCTACTCCTCAACCAAATGAAATCCTCTAGACCTCTACCCTGTACTTGCGGCCTATCTTCCCTATCCTTCTACTTTCTTCTTATCTTCTTCTAGTTTATTTCTGGAAAAAAAAAAAATAACTTGTAGGTTCGAAATCGATTGGTTTATATAAAGTTATGTTTGGATTAAATTATAGGATTTTGGCATATATCAAATTTGCAAGTTTTGCTGTAATATAAGCTCTTAATAACAGACGTTACTTCGAATAACGTCTGGATTTCAGTCTCTTATCCCACCTTAAATTCTATTTCAGCTCCCTACCAAACACTCCTAATCATTTAAGATGACTTGTACTAATAGCACCTAATCATTTAAGGTGACTAAAAGTGTTTGACAAACAAAGCCTTAATTGTACCATTTTTTTTAACCATTACTATTATAAGGCTATAAGCTACTCTATCGAAAATTATTTTACTTCCAACTAGCCCCGTTGAAGAGGCTGTACAAGTTGCCCCTTTGCACAAGGCCCAAACGTGGAAGCAAACTGAAGGGCCCAAAACTAATAGTCCTTTTTAATTTTTTTCTCTCATTAAATGCCCATGAAAATCAGAAGTCCTTGTTTTTATATTTTGGTCTCCACTTTCATCAAGTAAATTAGCTTTCCTCCATCTGTCATTAATTATAGAGGTTAAGGCTCCGTTTGGTAGGGCGTAAAACGTTTTCATTGTAAAATGATTTTCCATGGAAAACACTTTTCAAGGGAAAACACAATTCCAAACTAGTTTTCCTTTATTTGGTAACTTAAAGGAAAAATGGGAGAAGATGGTGAAGACTGAGGGGAAGAAAGGAGAGGGAGATAAGGAGGAAAGAAGGAAAAGTGGTTTCCCTCCCTTTCAAGTGGAAAAGGGTTTTCCACCTTTGAGGGAGTCATGGAAAATTGTTTTACATCCCTTACCCAACCAAACGACGTAAAATGATAGAAAAGGGGAAAATCGTTTTCCATGAAAACGTTTTACGCCCTACCAAACGGAGCCTAAAACCCCTCTTTGTTTCTAGAAATATGTCCAGCTCCTCTTAATAATCAACTAGTATTTAATCCCGAACGATGTCTCGGATTATTACGTGATAATAATTAATTATCATATTTTTAAAAGAAATTGTGTTTAATTTTTTTTTTCACAAGTTAATTTATTTGTATCATAATATTAATTTTAATAGATAACATTTAAAAGATCATAATTCAATTGGATAATGCTTTAATGTTCTAGTGTTGAAAGTGGAAGTTGCGGATTCGAATCTTATGCAAAGCCATATATCTCATTTTTAAAAAGAAAATGAATAGATAGCATGACATAATTATGACCCACAAATAACATTTTACATTGGTTCGAGTTACTTCAATTTAGAGGAAGAACATTTTACATTGCTCTGGTTCGGATGGATTCAGGTATCACGTTATTTCAAATGAAATAATTATGGGTTGGTTTCTGTTTCTGCCGGATCAATTTGGATTTCGGGTTGATTTTTAGTCATCCTTTCAGGCCAAAATTGAGTGACAGGTCGAGTCAACCGGATCGGTTATTCGGACCAGGATTACTTTTTCCATGTCTACTTCCAAGAAAACCTTTGAGAATCCTAAATTGTAGTACCAAAAAATGCAAATAAATTAAACATATAAATATAATTGTCCAATCACATGCAATCCTCCAACAAATCGATTTTCTATATTATATCTTTGTTTGCCAACATATATATGTACTCCGTAATCCTCTAGAGAAATCAAGAAATCATAATTAGGTTTGATTTTGCATGTTTGCAAAGTAAAGTTTTTTTTTTTTGAGGGAAATGTTTGCAAAGTAAAGTAGTTAGACTACGATTTGTTAAATGATAGGGCTAAAGTTCTGTTTGTTTTATTGAAAAACACTTTTTCATTCTCCTTTGTTTTGGTAAGGGTGGAAATAGTTTTCCTAAATGTGGAAATTAAATTTTTTTATGGGGAAAAAATTTTCCCTTGAAAATAAGAAATGTCACATTTTTCACTGTAATCGCTTATATTTCCTTTTATCTTTTCTTTCTTGTAAGAAAACAAGCAAAGGAAAATTTTCCCATAAAAATTATTTCCATAAAAAATCATTTTCCTTTAAAAATAGTTTTCGGTGAAACAAGGCAGTAGTTTGCGTTTGTATATTTGCTAAGTAGTAGTAGTTGGCATTGAGCTATATAATTCCTGTTAATGAGATTGAGCTAGTTGATCGAAAAGATTACACATGCTTAACTTGATTTATTAGTATATTTGTTATGTTGTTGAGTCCTCTGACCAAAAACAGTTAATTGAACCTCGCGGTCGCCTAGTTGATTTGAGTTGTTTAAATTTAAGGTTGATGTAGTCTCTAGAATTCCTTATGAAGGAAATAATGCCCTTGGTCCAAGTATGCATTCTATGTTAAGTCTAATAAATGCGGTTCAGTATTAATTAACAAGTTAATAATTCAGTGAGATCAAGTGAGCTGAATGCCTAGCTAGAGGCCGCTTCAGTTCAAGTGGAATTAATGATATTAATCCACAGCTTACTCTTGACTGAACCCGTAGGGTCACACAAATAGTACGTAAACGGATCAAGTATTTAATGGCATTAAATACTCCATCTATGAATATTCGGAACCGACGGATCTTGGTTTCAGTGGGAGCTAAGATCGTCACAGGCAAGAAATGAATACTCCGGAAACGATGATATTGCCGGAAACGGAAATATGGATCGTATCGGAAATATGAATATTATCCAAGTCGTAGATGTTGCCGGAAACGGAAACATGGTACGTATCGGAAAATATTATTGGAAATGGAAATATTACCAGAATCGGAAATATTGCCGGAAACGGAAATATTGTCAGAATCGGAAATATTGCCGGAATCGGAAAATAATTCCGGAAACGGAAATATTAAATATTTGTTCGAAACGGAAATTAATTCCGGAATCGGAAATATTAAATATTGTTCGTATCGGAAATAGATTCCGGAAATGGAAATTTAATCGGAAGCGTATCGTACGAATTAGCATCGGACGAGGCTTGCCGGACGAAGGCCCAGCACGAAGCCGGGGCCATCGCCCAGCAAGCATGCGCGCCACAAAGCCCAGCCAAGGCAGCGGCCAGGCCTACCGCAAGGCAGGCCCAGCGCGCGCCAAGAGGCCACGGCTGCGTGGGCCGTGCTGCGCGGGCTGCTGCTCGCACGCATGGGCAGCCCTTGTGGCTGCCGTGTGTGTGTGAGTTTGTGCTCATGCATGATTCCTGAATCTGCAAGAGTCAGTGTATGATTAAATGTCTGTTCCTAATTGGATAAATTAATTAAATAGAATTCATGTAGGATTCTAATTCTAATTAATTCGCATCCTACTAGGATTACGATTCCTTTTCCATAACTCTATAAATAAAGGCCTAGGGGTCATAATTTATACACAAGTTTCAAAGTATTCAAAAGTGAGTTTTTTGAGAGAAAATTAAAACACATCTTGCTCATAAAAGTGCCGAATTTTCTAGTACCTTAAGGGCGGTTCTAGTTGGTCAATCTTAAGGCGGATCCGGACGTGCTGTGGACTATCTACGGAGGGACGACACTTGGAGTCCTAAAAGACTTGTTCTTGTTCGGTTCGGGCGCAGCTAGGGAAGGCACGCAACAAAGAGTATGCATCTAATTATGCTATATGATTATGTGTAAATAATATGTTTCCTGGGTTAATGGTTGTTTCCGCATGATCTATGTAAATGTCATATGTATCATAACCTAACACCTTAAGGTAGTGTTTGGATAGAGAATTTCATTTCAAATGATGAATTTCAAATTCAGACATTCAATTCCAAATAATATGTTTGGGAAAAATAAGAATTAACATTACTTTCCTTATATTTTAATCTACAGGTTGTTGAAGAACAAATGAATTAGATATGGAGGAAATATAACTTTTTTGGTGGTGCATGTATCTCACATTTGTAATTAGTTGGCCGTTTTGATGTATGTATGTGTGATCTTAGCTACGTAAGAAACTTGTAATACGTTATTATTTTTTGTGAACGTGTGATACGCTTTTATCTTTTGGAATACTTATATAAGTACTAGCAAAGTACTTAATTATAATTAAAATCATTTGTAGATATTCAAGTGATTGGAAAAGTATATATATATGCTCTCATTGAAAATGTAAATTTCATCCTCCTGGATTTCGTTATTTTAGGTATTTGTCCAAATTACAATTGCAGGCAATATTCCATTTACAAAATGATACGAGCTCTAATAATGTAGTACACCCGTTGCATTTTTCAAAAATAGTTGTCCCTAAATCTATGGCAACGGTCAAAAGTAAATGGCGGTAATTGTCAATGACTGTTGCATTAGGTGTGTATGACCATTACAATACATGTAAAGCAACGGTTGTTGTAAAAATGTTTTAGTCGTTGCAATAGGGATAAAGGGGCGTTGTAATAGAGCTGATGTAACGGTCTACCTTGCTTGTCTATGAACCGTTGCATTAGCTGTAATAAACCGTTGCAATATATCTAAAGCAACGGCAGCAACTGCAACGGTTCGGGGACCGTTGCAATACGTCTAATGCAACAGTTATTTAGCCTATTGCAACGGTTATGCGGCGTTGCATATTCTCGTTTATGTTGTAGTGGTAGTTTATATACTGCCAGACAAGTCAGGTCTTTCACTTTCATTTATCATGTTTTATGTAATTTTATTAAGTCTTGGCTTTTGTAATTCAGTTGAAATAACATAACTCTTTTAGATCATAAAACATCATTTAGATCTTGGGATCAATAAAATATCATTTCTTTCATGGCATCACATAAATATCATTTCTTTCATGGCATCACATAAATGGCTCGCGCGCGCAGCGCGCGATGTCGCTCGCCCAGCGAGCGATGTCGCGCCCCAGCGAGCGATGGCTCGCGCGCACAGCGAGCGAGCCAGCGCGCCCAGCGAGCGATCTCGCGCGCGCACTGCGAGCGATAGCTCGCGTGCGATGGGGCGCTGTGCGGAGGCTTGCGATGAGACAGCAGCAGCTATGCGACGAGCGCATGGGCTGCGCGCACATGGCCAGCAATGGCTGTGTGCGTGCGGCCCATGGGCATGCAACGCGTAGGGTGTTTGCGTTACGATTAGATCGTTTTGAATGTTTAATTTGAAAATTTCAGTTCACGTAATTTTAATTAATTTTAAAATTAATAATTTGAATTAATTTCTTGGATTTTAATTTTGAATATTATAATTATAATAAATGGAATTTATTCTAATTATTTTACTAAAATTAAAATCATGAATTAATTTAAATGCGACTGAAATTAAATTAAATTTTTGGATTCAATTATAAATTTATATGAGCTTTAAATTTTAATTAAATTTGTATGTTTCCGGTTAGACTAGAAATACAATTTTATGTTTAAAATTAGTAAAGCATATGAATTTATTGGTTTGAGTGGGAGCGCTTTTTAGTCATAAACTCTTGATTAGGTCTACAAATCCTTAAGGTTAAAACAACTCGATTAGAATTAATAAGGACTGAATAATTGGTAGATTATTGGTGCCCTTGATTAATTGCTGCAAATGTTTACGTGATGCATAATGTGTTTTACTAACCAGCTATGTGGGCCATTCATGATAATGAATGGGTGAATGGTATATATTGTATATGTACTGTTTTGCAGGTTATGAAGTGACTAGTATGGCCCAAATAGGATAGAAAATATGGTCTGCGTACCATTAATTTGAATGTAATTGGTCTAAAGTACCAAAGTTATTTTTCAATTCAAATATGGTCTGCGAACCATCAAATAGTTGTAATTAGTTATAAGCTTATCCTATTTGAAGAAAATGGTGCCTCCCACGGAGATTTTCAAGACGGACTTTGAAGTCAAAGCTTCAAGATGAAGTCGGGCCATACTAGATCACAAATATCTTATGCATGTTTTAAGTTATTTATTGCTTTTAAATATGTCTTAAAATGCATGAGATCAAAAGCTTGATTATGTTGCATGATTAAGGATTTTAGTTCACTTAAAATCTAACCAACATAGTAAGAGCCTTAAGTTCCAAACTTAAAAATTGAGTTAAAAGGTGCCATGCCAAAATATACACTTGCTTGGATATCCTTTACATCAATCTAGTAATAGTTTTCGCTCAGCGAGGTGTTACTTATTGGTCCTAAAGGGGCAAGGTACACAAATAATTGTGAGTACATGTTAGTTTTGGTGAAACTCAACGATATAAGTAAGGAGTCCTTTTATGTCGTGGCAAATTCGATAGGTTTACCTAATAAGTTCTTAGACGTACCTATCAACCAAGAATAGTTTCTAGACTATTAGCAAAAGGCTTTTGCTTACCTAAGATGTTCTAGGATTAAGTCGACAAACTGTGCTTAGTTCTTCAATGATTTTAGGATCTTGGAATCATTTTATTCACACCTGCCGGAACAATAAAATCGAATAAAATGCTAATAACTTGTTTGAATTGCATGGTTGCTTTAATTTCAAGTTATTATTCATGATAAATGTTTAGACTTTGCATGCTTCAATGTATGTTTTAATTATTGTTTATAATTAAATATCTTGCACTGCAATAAATCCTTTTAGAAAGGTAACAGTAAATTTCCTCGATTGGTAGTGAATCCAAGAACGATTCACGGAAATGAGAGAAAGTGAGCAATTTAAAATGTACGTTTCTTATATCGACTTTTATGGTTGTTTTCGAGTATCAAAGTCGAATGGCAAACCGATTGGTGCTTGTGAATTCAAAATACAATGTGGTTTTGAGATCATAAAGCATTGAGTTTAAACGCTCAGCTTTACCAATGGTTAACAACCTAAAATCCTTTTTCCATTTAATTCTCGAATGAGTCTAGTTCCTAGACATTCGAATAGATCGATGCTTAGAGAACTTTAGAAGCTTCTGGTAAGATCATCTAGTTGAAACAGAATATTCAACATAAATTAAAATGGTAAAGAACCTTGTTGGTGACATTGGACATGTCTAACAAAGTATAAAAGTCAACACTAAAGAATTCAATTCTTAAGACTATAAGAAAGGGTACAAGAAATAGGAAAACGAGGAACAAATGAAAGGAATTTACGATTCCGTTTCTACCTATAAATTTATGTTTAAAGAGAAGTGACCTAGCAATCAAACTTCCTAGGTATCATATACCGCTTGAGGTTCTTACTTCGGTAATAACTCAAATAATGGAAGCTAGGATACACTAATGACCTACAAGTGGGAAATGAAGCATGGCAATGCTACATTAGTTGTAGGGTCATCTAGTTTGTTTTAAGTCCTTTCAAAGGCTGGAACTTAATGGCTATTTTGTTCCATAATCAGCATACCTAAATTTCTGCTTCAAACACAGAAAGACTCACATTCAGAAGAACAAAAACAATGCTTGTTTGTTTGTTTATTTGAATGAAATGGTCAATTACTGGTTGAGTCAATATGCTTGATTAAAACAAACAACTCTTTAAAGAACTTTACTAGGTTCAAATCAAACCCTTGATTTGAGTTCCATTAAATCTTTGGCATTGTTGCTTAGACCATATCAACAAGTTAACATTCATAAGCTCTATTTTGATGGACTTTTGAAAGTTGGTTGATTTCTAGATCAACTTAAGACAAGCTAGTCTTACTTGTTGAAAGTAACAAAGAATATGAACTATTGTTAGAACGCCTAGACGATAGAGTTCAAAGCTAAAGAAAGGTTTTATGACTTTATTATTTCACATGGATTTGAGTGAATATAGGTTTATTTACTCAAATGTGATATAAGTTGAATCTGTTTGGCTAGTTCAAAGATTCAGAAGTATAAAATCCACTCGGCAAGAAATCATAAAGATCTAGGTTAGATCATGTTGATGATTACTTGAGACCAAATATGATCATCAATGATTGTGTGTTGTAATTTCACAATCTAGCTCCATAAGATATGGCATATCTACGTTGGAATGATCGAAGTCAATTAGTACTTGATTCGATCAATGATGAATCATAAAGACTTTTCCTATAATTTCTAAAACAAAATGCTCAACTACCACCAAACTAAACCAAATTCGTCAAAGCTATTGAAAAGTAATTTCAGGATATCTTTTCAATTATATATATCTAAAGAGTTGCTAAACTCAGTGGGAGCTTAGTGTTTGTTATTCAACAAACTAAGGCCCAAGTCTAGATATATGTTTCATTGTGATTTATTCAAATGAGACACAAGGGTATTGTTTCTACCACGAAATTTTGAGAACATAATGTTTGTTTGCTCGAAATAATGTCCTTTTGGAGATTCGTTTCCAAAATGACAAGTGGGAGAAAATAGACCTCGAAAGTTTTCGAGGCGAACAACAAACATAAACGGACATTCCGGAGGCTTTTCGAAGTGCTTCAGAAAATCCGAACTTATTCTGAAAGGACTTTAGAAGTAGCTTTTAAAGAATAGACATCTCTTAGAAGACTTTACAAGTGCTTCAAGGAGAATAGAATATTCAAAGGACTTTCAAAGTGCCTGTTGATATTCTATTGTTTGATGTTCTATACCCAAGTAGGCATAGAGTTCAAGTCACTGGAACTATGAGATTCTTCTATTAGATAGTAAGGAAACATAGAGTTCTGGTCAATGAAACTATGAGATTCTTCTATTCGATAGTGAAGAAACCTACAACTTGCAGTCAAACTATTATCATGTAGATTAATGAGTTTATGACTTGTAAGAAAGCTATGACGAAACCTAGATTCCCTAAAATGGTTAGAGGCCATATATAGACTCAAATGTTTTAAATGGTTAGAGGCCATAAAACATACTCAATGTTTTGATGACAAAATTGAAATTTTGTTGATTTGCAAGAATAGTTTCACACCTATTGGTTGCAGGTTTGTTTTAAGGATAAAAACCATCAAACATGGAATTGTGTTCACACACAAAGCTAGATTAGTTGCTAAAGGTTACAAGCAAATTCATGGCATGGATTGTGTTGAAACCTCATGCAAAATCGTAATGCTTAAGTCTATAATTCAAGCAATGATTGCATATTGGTACATATGGCAATTGGATGACAAAACGTATTCCTCAATCAAATGTTGGAATAAACTATGTACATGGTATGTCATAGGATTTGTGGATCCAAATAAATGCTTGAAAAGGAAAGCTAGCTTATGAAATCTAAGTACAGATTTAAGCAAGCAATTGGGAATTAGAAATGTATTTTAGTTTCATAAAATGTACATGATTCTTATAGATATATAAGAAGTTTAGTGGGAGTACTTAAAACTTAATTGGTCCTATATGTATTACACACATATCTCTCTATTGTGAAATAACATTCAAATGCTAATGACTTAGATTTGAAATAATTCATCAATGATGGACCATGGCGAAACTTAGTACATACTGGGTATTAAGATCTATTTACAAAAATCTTATGATATTGTTTTGGATTAAGTAATGGCATTTACTAAATCAAACACGAAAGTCTCCATTGGAGATATTCGACCCATGTGAATAAATCTAAGTAAAGGATGTTTGAACTATGTATAAGCATTTACTAAGTTAAACATCAAAGGATCTAAATAAGATTCTTAACCTATATTATATGTCAAAAGAATTTAGCTGGATTTAGTATCTACTGAAACTAGATAAGCTAAAGTTACATGAATAGAATTCAATTGGGAATTATTCTCCAAAAGAATTTATCATGTATGATATAATATGAGGATCTCCAAAAACGTATCGTATGACTTTAGGCATGACGAACATATACCAGTCTCTATTGATCTAAGTGAAGATCAACTAGATTGAGATCAAGAATACTTATGGTACTTGAAAAGGTACATAGGAATAGTTCTTGATTCAAGGAAATAAAGATATGCTAAATATTGATGCTACACGCATAAACACTGGCAAAGGATCAAGCAAGACCCTTTGGAGTTAACCATTGATAAGGACGAGCTATAGAGCATCGTGTTTTAAAATGGCAACATGGATTGGAGACCATGAGTTGTTGCGTGGGAAATTAAAATAATAATTTCTATGTTCTAAGATATAGTTGAAGAGTCTTCCACATATCTATGAACTGCTTGGATAGGTAAATCCAAACAAAGCATCACTAGCAACCTATACAGTTGAAGTAAAAGTGATTATTGCCTAAGAAGCAATAAAACAGGGTTGTTTAAAGTTCTTCACTGAACTTGGGTAGATCACCTATCTGCTGGCTTGATGGTTCTTCATTGAAAAATGCGTAGAACCACTCTTGGAGCAAGAAAAACGTCTGCTAACTTGATGGTTCTTCATTGCAAAATGAGTAAAACCACCATCGAAGTAAGAAAGACTAGATCACATAATAAACAAACTCGAAAAGATCTTATCATCATATCTCGAAGAACATTCGATAGAAAAGGATGTTAAGATTGGCAAAGCATGATAACTAAACCTATGCAACAAGTGAGAAACAACACTCACATCGTAGCACTGGAAATCAAGCATAGCTTTGAATTCCATGAACTGTTTTAAAGATGGGTTTGAGGCCCATGGTTATAAAACATTGGGGTTAAACATTTATCATATATGAAATGTGTTTTCATATTCCATTTAATCTTGGTTTAGTATTAAATGATGAGTCCCTTCAATTTGACAATATATTCAAGATAGACTGTCAGGACCAGTCCTGTGACTAAGAAATGTCTATCAAGTGAACTTGAATGTCAAAAGTTGAAAATGGTCCCTAGTCGGAGTTTTCTATAAAATTGGACGCATAGAAAACGTTAGACGACTAGAATGCAAGATGACTAGTAGTTCTGTTTCTTGAACTATGTGGACATGGCAATGTCATAATCATTTGCATAGATACTTACTTTGGGAAGACTAGTATCGGACAAGACCTATGAAACTTTACTGTAAGAGATGAAAGTCTGTCATCAGTAAATTTCATTAAATTATTAGACACTAAATCCTCAATACCTGAGTGATTTGAGATTACTTGTTTGAGAACTGGTTGCTTTGACGTTGACCAACCGTCGCACCGTAAAAGGAGGCTATAAAGGCAACGCTCAGGTAATCACCTATCAAACGAAGTCTAATCTCAAGATCGCAAGATTGGGATTGTCCTCCCATAAATCGGGATGAGATGCTTAAAAGTTGTACAAGGCCACTCGGAGAGCTAGAAACTGTGAAATGCATGGCCGTGCTCGGATGAATCATAGGCTATGATTATCTGTTTATTTGATCAGTTGAACTCTGAAACCGAGAAACACCTCTGGACATAATAAGGATGACAACTCTTACCTTATGTTCAAGAGCAAGCATCGAGCGACAAAGGAATTAGGAAATGCACACTTGTCCCTAAGGACAAGTGGGAGACTGAAGGAAATAATGCCCTTGGTCCAAGTATGCATTCTATGTTAAGTCTAATAAATGCGGTTCAGTATTAATTAACAAGTTAATAATTCAGTGAGATCAAGTGAGCTGAATGCCTAGCTAGAGGCCGCTTCAGTTCAAGTGGAATTAATGATATTAATCCACAGCTTACTCTTGACTGAACCCGTAGGGTCACACAAATAGTACGTAAACGGATCAAGTATTTAATGGCATTAAATACTCCATCTATGAATATTCGGAACCGACGGATCTTGGTTTCAGTGGGAGCTAAGATCGTCACAGGCAAGAAATGAATACTCCGGAAACGATGATATTGCCGGAAACGGAAATATGGATCGTATCGGAAATATGAATATTATCCAAGTCGTAGATGTTGCCGGAAACGGAAACATGGTACGTATCGGAAAATATTATTGGAAATGGAAATATTACCAGAATCGGAAATATTGCCGGAAACGGAAATATTGTCAGAATCGGAAATATTGCCGGAATCGGAAAATAATTCCGGAAACGGAAATATTAAATATTTGTTCGAAACGGAAATTAATTCCGGAATCGGAAATATTAAATATTGTTCGTATCGGAAATAGATTCCGGAAATGGAAATTTAATCGGAAGCGTATCGTACGAATTAGCATCGGACGAGGCTTGCCGGACGAAGGCCCAGCACGAAGCCGGGGCCATCGCCCAGCAAGCATGCGCGCCACAAAGCCCAGCCAAGGCAGCGGCCAGGCCTACCGCAAGGCAGGCCCAGCGCGCGCCAAGAGGCCACGGCTGCGTGGGCCGTGCTGCGCGGGCTGCTGCTCGCACGCATGGGCAGCCCTTGTGGCTGCCGTGTGTGTGTGAGTTTGTGCTCATGCATGATTCCTGAATCTGCAAGAGTCAGTGTATGATTAAATGTCTGTTCCTAATTGGATAAATTAATTAAATAGAATTCATGTAGGATTCTAATTCTAATTAATTCGCATCCTACTAGGATTACGATTCCTTTTCCATAACTCTATAAATAAAGGCCTAGGGGTCATAATTTATACACAAGTTTCAAAGTATTCAAAAGTGAGTTTTTTGAGAGAAAATTAAAACACATCTTGCTCATAAAAGTGCCGAATTTTCTAGTACCTTAAGGGCGGTTCTAGTTGGTCAATCTTAAGGCGGATCCGGACGTGCTGTGGACTATCTACGGAGGGACGACACTTGGAGTCCTAAAAGACTTGTTCTTGTTCGGTTCGGGCGCAGCTAGGGAAGGCACGCAACAAAGAGTATGCATCTAATTATGCTATATGATTATGTGTAAATAATATGTTTCCTGGGTTAATGGTTGTTTCCGCATGATCTATGTAAATGTCATATGTATCATAACCTAACACCTTAAGGTAGTGTTTGGATAGAGAATTTCATTTCAAATGATGAATTTCAAATTCAGACATTCAATTCCAAATAATATGTTTGGGAAAAATAAGAATTAACATTACTTTCCTTATATTTTAATCTACAGGTTGTTGAAGAACAAATGAATTAGATATGGAGGAAATATAACTTTTTTGGTGGTGCATGTATCTCACATTTGTAATTAGTTGGCCGTTTTGATGTATGTATGTGTGATCTTAGCTACGTAAGAAACTTGTAATACGTTATTATTTTTTGTGAACGTGTGATACGCTTTTATCTTTTGGAATACTT
The DNA here is from genome assembly GCF_020520425.1 of Spinacia oleracea. Classification (NCBI taxonomy): domain Eukaryota; kingdom Viridiplantae; phylum Streptophyta; class Magnoliopsida; order Caryophyllales; family Amaranthaceae; genus Spinacia; species Spinacia oleracea. The sequence goes on from NC_079491.1 coordinate 35,989,345, forward strand.
ATATAAGTACTAGCAAAGTACTTAATTATAATTAAAATCATTTGTAGATATTCAAGTGATTGGAAAAGTATATATATATGCTCTCATTGAAAATGTAAATTTCATCCTCCTGGATTTCGTTATTTTAGGTATTTGTCCAAATTACAATTGCAGGCAATATTCCATTTACAAAATGATACGAGCTCTAATAATGTAGTACACCCGTTGCATTTTTCAAAAATAGTTGTCCCTAAATCTATGGCAACGGTCAAAAGTAAATGGCGGTAATTGTCAATGACTGTTGCATTAGGTGTGTATGACCATTACAATACATGTAAAGCAACGGTTGTTGTAAAAATGTTTTAGTCGTTGCAATAGGGATAAAGGGGCGTTGTAATAGAGCTGATGTAACGGTCTACCTTGCTTGTCTATGAACCGTTGCATTAGCTGTAATAAACCGTTGCAATATATCTAAAGCAACGGCAGCAACTGCAACGGTTCGGGGACCGTTGCAATACGTCTAATGCAACAGTTATTTAGCCTATTGCAACGGTTATGCGGCGTTGCATATTCTCGTTTATGTTGTAGTGGTAGTTTATATACTGCCAGACAAGTCAGGTCTTTCACTTTCATTTATCATGTTTTATGTAATTTTATTAAGTCTTGGCTTTTGTAATTCAGTTGAAATAACATAACTCTTTTAGATCATAAAACATCATTTAGATCTTGGGATCAATAAAATATCATTTCTTTCATGGCATCACATAAATATCATTTTATGAGAAAACTCAATCAAATCATATAATAAGAAATAATTCGATCAAATCATAATTCATTTCCCGCAATTCAATAAAACATGTCAAAGCATTCAGTTCATAAATTCAATCATATCGTCATAATTTCATAAACACATTTATAAGGGAATTGCGGGTACTAGCAATAGCCGTTACCTCAACCGTAGTTTTATACTTCCCGTCTGATGGATCGTTCTTCCTGAGCTCCGAGTCCGATTTCTTTCAAAATATTAAATTATTGAATTAGTAATACAACGATAAATAATCTAAAATCAATATTTTATAAATAGTAAGTTTGATAAGTAATGAATTTATGAGTAACGAATTTTAATAAAAAGTATATTTTCGAAATTTAATGAAAATATTATTAATCGAAATTTCAATCGAAATATATTTTATATTTCATAAGCCGATTTTCATGAAAATATTAATTAAGTTCCGTTTTTGTAAATTCAAGCTAGTAATTTATTTTAATAAAATCGATAATTAAACCTGAAAAATAATAAACCATTTTATTAGTAAATAATTATATAATAAGAATTATTAAAACATAAAAATAATAAATTAGAAAATCTAAAAATACAATTAGCTTTTAACTCACCCAAAAGCCCCAATGAAATATGGCCCAACTTATTATGGGTTAAGGAAATTAAAAATTAAAGTTTCATTTGAAACTTATTTTCGGTTTCTGGAAATTAAAATGGGAGGCACGACACAGGGGAGGGGGTGTACAAAGCAGAGGAAAGGGAGGAGGGAGGAAGGAAGGTGGCGGTTGGCTGGGCGGCGCAGAGGGGTTGCGCCGGAGGTGGTGGTTCACGGTGGCAGGGCACAAGGGAAGGGAATAGGGGTTGCGAACAGGGGAAACATGGGAGATCGAGAGGGGGTGTTTTTCGGTTGGTGTTGGGCGGTGGGGGAGGCGGCTTGTCGGTGCGAGGGGAGGGACTTGGGTTAGGTACGCGAGAGGGGGTGGATGGGTGTGGTGGCTGCGGTGTTGGTGGTGCGCCAGGGGAAAGGAAAAGAAACAGGGGAGGTAGGTGACAAGCTTAAGTCGTATCAGCTAATAAAAAATAACCTAAGTCCACTAGCTAGGTAGCAAGGGAAATCAGGATCGAATCCACAGGGAAACACTATTCTTTCTACTATTAATCAATTAGACTAGACTATTGGGAATAAGAGTTTGGTTGATGGTTACTAAGACTACGGCGATAATTAAACAATCTAGGGCACAAGTTCACCAACAAATAACAATCCAGGACAATAAACAATCACGATAATCAACAAAGTAATTAATTAGACTAGCATGCTCTCTCGAATCGATATTAATCATAGACTTAAAATTAACGGGCTCTCGCTACGTATTAACTCTAATTCCACCTATTGACACAAGCCTAAACATCAAATTGCATCTCTCGAATCTTAACTTGATATTGCATAACTACCACAATTAAACCTGCGCAAATCTAATTGTATAGTGAAATAAACCAATCAATAGGAATTAATTACAATGCTAACAATCACAATTAATCAATATCCCTTCATGTTATTCATGGATCCCCAAACCCTAGAAATTAGATTACTCTAGCATATTAACAATAAACAAACCAATTAACATGATTGGAAACATGATTATAGCAAAACAAAGAATTGAAATAAAGAACAATACCTAATTGAAGAACAATTAAATAATAAAGCTTGAATTTTTACTTGGAATTAAAAAAACTAAGTATTTGAACAATTAGAGAGAAAACTAGAAAATATACTAAGTATTAGAAACTAGAATGAAAGATATCCCTAAAAATAAAAGGGCTAAGCATATATAGTTTGCCCAAAATAATACTAAAAAAACGGAAATAAACTTCGCGAAAATCTGCTGGAGGTTGGTGTCGCCCGATCGGGCGAAGTGCTCGATAGTCGGCCCGATCGGGCCAAATTCCGCCCGATCGGGCGGTTTGCGAAAGGTCCACAGCTGCTCTCTGATGGCCGCCCGATCCGGACCGGGCGAAGTGCGCCCATCGGGCGCGCGCTGATGACTTCAATTCTTCTTCTTTCCGCCCGATGGTCGCGTTTCGCCCTCAGCTCACAGGGCGATTTGCAATCCTCAATATCTTTCGCCCATATCACCGAGTGTAACTCTCGGGGCTCAACCATAAGCATCTAAGGCTCCCGAAAGTCGACGATAAACGTCCCGAACTTCCTCGGGCTCGTGTAGTGGCCTAAATCACCATGAAACGGGTCTAAAAAGACCAATTTCTTATAATCAAACCTGAAACTCAAGGCACACCCAATAACGCAAATTAGTACTAAAAACGGCTCCTAAGAGCTCATTTGACGCATAAAAGTACTAAGGGACGGGGGTAAAACACAAATATCAGCAGGGGAGGTGGGTCGCGAATTGAAGGAGAAAAGAGAGAGAGAGAGAGAGAGAGAGAGAGAGAGAGAGAGAGAGAGAGAGAGAGAGAGAGAGAAAATGAGGTACAGGGTGGTTGGCGGTTTCCCAGAGGTGGTGGTGGTTTCGGTGGTGGAAGGGAATGGTTGTTCTTGGTGGTGGTTTGAATCACAGAAAAACAAAGGAAAGTGAAATTGGTTTTGTGGTTTTTGATCTTTGAAATTAAAGCTATGGGATGTTGAATTTGTAACTGAAGAAGAGAAGGAAGCAAATTTGTAATTTGTAATGAATGGGGACCGAAATGAGGGAAGAGGAGAAGGAAGGAGTTGCTTTCCTTCTTCCTGGTACACGTGAAGAGCAAGGAAAAAGAGGCAAAATGGAATTTTTTTTGAGGGCATTTTCGACATTTCACGTAGTTGGGCAAGATTTCTGAAGATTGGTTTCTATTTTAGGAATTGATAGAAATAAAAATGTTTAATTAAAACCAAGTTTTTAAATAATTCTTTATAAAAATATCATTAACGAAAAATAAATTTAATTTCCGAATTAAATAAGAACGTTTCGAAATTATTAGAAATCCGAAAATAATTAAGATTTAAAAAGGTCGTTAAGCTTGTAAATATGAAAATAAACTATAGAATCCGAAAAATAAATCTTGTAATCGATATTAAAAAAAATTCAAGTGAAATAAAATTTAGTTAATTAAAATAAAGTTCGAAATTAGGATTTAAAACGATTTTAGCTAAATAAAAATAATTAAGCATAATTAATCGAGTTTTAAAAATTCGGGGTATTATAATATATATATATCACAACACATAATTTTAGGTGGTAAGTTGTTGTTTGGTTATCAAATATTATTTTATTTGGTTGACAACTTAAAATGGGGGAAGTGAAAATTTATGGGAATTTATAGATAGCTTAGTTGTTTGGTAGACATAAAAAAAGTAAAAATGGAGGAAGTTAGAATTCATGGCAAGTTGGAATTTCTAGAAAACATGCATGGGAAGTAAATTATTTAGCCTTCCCTTGGTCAATCAAAATTTATGGGAAATTTTTTAATTCCCATATTGTCAACCAAACAACCTAAGGAAGTTCCCATAAAATTAACAGGAAATAATTTTCCTTTAATTACAACTTTATTTGGGAATTGAATTCTCATCTCAAAGAAACATTGTTGGAAAATTAGATGCAAAAGAGATGGTGGGTTTTATTTATTGAAAAAATAAATGTGATAGAAAATGGTGAAGTTTTTTTTAAAAAAAATTGAATGTGAGAGAGTGTCAGACTATAACTTTTTAGTAGTGGAAAGAGATAAGTATTAAAATAATTATAGAGTCTTTTCCAAAATAAAAGTGTAAAAACTAATTTGAGACTGTTGTGATTAGGTGAATTAAATCATTAATGGAGGATTAATATAGTTGGGTTTACTAAGTACGCAAAGAGGAATTGAAGGAAGGAAAGAAATGAAGCAGTTTGCTTCTTCTGTATCGTGCGCACGCACAACGTAACGGGTGCGCACACACAAATTTTAACCTCAAGGTTTTTGGGCCATTTGTGCGAGCACAAAAAATGGCTTATGCGCGCGCACAACTGTATGAGATCTTCTCTCGTCTTTGTTTGGGCTACGTGGGATTCTCTACTACTTTGATTTAATTTCTTCTTTGTATTATATATACCGAACCTAAACCTATTTCTGATTTTTGTGCGATTTCTAGTGAGCGAACATACACAGGTTAGATAGTGTAAGTGTAACGAAGCACAAATACTCATCATTTCTACTTGTAATTCCTCCTCGAAGATTGAAGTGATTAATGCAAGTATTAAACCTGGATGTAGCTCATTTTGAGTGAACTACTATAATTTTGGTGTTCTTTATTTTAGTACTTGTTGTTCTTCATTCCAACAAGAAAACCACAAATCAAAATTCTTTGATCTTTATTGATTTAATACGACATTAATTCATAAGTAGTGGTATCAGAGAAAGGTTGTGTTTGAATTAGTTTTGGTGGTTTCTTAATTGAAGATTATGTCAACTATAAAATTAGACATTGTGAAATTTGATAGGTTAATTAATTTTGGCCTTTGGAAATTAAAGATGAAGGCGGAGTTCACAAGGCCCTAGAAGGGAAGACAAAGAAACCTGAATCCATGACGGATGATAAATGGGAAGAGATTGATATCAAATCTTTGTTATTTATGCAAATATTCCTCTCAAATGAGGTCTTGCGGGAATTTACAAAGGAGGAGACTACACAAGGTGTATGGTTGAGATTGGAGCAATTGTACATGTCTAAGAGTGTCACAAACCAGCTCTTACTCAAAAGTGGCCTTCATGACTGTCGACTTGAGGAGGGTAATTCTTTAAAATCTCACCTTGATTAATTTTCGTCGGTTGTTATGGATCTTCAAAATATTGATGTTGAGTTAGATAGTGAAGATCTTGCAATATACTTATTGTGTTCATAACCACCATCATACAAACATTCTTGTGATACAATCCTATATGGTATAGATGATTTGAGTGTTGATGATATGACAGATGCTTTGAACCAAAGGGATTTGATTGACAATCAATTAGTTTCTAAGTCATAAAATAACTCTAGCAACGATGGCTTTTTTGTGAGGGGTAGAAAGCATGAGAATGGTTCTACAAGTTAGGGTGGAAATGGAAATGGTAAGAAGAAGGGTAGGTCAAAGTCGAAACCTTATAACCCTAACTGCAACAAGACTTGTAACTATTGGAAGAAGAAAGACCACATTAACTCAACCTTGAAAAGGCAATCGGAAGGGAAACGCAAGGAACGCCAAACTAGCACCGAGGCTAGATATGTAGACACCGATAGTGATTGTGATGAATTTGGTTGTACCACTTGGAAGAAACAAGGGAAATGATGAGTGAATTTTGGATTCGGGTGGCTCTTTCATATGACCTCTCACAAGGATATCTTTAGCTTATATGAGGAGTATAATGGAGGTAATTTCACCAGGGTAACAATGGTACTTTTAAGGTGATTGGTATTGTGACAGTTTCCATCAAGATGTTTGATGGTATTGTGAGAACCTTGACTAAAGTTTGACATGTTCCGGAGCTTAAGAAAAACTTGATTTCTCTTGGCACCCTTGACACTAATGGGTGTAGATGCATAGCGGAAGGTGGAGTTATGAAGGTTGTGAAAGGATCTCGTGTGTTGATGAAAGGTGCCAAATTGTGGAGCTTGTACGCACTACAAGGTTCCACCATGGTTGGATCGGAAAACGTCTCCACCGACATTATGAATGATAACTAGACCAAGCTATGGAACATGAGGCTTGGTCATATGGGAGAACGTGGAATGTCGGAGCTATGAAAGCAAGGTTATTAAGAAGCATGAAGATTGGTAACCTTGAATTTTGGGAGCATTGTGTGTTTGAAAAACACAAGAGGGTTAGTTTCAAACTCACGATACACAAGACCAAATGGATACTTGAATATATTCATTTGGATTTCTGGGGTCCTTCTAGAGTTTCCTCAATGGGTGGTTAACGTTTTGCTCACAATGATTGATGACTTCTCTAGAAAAGTGTGGGTGTTCTTCCTCAAGCACAAAGATGATGTCTTTAATGTATTTTTCAATTGGAGGACCATCATTGAAAAGAAGACAGAGGGAAAGATCAAGACTTTGAGAGTCAACAATGGTCTAGAGTTTGTTGAAAAGAAGTTCATAAGGTAGTGTGCCACATCGAACTTGTGTGGGTAGGCCTCAACAAAATGGAGTTGCGGGGCATATAAACAATACTCTCCTTGAGAGATCTAGATGCATGCGTTTTTACGGCTTGCTATTTGGTGAGTCATTCTCCTTACTCAACCTTTAACTTCAAGTTACCTCAAGAGGTATGGTACGGAACTCCCGTTAATTATTTTAATTTGAAAATATTTGGTTGTCTGGCTTATATCCATTAAATTGAGAGTAAACTTGACCCTAGAGCTAGAAAAAGTATTTTTGTTGGCTATGGGATAGGTGTTAAGGGTTATAGAGTATGGTATGATAAAATTAGAAGAGTTATAACTTCCAGGGATATTACCTTGGATGAAAATTGTATGATTACTCCGAGAAAGTAGATTTGCATTGATAATGATGTAGGAACTTCCCGTGATACCTAGGAGGAGGTGGAGCATGATGTGCATCCACATGGAAATGACCCCTCACAAAGGATGCCACGTGAAGCTACACCAAGTTCCCAAAAGACATCCATGGAGTAGGAGAGAGCAAACAGGAAAAATCAAGCCTCCAAATAGGTACATTAAGGAATGTAACCATGTGCAATATGCTATATCCATTGCAAGTCAAGTAGGGACCGATAATGATGATCCTTCTTCCTACAAGAAATCTATCTCTCCAAAATATGCCGGAAAATGGTTGATGGCCATGAAGCAAGAAATGGAATCATCGAAGAAGAACAATACTTGGAAGTTGTGCTTTGCACCAAAGGGCAAGAAGATTGTGGGGTGCAAGTGGGTTTATAAGATGAAAGAGGCTACACTGGAGTTCAGAGGATGCATGTACAAGGCAAGAGTGGTTGCAAAGGGGTTTTCACAAAGATAAGGCATTGACTTCATGAGGTATTTTCCCCGGTTATGAAGTATTCTTCGATTAAAGTGGTTCTTGTCTTAGTAGCTATTGAAGACTTGGAGGTTGACCAACTAGATGTCAAAATCGCATTCCTTCACAGTGAGTAAGAGGAAGAGATCTATATGAGACAACCGAAGGGTTTTGAGGAAGTAGGAAAGGAAGATCATGTATATCATCTTGTGAAATCATTGTATGGGTTGAAGCTAGCACCAAGGAAACGGTACAAGAGGTTTGATACATTCATGTTGGCACATGAATTCACAAGAGGTTCATATGATAGTTGTGTGTACTTCAAAGAACTTCAAAGTGGTTCCTTCATCTACTTACTTCTATATGTAGATGACATGTTGGTGGCTTGTAAGCACTTGATTGAGATTGACAACTTGAAGAAGTTGCTAGCAAGTTAGTGTTATATGAAAAATCTTGGGGAAGCCAAGAAGATTCTTGGCATGGAGATCAAGAGAGACAGGAGCTCGTGGTTATTGTACCTTAGTCAAAGGAGGTATATAGTGAAAGTATTTAAGTGCTTCTCCATGATACATGTAAAACCCGTGTCCAGTCGAATAAGTGCTCACTTTAAGCTCTCGAAGAGCTTAGTCCTCAATCAAGAGAAGAAAAGGAAGTTATGGCTCACATTCCATACACTAGTGCAGTTAGAAGTGTGATGTATTCCATGATGTGTTCTAGGCCGGATATTGCTCATGGCGTGAGCATGGTGAGTCTCTTTATAGAGAATCAGGGAAAATTTATTGGGAAGTCGTGAAGTTGTTGAGGTATTTAAAGGGTACCTCAAACGCTTGTCTTGAGTTTGGAAGAAATGCAACGTACTTGAAGGCTTTTGTGATTCCGATTATGGAGGTGACATGGATGATCGGAAATCGACTTCGCGGTATGTATTTACCTTGGGTAGTACGACGGTAAGTTGGCAATCGTCGCTACAAGATGTTGTAGCACTTTCAACTACGGAAGCCGATTTCATGGCGATTACCGAGGCATTCAAAGAGGCCAAGTGACTAAATGGTATTGTAAGAGAGGTTAGTCCAAGTTCAAAGTTGAATTTTTTGTGTTTTGTGATAGTCAAAGTGCAATTCATTTGTCAAAGAACCAAAACACGTTCTACAAGAGAACGAAACACATTGATGTGAAGTACAATTTCGTTCGAGACGAGCTAAGAAAAAAGAGCTTGGTCTTGGAGAAGATTTGTATGGAGGTCAATCCCGCAGACATATTGACAAAGCCATTGCCAACCACTAACTTCACTTTGTGTGTGGACTTAGTTGGTCTTACTCCCATTCTCGAAGTGAGCCCCAAGGGGGCATGTTGGGGCGGAAATTTTGTTGTGTATTACACAAGTTTGAGGAGTGTGAAGGTGTGATTTCAAGGTGAAGAATTGTTGTGATTAGGTGAATTAAATCCTTAATGGAGGATTAATATAGTTGAGTTTACTAATTATGCAAAGAGGAATTGAAGGAAGAAAAGAAAATAAGCATCGTGCTTCTTCTGTATTGTGCGCACACACATCGTAACAGGGTGCGCGCTCACAAATTTCAACGGAGTTCCTGCAAGGTTTTTGGGTCATTTTGCGCGTGCACAAAAATGTCACGTGCGCGCGCACGCGCCCAACTGCACGAGACCTTCTCTCGTCTTTGTTTGGGCTACGTGGGCTTCTTTACTCCTTTGATTTAATTTCTTCTTTGTACTATATATACCCAACCTAAACCCATTTCTAATTTTTCTGAGATTTCTAGTGAGAGAAAACACATAGATTAGAGCGAGAAAGTAGATCTAAGCACAAATACTCACCATTTCCACTTGTAATTCTTCCTCAAAGCTTGAAGTGATTAATACAAGTATTAATTCGCCTCCCCAGAAGTGGATGTAGCTCATTTTAGTGAACCACTATAAATTTGGTGTTCTCTATTTTAGTACTTATTGTTTTTCATATATTGCCCAATAAAAGAAATCACAAATCAAAATTGTTCGATTTTTATTAAATTAATACTGTTAGGTTATGATACATATTACAACACATAAATCATGCGGAAAAACCATAAAGCCAGGAAACATATTATTCACACATAATCATTTAGCATAATTCAGATGCATACACTTTGTTGCGTGCCCTCCCTAGCTGCGCCCGACCCGAACAAGAACAAGTCTTTAGGACTCCAAGTGTCGTCCCTCCGTAGATAGTCCACAGCACGTCCGGATCCGCCTTAAGCTTGACCAACTAGAATCGCCCTTAAGGTAGTATAGATTTCGGCTAAATAGGGGCAAGAGAGTGGCTGATTTTTCTTGAAAATCTTACCTTTGAATACTTCAAATCTCGATGTAAATATGTGACCCTAGGCACCTATATATAGAGTTTATGGAAAGGAATTATAATCCTACTAGGATTTGGATTTATTAATTAGAATCCTATTTGAAATCTAAATAATAAATTTAATCTATTAGGATTAAGATTTAATCAATACACGAATTCCGATAGGATTAGGATTCGTTACGAACATGAGCATCGTATGGCCACGAGCATCGCACCACCCGCGCAGGCCTTGCGTCCCACACGAGCAGTCGCTGCTCGCACCCCAACAGCACGCTTAGCGCGCGCGCGCCAAAGGCCTTGTTGGGCCTGGCCTTGCGCTGGGCCTGGCAAGGATGTGGCAGCTCCATGTTGGGCGCTCGGCTTGCTGGGCGCGGGCCTGGCTTCGTGCTGGGCCTTCGTCTTGCAAGCCTCGTCCGATGCTAATTCGTACGATGCGCTTCTGATTAAATTCCCGGTTCCGGAATTTATTTCCGATACGAACAATATTTAATATTTCCGATTCCGGAATTAATTTCCGTTTCGAACAAATATTTCGGATTCTGACAATATTTCCGTTTCCGGCAATATTTCCGATTCCGGTAATATTTCCATTTCCATTAATATTTTCCGATACGTACCATGTTTCCGTTTCTGGCAACATCTACGACTTGGATAATATTTATATTTTTTCCGATACGATCCATATTTCCGTTTCCGACAATATCATCGTTTCCGGAGTATTCATTTGCTTGCCTGTGACGATCTTAACTCCCACTGAAACCAAGATCCGTCGATTCCGAATATCCATAGATGGAGTATTTAATGCCAATAAATACTTGATCCGTTTACGTACTATTTGTGTGACCCTACGGGTTCAGTCAAGAGTAAGCTGTGGATTAATATCATTAATTCCACTTGAACTGAAGCGGCCTCTAGCTAGGCATTTAGCTCACTTGATCTCACTGAATTATTAACTTGTTAATTAATACTGAACCGCATTTATTAGACTTAATATTATATGCATACTTGGACCAAGGGCATTATTTCCTTCAGTCTCCCACTTGTCCTTAGGGACAAGTGTGCATTACCTAATTCCTTTGTCGCTTGATGCTTGCTCTTGAACATAAGGTAAGAGTTGTCATCCTTATTATGTCCAGAGGTGTTTCTCGGTTTCAGAGTTCAACTGATCAAATAAACAGATAATCATAGCCTATGATTCATCCAAGCACGGCCATGCATTTTACAGTTTCTAGCTCTCCGAGTGGCCTTGTACAAATTTTAAGCATCTCATCCCGATTTATGGGAGGACAATCCCAATCTTGTGATCTTGAGATTAGACTTCGTTTGATAGGTGATTACCTGAGCGTTGCCTTTATAGCCTCCTTTTACGGTGCGACGGTTGGTCAATGTTAAAGCAACCAGTTCTCAAACAAGTAATCTCAAATCACTCAGGTATTGAGGATTTAGTGTCTAATAATTTTAATGAAATTTACTTATGACAGATTTTCATCTCTTACGGTAAAGTTTCATAGGTCTGTCCGATACTAGTCTTCCCAAAGTAAGTATCTATGCAAATGATTGCGACATTGCCATGTCCACATAGTTCAAGAAGCAGAACTACTAGTCATCTTGCATTCTAGTCGTCTAACGTTTTCTATGCGTCCATCTTTATAGAAAACTCCGACCAGGGACCATTTTCAACTTTTGACATTCAAGTTCACTTGATAGACATTTCTTAGTCACAGGACTGGTCCTGACAGTCTATCTTGAATATTTCGTCAAATTGAAGGGACTCATCATTTAATACTAAACCAAGATTAAATGGAATATGAAAATACATTTCATATATGATAAATGTTCAACCCCAATGTTTTTCAACCATGGGCCTCAAACCCATCTTTAAAACAGTTCATGGAATTCAAAGCTATGCTTGATTTCCAGTGCCACAATGTGAGTGTTGTTTCTCACTTGTTGCATAGGCTTAGTTATCATGCTTTTCCAATCTTAATATCCTTTTCATCGAATGTTCTTCGAGATAGATGATAAGATCTTTTGAGTATGTTTATTTTGTGATCTAGTCTTTTCTTGCTTCAAGAGTGGTTCTACGCATTTTTCAATGAAGAACCATCAAGCCAGCAGACATGTGATCTACCCAAGTTCAGTGAAGAACTCTTTAACATAAACAACCCTGTTTTATTGCTTCTTAGGCAATAAGTACTTTTACTTCAACTGTTTAGGTTGCTAGTGATGCTTTGTTTGGATTTACTTATCCAAGCAGTTCACAGATATGTGGAAGACTTTCCAGCTGTATCTTTGGAACATAGAAATTAATATTTTAATTTCCCACGCAACAACTCATGGTCGCCAACCCATGTTGCCATTTTCAAAACACGATGCTCTATAGCTCGTCCTTGTCAATGGTTAACTCCAAAGGGTCTTGCTTGATCCTTTGCCAGTGTTTATGCGTGTAGCATCAATATTTAGCATATCTTTATTTCCTTGAATCAAGAACTATTCCTATGTACCTTTTCAAGTACCATAAGTATTCTTGATCTCAATCTAGTTGATCTTCACTTAGATCAATAGAGATTGGTATATGTTCGTCATGCCTAAAGTCATACGATACGTTTTTGGCGATCCTCATATTATATCATTCATGATAAATTCTTTTGCAGAATAATTCCCAATTGAATTCTATTCATGTAACTTTAGCTCATCTAGTTTCAGTAGATACTAAATCCAGCTAAATTCTTTGACATATAATATAGGTTAAGAATCTTACTTAGATCCTTTGATGTTTAACTTAGTAAATGCTTATACATAGTTCAAACATTCTTTACTTAGATTTATTCACATTAGTCGAATATCTCCAATGGAGTCTTTCGTGTTTGATTTAGTAAATGCCATTACTTAATCCAAAACATTAATATAAGATCTTTGTAAATAGATCTTAATACCCAGTATGTACTAAGTTTCTCCTTGGTCCATCATTGATGAATAATTTCAAATCTTAGTCATTAGCATTTGAATGTTATTTCACAATAGAGAGATATGTGTGTGATACACATTGGACCAATTAAGTTTTATGAGTCCCACTAAACTTCTTATATATCTATAAGAATCATGTACATTTTATGAAACTAAAATTCTTATTAGCTTCACTAAAATACAGTTCTAATTCCCAATTGCTTGCTTAAATCTGTACTTAGATTTCATAAGCTAGCTTTCCTTTTCAAGCATTTATTTGGATACACAAGTCCTATGAAATACCATGTACATAGTTTATTCCAAAATTTGATTGAGGAATACGTTTTGTCATCCAATTGCCATATATACCAATATGCAATCATTGCTTGAATTATAGACTTTAAGCATTACGATTATGCATGATGTTTCAACACAATCCATGCCATGAATGTGCTTGTAACCTTTAGCTACTAATCTAGCTTTGTGTTGTGAACACATTTCCATGTTTGATGGTTTTTATCCTTAAAACAAACTTGCAACCAATAGGTGTGAAACTATTCTTGCAAATCAACAAAATTTCAATTTTGTCATCAAAACATTGAGTATGTTTTATGGCCTCTAACCATTTAAAACATTTGAGTCTATATATGGCCTTTAACCATTTTAGGGAATCTAGGTTTCATCATAGCTTTTTTACAGGTCACAAACTCATTAATCTACATGATAATAGTTTGACTGCAAGTTGTAGGTTTCTTCACTATCTAATTAGAAGAATCGCATAGCTTCAGTGGCCTGAACTCCATGTTTCTTTACTATCTAATAGAAGAATCTCATAGTTTCAGTGACTTGAACTCTATGCCTACTTGGGTATAGAACATCAAACAATAGAATATCAATAGCCACTTGAAAGTCCTTTGAATATTTTGTTCTCCTTGAAGCACTTGTAAAGTCTTCTAAGAGATGTCTATTCTTTAAAGCCACTTCTAAAGTCCTTAAAGAATACATGTTCGGATTTTCTAAAGAACTTCGAAAAGCCTCCTGAATGTCTGTTTATGTTTGTTGTTCGCCTCGAAGACTTTCGAGGTCAATTTTCTCCCACTTGTCATTTTGGAAACGAATCTCCAAAAGGACATTATTTCGAGCAAACAAACATTATGTTCACAAAAATTCGTGGTAGAAACAATACCCTTGTGTCTCATTTGAATAAATCACAATGAAACATATATCTAGACATGGGCCTTAGTTTGTTGAATAACAAACACTAAGCTCCCACTGAGTTTAGCAACTCTTTAGATATATAATTATGAAAAGATATTCTGAAATTACTTTTCAATAGCTTTGACGAATTTGGTTTAGTTTGGTGGTAGTTGAGCATTTTGATTAGAAATTATAGGAAAAATCTTTATGATGCATCATTGATCAAATCAAGTACTAATTGACTTCGATCATTCCAACTTAGATATACCATATCTTATGGAGCTAGATCGTGAAATTACAACACACAATCATTGATGATCATTTTTGGTCTTAAGCAATCATTAACATGATCTATCCTAGATCTTTATGATTTCTTACCAAGTGAGATTTATACTTCCGAATCTTTGAACTAGCCAAACAGATTCAAACTTATATCACATTGAGTAAATAAACCTATATTCACTCAAATCTGTGTGACATAATAAAGTTATAAAACCTTTCTTTAGCTTTGAACTCTATTGTCTAGGCGTTCTAACAATAGTTCATATCTTTTGTTACTTTCAACAAGTAAGACTAGTCGTCTTAAATTGATCTAGAAATCAATGAACTTTCAAAAGTCCATCAAAGTAGAGCTTTTGAATGTTAACTTGTTGATATGGTCTAAGCAACAATGCCAAAGATTAGTGGAACTCAAATCAAGGGGTTTGATTTGAACCTAGTAAAGTTCTTATTGTTAAAGAGTTGTTTGTTTTAATCAAGCATATTGACTCAACCCGTAATTGACCATTTCATTCAAATAAACAAACAAACATTGTTTTTGTTTTTCTTGAATGTGAGTCTTTCTGTGTTTGAAAACAGAAATTTATGTATGCTGATTATGGAACAAAATAGCCATTAAGTTCCAGCCTTGAAAGGACTTAAAATAAACTAGATGACCCTACAACTAATGTAGCATTGCCATGCTTCATTTCCCACTTGTAGGTCATTAGTGTAGCCTAGCTTCCATTGTTTGAGTTATTACGGAAGTAAGAACCTCAAGCGGTATATGATACCAAGGAAGTTTGATTGCTAGGTCACTGCTCTTTAAACATAAACTTATAGGTAGAAACGGAATTGTAAGTTCCTTTAATTTGTTCCTTTGTTTTCCTATTTCTTGTACCCTTTCTAATAGCCTTAAGAATTGAATTCTCTAGTGTTGACTTTTATACATTGTTTAGACATGTCCAATGTCACTCCAACAAGGTTCTTACCATTTTAATTTATGTTGAATATTTTGTTTCAACTAGATGATCTTACCAGAAGCTTCTAAAGTTCTCTAAGCATCGATCTATTCGAATGTCTAGGGACTAGACTCATTCGAGAATTAAATGGAAAAAGATTTTAGGTTGTTAACCATTGGTAAAGCTGAGCGTTTAAACTCAATGCTTTATGATCTCAAAACTACATTGTATTTTGAATTCACAAGCACCAATAGGTTCGCCATTCGACTTTGATACTCGAAAACAACCATAAAAGTCGATATAAGAAACGTACATTTTAAATTGCTCACTTTCTCTCATTTCCGTGAATCGTTCTTGGATTCACTACCAATTGAGGAAATTTACTGTTACCTTTCTAAAAGGGTTTACTACAGTGCAAGATATTTAACTATAAACAATAATTAAAACATACATTGAAGCATGCAAAGTCTAAACATTTATTATGAGTAATAACTTGAAAATTAAAGCAATCATGCAATTTAAACAAGTCATTAGCATTTTATTCGAGTTATGTGTTCCGGCAGGTGTGAATAAAATGATTCCAAGATCCTAAAATCCATTGAAAAATTAAGCACATTATGTATTTAGACTCAATTCTAAAATCTTTTAGGTAAGCAAAAGCCTTTTGCTAATAGTCTAGAAACTACTCTTGGTTAATAGGTACGTCTAAGAACTTATTAGGTAAACCTATCGATTTTTCCACGACATAAAAGGACTCCTTACTTATATCGTTGAGTTTCACCAAAACTAACATGTACTCACAATTATTTGTGTACCTTACCCCTTTAGGACCAATAAGTAACACCTCGCTGAGCGAAAACTATTACTAGATTGATGTAAAGGATATCCAAGTAAGTGTTTATTTTGGCATGGCACCTTTTAACTCAATTTTTAAGTTTGGAACTTAAGGCTCTTACTATGTTGGTTAGATTTTAAGTGAACTAAAATACTTAATCATGCAACATAATCAAGCCACAATCTCATGCATAATTAAGACATATTTAAAGCAATAAATAACTTAAAGCATGCATAAGATAAATGTGATCTAGTATGGCCCGACTTCATCTTGAAGCTTCAACTTCAAAGTCCGTCTCGAAAATGGTAACTTCTTCTTGAATTTCACCGTGGGAGGCGCCATTTTCTTCAAATAGGATAAGCTATAATTAAACTAATTACAACTATTTGATGGTACGCAGACCATATTCAAATTGAAAAACAAATTTAGTGCATTAGACCAATTACATTCAAATTAATGGTACGCAGACCATATTTTATATCCTATTTGGGCCATACTAGTCACTCCATAACCTGCAAAACAGTACATATACAATATATACCATTCACCCATTCATTATCATGAATGACCCAAATACCTGGTTAGTAAAACACGTTATGCATCACATAAATATTTGCAGCAATTAATTAAGGGCACCAATAATCTACCAATTATTCAGTCCTTATTAATTCTAATCAAGTTGTTTAACCTTAAAGGATTTGTAGACCTAATCAAGAGTTTATGACTAAAAATGCCCCACTTAAACCAATAAATTCATATGCTTTACTAATTTTAAACATAAAAATGTATTTCTAGTCTAACCGAAAACATACAAATTTAATTAAAATTTAAAGCTCATATAAATTTATAATCGAATCCATTAATTTAATTTATTTCAGTTGAATTAAACGAATTTAAATTAATTCAAGATTTAATTTTAGTAAAATAATTAGTATAAATAAAATTTATAATAATTATAATATTCAAAATTAAAATCCAAGAAAACAATTTAAATTACGAATTTTTAAAATTAATTAAAATCGTTTCCGAACTGAAAATTAAAAATTAAATTCAAAACGCATCAATCGGGTCAAGACGAGGCCATGGGCTTGCGCCCATGCCCCGTCGAGTCCACGAGGCAGCATCGCCCCTCACGAGTGATCGCACAGCAAGGCTCGAGCAGCTGCCACGCGCAAACGCAGCAAGCCGAGCCACGCTTGCGCGCAGCATCGCTCGCTGCTTCGTAGCGCAACAGTTTCTTGGCGAGGCTGGGCGAGGCAGCGCTCGTTGCTGCGAGGCACCCCTCGCTGCCCGCGCGCGCGCGTCTGCCATTCTCGCTCGCCTTGCTTCTTCGCCCATCCGCCCATGCATCATCGCAGCACTCGACGTAAGGCAGGGCTGCTGCCTTGTGCTCGCGTGATACTTGCCTTGCTCGCTGCATTCGTACCGCATGGGCGACGAGCTCCCTTGCTCGTCGTCGCATGCCCGCATTATACAACACCCCTTAAGGGTAACACGTAGCGTCCATTGCTTTGTGCGTGCAAGTTTTATGAGCGAATTTGATAAAAATTAAAACTTTTATTTCCAAAATTAATGACAAATTAATAAATCATATTAATTTCATAATTTTAGTGCGAAAAATCGAAAATTTATTAATCAATTAATTTCCGATTAACATGGATTCAAATCTAGGTCATAAAAAATTAAAATTTAACACAAATTAACAATTTTTATGGTGGTTTTTAATCATTGGTACCTAATTAAATTATTAATTAATTATGAAAATCAAATTAATTCTAAATTATTCGAATTTCAACAAATTAATCATAATTACAAATTAGGTTGTATAATTAACAAGGCTAGGCATTCAAACTTGTTAAACATATACTGTAGGTCAATCAAAAACTCAAGATTTATCAACAAGAATCGCAAATACTTAATTTAACATCTTAAATTTACAAACTTTTGCGTTCGAAAAACTAAAACCTCCGAAAAGTCATAGTTAGGCTTCGAATTTGGTAATTCTGGGTTCGGCCAAAAAATATTGTTTTTGTCAAAATTTTAGAATGCCTTTTACATGCGGAATTGACACAAAAATCACTCGATTTGGATGAGTAACGAAGAAACTGCCAAAAAACTGCGTACATATAATTAAATAAACGCAATTTGTAATTAATTAACAATTACGAAAATTAATCACCCCTTTTAATTCCTTGCAAATTTGTAATATTTAACCATGTTTATGCAATTTAGATTATGAAAATAATAAGAGGCTCTGATACCACTGATAGGTTATGATACATATGACAAAACATAAATCATGCGGAAAAACCATAAAGCCAGGAAACATATTATTTACACATAATCATTTAGCGTAGTATAGATGCATACACTTTGTTGCGTGTCTTCCCTAGCTGCGCCCGAACCGAACAAGAACAAGTCTTTAGGACTCCAAGTGTCGTCCCTCCGTAGATAGTCCACAGCACGTCCGGATCCGCCTTAAGCTTGACCAACTAGAATCTCCCTTAAGGTAGTATAGATTTCGGCTAAATAGGGGCAAGAGTGAAGGAAATAATGCCCTTGGTCCAAGTATGCATTCTATGTTAAGTCTAATAAATGCGGTTCAGTATTAATTAACAAGTTAATAATTCAGTGAGATCAAGTGAGCTGAATGCCTAGCTAGAGGCCGCTTCAGTTCAAGTGGAATTAATGATATTAATCCACAGCTTACTCTTGACTGAACCCGTAGGGTCACACAAATAGTACGTAAACGGATCAAGTATTTAATGGCATTAAATACTCCATCTATGAATATTCGGAACCGACGGATCTTGGTTTCAGTGGGAGCTAAGATCGTCACAGGCAAGAAATGAATACTCCGGAAACGATGATATTGCCGGAAACGGAAATATGGATCGTATCGGAAATATGAATATTATCCAAGTCGTAGATGTTGCCGGAAACGGAAACATGGTACGTATCGGAAAATATTATTGGAAATGGAAATATTACCAGAATCGGAAATATTGCCGGAAACGGAAATATTGTCAGAATCGGAAATATTACCGGAATCGGAAAATAATTCCGGAAACGGAAATATTAAATATTTGTTCGAAACGGAAATTAATTCCGGAATCGGAAATATTAAATATTGTTCGTATCGGAAATAAATTCCGGAACTGGAAATTTAATCGGAAGCGTATCGTACGAATTAGCATCGGACGAGGCCTGCCGGACGAAGACCCAGCACGAAGCCGGGCCATCGCCCAGCAAGCACGCGCGCCACAAGCCCAGCCAAGGCAGCGCCCAGGCCTACCGCAAGGCAGGCCCAGCGCGCGCCAAGGCCACGGATGCGTGGGCCGCGCTGCGTGGGCTGCTGCTCGCACGCGCATGGGCAGCCCTTGTGGCTGCCGTGTGTGTGTGAGTTTGTGCTCATGCGTAATTCCTAAATCTACAAGAGTTAGTGTATGATTAAATTCCTATTCCTAATTGGGTAAATTAATTAAATAGAATTCATGTAGGATTCTAATTTCAATTAATTCGTATCCTACTAGGATTACGATTCCTTTTCCATAACTCTATAAATAAAGGCCTAGGGGTCATTATTTATACACAAGTTTTAAGTATTCAAAACTAAGATTTTTAAGCAGAAAAATCAGCCAATATTCTTGCCTACCTAACCGAAAATATTAGAACCTTAAGGGCGATTCTAGTTGGTCAATCTTAAGGCGGATCCGGACGTGCTGTGGACTATCTACGGAGGGACGACACTTGGAGTCCTAAAGACTTGTTCTTGTTCGGTTCGGGCGCAGCAAGGGAAGGCACGCAACAAAGAGTATGCATCTAAACTATGCTAAATGATTATGTGTAAATAATATGTTTCCTGGCTTTATGGTTTTTCCGCATGATTTATGAACTGTCATATGAATCATAACCTAACAGTGGTATCACGAGCCCCTTATTATTTTCATAATCTAAATTGCATGAACATGGTTAAATATTACAAATTTGCAAGAATTAAAAGGGGTGATTAATTTTCGTAATTGTTAATTAATTGCAAATTGCGTTTATTTAATTATACGTACGCAGTTTTTTCGGCAGTTTCTTCGTTACTCATCCAAATCGAGTGATTTTTGTGTCAATTCCGCATGTAAAAGGCATTCTAAAATTTTGACAAAAATAGTTTTTTTCTGCCGAACCCAGAATTCTCAAATTCGAAGCCTAACTATGACTTTTCGAAGGTTTTAGTTTTTCGAATGCAAAATTTCGTAAATTTAAGATGTTAAATTAAATATTTGCGATTCTTGTTGATAAATCTTGAATTTTTGATTGACCTACTGCATATGTTTAACAAGTTTGAATGCCTAGTCTTGTTAATTATGCAATCTAATTTGTAATTATGATTAATTTGTTGAAAATTAGAATAATTTAGAATTAATTTGATTTTCATAAT
Organism: Spinacia oleracea; assembly: GCF_020520425.1. Taxonomy (NCBI): domain Eukaryota; kingdom Viridiplantae; phylum Streptophyta; class Magnoliopsida; order Caryophyllales; family Amaranthaceae; genus Spinacia; species Spinacia oleracea. Next base: position 36,010,070 of record NC_079491.1, read on the forward strand.
TAATTGTAATTTAATTAGAAACCTATGATTAAAAACCACCATAAAAATTGTAAATTTACGATAAATTTTAAATTTTTATGACCTAGACTTGAATCCATAACAATCGGAAATCAATTGGATAATAAATTTTCGATTTTTCGCCCTAAAATTATGAAATTAATATTATTTATTAATTTGTCATTAATTTTAAATATAAATTTTAAATTTTTATGCGATTCGTTCATAAAACTTGCACGCACGAAGCAATGGACGCTTCGTGTTACCCTTAAGGGGTGTTGTATAATGCGGGCATGCGACGACGAGCAAGGGAGCTCGTCGCCCGTGCGGCACGAATGCAATGAGCAAGGGCGTAGTGCACGAGCACAAGGCAGCAGCCCTGCCTTGTGTCGTGTGCCACGAGCAATGAACGAATGGGCATGGGCGAAGGGCGAGCCAAGGCAGTCGCGTGTGGGCAGCAAGCGAGCTGCGCCACAACGCGCGCTGCCTCGCACAAGAGCGCGCAGCCTCGCGCGCAGCGAGCGCAAGCTCGCGTGCCACGAGCGCTGCGCCCAGCATTACTCGCGCGCACAGCGCGCGATGTCGCCCGCCCAGCGAGCGATGTCGCGCCCCAGCGAGCGATGGCTCGCGCGCACAGCGAGCGATGTCGCGCGCCCAGCGAGCGATGTCGCGCGCCCAGCGAGCGATGGCTCGCGCGCACAGCGAGCGATATCGCGCGCCCAGCGAGCGATGGCTCGCGCGCCCAGCGAGCGATGTCGCGCGCCCAACGAGCGATATCGCGCGCGCGCACTGCGAGCGATAGCTCGCGTGCGATGAGCGCTGGCGCGCGCAGCGAGCACCAATGCGTGCGGAGGCTTGCGACAGGGAAGCAGCAGCTATGCGACGAGCGCATGGGCTGCGCGCACATGGCCAGCAATGGCTGTGTGCGTACGGCCCATGGGCGTGCAACGCGTAGGGTGTTTGCGTTACGATTAGATCGTTTTTGAATGTTTAATTTGAAAATTTCAGTTCACGTAATTTTAATTAATTTTAAAATTAATAATTTGAATTATTTTCTTGGATTTTAATTTTGAATATTATAATTATAATAAATATTATTTATTCTAATTATTTTACTAAAATTAAAATCATGAATTAATTTAAATACGACTGAAATTAAATTAAATTTTTGGATTCAATTATAAATTGATATGAGCTTTAAATTTTAATTAAATTTGTATGTTTCCGGTTGGACTAGAAATACATTTTTATGTTTAAAATTGGTAAAGCATATGAATTTATTGGTTTAAGTGGGAGCGCTTTTTAGTCATAAACTCTTGATTAGGTCTACAAATCCTTAAGGTTAAAACAACTTGATTAGAATTAATAAGGACTGAATAATTGGTAGATTATTGGTGCCCTTGATTAATTGCTGCAAATGTTTACGTGATGCATAATGTGTTTTACTAACCAGCTATGTGGGCCATTCATGATAATGAATGGGTGAATGGTATATATTGTATATGTACTGTTTTGCAGGTTATGAAGTGACTAGTATGGCCCAAATAGGATAGAAAATATGGTCTGCGTACCATTAATTTGAATGTAATTGGTCTAAAGTACCAAAGTTATTTTTCAATTCAAATATGGTCTGCGAACCATCAAATAGTTGTAATTAGTTATAGCTTATCCTATTTGAAGAAAATGGTGCCTCCCACGGAGATTTTCAAGACGGACTTTGAAGTCAAAGCTTCAAGATGAAGTCGGGCCATACTAGATCACAAATATCTTATGCATGTTTTAAGTTATTTATTGTTTTAAATATGTCTTAAAATGCATGAGATCAAAAGCTTGATTATGTTGCATGATTAAGGATTTTAGTTCACTTAAAATCTAACCAACATAGTAAGAGCCTTAAGTTCCAAACTTAAAAATTGAGTTAAAAGGTGCCATGCCAAAATATACACTTGCTTGGATATCCTTTACATCAATCTAGTAATAGTTTTCGCTCAGCGAGGTGTTACTTATTGGTCCTAAAGGGGCAAGGTACACAAATAATTGTGAGTACATGTTAGTTTTGGTGAAACTCAACGATATAAGTAAGGAGTCCTTTTATGTCGTGGAAAATTCGATAGGTTTACCTAATAAGTTCTTAGACGTACCTATCAACCAAGAATAGTTTCTAGACTATTAGGAAAAGGCTTTTGCTTACCTAAGATGTTCTAGGATTAAGTCGACAAACTGTGCTTAGTTCTTCAATGATTTTAGGATCTTGGAATCATTTTATTCACACCTGCCGGAACACATAATTTGAATAAAATGCTTAATAAACATTGAATTATGCATGTATGCTAGAATTTAAGTTTATTAAGAGAAACTGTGAATGGTTATTTATTTGTTTATTCTTTTCAATTGTAGTTTTTAATATGGCAAACAACAATTCATTCAACATTCGATCAATTCTCGAAAAGGAGAAGTTGAACGGGAAAAACTTCCTTGACTGGCAAAGGAACTTGCAAATAGTTCTTATGCAGGAAGAAAAGGAGTATGTCCTAGATGAGGCGATGCCCGAAGCTCCAGGCGACGGGGTCACTCAGGCAGCCCTCAATCGTTGGATTGATGCCAACAAGGATGTGAAATGTCTAATGCTCGCCACCATGAGTGCGGATCTGCAGAAAACGTTCATCAACTCAGATGCTTTCACAATCATCAGTGAGTTGAAGAACATGTTCCAAGATCTGGCTCGAGTCGAAAGATTCGAGACTCATAGGCAAATTCTTGAGACCAAACTTAAGAAGGGCGAGCCCGTAAGTCCACATGTTCTCAAAATGATTGGACTCATTGAGAATATGAGTCGGCTGGATCAGCAATTTTCTCAGGAAATGGCTATAGACACCATCCTCCATTCTCTTCATAGCGGGTATGATCAGTTCAAACTGAACTACAGTATGAATAGTCTGGACAAAACGCTCACTGAGCTTCACGGTATGCTGAAGACCGCTGAAAAGACGCTCAAAAGTGATAAGCAGGATGTGCTTATGGTGCGTGGGGGCAAGTTCAAGAAATCTGGAAAGAAGAGGAATGCTAAGAAAGGTGGCAACAAGGCCAGCCCAACTAAGCAAACTGGCGCCATATCTGCAAAGAGGAAGGTCAGTCAACCCACTTCTGAATCCGAATGCTTCTACTGCAAGAAGAAGGGGCATTGGAAGAGAGATTGCTTGAAGCTAAAGGAAGATCAGAAGAACGGAACAGTCGTTCCATCTTCAGGTATTTTCGTTATAGACTGTATACTTGCTAATTCAACTTCTTGGGTATTAGATACAGGTTGTGGCTCACACTTATGTTCCAATCCACAGGGACTAAGAAGAAGTAGAAAGTTAAGCAAGGGTGAAGTCGACCTACGAGTGGGAAATGGAGCACGGATTGCTGCATTAGCTGTAGGAACTTACTATTTGTCGTTGCCCTCCGGGCTAGTTTTGGAACTGGAAGAATGTTTCCATGTTCCAAGTCTTACTAAAAACATCATTTCAGTTTCTTGCTTAGATGCTAAGGGATTTTCCTTTTTAATAAAAGACAATAGTTGTTCGTTTTATTTTAAAGAGATGTTTTATGGATCTGCTAGATTAGTCAATGGACTTTATTTATTAGATCACGACAAACAAGTATATAACATTAATACCAAAAAGGCCAAAAAGGATGATTCAGATCTCACCTATCTGTGGCATTGTCGATTAGGCCATATAAACTTGAGACGCTTAGAAAGACTTCAAAGGGAAGGAATTCTAGAACCATTTGACTTAGAGGATTATGGTAAATGCGAATCATGTTTACTTGGCAAAATGACAAAGCAACCTTTCTCTAAAGTTGGAGAAAGAGCAAATGAACTATTGGGTTTAATCCATACAGATGTATGTGGACCAATGAGTACAAATGCTAGAGGTGGTTTCAGCTACTTTATCACTTTCACTGATGACTTCAGTAGGTATGGTTATGTCTACCTAATGAAGCATAAGTCTGAATCCTTTGACAAATTCAAGGAATTTCAGAGTGGAGTAGAGAATCAATTAGGCAAGAAGATCAAGGCACTGCGGTCTGATAGAGGCGGTGAATATCTGAGCTATGAATTTGATGACCATCTGAAAGAATGTGGAATTCTATCAGAATTGACTCCTCCTGGAACACCATAATGGAACGGTGTGTCAGAACGGAGGAACAGAACCTTGCTAGACATGGTCAGGTCAATGATGGGTCAGGCCGAACTTCCATTAGAATTTTGGGGACATGCACTAAATACAGCTGCACTCACTATAAATAGAGCTCCGTCTAAAGCTGTCGAAAAGACTCCATACGAATTATGGTTTGGAAAGCCTCCAAATGTGTCTTTTCTTAAGATTTGGGGATGTGAAGTATACGTCAAACGATTAATTTCAGACAAACTTCATCCAAAATCTGACAAATGTATCCTTGTGGGCTATCCAAAGGAAACAAAGGGGTATTACTTCTACAATACATCTGAGAACAAAGTGTTTGTTGCTCGAGATGGTGTCTTTTTGGAGAAGGATCACATTTCCAAAATGACAAGTGGGAGAAAAGTAGACCTCGAAGAAATTCGAGTCGAACAACAAACTCTAGAGAATGCTCAAGATGACATTCAAGATGAAACTCAGAGATCTTTAGAAGAATCTGGTGAGAATCATGGTCAATCTAGAAATGTTACCCCGCGTAGATCGCAAAGATATAGATCTCAACCGGAAAGGTACTTGGGTATTTTGACGAACGAGAGCTATGACGTTCTATTACTTGAAAGTGATGAACCTGCGACTTACAAGCAAGCTATGACGAGCCCTAGCTCCAAGCAATGGCAAGAAGCCATGCAATCTGAATTAGACTCCATGTCTGAAAACCAAGTATGGGATTTGGTCGATTTGCCAGATGGCTACCAAGCCATTGGAAGCAAATGGGTTTTCAAACTGAAAAAGGACAAGGATGGGAAACTTGAAGTTTTCAAAGCTAGATTGGTTGCAAAAGGTTACAGGCAAGTCCACGGTGTGGATTACGATGAAACCTTTTCACCAGTTGCAATGCTAAAGTCTATTCGAATAATGTTAGCAATCGCTGCATATTACGATTACGAAATATGGCAGATGGATGTCAAAACTGCTTTCTTAAACGGCGTTTTAACAGAAACTGTGTTTATGACACAGCCTGAAGGTTTTGAGGATCCAAAGAATGCTAAAAAGGTATGCAAGCTAAAGAAGTCGATCTACGGATTGAAGCAGGCATCCAGGAGCTGGAATATACGTTTTGATGAAGCAGTCAGTGACTTTGGTTTCATCAAGAACGCGGACGAATCTTGTGTATACAAGAAGGTCAGTGGGAGCAAAATTGCTTTCCTAGTATTATATGTCGACGACATATTGCTTATTGGAAATGACATTCCTATGTTGAACTCTGTCAAGATTTGGCTTGGGAAATGTTTTTCAATGAAGGATCTAGGAGAAGCACAGTACATATTGGGCATCAAGATTTACAGAGATAGATCTAAAAAGATGATTGGACTTAGTCAAAGCACTTATATCAATAAGGTGCTTGATAGGTTCAAGATGGCGGACTCCAAGCGAGGCTACCTACCCATGTCTCATGGAATGACTCTAAGCAAGACTCAGTGCCCAAAAACACTTGATGAGCGTAGACGAATGAATGGGATTCCATATGCATCATTGATTGGTTCAATAATGTATGCTATGATATGTACACGCCCGGATGTTGCGTACGCACTCAGTGCTACGAGCAGATACCAGTCAGACCCAGGAGAGGCGCATTGGACTGCTGCCAAGAACATTCTGAAGTACCTGAAAAGGCACAAAGATGACTTCCTGGTCTATGGTGGAGATGATGAATTAATTGTTAAAGGCTATACGGACGCAAGTTTCCAAACCGACAAAGATGATTTCAGATCACAGTCTGGGTTTGTCTTCTGCCTCAACGGAGGAGCAGTAAGCTGGAAAAGTGCTAAGCAAAGCACCATTGCGGATTCTACAACTGAAGCGGAGTACATTGCTGCACATGAAGCAGCAAAGGAAGCTATATGGCTAAGGAAGTTCATAGGAGAACTTGGTGTAGTCCCCTCCATTAAAGGACCAATAGCCCTGTATTGTGATAATAACGGAGCTATTGCACAGGCAAAAGAGCCTAGACACCACCAGAGAGTCAAGCATGTACTTCGTAGATTTCACCTTCTACGAGAGTTCGTTGAAAGAAAAGAAGTCGAGATAAGCAAAATTGGAACTGATGACAACATATCAGATCCATTAACTAAACCTCTGCCGCAAGCGAAGCACAACTCGCACACTGCAGCTATGGGAATCAAGCATATTGGAGAATGGCTTTGATGTCTCTGTTTAATGTTTTAAAGTTTTAGAGTTTAAATCTTTGTAAAACATTATTGGTTAATCATTCACAATAAATGAAAGGAATTCATTTTTCCATTTAATTTGTGGTTTATTAAATGATGAGTCCCTTCAACTTGACGATATATTCAAGATAGACTGTCAGGACCAGTCCTGTGACTAAGAAATGTCTATCAAGTGAACTTGAATGTCAAAGGTTGAAAATGGTCCCTAATCGGAGTTTTCTATAAAATTGGACGCATAGAAAACGTTAGACGATTAGAATGCAAGATGACTAGTAGTTCTGTTTCTTGAACTATGTGGACATGGCAATGTCATAATCATTTGCATAGATACTTACTTTGGGAAGACTAGTATCGGACAAGACCTATGAAACTTTACTGTAAGAGATGAAAGTCTGTCATAAGTAAATTTCATTAAATTATTAGACACTAAATCCTCAATACCTGAGTGATTTGAGATTACTTGTTTGAGAACTGGTTGCTTTGACGTTGACCAACCGTCGCACCGGAAAAGGAGACTATAAAGGCAACGCTCAGGTAATCACCTATCAAACGAAGTCTAATCTCAAGATCGCAAGATTGGGATTGTCCTCCCATAAATCGGGATGAGATGCTTAAAAGTTGTACAAGGCCACTCGGAGAGCTAGAAACTGTGAAATGCATGGCCGTGCTCGGATGAATCATAGGCTATGATTATCTGTTTATTTGATCAGTTGAACTCTGAAACCGAGGAACACCTCTGGACATAATAAGGATGACAACTCTTACCTTATGTTCAAGAGCAAGCATCGAGCGACAAAGGAATTAGGAAATGCACACTTGTCCCTAAGGACAAGTGGGAGACTGAAGGAAATAATGCCCTTGGTCCAAGTATGCATTCTATGTTAAGTCTAATAAATGCGGTTCAGTATTAATTAACAAGTTAATAATTCAGTGAGATCAAGTGAGCTGAATGCCTAGCTAGAGGCCGCTTCAGTTCAAGTGGAATTAATGATATTAATCCACAGCTTACTCTTGACTGAACCCGTAGGGTCACACAAATAGTACGTAAACGGATCAAGTATTTAATGGCATTAAATACTCCATCTATGAATATTCGGAACCGACGGATCTTGGTTTCAGTGGGAGCTAAGATCGTCACAGGCAAGAAATGAATACTCCGGAAACGATGATATTGCCGGAAACGGAAATATGGATCGTATCGGAAATATGAATATTATCCAAGTCGTAGATGTTGCCGGAAACGGAAACATGGTACGTATCGGAAAATATTATTGGAAATGGAAATATTACCAGAATCGGAAATATTGCCGGAAACGGAAATATTGTCAGAATCGGAAATATTACCGGAATCGGAAAATAATTCCGGAAACGGAAATATTAAATATTTGTTCGAAACGGAAATTAATTCCGGAATCGGAAATATTAAATATTGTTCGTATCGGAAATAAATTCCGGAACTGGAAATTTAATCGGAAGCGTATCGTACGAATTAGCATCGGACGAGGCCTGCCGGACGAAGACCCAGCACGAAGCCGGGCCATCGCCCAGCAAGCACGCGCGCCACAAGCCCAGCCAAGGCAGCGCCCAGGCCTACCGCAAGGCAGGCCCAGCGCGCGCCAAGGCCACGGATGCGTGGGCCGCGCTGCGTGGGCTGCTGCTCGCACGCGCATGGGCAGCCCTTGTGGCTGCCGTGTGTGTGTGAGTTTGTGCTCATGCGTAATTCCTAAATCTACAAGAGTTAGTGTATGATTAAATTCCTATTCCTAATTGGGTAAATTAATTAAATAGAATTCATGTAGGATTCTAATTTCAATTAATTCGTATCCTACTAGGATTACGATTCCTTTTCCATAACTCTATAAATAAAGGCCTAGGGGTCATTATTTATACACAAGTTTTAAGTATTCAAAACTAAGATTTTTAAGCAGAAAAATCAGCCAATATTCTTGCCTACCTAACCGAAAATATTAGAACCTTAAGGGCGATTCTAGTTGGTCAATCTTAAGGTGGATCCGGACGTGCTGTGGACTATCTACGGAGGGACGACACTTGGAGTCCTAAAGACTTGTTCTTGTTCGGTTCGGGCGCAGCAAGGGAAGGCACGCAACAAAGAGTATGCATCTAAACTATGCTAAATGATTATGTGTAAATAATATGTTTCCTGGCTTTATGGTTTTTCCGCATGATTTATGAACTGTCATATGAATCATAACCTAACAAAGAGAGTGGCTGATTTTTCTTGAAAATCTTACCTTTGAATACTTCAAATTTCGATGTAAATATGTGACCCTAGGCACCTATATATAGAGTTTATGGAAAGGAATTATAATCCTACTAGGATTTGGATTTATTAAGTAGAATCCTATTTGAACTCTAAATAATAAATTTAATCTATTAGGATTAGGATTTAATCAATACACGAATTCCGATAGGATTAGGATTCGTTACGAACATGAGCATCGTATGGCCACGAGCATCGCACCACCCGCGCAGGCCTTGCGTCCCACACGAGCAGTCGCTGCTCGCAGCCCAACAGCACGCTTAGCGTGCGCGCGCCAAAGGCCTTGCTGGGCCTGGCCTTGCGCTGGGCCTGGCGAGGCTGTGGCAGCTCCATGTTGGGCGCTCGGCTTGCTGGGCGCGGGCCTGGCTTCGTGCTGGGCCTTCGTCTAGCAAGCCTCGTCCGATGCTAATTCGTACGATGCGCTTCTGATTAAATTCCCGGTTCCGGAATTTATTTCCGATACGAACAATATTTAATATTTCCGATTCCGGAATTAATTTCCGTTTCGAACAAATATTTCGGATTCTGACAATATTTCCGTTTCCGGCAATATTTCCGATTCCGGTAATATTTCCATTTTCATTAATATTTTCCGATACGTACCATGTTTTCGTTTCCGGTAACATCTACGACTTGGATAATATTTATATTTTTTCCGATACGATCCATATTTCCGTTTCCGGCAATATCATCGTTTCCGGAGTATTCATTTGCTTGCCTGTGACGATCTTAACTCCCACTGAAACCAAGATCCGTCGATTACGAATATCCATAGATGGAGTATTTAATGCCATTAAATACTTGATCTGTTTACGTACTATTTGTGTGACCCTACGGGTTCAGTCAAGAGTAAGCTGTGGATTAATATCATTAATTCCACTTGAACTGAAGCGGCCTCTAGTTAGGCATTCAGCTCACTTGATCTCACTGAATTATTAACTTGTTAATTAATACTGAACCGCATTTATTAGACTTAATATTATATGCATACTTGGACCAAGGGCATTATTTCCTTCAAATACGACATTAATTCATAGCAGAGACGGATGAAAATGAAAATTGTAAACCCTTATATAAAACTAAAAGAGTAATATATAGGCACCTTTTGCAAGTGAGGAAGTTAAGAGAAACAAATTAACAACAGAACCATAAATAGTAATGCTAAAAAAAGAAGGCCAGAAAATGGAAAGCCATCAACAAAAGCCCTATATCTGGCCATCTAAAAGAATAGATATTTGATGATCAGAAAGTGCAATTCCACTTGCATGGATCCGGTCCACCATAAGATTAGCATGGACCAGGGTAATTAGGTAATTTGGATGCGCTGATTAGGATCATATCGTTTGATATCACGTGATCCAAAAAAACAGAAAACGCATGACCTAATTTTGAACTAAACCCTAAAATCTCTCTCCTCCAGCAGCTTCTCTCTCCTTCAACAATGGAGGACGATTTAATCGATTTGAATATCGATTTAAATCGCGCAATAGAAGAAGAGTTGTATAATTATGAAGGTAATATTCTAATCCTAGTAACTACGAAGAATTATAGTAACTTTAATATTGATTGCGTAATTATTATTATTTTAGAGAATCATAAAGAAGTATGCGACGTTGAAGATGAAGGCACATCTCAGCAAGTTATGGTTGCAGATCATTGTATTGAAGAAGGTATATGATATAATATCTCTTAATAAAGATATAGTAACTGTTATGTTGATATAGTTATCCTCTTATTTAATAGAGATGCTATGATAGTGTACACACATTAAAATATTATAATTGCAGTAGAGTAACTAACATATAAAGAGGAACTATATTTATAGTACAGTAACTATAACATATAAAGAGGAACTGTATACTGTAGAGTAACTATCACATATACACAGGAGTTATATTAACTGTAGAGTAACTATAACATATAAACACTAACTATATAAAATGAAGAGTAATTATCACATATAAACACAAACAATATTAAGTACAGAGTAACTATAACATATAAAGAGAACTATATTTATAGTAAAGTAACTATAACTTATAAAAAGTAATTGTAGAGTAACTATCACATAAAGGAAGAAACTATATTAGAAAGAAACTATATTTAACGTACAGTAACTATAACATATAAAGAGGAACTATATTTACTGTAGAGTAACTATCACATATACACATGACTTATAGTAACTGTAGAGTAACTATAACATATAAACACTAACTATATAAAATGAGGAGTAACTATTACATATAAATATTAACTGTAGAGTAACTATAACATGTAAAGAGGACTATATTTATAGTAAAGTAACTATAACATATAACAAGTAACTATATTAAATAAAAAATAACTATTATATATAAACAATAACTTTTTTAACTGTAGAGTAATTATAACTTAAAAAAAGAAACTATATTTATAATAGAGTAACTATAACTTATAAAGAGTTACTAAGCTAATATTTGTATTTGTACAGGTTCAATAATACATTAAGTTGATACAAACCACAACATCTTTGAAAATCCAAATAATGAGCACCAACAAAACATTGATAAAGAATTAGATGGCAGTTTAATTGGAGAAGCAAGGAAAACAGCCGATGAGATTTATGATCTATATTGCAAACATGCTGCTATTATTGATTTTAGTGTACGAAAAGGGAAGAATAGATATAAAGAAGGAACCACTATTGTTATTGGAAAATACTTCTACTGCTCTGCTGCTGGAATAAGAGACACTCCTAAAAACAAAGAACTAAAAAATGAAGATGATCAATCAGATGCAAAGAAGAAAGAAAGGAGAAAGAGAGTGATGATAACAAGAAAAAAAATGTGAAGCTCAGATATTTGCAAAGAAGAATGAAAATGGAGATTTTGAAATAGAAAAGCATGTAGTGGTTCATAATCACCCATTGACAGGAGAAATAAGTAATTATCTCCACCGATCGGAACGACAAATGACAGAGCCTAAACAAGAAGTTATTGAGGCAATGTCATAATGTGGTCTAAGACCAATGGAGTCTTATAAATATATGTCAACAGAAACTGGTGGAGAAGACTGTGTAGGTCATATGATGATTGATCATCTAAACTACTGCTACAAGTTAAAAATGAAGCAAATTGATGGCAAGGATTCACAAACACTAGTGAACAAACTGTATAACTTACAACCAATAGATCCTGAGTTCTTTTTCAGAGTAAGACTCAATGATGAAGGAAAAGTTGAGTGTCTATTTTGGAGGGATTCATTGATGAGAGAAGATTACAAAATATATGGAGATGTTCTAGTTTTTGATACTACATTCAGAACCAATAAGTACAATCTCATATGTGCTCCATTTCTTGGTATCAATAACCATTGGAAAAACACAATGTTTGCTTGTGCTTTCATTGGGGATGAAACCACTGAATATTTCGTTTGGGTGTTTGAAACTTTTCTGAAGGCTATGGGAGGAAAGCACCCTGTTTCAATTTTCACTAATCAAGATGCAGCTATTGCTGCTGGAATAGAACATGTACCTCTTCATATATTACTGTCTATTACATATAGTCACTGTTTGTATTAGAATAGTTACTCATTTTATACATAGTAACTATTTATTTTCTATAGTTACTCTTCTTTATATATAGTAACACTTTGTTTACTATAGTTACTCTTCATATATCATGAAGTTACTGAAAATTACTATAAACATTAATATATATTGAAATACCTATAACTTTTACATATAATTACTCTTTATGTTTTATAGTTACCCTTATTTGAAAATAGTAACTCTTAACAAAATAGTTACTGAGTATAACTAAAAACATTAATATATATATATTGAGAATAACTATAACTATAACTTCACATATAATTACTATTTATTTTTTATAGTTACCCTTCTTTACATATAGTAATTCTTAATATAATATAGTTACTTTTTCAGAAAACAGTATATTTTTTTTGAGAGCAACTATATCTTTGAAAGAGTAATTATTTCTGTAAGAAAGTAACTATATGTATTCATTATTGTTTTTCAGGTTTTTCCTTCTTCAAGACACAGATTATGCTTGTGGCACTTGAGTAAAAATGCAAACAGTAGATTTGGTTTATTCAAGACTGATAAAAACTTCAAAAACGCATTCTACAAGTGTTTAAGTAGGTGTATAACACCAAATAATTTTGAAGAAACTTGGAAATCTATGATCAACACTTTTAAGCTGGAAAATGATGACTGGTTCAACAGATTGTATGGTCTTAAAGAAAAATGGTGTACAACTTTAAGTAAAGATTTTTTTTCTGCTGGTATACTTTCATCACAAAGAAGCGAAAGCACAAACCATGTTGTTGCATTTAAAGCAAATAAAAGTACAACATTAACAGAGTTCTATAGTATTTTTCAAGCTACAATAAATCGATGGAGAAAAACAGAAGAAAAAGACGACTTTGACTGTACAAGAGGAATACCTACTTCAGAGCTAAGTATGAGTGCTATATTAAAACAGGCAGCGAATGTATACACAATAACACTTTTTCGTGATTTTGAAGAAGAGTTCAAGCTTTTTGTGGCATGCAAAGTTCAAAGGAAGTGTTGAAATAACAGTGTTTTTTGAGGTCTGGATAGAAGGAATAACAGGTAAAAAAACTATAAATCTTTGTTTAATATTTTGAGTAGATGTTCTTTTGAATAATATTATATTATATGTAAATAATCTAACAGGATCAAGGTAAAAAGTTCAATTCAAAATTGAAGATTCAACTATCACTTGCACATGCAAAAACTTTGAAGAATCTGGATGGTTGTGCTTCCATTGGCTGAGAATATTTCATTTACATTCAATCAATACAATTCCAGATCGTTACATAACAACAAGATGGACTAGATATTCAAAGAAACATATATGGGAAAGGGTTGATACAATAAAAAGGGAGAAATGTGAAATCAACAATTTTACTAGTTGGAGATTACATATGATTAGAAGGTAATATTTTCAATTTACATTAGTTCATTTTCATATAGTTACAATTACAGTTGATATTTTACTTAACACTAAAACTTTATATGACATATACTATAACTTAATTTTAAAAGGGCATAACATAGCAAAGACCAGAAAATTTATCGAGGAGAAGTTTATAACATATAATAAAGAAGTTGATGAAATCATAAAAAAGGAAGAAGAAAGGAAGGCAAAAGAAGAAGCTGCAAAGATAGCAGAACAAGAAAAGGCAAAAGCTGAAGCACAACGAGAAACACAAGACGGGAAATCAACTAATTCTGAAATAACAATTGTGCTAGATCCTGATCGCGCTAATACTAAAGGAAAGAGTAAGAAGAGAATAAAGGGTCAATATGACAATTACAAGCAGCCATCAAGAAAAGGAAAAAAGAAACACAAAGAATTTGGATCAAAGACACCAAGTATTCAATTATTTACACCTAAAGAACAACTATTTTAGTGATTTTTTTGTTTTATTATCATATACAGTTACTTCAATATTTATACACAAAGTTATTGAGTGTTTATACTATAGTTTTCCTTTACATTACATAGTTACTATTCTGAACGTATAGTAACTCTTTGTAATCCACAAAACTTTTTATTTATCAAGTAACAAAATACAAAAAGAGAGTAACTATATCTTGTAAAAGGTAACTATATTTGTAAGCGAGTAACTATACAACTTATGATTTATACACAAATTTATTAACTGTTTATACTATAGTTTTCCTTTACATTACATAGTTACTATTCTGAACTTATGGTAACTCTTTGTAATCTATAAAACTTCTTTTTATCAAGTAACATAATACAAAACGAGAGTAACTATATCTTATAAAAGGTAACTATATCTGTAAGAGAGTAACTAAATAACTTATGATTTATACACAAAATTATTGACTGTTTATAATATGCTAACGCTTCACATTTTGTGGTTACTCTGTTTTGCATATAGTAACTTTTTGTATAGAATAAAACATGACTTATAAATTTTTAAGAGTAACTATATTTTAACTATTTCTTTAAAATAGAAACTATATTTATACTCAGTATATTCCATGATTAATGGCAATAAAATACTTAATTTATGATAGTCACTAATGCAATGTAAAGTAACTATATATTCAGATTAGTAACTTTGAAGAAAGATAATTTCATTTGAATAAAGTAGAATATCCATATAGAATTACTATATGTTTAAAAAAGGTAAATTATATCTGTATACAACTACTATATTATAAATTGAACAATATCACACAGATACTGCAGATGTTATAATCACTCTCATATATCAAACAATTCTAAATCACTAAGAGTAACAATATCAAAATTAGAATTAATTGTACTTTCTAAAGAGTAATTTTACAACACATTAACATTAAATATTAAATTGTTTTTTCAGCTTTAAAATTTATTTACCACGTGAAGCACCTCGTCCACGTCCCCTACCGCGTCTACCTCCTTTGCCGCGTCTCCCTCCTTTGCCGCGTCCTTTACCTTCAACAATAAAATTTGGCTCAACATCATCTTCTGTTTCAACATTTTTTGATTTCCTTCCTGAACTAATTCTTGCCACAACTTTAAGTATTTCAGGATCATCAATGTGTTTCTGAATCAACTTTTCCCTCTCTTTAATAAGTGCCTCCAAAACATCTTCTTTCCTCTTTTCCCTGAATGCAACCATTTGTTTCAGAAATTGATCCCTGCAAAGATTCAAATCTGACAAAACAATGGTGCCACACATGCAAGCCCTGAGGAACTTCCTGAAATCTTCCTGCAAATATTTAAACAGTAACTATTAAAATAAAAACAGTAACTATAACAACAAAAAAATAACTATAAAGAATGAAGAGAAACTATAAAAAACATTAATTAATTTTAACACAAAAACATACATTTGCCAAGGGATCAAAGTCAAAAATGCCAACACCATCTTGTACAATTTCAACACCATGAAAGACCATCATAAACATCATCAAATAAACACAACAATTTTTATCATAAGCACCTCGCTTCCAATTACCACCTACAGGGATAAATGTGAAGCTTCTAATATCTTCATGATGAATGTTATCCATATCCTTCAATAACTTTTCCAATGAAGAACACTGTACAAAAGATAAGTATTTGTATTCAATAAGGACTGGAATATAAGGGTAACTATAACATAAATAAAGTAACTACAAAAAAATATATGGTAACTATAAAAATACTTACCAAGACAGAAAAATATTTCTTCCTTCCTTCCAACTCATTTTCATCAAGAAGCATATTATCCATGAAGTAGACTCTTTTGTCTTTCAAACTAACCACAAACAGGTAGTAATGTTTCGGGTCTTCAATCAGAACAAGAGCAAAAATCTATATAAAAAAGAAAAACAGCAGATTACAACTACAAGAATTGAAAGGAGACAAAAAAAGAAAATAATATGGTTATATAAAGAAAATATAAATCTTCTTTCGAAAAAAAATATATATATAAATCATACCATATTACAATCTTTCAACGATTTAATTCCATTAATATCTTTCACACCATAACCAAGACAAACAGACAATTCAGACTGGATTTTTTGATCATCTGGTTTCTCAATCAATTCAGCAACATATTTCTGCAAATGATTATTAAAAGAAAAATTAAACAAAGGCCAAAAAAAAATATAAATAATTTACATTCTATATTATTAAAAATATATAACTTACACAATATGTGCCACCTAAAAATAGCTTCTGAGGACAACCATCAGCATTACTTTCATTTTCATTCAATAAGAAGGCCCATGATTCAATATGAATCAAAAGAATATCAAATGTAGAAGGAAGTGTACACATATCATCTCTTGCTACCGCAACAAAATGATTGTATTCAATAATTTTATCACTGAAAAACATAAATAAGAAACAATAACTATGTCAGAAATAATATAAAGATAACTATAATAAATAAAAAGTAACAATAGAATATAAAAGAAAACTATAGTAAATAAAAGGACACTATAGAGTATAAAAGGTAACTATAAAGTTTCGAGTAACTATAGTATACAAAAGGTAACTATAGTATACAAAAGGTAACTATAGAGAACAAAAGGTAAATACAATATATAAAAGGGTACAATAAAGTATCGAGGTAACTATAGTATTCAAAAGGTAACTATATACTATAAAGTATAAAAGGTAACTACAAAATATAAAAAGGTAACTATATAGTATACAAAGAAACTATAGTATATAATAGGTGACTATATCAAATATAAAGTTAACTATAACAAATATAAAGCTACTATATCAAATATAAAGTCACTATAACACATATACAAATAAACAATAAGTTATGAAATGAAAAAACGTCTACTTACTCAAGCAAAATACCCTCTCCATCAGGCAGAGCAGCAAAATCCACAACTTCTTGAACAAATACTGGAAGATGTCTCATTAAATCTTCAAATGCAATCATAAACGGAGACATGAAAAACACGTTTTCCTCAACACCATAGACACTGACATCCACTTTTGATACAACATAGTTGTTAATGATGCATTTTTGGAACGCAGCCCACACACGCTCATATTCTTCCATTTCATCATCATCATCCTCCGTAGTTGTTTTCGATTTGGTTTTCAAAGAATCAACAACTTCAAATATAACTTTTGTAACATCCATTGGATCACCAAACGCTTGGGTAGATGTTGTTGGCTCAACAATAGCAGCAGTACACAAAGCTGCAGCCTTAGTTGGAACAACAACAGAAGTTTGAGGGACAATGGTGACAGATGCTGGAGTAGATGCATTGTTATTTGTACCAAAAATATCATCCTACCCATTAGGTAGGTTCTTCACCAATTGATGAATCTCAACTAACTCATCAACCAGCTTTTGATAAGTGGAATCTTCCAAAATATCATCGCCATGGTTCTGCGTCTGCATCGAAGCCTTTATTTTGAACAGCTCTTCAGCATGGATGGCTGAAACGACATCCAAATCTCTCTTCGTCAACAACCACTGACCTTGAAAATCCTGAAAGACAAAATACATAAATTTAAATATGGAACATATTAGGAAAATTTAATAAAAAAGTACAACAAATATTATAAGAAAAGGTAACTATAGTGTATAAAAGATAACTATAGTATATGAAAGGTAACTATAGTATATGAAAGGTAACTATAGTATATAAAAGATAACTATAGTAAATAAAAGGTAACTATAGTGTATAAAAGATAACTATAGTATATAAAAGATAACTATAGTATATTGTATATAATACAATTACTAAAACAAAGATAATGGTAACTTAGTGTATAAAAGATAACTATAGTACATAAAAGATAACTATAGTATATAAAAGATAACTATAGTATAGAGTATATAATACAATTACTAAAACACTGATAATGGTAACTATAGTGTATAAAAGATAACTATAGGATATAAAAATAACTATAGTATATAATGACAAATATAACAAGTATAAAGTAAACTTACATCAGGGGCTTTGGAGAGAATTTCTTCATCAGTAGGATGAGATTCAGGGATCTCAAACTGAAGAATCCTAGCCCGCCGATGTGGAAGTCGACGGCCAACAGGGGGCTTTTCAGCTCCTCTCCCACTGCTGCCAGGTTGGCTTTCATTGGAAATAGATTTTGTTCGTGTCAAATCTATTTGACCATCAACAAAAATAATTTTTTTGGAAATTGGATACTTCTCCTTCTCCAAAATTTCAAAACCATATAATGCACTCATATTTGCATTTTCAGCATGAATCCGATCAGTTACCATCTTCGATGTCCATTGCTGAATAAGAGGTAATTCATCAGGAATACTACTAGAATTCCTAAACTTCATCCTTTGAAAATAAACAAGTTGCAAAAAAACAACACAGCCTCCAAAAGTCTTTTGATCTCTCCCTTTCAATAAACAATTCTTAAATTTCACAGTTTCCTCACACAATACGTCAAGAACGTATTTACACCAATTATATCTGGGAATCATTTTAGGATCTTCCAAAGCTTTAGCCAATCGTAAATCTATACTCCTATTGGATGTAGGAGTCAGAAATGTAGAAAAAGCAACAAAAACGAACAACTGTGTAAACAGATCACCACCCTCTGTCAACAACTTGATTCTTTCCTCAAGCAACCTCACAGGAATTTGAGCATTTACTTCTTCAAAACCAAATTATTTTCGCCACTTCACCTTCAACTACAAGTCAGGATTAGTAGAATTCCGCCCACGTTTAACCCCTTCAACCTCTAGCTTAGAAAGGGGGAGCATAAACATATCATACACATCATAATCAGTGATTTCAAACTGCTTGGAATCACTGATTGTGAACAAAGAACTCACTCCATCAAAATACTTGATGCACCAATACATCATTTGAGTATTTTTTCGATTTAGTTGCAGGCCTAAGAGCAACAATAAGGGGGAGCTCTTAGGTGACTCTTAAGGAGAGAGAAAAAATAAGAGCTAGCTCTTAAGTGTGTAATGAGAGTCTCTTATTTGGAGATTGTAAGAGAAATTTCTAAAATAAGAGCTAGCTCTTACATATAAGAGCTACTGCCATGTCATTGTTTTTGTATGAAAATATAATTAAAAAAAGAGGGTAAGAGAGAATAAGAGTTGGTATTAAGAGTTAGTCCATTTCCACAAATTTTAGGAGGGAACTCTTATTTGAAGTTGAAGCTTATGTGGCATAGGAGAGAGACTAAGAGACACCAAAATAAGAGTCCCTCCCTTATTGTTGCTCTAACAATCCCCCAAAGCCTATCTCTTCCACGGCAGCCTTTTGTTCAGGTGTGAAGTCTTTAATTAATTTGCACAATGTTCCTCCTGAACATTGTGTATCAAAACTAAACCTGAAAATAATGAATAATATATAACCTAAGTCAGGCATTTAATATTTAGATATGAAACAATAACATAGTAACTATAAAAATTATACAGTTACTATTACAAGGCAAACAGTAACTAATATAATGATATAGTAACTATTGTACACATATATATAGTAACTACTAAAAACATATAGTAACTATTTAAAACTTATAGTAACTGTTTAAACATGATATAATAACTATGGTACACATATAGTAACTATTTAAAACATAGAGTAACTATTTAAAACATATAGTAACTATTTAAACATGATATAATAATTATTGTACACATATAGTAACTATTTAAAACATATAGTAACTGTTTAAACATGATATAATAACTATTGTACACTTATAGTAACTATTTAAAACATATAGTAACTATTTAAACATGATATAATAACTATTGTACACATATAGTAACTATTTAACACGTAGAGTAACTATTGAAAACATATAGTGACTGTTTAAAACATATAGTAACTGTTTAAAAATTTAGATACTATTATTGATATATAGTATGAATAATAATATCTATATTAATATAAACATAGTACCTATTTGTGAGGGGGTCGAAAAAGCACGAGGCTAATGCATGACCTCGTCCCTCGTGGGCGTGACGTCGTCAGATCAAGTGTAGTTGGATTTCCTGTGAGTTTACACCCAATCGACTAGTAATATAGGAGTCGCCATTCAGTTTTTAACGACAATGAGAAAAACTGACAAAACTCGGTTATCGTGACATAAAGGGAGCGCAATTATGTTCGACCACGACGGCCATAGGTTCCCTTGTGATCCCTGGTGTGGGGATCGCTCAACGTACACCCGCAGGGCAGAGATTGAGAGTTCGGGGGACTGTAGCTACCGAGAGGAGTGCTCATCGATAATACTCCAGAGGCAGGTTATCCTTACTAGCTCAGCATAAATAATCGAAGGGACATGCGTTAAACTATTAAACTATTCTGAATTGATTTTAGCGATATGCAACACATAATACTAAATCGATCGTGATTATCTTATTTAGATTGATTTAAGGTACCTAGCATGATAATTCAATTGTCCAAGGTATTATCTTATTAGGCGTGATAGATCAATCAAATTAATAGTTTGAAAATTTTATAAAAGGGTGATGAAAGCGATTAAATCATATGAGGGACACATTACAACGCACCCTTAAGAGGTGCGTGGTGGTTCTCAGAAAACTAACCACTTGGCTTTGCTATTTCTCCTTTTATTTAACGAATCTCGAGTTTCTAAGCAATGTTCCAGTATTTAGGCTTAATTCATCAAGCTACAAGGGGCAGGATGCGTTCTTTTCGACTTTTGGGTCGATTGCGACAGAACGCCGGATCAATTTCGCAGCGTGAGGCTTAGGCTTAAGGCTATAGTCAATACTCAGGTTATGGAATTGTGTGTTGTCTTTCACGTCGGTTATAGGCTGTATTTATAGGAAAAGGGTGTGTGGAAAGATATATTTTAAGATACGAATCCAAAAAGAATCCGGAAATAAAACAGCCCCAGGCATTTTCAGCGCCCAGGGCTGGGCGCCGAAGATATCGGCGCCCAAATCCAGGCGTTGAAAATGGGATATGGGCCGAGTTCTTTGTCAGATTTGGACTCTTAGAACACGGATCTTTTGAGATTTATCCGAGTCTTTTAGTGCCTATTAACTTTATGACGGAATGCGCCTGGGCCCGTTACGAACTCTAGGTTCGTTAGGAATCTAATTAACACGTAACTCTTATTTTAGAATTATACCAGGAATGCAAATTCTATCTCTTTTAGAATTTATGTTGGAGTGCAACACCTAATTCTGACAGGTTTCTATCTTTTATGACTTTGCCACTTTTAACAACTACCTTTTACGGCAGTTACTATTCTTAGCAGGTTTCCATAAATAGTAGCTTTGGCTGAAATGAGAGGGTGATTGAGATTCGTTATTTTATAGGAGATGCGTTTCCAAGTGGAGATTTATGTTCTCATCATCGAACCTTCCCTTTCGGGAATGGGGACAAAAGTAGGTGTATTTTGCGTATTTTGGAGCGCGCATATTTTGCGTATTTTGGAGCGCGCGTATTTGCGTAATTTATATGATCTTCTACCCCCCAAGTGTCCGTTATTCTTCCGCATGTATATAGGGAAATATACGAACACTTTTAGGAATTGGGAGTCGAAGAGTGATAAGCAAGAACGGCGCCCAGGGCTGGGCGTTATTATTTTTGGCGCCCAGGGCTGGGCGTTGAAAACGTGTTCTGGGCTGCTTTTTCGCGCTGCTCCTTTTCGTTTTGTGCCAAATATTTGCGAATCTTTTTTGTGCGCTAAATGCTTCTTTTTTCTTTTTAGACGAATTTTAAAGGCGCTTTGCAAAGTTTCTTTTTTATTATTTTTTATTTTATTTTTATGTTAAGCGTAGAATGTACTTTTCATTTGTCTTTTTTTTTATTCGTGACTCAAGACGGCTTGAAAGATGGGTTGAATGAGATAGGATAATTTGTATAGGTATTAGTCAAGCATGGGGATTGGAAAGGGTAGTAGATCGTAGAAATTTATGTAGTTTTTGTGGTATGATTTGGATTGGTTGACTCAATTCTTTTCCTTCGTTTATTTGGGTAAATTTCGCACTTTGGGAGGTACAGGCTAAGTATTTCATGGCTCGCTCTTTTCGCTCTCCCTTTTCTCTTTCTCTTTTTTTCTTTTTTTTTTTTGCTTGGGATTTCTCCCCCTTTTTATTTGGGCTAAAAGGTAGATGTTTGTGGTCTTTGAGTCACGAGGCGAGACTGAGTGAGCCTCGTTTGGTAGGCCTATAGTGGACCTTTAATTTTAGTAGGCCTAGGGTGGACCTTTAAATTGTCTTATTTTGCAAGCGTATTTAGTCGTTTCTTAAAATGTGCAAATAGCGTAGATTCAAAATGTTGTTTTTATTTTATTGAAATTTAATGAAAGAATTACATCGAAAATAATTTTTTTGCTTCTTTTCAGATTCCAGTTTCCGGGATTTAATTGGAAGTTGTGATTTAGACTCGAACTTTCATTAATTTTTCTGATTATAACCCGTGTATGAATACAAGGAGGTGGCCTAGACTCAAAATAAGGACGTGGCGTAAGCCTATAATACTTGACCAAGCGACTCTCAGACTTAGGCTAATTGGACCATAACTTTCGTTGGTTGACACTTTAGATTTTAACCCTTGGGTGTTCATTTGTCATACGCCATTTTGCTTAATGTTGGCAAGGTAGTTAGTTGGGGAGATCGAATTTTCATTTTTGCAAGACTAGAATCATTAGTGCGGCTTCCCTCTTAGTGTGTATTGCTTTACCCCAATGGTAGCCTTATGGCATGTCGATTTGGGTATTTTCATGGTTCGTCATGTTGCATTCATGGAGAATCTTTTAGTCCGTACTTAGGAGTACTTCAAGGAGCGAGTGGCTCGAGAGGACTATGATAATCGTGACCCGATGTGATCATAAGCCTTGAGGCCATTAATTTTTTCCCCCAATGGTATTGACACCTTAGGCTCACTTTGGGGTTGTGCGACTATGGAGGAATGATTTTCAGAATGTGACTGTTTCCATTTTGCAAATACTTGAATTACATAATATATTCTTTTTATTGGTGAGAGAGAGTATTGAGGCCGTAGATTCTTAGCAAGGGATGACAATTACATATGGGTGCTTATTGATTTAAATGTTAGGAAGGGAGACTCAATATGGTTTAACCTTTTAACTTGCAGAACGACGCCAAGCATTAGGACCGATTCTATGTATAAGACAACTAAGACTTAGGATTTAGATTGTACTTTGGCATAGCCTAGTCTAGACTCGGATTTTTTTATTTTTTTATTCGAACATTATTTTTCTTTGCAAACTTTATTTGAGCATCATTTTTTGAATACTTTTCCCATGTGACATTCAAGGTCATTTAATCAGCGTGCTCGGTTTAGTGCCGAACATAGTCGTCATAGGAGGCCTAACAATGACACAAGGAGTTATTTATTTTATAAGTCGTTCTTAGAATCGAGTGCCTTTTTTCATACGTCCTTGTAGCAAATTTGTTACGAATTTTTTTTATTTCTACGTATACTTTATGCGCGGGCACCGAGACTGCTGTGCCTGACCAAAAGGCCAGGCAGCAACTTTAGCGCCCAGCTCTAGGCGTTGAAAATGATTGGCGCCCAGCCAGGGGCGCTGAAAATGCGTCCCTGACTGGTACTCGTATTCTGTTCGCGTATCCTTTTTTCGTATATACGACTTAATTTTGCGTGCTCGCCTAATAACGTCCTTTACGCGTTGTGCAGCGTTGTGGGATCTGTTACAGGCCGTCCTGGGCGTCGCTTATTTTTGTGGCGATCGCTCGGGTTGTGGAACACGTATTTTGGTATAACTCTTTGGCCAATTGGTGTTTATGAATGTTTGGACAATTTTTAGGGTTCTTAGTTTTCTAGTATTATTTGTCACACACAATCACATAATTTGCTACACGTAACTAACATCACAAGATGAAGCAAAATAATATGTCACGTAGTTTATGATAGGCTTCTATGGGTAATATTTGCGCGGGCTTGGTACCGCTTCTATCGTCGATCCAACACATGCCCCGGTCGAGATAGTGCATTCACGAGCGAATTTCGTCCCACGAGGCCAATCACGATGTAAGCCAAGGGGGAATGCACCAATGAGAGAGACCTAGTGGGCGAGCGATTGGTTTGGGACAGGTGTACTACTAGCGAAAGTGCCGAGTGGAAAACATTCGAAGCGTATGCACCCCTCGAGTGGCGATGGGTATCCTTATTCCCAACTCCCGAGATGAAACATGCCAAGGGAGCCAAGATTCGTTATGCGGTTCCGTCCGTTCACATTAATATGCTGATTTTCAGGTCGTCCCAACTTGATAGGGAAATAAACGCGGGGTAGGATCATTTCACCCTTCGACTATTTTGATTACCTACGAGCACGAGTATTTCATTAACTTCCCCAGTGGAGTCGCCACTGTGAGGGGGTCGAAACAACACGAGGCTAATGCATGACCTTGTCCCTCGTGGGCGTGACGTCGTCAGATCAAGTGTAGTTGGATTTCCTGTGAGTTTACACCCAATCGACTAGTAATATAGGAGTCGCCATTCAGTTTTTTACAACAATGAGAAAAACTGACAAAACCCGGTTACCGTGACATAAAGGGAGCGCAATTATGTTCGACCACGACGGCCATAGGTTCCCTTTTGATCCCTGGTGTGGGGATCGCTCAACGTACACCCGCAGGGCAGAGATTGAGAGTTCGGGGGACTGTAGCTACCGAGAGGAGTGCTCATCGATAATACTCCAGAGGCAGGTTATCCTTACTAGCTCAGCATAAATAATCGAAGGGACATGCGTTAAACTATTAAACTATTCTAAATTGAATTTAGCGATATGCAACACATAATACTAAATCGATCGTGATTATCTTATTTAGATTGATTTAAGGTACCTAGCATGATAATTCAATTGTCCAAGGTATTATCTTATTAGGCGTGATAGATCAATCAAATTAATAGTTTGACAATTTTATAAAAGGGTGATGAAAGCGATTAAATCATATGAGGGACACATTACAACGCACCCTTGAGAGGTGCGTTGTGGTTCTCAGAAAACTAACCACTTGGCTTTGCTATTTCTCCTTTTATTTAACGAATCTCGGGTTTCTAAGCAATGTTCCAGTATTTAGGCTTAATTAATCAAGCTACAAGGGGCAGGATGCGTTCTGTTTGACTTTTGGGTCGATTGCGACAGAACGCCGGATCAATTTCGCAGCGTGAGGCTTAGGCTTAAGGCTAGAGTCAATACTCAGGTTATGGAATTGTGTGTTGTTTTTCACGTCGGTTTTAGGCTGTATTTATAGGAAAAGGGTGTGTGGAAAGATATATTTTAAGATACGAATCCAAAAAGAATCTGGAGATAAAACGGCCCAAGGCATTTTCAGCGCCCAGGGCTGGGCGCCGAAGATTTCGGCGCCCGGATCCAGGCGTTGAAAATGGGATCTAGGCCGAGTTCTTTGTCAGATTTGGACTCTTAGAACACGGAGCTTTTGAGATTTATCCGAGTCTTTTAGTGCGTATTAACTTTATGACGGAATGCGTCTGGGCCCGTTACGAACTCTAGGTTCGTTAGGAATTTAATTAACACGTAACTCTTATTTTCGAATTATACCAGGAATGCAAATTCTATCTCTTTTAGGATTTATATTGGAGTGCAACACCTAATTCTGACAAGTTTCTATCTTTTATAACTTTGCCACTTTTAACAACTACCTTTTACGGCAGTTACTATTCTTAGCAGGTTTCCATAAATAGTAGATTTGGCTGAAATGAGAGGGTGATTGAGATTCGTTATTTTATAGGAGATGCGTTGCCAAGTGGAGATTTATGTTCTCATCATCGAACCTTCCCTTTCGGGAATGGGGACAAAAGTAGGTGTCTACACTATTACAAAGTTATAGTAACTATTTAAAACATATAGTAACTATCTATAAAATAAACACTTACAAAATTGGCAGGCCATCAGCGCCAACTTCTTTCATAGCTTGTGCCTGGAGTTGATGAACATCAGGCACTGGAACGTCAATCAAAGTATAATTTTGTAAAATTATTTGTTCACCAGGTTCTTGTTCTTCAATTGCTTCTCTTTCTGGTTCTACCTCAATATCTTTTGTTTTACGATTGTCCACCTTTTTGTTTTTTTTAATAGTCACAGATTTTTTGGCAACTGAAAACAAAACAATTATAAGAGAAAGTATTAATAGTATAGTAACCATTAGAATCATATAGTAACAATTAAAATCATATAGTAACCATTATAGAATATAGTAACCATTAGAATCATATAGTAACTATTACCAACATTTTAAACTTCTTTGTATTACATTAATTTAATAATGACTTAAAATTATTTTGTCTAACAAAAAATGAATGTGTCGTATCTTCAAAAAAAATTGTAGTGAAATTAATAATTTAAGTAAATAAATAAGCTGGAATAGGGGTAAAAAAATGGGAAAAGAAAAAGTTGCGAAAAGATTAAATATGAGATTTTTTTTAAAAAGAACTGAAAGAGAAAAAATATTGGCAAATTGTTACCTTTTATTGAAAGTAAATATGATTACACTTATTTTAAGGAATATAAGTTTAGATAAATTTAGTTAACTTAAGGATCTGTTTTATTCGACTTGTTTTGCCTGAACTCTGAACTTGTGTTATCTGGACTTTTTTTATCTGAAAAAAACTTAATTTGATTGAAATAAATTTGTGTTAAAATGTCTGGAAAAAACCTAATTTTTTTGTAATTATTTATTTAAGAAAAATTAATCAATTAATGTTGATGAATTCATTTACGAAATATATTTCATTTTATTAACTTTTCTGTAAATAATTATTAAATTATTAAAATTATTACATAAAAATATTTACGAAGTTGTAATATAATTGTGCGTTGCACGGGTACCAGACTAATTATGATAGATATGGAGTACAACTTTAAGTTTAGTTATAGACGTCGAATATAGTGGTAAAATTACGCGTGTGTATATATATATATATATATATATATATATATATATATATATATATACTAGTTTCGCGGCTAAGATGAAGATCAGAAACTCTGGTTTCGCGGCAAAGGAGCAGATCCGGATCAGTGCTTTCGCTTTTAATGAAAAGTTGAGTAACAATCCCTTGGCGATGAGCACAACTGCTTTCATATTTGGCAAACTCTGGGATATGGTGGCACAAAATATTAGAGAGAAAACGAAAACCAAACCTAAGGATCCTCGGTCGAAGTTAGGGCTGTTAAGGGTTCGAGGTCTTCTGGAGAAGCAATGGAAGCTTCTGGAGAAGCAACATAAGATCCTGGAGGATCAAAAGAAACTTCTAGAGAAGCAAGAGAAAGTGGTCGTTTTAAGATGGGAGGAAGCCAAAAGTTAGTGGTTCCAAATGAAGATTGATGTTACATTAATCGTCGTTTTGCTCGTGATTAATCTATTGAAGAAGAGATAGGTATAACCTAAAACCCTAATTCGATCAATTGATTTCTCCTTTTACCCACCATGCTTAATTGCTTTTTAATATTATGATAAGTACATAGTTTACTTTGTTTATCTCATGATTTGTCAAACAAACATAAATATTACAAATAAATTTTATTTTATTAAAATATTTCATATTTATAAATTATTGTTTACGAAAAATTAATAATACTTCGTAAACAAATTTAAGTCCATCGTTTTTTTTTTTACCATTCCTATCCAGACAGCTAATTTTAGCTAACATCACATCACCTATAACATGACAAAGACCACCACCGTAGTCTTTCTTTTGCCCAAAAAATCAAAATCAAATCGAAAGTTAAAAACTTTCATTTCATTTCATATTATATCAAACATTAAAAACCTTCCATTCATTAATGTCTGATTACAAAATAAAAACAAACATTAATTAAAAACACCCCCTACGGCCCTACCCACTGTTAGGTTATGATACATATGACAATTCATAAATCATGCGGAAACAACCATTAAGCCAGGAATACATATTATTTACACATAATCATTTAGCATAGTTTAGATGCATACTCTTTGTTGCGTGCCTTCCCTAGCTGCGCCCGAACCGAACAAGAACAAGTCTTTAGGACTCCAAGTGTCGTCCCTCCGTAGATAGTCCACAGCACGTGCGGATCCGCCTTAAGATTGACCAACTAGAATCGCCCCTAAGGTACTATAAATTTTCGGCACTTTTGAGCAAGATGTGTGACTGAATTTTTCTCTCAAAAACTCACTTTGAATACTTGAATAACTCGTTATAAATTGTGAACCCAGGCCACATATTTATAGGGGTATGAAAAGAGAATTGGAATCCTATTAGGATACGAATTAATTAAATTAGAATTATAATAAAACTCTTATTTAATTAATTTATCAAATAGAATTAGGAATTTAATCATTAAACGAATTCTGCACGTTTTAGGTTTCGTATGCGAACACAAACACTTACGCGAGCATGACCCGCAAGCGTGCAGGCCATGCCCGCGCACAGCCCACACGGCCGCACGGCCCATGCGAGCTACAAGCCCACGCGAGCTGCAGCAATGCTCGCAGCCTACTGCTCGCAGCTGCGCGCGCTGCGCGCGCTGTGCGCGCTGCCACGGCCTGCTGGGCCTGGCCTTGCGCTGGGCCTGGCGTGGCCTTGGCTGTTCGTGTGGCGCGCTTGGCTTGCTGGGCGATGGCCTGGCTTCGTGCTGGGCCCTCATCCGGCAGGCCTCGTCCGATGCTTATTCGTACGATACGCTTCCGATTAAATTCCCGATTCCGGAATTTATTTCCGATACGAACAATATTTAATATTTTCGATTCCGGAATTAATTTCCGTTTCGAAAAAATATTTAATATTTCCGTTTCCGGAATTATTTTCCGATTCCGATAATATTTCCGATTCACACAATATTTCCGTTTCCGGCAATATTTCCGATTCCGGCAATATTTCCATTTCCGATAATATTTCCCAATACGTACCATGTTTCCGTTTCCGGCAACATCTACGACTTGGATAATATTTATATTTCCGATACGATCCATATTTCCGTTTCCGGCAATATCATCGTTTCCGGAGTATTCATTTCTTGCCTGTGACGATCTCAGCTCCCACTGAAACCAAGATCCGTCGATTCCGAATATCCATAGTTGGAGTATTTAATGCCATTAAATACTTGATCCGTTTACGTACTATTTGTGTGACCCTACGGGTTCAGTCAAGAGTAAGCTGTGGATTAATATCATTAATTCCACTTGAACTGAAGCGGCCTCTAGCTAGGCATTCAGCTCACTTGATCTCACTGAATTATTAACTTGTTAATTAATACTGAACCGCATTTATTAGACTTAACATAGAATGCATATTTGGACCAAGGGCATTATTTCCTTCAGTCTCCCACTTGTCCTTAGGGACAAGTGTGCATTTCCTAATTACTTTGTCGCTCGATGCTTGCTCTTGAACATAAGGTAAGAGTTGTCATCCTTATTATGTCCAGAGGTGTTCCTCGTTTTCAGAGTTCAACTGATCAAATAAACAGATAATCATAGCCTATGATTCATCCGAGCACGGCCATGCATTTCACAGTTTCTAGCTCTCCGAGTGGCCTTGTACAACTTTTAAGCATCTCATCCAGATTTATGGGAGGACAATCCCAATCTTGCGATCTTGAGATTAGACTTCGTTTGATAGGTGATTACCTGAGCGTTGCCTTTATAGCCTCCTTTTACGGAGCGACGGTTGGTCAACGTCAAAGCAACCAGTTCTCAAACAAGTAATCTCAAATCACTCAGGTATTGAGGATTTAGTGTCTAATAATTTTAATGAAATTTACTTATGACAGATTTTCATCTCTTACAGTAAAGTTTCATAGGTCTTGTCCGATACTAGTCTTCCCAAAGTAAGTATCTATGCAAATGATTATGACATTGCCATGTCCACATAGTTCAAGAAACAGAACTACTAGTCATCTTGCATTCTAATCGTCTAACGTTTTCTATGCGTCCAATTTTATAGAAAACTCCGACTAGGGACCATTTTCAACCTTTGACATTCAAGTTCACTTGATAGACATTTCTTAGTCACAGGACTGGTCCTGACAGTCTATCTTGAATATATCGTCAAATTTGAAGGGACTCATCATTTAATACTAAACCTAGATTAAATGGAATATGAAAATGCATTTCATATATGATAAATGTTCAACCCCAATGTTTTACAACCATGGGCCTCTAACCCATCTTTAAAACATTTCATGGAATTTCAAAGCTATGCTTGATTTCCAGTGCTACAATGTAAGTGTTGCTTCTCACTTGTTGCATAGGTTTAGTTATCATGCTTTGCCAATCTTAATATCCTTTTCATCGAATGTTCTTCGAGATAGATGATAAGATCTTTTGAGTATGTTGATTTTGTGATCTCATCTTTCTCGCTACAATGGTGGTTCTACGCATTTCTCAATGAAGAACCATCAAGTTAGCAGACCTTTTTCTTGCTTCAAGAGTGGTTCTACGCATTTTTCAATGAAGAACCATCAAGCCAGCAGATAGGTGATCTTCCCAAGTTCAGTGAAGAACTCTTTAACATAAACAACCCTGTTTTATTGCTTTTTAGGCAATAAGTACTTTTACTTCAACTGTTTAGGTTGCTAGTGAGGCTTTGTTTGGATTTGTTTATCCAAGCAGTTCACAGATATGTGGAAGACTTTCCAGCTGTATCTTAGAACATAGAAATTAATATTTTAATTTCCCACGCAACAACTCATGGTCTCCAATCCATGTTGCCATTTCGAAACACGATGCTCTTTAGCTCGTCCTTGTCAATGGTTAACTCCAAAGGGTCTTTGCTTGATCCTTTGCCAGTGTTTATGCGTGTAGCATCAATATTTAGCATATCTTTATTTCCTTGAATCAAGAACTATTCCTATGTACCTTTTCAAGTACCATAAGTTTTCTTGATCTCAATCTAGTTGATCTTCACTTAGATCAATAGAGATTGGTATATGTTCGTCATGCCTAAAGTCATACGATACGTTTTTGGCGATCCTCATATTATATCATACATGATAAATTCTTTTGCAGAATAATTCCCAATTGAATTCTTTTCATGTAACTTTAGCTCATCTAGTTTCAGTAGATACTAAATCCAGCTAAATTCTTTGACATATAATATAGGTTAAGAATCTCATTTAGACTCTTTGATGTTTAACTTAGTAAATGCTTAAACATAGTTCAAACATCCTTTACTTAGATTTATTCATATGGATCGAATATCTCCAATGGAGTCTTTCGTGTTTGATTTAGTAAATGCCATTACTTAATCCAAAACAATATCATAAGATCTTTGTAAATAGATCTTAATACCCAGTATGTACTAAGTTTCGCCATGGTCCATTATTGATGAATAATTTCAAATCTAAGTCATTAGCATTTGAATGTTGTTTCACAATAGAGAGATATGTGTGTGATACACATAGGACCAATTAAGTTTTATGTACTCCCACTAAACTTCTTATATATCTATAAGAATCATGTACATTTTATGAAACTAAAATACTTATTAGCTTCACTAAAATACAGTTCCAATTCCCAATTGCTTGCTTAAATCTGTACTTAGATTTTATAAGCTAGCTTTCCTTTTCAAGCATTTATTTGGATCCACAAATTCTATGACATACCATGTACATATTATATTCCAACATTTGATTGAGGAATACGTTTTGTCATCCAATTGCCATATGTACCAATATGCAATCATTGCTTGAATTATAGACTTAAGCATTACGATTTTGCATGAGGTTTCAACACAATCCATGCCATGAATTTGCTTGTAACCTTTAGCAACTAATATAGCTTTGTGTGTGAACACAATTCCATGTTTGATGGTTTTTATCCTTAAAACAAACTTGCAACCAATAGGTGTGAAACTATTCTTGCAAATCAACAAAATTTCAATTTTGTCATCAAAACATTGAGTATGTTTTATGGCCTTTAACCAATTAAACATATAGTCTATATATGGCCTCTAACCATTTTAGGGAATCTGGGTTTCGTCATAGCTTTCTTACAAGTCACTTATTTTAGTTTGACTGCAAGTTGTAGGTTTCTTTACTATCTAATAGAAGAATTGCATAGTTTCAGTGACCTGAACTCCATGTTTCTTCACTATCTAATAGAAGAATCTCATAGTTCCAGTGACTTGAACTCTATGCCTACCAGGGTATAGAACATCAAACAATAGAATATCAATAGCCACTTGAAAGTCCTTTGAATATTCTGTTCTCCTTGAAGCACTTGTAAAGTCTTCTAAGAGATGTCTATTCTTTAAAGCCACTTCTAAAGTCCTTAAAGAATAAGTTCGGATTTTCTGAAGCACTTCGAAAAGCCTCCGGAATGTCCGTTTATGTTTGTTGTTCGCCTCGAAGACTTTCGAAGTCTATTTTCTCCCACTTGTCATTTTGGAAACGAATTTCCAAAAAGGACATTATTTCGAGCAAACAAACATTATGTTCTCAAAAATTCGTGGTAGAAACAATACCCTTGTGTTTCATTTGAATAAATCATAATGAAACATATATCTATACTTGAGCCTTAGTTTGTCGAATGACAAACACTAAGCTCCCACTGAGTTTTGCAACTCTCTAGATATATTTTATGAAAAGTTATTCTGAAATTACTTTTCAATAGCTTTTACGAATTTGGTTTAGTTTGGTGGTAGTTGAGCATTTTGTTTTAGAAATTATAGGAAAAGTCTTTATGATCCATCATTGATCGAATCAAGTACTAATTGACTTCGATTATTCCAACTAAGATATGCCATATCTTATGGACCTAGATTGTGAAATTACAACACACAATCATTGATGATCATATTTGGTCTCAAGTAATCATCAACATGATCTAACCTAGATCTTTATGATTTCTTGCCAAGTGGATTTTATACTTCTGAATCTTTGAACTAGCCAAACAGTTTCAACTTATATCACATTTGAGTAAATAAACCTATATTCACTCAAATCCATGTGAAATAATAAAGTCATAAAATCTTTCTTTAGCTTTGAACTCTATTGTCTAGGCGTTCTAACAATAGTTCATATCTTTTGTTACTTTCAACAAGTAAGACTAGTTGTCTTAAAATGATCTAGAAATCAATCAACTTTCAAAAGTCCATTAAAATAGAGCTTGTGAATGTTAACTTGTTGACATGGTCTAAGCAACAATGCCAAAGATTAGTGGAACTCAAATCAAGGGCTTGATTTGAACCTAGTAAAGTTCTTTAAAGAGTTGTTTGTTTTAATCAAGCATATTGACTCAACTTGTAATTGACCATTTCATTCAAATAAACAAACAAACATTGTTTTTGTTTTTCTTGAATGTGAGTCTTTCTGTGTTTGAAAACAGAAATTTAGGTATGTTGATTATGGAACAAAATAGCCATTAAGTTCCAGCCTTTGAAAGGACTTAAAACAAACTAGATGACCCTACAACTAATGTAGCATTTCCATGCTTCAGTTCCCACTTGTAGGTCATTAGTGTATCCTAGCTTCCATTGTTTGAGTTATTACCGAAGTAAGAACCTCAAGCGGTATATGATACCAAGGAAGTTTGATTGCTAGGTCACTTCTCTTTAAACATGAACTTATAGGTAGAAACGGAATCGTAAATTCCTTTCATTTGTTCCTCGTTTTCCTATTTCTTGTACCCTTTCTTATAGTCTTAAGAATTGAATTCTTTAGTGTTGACTTTTATACTTTGTTAGACATGTCCAATGTCACCCCAACAAGGTTCTTACCATTTAATTTATGTTGATTATTAAGTTTCAACTAGATGATCTTACCAGAAGCTTCTAAAGTTCTCTAAGCATCGATCTATTCGAATGTCTAGGGACTAGACTCATTCGAGAATTAAATGGACAAAGATATTAGGTTGTTAACCATTGGTAAGGCAGAGCGTTTAAACTCAATGCTTTATGATCTCAAAACTACATTGTATTTTGAATTCACAAGCACCAATTGGTTTGCCATTCGACTTTGATGTTCGAAAACAACCATAAAAGTCGCTATAAGAAACGTACATTTTAAATTGCTCACTTTCTCTTATTTCCGTGAATCGTTCTTGGATTCACTACCAATCGAGGAAATTTACTGTTACCTTTCTAAAAGGATTTACTGCAGTGCAATATATTTAATTATAAACAATAATTAAAACATACATTGAAGCATGCAAAGTCTAAACATTTATCATGAGTAATAACTTGAAAATTAAAGCAATCATGCAATTTCAACAAGTTATTAGCATTTTATTCGAATTTATTGTTCCGGCAGGTGTGAATAAAATGATTCCAAGATCCTAAAATCATTGAAGAACTAAGCACAGTTTGTCGACTTAATCCTAAAACATCTTAGGTAAGCAAAAGCCTTTTGCTAATAGTCTAGAAACTATTCTTGGTTGATAGGTACGTCTAAGAACTTATTAGGTAAACCTATCGATTTTGCCACGACATAAAAGGACTCCTTACTTATATCGTTGAGTTTCACCAAAACTAACATGTACTCACAATTATTTGTGTACCTTGCCCCTTTAGGACCAATAAGTAACACCTCGCTGAGCGAAAACTATTACTAGATTGATGTAAAGGATATCCAAGCGAGTGTATATTTTGGCATGGCACCTTTTAACTCAATTTTTAAGTTTGGAACTTAAGGCTCTTACTATGTTGGTTAGATTTTAAGTGAACTAAAATCCTTAATCATGCAACATAATCAAGCCACAATCTTATGCATAATTAAGACATATTTAAAGCAATAAATAACTTAAAGCATGCATAAGATAAATGTGATCTAGTATGGCCCGACTTCATCTTGAAGCTTTGACTTCAAAGTCCGTCTTGAAAATCTCCGTGGGAGGCACCATTTTCTTCAAATAGGATAAGCTATAATTAAAACTAATTACAACTATTTGATGGTACGCAGACCATATTTGAATTGAAAAACAACTTTGGTACTTTAGACCAATTACATTCAAATTAATGGTACGCAGACCATATTTTCTATCCTATTTGGGCCATACTAGTCACTTCATAACCTGCAAAACAGTACATATACAATATATACCATTCACCCATTCATTATCATGAATGGCCCACATTGCTGGTTAGTAAAACACATTATGCATCACGTAAACATTTGCAGCAATTAATCAAGGGCACCAATAATCTACCAATTATTCAGTCCTTATTAATTCTAATCAAGTTGTTTTAACCTTAAGGATTCGTAGACCTAATCAAGAGTTTTTGACTAAAAAGCGCTCGCACTTAAACCAATAAATTCATATGCTTTACTAATTTTAAACATAAAAATGTATTTCAAGTCTAACCGGAAACATACAAATTTAATTAAAATTTAAAGCCCATATAAATTTATAATTGAATCCAAAAATTTTAATTTGATTTCAGTCGTATTTAAATTAATTCATGATTTTAATTTTAGTAAAATAATTAGAATAAATAAAATTTATTATAATTACAATATTCAAAATTAAAATCCAAGAAAATAATTTAAATTATTAATTTTAAAATTAATTAAAATTACGTAAACTGAAAATTTCAAATTAAACATTCAAAACGATCTAATCGTAATGCAAACACCCTACGCATCGCACGCCCATGGGCCACACGCACACAACCATCGCTGGCCATGTGCGCGCAGCCCATGCGCTCGTCGCATAGCTGCTGCATCTACCCATCGCAAGCCATCGCACAAGTTGGTGCTCGTTGCGCGCGCGCCAGCGCTCGATGCACGCGAGCCATCGCTCGCTGTGCGCGCTCGCCAGCGCTTGCTGCGCGCGCTCCAGCGCTCGATGCACGCGAGCCATCGCTCGCTGTGCGCGAGCCATCGCTCGCTGTGCGCGAGCCATCGCTCGCTGTGCGCGAGCCATCGCTCGCTGTGCGCGAGCCATCGCTCGCTGTGCGCGAGCAATTGCTCGCTGCGCGCAGCGCTCGTGGCACGCGAGATTGCGCTCGCTGCGCGCGAGGCTGCGCGCGCTTGCGCGAGGCTGCGTGCGCTTGCGCGAGGCAGTGCGCGTTGTGGCGCAGCTCGCTTGCTGCCCACACGCGACTGACGTGCCTTGCCTTCGCCCATGCCCATTCGTCCATAGCTCGTGGCCCACGACACAAGGCAGGGCTGCTGCCTTGTGCTCGTGCACCATGCCCTTTGCTTATTGCATTCGTGCCGCACGGGCGATGAGCTCACTTGCTCGTCGTCGCATGCCCGCACTATACAGCACCCCTTAAGGGTAACACGAAGCGTCCATTGCTTTGTGCGTGCAAGTTATATGAACGAATCGCATAAAAATTTAAAATTTATATTTAAAATTAATGACAAATTAATAAATTAATATTAATTTCATAATTTTAGGGCGAAAAATCGAAAATTTATTATTCAATTGATTTCCGATTATCATGGATTCAAGCCTAGGTCATAAAAATTTAAAATTTATCATAAATTTACAATTTTTATTGTGGTTTTTAATCATAGGTTTCTAATTAAATTATAATTAATTATGAAAATCAAATTAATTCTAAATTATTCTAATTTTCAACTAATTAATCATAATTACAAATTAGATTGCATCATTAACAAGGCTAGGCATTCAAGCTTGTTAAACATATACATTAGGTCAATCAAAAATTCAAGATTTATCAACAAGAATCGCAAATATTTAATTTAACATCTTAAATTTACGAAATTTTGCATTCGAAAAACTAAAACCTTCGAAAAGTCATAGTTAGGCTTCGAATTTGAGAATTCTGGGTTCGGCAGAAAATTACTATTTTTGTCAAAATTTTAGAATTCCTTTTACATGCGGAATTGACACAAAAATCACTCGATTTGGATGAGTAACGAAGAAACTGCCGAAAAACTGCGTACGTATAATTAAATAAACGCAATTTGCAATTAATTTACAATTACGAAAATTAATCACCCCTTTTAATTCTTGCAAATTTGTAATATTTAATCATGTTCATGCAATTTAGATTATGAAAATAATAAGAGGCTCGTGATACCACTGTTAGGTTATGATACATATGACAATTCATAAATCATGCGGAAACAACCATTAAGCCAGGAATACATATTATTTACACATAATCATTTAGCATAGTTTAGATGCATACTCTTTGTTGCGTGCCTTCCCTAGCTGCGCCCGAACCGAACAAGAACAAGTCTTTAGGACTCCAAGTGTCGTCCCTCCGTAGATAGTCCACAGCACGTGCGGATCCGCCTTAAGATTGACCAACTAGAATCGCCCCTAAGGTACTATAAATTTTCGGCACTTTTGAGCAAGATGTGTGACTGAATTTTTCTCTCAAAAACTCACTTTGAATACTTGAATAACTCGTTATAAATTGTGAACCCAGGCCACATATTTATAGGGGTATGGAAAGAGAATTGGAATCCTATTAGGATACGAATTAATTAAATTAGAATTATAATAAAACTCTTATTTAATTAATTTATCAAATAGAATTAGGAATTTAATCATTAAACGAATTCTGCACGTTTTAGGTTTCGTATGCGAACACAAACACTTACGCGAGCATGACCCGCAAGCGTGCAGGCCATGCCCGCGCGCAGCCCACACGGCCGCACGGCCCACGCGAGCTACAAGCCCACGCGAGCTGCAGCAATGCTCGCAGCCCACTGCTCGCAGCTGCGCGCGCTGCGCGCGCTGCCACGGCCTGCTGGGCCTGGCCTTGCGTTGGGCCTGGCGTGGCCTTGGCTGTTCGTGTGGCGCGCTTGGCTTGATGGGCGATGGCCTGGCTTCGTGCTGGGCCCTCGTCCGGCAGGCCTCGTCCGATGCTTATTCGTACGATA